>NC_143196.1:8875000-9615000 GCF_051530095.1 Phoenix dactylifera | reverse complement strand
GCTCGGAATGACCACCAGAGAGCGACCTCTCCTCGTCTAGAAGAGCTCCCAAGTTCCTGCCGGACCCCGGCGGTAACCTCGTCGTCGGCCGCACCTTAGACGCCGGCGCCTTTGGGGGCCCGGACAGCCTGGACCGCCGTGGCAGATGGATGATCCTCGGCGTCGGCACCGGCGGCGGATGCCACTTGCCTCGCCTCGTCGCCATCGCTTTCCGCAAGTGGAAAGAAAAGAAGCGATCTTCCGGGAAGTGGGTTTCGAAATGAAAAGGACGGGGAAAGCGAGAGTTGGAGGAGAAAATGGCCGGAGAAAAGATCACAGAGAGGGAGGGCCAAGGCGCGTGTCTCCTTTTCTGGGAAAAGAAGACGATTTTAAAAGGATCTCAACCGCACTTCCCATGATGGACGCATCACCCCCATTTTCAATCATGTCCATCCATCGACGATCCAATGATTGACACGTCCAATCGTTGGGCCCATCAAATCAACGTCCGGTGATCGACAAAATGCCGATCATGGGAAGCGCGGTGTCATCGTGATTAAAGAAATGGTGTAGGGGCAAATTCGGAAGCATCGAAGGTTCATGATCGTGTCTCGGTACTTCATGCAGGGTCCAGTGGACGTGCGCACTGCATCGGCTAATGAGGTATTGACACGTGGCAATAAGGCAACGACCCGGAACCTTAAGATTCGCGCTCCCTCTCCCGCTTGTTGTTTTGCCGCAGGGGGAGGGGGCAGCAATTAATGGTATGGTATCCGTGCCGTGGAAGGCTGTTCGTTAATTAACCATTCATTTCAAACTGGAAGGAAAGTAAGAAGTAAAGAGTATGTGATATATTTACCAAAAATGGGTATAAGATGTTATTTGGGTTTTAAGATAAATATGGCCATTTGGTTCAACATCTGTCCGCGGCGTTCTCTCGATCGGCACGAGATGCTTGTGCTGGTCACGGTGAAGCCGAGGCAGCTTTAATTACTTAATAAATGGGAGAGCCATTCAAATCGGAGGAGGAGAGATGATGACTAGTAAAATTGTACGCAGTTATTGCATTTAAAAACTAGGCTATCCGAGTTCCAAAGAGGAGTGTACTGTACCTGACGATAGAACACTTTACCCGAGTGCCACATGTCGAGTGGCCAATGTCCCCTTATGGAATAAAAATTCTCTGAAGCGCGAATCTGGGAAGATAATATGAAACGGGCTTTTTTTTTTTTTTTAGCATCCACCTTAAAATGAAAATTCAAGAGCCTAAAAGATTGTACTTTTCATACCAATAATATCCATCCATTTTATTATTGAAAAATAGAATCGTTCCAATAAAATCCAAGCATGTGCAGAGAGAGACCGTGAGACTGATTGTCTGCTCGGATCGTTCTTCCTTATCAAACTATTTCTCTTTTATCAATAAGAATTTTTTTCTCTAAATCTTTTTTCCCTCTTTTCAGCCCCTCTCTTTCTTAGTATCTTTGCACCTAAGAGTTGATGAAATTCAAGAAATCGCATGTAAATAACTTCATATCTTAGGTGAAGCTAGAAAGTTCTCATCATAATTTTCTATTGTTAATTTTTTTTTCTCTCCTTTTCTCATTATTTATACTAGGAAAAAGTTGGTAGACTTGAGAGATAAGATTTCAAGTCCTAGTACAACCAATCCTATTCAAGATGCGGAATTCCCTGCACCAAAGACTATGGTATTAGTTGAATTAGTTTCTATGTTTCATCTCTTACTTGTTATGCTCAATTATATTGCACTACATATGCAGATATTCACATATTATCTAATGCATAGTACATATTCAGATATTTCACATATATACCAAGCTAAAATAATATAATGAGAAGGATTGCATGCGCAATTTTTTTTTGTTAAAGATCTTATTATTTATTGACACATGTTCAAAAATTCATTGATATACACGCTTAGGCCCTATTTAGTGGAGCTTTTGGTGGGTCAGAAAGTAATTTCTGACCCTCCAAAAGTACTTTTGGATGGAATAGGGGGTGTTTGATAAAAAAATTGGAAAGCTATTTTAGCTCTGCTAGAAAGCTAAAGCCCTGTTTGAGAGAGCTGTTAGCAGTAGAACTTTTGAATGTAAAGCTGTTGGAAGTAAAACTTTCTGGAGTAGAGCTTTTATAAAAAGTTGTTTGCTATTTCGTAACTACATTTCTAAAGTCATGTGGCACTTTAACATGTGTTTGGTAAATAAACTGAAAAAGTACTTTTGTATGACAAAATTACTATAAAGGACATTGCATAGTATATACAACAGAGCATAATAAAATATAACATATATTAATACATACATATATGATATATTGTAATATTACTGCAATTAATATAATATTATTATAATATAGTAATATAACATTGTATACTATAGCATAATAATTTAATATAAGATTAAATTACTTAACATAACATATCAATGTATTATGATATAATGTAATATAATATTATATTTATAGTATAATACAATAATAATGGTACAAAATATTATAATTATTAGCATACATTAATTTTTATAATATAACATAATATTAAATTATTTAACATAACATATTAATGTATTATGATATAATGTAATGTAATATTATATTTATAGTATAATACAATAATAGGAAATAAGAATATCTTTTCTTACACAGAAGGAAGTTTGATTCATAGCTAGAATTTTTTGTTAGGGCTCCGACAGATTTTTAGGTTTATAAAGAGACAAAGTATGTAATTGTTATATTTTATTATGGGTATTTAGATAAAAAAATAGCTTTCCGACAATGCCCAAAATAGCTTTTTCGGAAAGCTCCAAAATAGAGCTTCTCCCAAAAAGCTAATTTTAGCTTTGTGAAAAAGCTAAAACAGCTTTTCAAAATTTTTATTAAATATTTTTTTCATCCAAAAGTGCTTTGGAGGGTCAGAAAGTGCTTTTTAGCCCTCCAAAGCTTCTCCAAATAGGGCCTAAAACAGGTTCTTAGGAGAAAATTCAAAATGGAGCTTTTTAAAAAAAACACTGTTAGTACATGTTGGAAAGCTATTTTGATTTATAATTTTTTTTGATCAAAATACCCATGATAAAATATTATAATTATAAAAAAATATCTCTTTATATTTATTAATATATAATGATAATAATTATAATATTTTATACCTATATTATTGCATTATACTATAAATATAATATTATATAATATTATATCATAATAAATTGATATGTTATATTATATAATATCAAATTATGTTACATTATTATGTTATAGTATACCATATTATATTACTATATTATAATAATATTATATTACACTGCAGTAATATTATACTATATAATATATTTATGTATTTTATATTTTATTATGCTCTGTTGTATAATACTATGCAATATTCTTTATGATCATTTTGTTATACCAAAAGTACTTTCGTAATTTATTTACCAAACACATATTAAAGTTTCATAGCACTTTAAAAATATAGTTACCAAACAGCAAATAACTTTTTATGAAAGCTCTACTTCTGAAAGCTTTACTACCAACAGCTCTGTCAAATGGGACCTTAGTATTGTGAATATAGACAAATTATTGGTTAAGTTCATTGTAATCCGTTAAGCACTACTTTTGCATGTGTTAGTATAATTTTTTTTAATTTGGAGGACTTGACATGTTTTTTTTTTTTGAATTATTTGATGTTCGTAGATATCTATTCAAGATGAAAGTTCACTGCAAAAGATGAAGCCAAAAGTTGGTATGGTGTTTACTTCAAACAAGAAACATATAAATTTTATAACTTATATGTGAGGAGAGTTAGTTTTAGTGTTCACAAGGGTCACCATAGGAGCAAAAAAGATGGAAGCAGAAGTTTTTTGTGTAATAAAGAAGGTACTCATGGTGAATTCAAAATTGACCATAAGAATTTTTGGATTGCGAGTAACATTATTGTTGATCGTAATCATACTCTTACAAGTCCTAACAAGCCATATATGTGAAGGTCGCATCACAAACTACTACCAGTTCTTATGATGGTCATAGATCAGATGGAAAAAATTATAGAGTAAATCCTCCATAAACTTACAATTTTTTTGTTGAAGGATCCCAAGGTGCTGAACATGTCGAGTTTGCAAGAGTTGAGTACTCTAATTATTTGCGTACAAAGAGAATGAGACAATTTAAGGTTGGAGATGCACAAATTCTCTTTTGGTAGTTAGAAGATCCCTCATTTTATTATGCTATACAAGTCAATGAAATGGGGAGAGTACTAATTTCTTTCGAGCAAATGGGAGATCAATTATGGACTTTGCATATTTGGGGATGTGGTTTCATTTGACACTACTTTTAATGATGAACAAATATGAAATGTCTTTTGCTGCACTTCTTAGTATTAATCATCACAAGCAAATGGTCGTGTTTGGGGCAACTTTATTATTTGATGAAACAGTTGACTCATTTGTTTAGTTATTTTGAACTTTTTTGGTTGCAATGTCCAGAAAACAACCCAAAACATTCTCCATAGATTAGTGTGCTACCATATTTAAGTCTATCTAAATAGTCCTACCCAATACATGCCACCATCTTGTTTATGGCATATATTTTGAAATACAGTAAAAAAATCTTTCACATATATTCTAGTCATCCTTGATTCCAAATGAAGTTCAAAACTTGCATATATGAATGCCATTCTATGGAGTATTTTTAATCACAATGGAAATCTTAGTTAAAAAATATAAACTCGAGAAAAATGGATGGATAAATGAAATATATGAATTAAGTGAGAAATGGGCTTTAGTATATCGTCGACGGACCTTTTGTGCTGATATGAAAATACAATGAAGCAAAAGTATGAACGGTCACTTCAAAAGCTTTTTTTCAATATCTCTTTCAGTATCTATATAAAAGTACAAAGAAAGCAGTAAGTCTATTTTGAGAGAAGAAATTATATGAAGATTGTAAGCCAAGACAAACAAAATTAGTTGTCTATGTCTGTGGACTGCCTATGTTAATTGAAGCCACTGAAAATATACAAGGCATGTTTATATTGAATTCGAAGAGGAGTTCAAGAGCAAACTTGCATGCCTTTGTGAACGTATAGGATGCGAGGCTAGCAAGTACACTTGTAAGATTACTCTACTAGATGGTTGTTATCCTAGTTTTTTAGAATTTATATTAATTCACTTGTTATCTTACTTAAATATAATTATTTAAAATTTGAGCATATAGGCACTTTATGTTTGCATGCACCGAATGTTCTTCATTATAACAATTTTTTCATTTTCCTTCTTGAGATATAGTAAAATGATAGGCTAATTATGCAAAGGATGGAGCAATCATATCATAATCAAGCCTCCACTTGTTACGAAAGGTCCAACCACTAAAAGGATGAATAGTGAACTTGAGAAATGGAGGAAAAAGAACAAACAAGCTATACCAAAAGGAGATACAAGTAAGTGAGGTTGATTGATAATCAATGAACTATAATACTTATACTTAATATGTCAAAGGGAATATTATAACTTGTTAAGTGTGCTAATAACTTATTAACATCTATATGGTACGAGAAGCTAATGATGTTTTGAATTCAACGACTATTAATGAGTCATTAATTGTTCCTTCATATAGCTACGAGAGTATGATATTGAACCATTCAATATCTATGCTACTCGAGAATATTGTTCCTTCTCAAGAATTATCTATTCTTTCACAAGAGCATATAACACCTTATAGTGAGTGTTCTATCAATATCCATGCTCCAAGTGTGCAAGAAAATAGGAACGATTTGGTCAATTAGACTCCTCAAACATATCCATATCCATGTCTAGATGCTTCAGTGCCTTGTCATCTTGACTAGCATATGGTACAAGAATCGTAGAACTTTGGTGTTAGTTGATATCCCTTATTAATGTATATCATGGTAATAGATGTATTTTGCAGCATTTTGTAGTTCACAGTCCACAGTAATTGGTGCCTAGCATGCTAAACTTTGATGTTAATACAAGTATTTAGCTAGAAGTCTTTACTTAAATCAATATTCATATTTTTTAAAAGTTTTAAATGATCTAGTGAAACTATCTACTAGAGCTCACTAAGTTTTTTTTGCTTTGTAGGTAATTGATTGAAAAGAGATCATAGCTTGGATTGTGTATACCATTTTTTGTTCATTAGAAACTTTTTATTATAAACATCTCTCCATTTTTGGCACTTTTACATTTATTACTATGAGATGAATTTATCTTTGAATCATTGAGAATCTATCTACCAAACTTAGGCTGTATCATGCTAATAAAAAATTTACTCAGGATGGGCAACAACCCCTCTTTCATAGATCATATATTTGCCTTAAAGGCATGCATAAGAAGATTGTTAAATGGTTGTAGACCTATAATTAGCTTAAATGGGTGCCATCTGAAGAGAACTAGAGGAATAACTATTGGCAGCTGCTTGAGGAGCAAGAAATAATGATACCTTTTCCATAGTATGGACAATGGTTAAGGCTGAAAACAAGAAACTTGGATTTGTTTTATTACTAACCTCTTGGGAGATATAGAAACATTGGAAGAAAAGGAGTGGACCTTTATGCCAGATACCAGAAGGTGGGGTTTAAAATCTTAGTTTCTTATCTAACTTTATTATATTAGCCTCTCTAATCATAATGTCTCGTACAAATCACACCATTCTTTATTGGTTTAATGTGTAATCTTTTTCCAGATATTACTTTAAACTTTTAACTCCATCATGCCAATTACTGGCATAGATTTTATGTGAGACATTTACATGCTAATTTTAAAAAGTTGTATAGGGGAAGAACTTTAAAGATATACTATATGCAACTGCAAGGGTTTGTATTGCACATGAATTTTGTATGAAGATGAAAGCAGTGGTAGATTAGATCCAAATGCAGTAAAGTGGCTTCTTAGATAAGAATTATCTTTATGGTGCGAACATGCATTTAGTATTAGACCAAACTATGGCATGATTTTGAATGACATCTATAAATCATCAATAGCTACATCATGAATGCTAGAGTAAAACCAATTATTACAATGCTAGAGACCATAAGAATATTACTCATGAAAAGATTCTAGGTGAAAAAATAAGGTATGATGAAGTATGGAGAACATATATATCCTAAAATTTAGAAGAAACTAGAGCTACAAAGTTGAATGACATGGAATTCCATATAACATGGGCGGTGGTAGTAGTTTTGAGGTAGACTACCAAGATGGTACCTTTGTGGTTGACTTAGAGAGAAGAATATGTAGGTATAGAAAGTTTGACCTGACTGGAATATTTTGCTGTCATGCAATTATATCAATTATGTTCTCAAGAAAAGAGGTGAAAAATTTTGTGGATGGCTAGTATTCCAAGAAGATGTTCTTGAAAGCCTATGAACCAATTACTAAACTAGAGCCTAGAATGAAAAAGCAAGCTATGTGGTGGGATTGGTGCTAAATGGGGGAGATCTAGGAAGGAAACATCTTCAACATGCAAAGAAAAGGGGATAGTTCTAAGAAATGGAATAATTTGTAGGGCGAAAAACATAAATGTAAAACCATTATCTTATATTTTAAGTGTTGATTAAATCATCCAATCTAATTATGCTTTGTATCCAATTTCAAGGTGGAGTAGCAAACAAGAACATGCTACCATCAATATCAATGAACCTAAGGTACATTGAGTCATCTTGTATTTTGCCATATTTTCTTCTTGCTTGGATATGCATTGCTTAATATTTTGCTACACTAACTTGGGCTTTGAGCTCTTAATGTACCTCCACCTAGTATCATGGACCTGAAAATAATCCAAAAGTGCATCCCTAGTAGCATACTACTACAAGCACCCTAAGAAAATCACCTACATAACAAAACTATTTTGGTCTTGTTAGTATACTAGTAGTGCCAACCCTCTTTTCCCAAATTGATGATGCACATCGAGCAAATTATACATGAATGGGGCAACATGTCATGACAAGTACCGAGTTACAGAAAGTAGCTTTAACTACAAACTTTAGGAGTTAGACTCAAGTAAATCTAGCCTCAAACTCTAGCTCTAACCAACAATCTTATAAACCATCTTGGAGAATTTGATACATCAAACACTATGTTGTAGACAATTTTGGTAGAATCTTATTCTGTCGTCTCTTTATTGATATGGTATATATAGTGTTTCTTTTTGTGATATTTTTTGATTTGTGGTGGCTACAATGTCTTATGCGATGTAGTTTTTTATGATTTTTTGGTTTGTACATGACTATATGGTCCCCAATATTATATTAAACATAAAAATACTAGTGGAAGTATTTTGAATGGCTTCTAGTTGCTACATATGAACTTTATGGATGAGTTTATCGTTGCAACAGCTTTCTAATTGGTGTATGTGAATGGTTGTTGCTGTAATAGGATTGTTTTATGGTGCCTAATACTAAATTGTTGAATGATTATGCTCAATTTAGTGTTGTGTCTAAAGCACACTTAGTGTTGAGTTTTTGTAATAGAGTGGTATGTGTTGAATACTTTTGTGTTACGTTTAAAGCACAACTGATACATAAAATTATAGTGGCCTATCAGTCTTTATAGTAGTTTTAAGTATCAATTGTAGCATCCAATTTGGAATATATTGATTGAATTATGGATTAATAAATTGTAGAGTGGTATGTGATGAGTTTAAAGCTCAGTTTTGTGCCAGTCTTGTGCCACTCTATCTGGTTCAAATTTAGTGCCAATTTCTACCGACAATCATTCTAATATTCTTTACTGCTCCCTAGTGTTTAATGCTACAAAGTGATAAGTAACTAAAAAATAATGGTTAAACAATTTTTATAGTGGTTTTAAGGATCAACTACAGTATCCAAGTTGGAATATCTTGAGTAAATCTCGGATTAACAAAATTGGATTCATTAATGACTGAAATGTGATTTTATGATATTAAAAATTGTTGCCCAGATAGACAACCCAAGAGGGGGGGTGAATTGGGTTTTAAAATAATTTAGATATTTAAAATGTTGTGGATGACTAATTAAAACTATTGCAAGTTGTTTAATTAAATGCTATGTGCTGTGAGTGATAAGAGAGGAAGAAGAAGAGAGACAATCAAACACAAACACCAAGTTTTATAGTGGTTCGGAGCTAACCCTTGCTCCTACGTCCACTCCCCAAGTCTCACTTGGGAATTCACTATAACTCCCTTGGATTACAGCCGGTTGTTTTCCAAGCTCACAAACAAACTTGTTGTTTTACGAGCTCACAACGAACTCGGTCGGTTTTTCCAGGCTCACCGACTAGAACCACCCCGATTGTTTTCCCGGGATCACAATCAAACCCTTACACACGTTGGTTTTAATAACTAGGCTCACCAACTAACCTCTATACCCTTGATTCAATCCCCCGATTGAATCAAGCAAATACAAGTTGTAAATAAAATAGACAAACAGAAAAACAAGCTTCTCAAAAGCAGATGAAAGACAATATAATCTAAAAAGAGTTTAGAAGCCCTCAAACGCTTTTAAGTTGGAGAAGAGGAATGGCTTCTTAAACTTCGGTCTCCTCTTGAATGTGTAGTTGACTTGAATGCAGGAGGAGCTTCTTTAATTGCTGGGAAGATGTAGGTGGATGCAGTAAATGCAGATCTTTCCTTTTTCTCGTTGAAGAACAAGTTGCAGAGTTGAATGCTTGAATACTTGGAGTGGAATGGTTGTTGTCTACCTTGCTACAGTCCTCTGTGGCTATTTAAACCAACCCCCACGGAAACTAGCCATTAGAGAGCTTTTTCTGCCCGTTCTGCACACTCTGTACAGTCTGACAATATGTCCGTTGGTGGGTTGGAGTCGACTCGCGCGATCAGGAGTCGACTCGTCTGTAGCGGAAGTCGACTCATACTTTTCCGGAGTCGACTCTGCAACTGTTCCAGATTTGAATTAAAGTTGCCTTCGCGACTGGGAGTCGACTCGTCTTGACCCAGAGTCGACTCGCCAACTTCTGGAGCTGACTTGGCTTTCTCGGAGTCGGCTCATCCCATGGAGTCCGTGGATCTATTTTTGAATTTGGTCCACTCGAGTCGACTCGTCAATCCGGGGAGTCGACTCGGCGCTCAGAGCCCGAACTCCCTATCTTCTGTCTTTTTGGCTCGTCCAGTCTTGGGGTCGACTCGAGCTTCCTCGGAGTCGACTCGGCTCTCAGTTTCCGAAACTTGGTCTTCTGCCCATTTGATGTGAAGCTGCCTTGGAGTCGACTCTAGCTGTCTGGGAGTCGACTCGAATCTCAGAGGCAGTAACTTGGTCTTCTGTCTTCTTTGTGGTCGCGGAGTCTCGGAATCGACTCGCGTAATGCGGGAGTCGACTCGAATCTCAGAGTCCAGAATCTGCCCTCTGACTTTTTCTTTGTGTACTGCTGAGAGTCGACTCTTGCTGTCTTTGGAGTCGACCTGCCAACCATCGGAGTCGACTCGCGTTCCACTGGAGTCGACTCGAATCTCAGACCCGAAAACTGCTCTCTAACTTTTTCTTTGTATTCCTCTTGGAGTCGACTCTTACTACCCTGGAGTCGACTCGGTGAACATCGGAGTCGACTCGCACACTTCGGGAGTCGACTCGTTGACAGGTTCTGAGTTGAAGCTTTCTGTTCGTCTGTCTGTTCCCAGTCGGAGTCGACTCGTACTGATCCGGAGTCGACTCGAGCTCGTGCCAGTGAACTTGATACGCTTGGCATCGACTCGTGATACTCTGGAGTCGACTCGAGTCTCAGACTTTGGTTCAAGCTGACTTCTTAACTTATCCAAAAATTATGAACCAAGTCTTGAGACACTTAGACAAGATTTTCACTGAAACACTTAATTGAATTCATTAGTAAACAAGAAATATACTCAAATGCTTTGAGCTCATCAAAATCAAATAGGGTTTTAATCAATCACTCCACAATCTCCCCCTTTTTGATGATGACAAAATATTGAGTATATGTAAAGTGAATTGCACAATAAACAATCAAATAAAATCCATAAATGAATTCAAATGTCTGGTAATTCAATTTATCCAAGCTTGAAAGGAGTGAAACAATAAATTTCGGAGTTAAAGCTCTCCCTTTCATTTGGAATTATATAAGCCTTCATATCATGCATTCAATTGTTTGGCTTATATATAATTAATGATTTAGCTTTCTTAAAATTTCAGATTCTCCCCCTCAACATATGCATTCTACTTTGTTTTGATTCTTTGAATTTCCTTTTAATGCTTTGAAGTTTTTGAACTGAAATTTTGGTTTTTAGAGGAAAAATCTGTCAATTTGTTCTTGAGTAGGATTCAGCTAATCTCCGAATATCCCTTGAATAGATTCTGGAGATTACTCCATTAGGAGCCCCAAAAGAGAGATAATAAGCCTCGAGGTACCGAATCCACTTAGAACAAATTTGTGTGTTTTAAGAGTTTATCTTTTTATTGATTTCTATTGATTTCTTTTACATATTTTATACATATTTTTTCTTTTACATATTTTATACATATTTCTCCCCCTTTTACATATTTTATACATATTTCTCCCCCTTTTTGTCATCATATCAAAAAGGAGGTAAACAGAACACACAATCAAACATAGATCAAAAGGCACATTATTGAAGAAAAATGCGGCTACTCATTGTATTAATTTGTATGTAAGTACATTTCAGAATACAATAAGTAACGTAAAGCAATACATGTCAAAGCAAAATACAAAAAGTAGCTACGGTCTCCTCGAGGATGTAGGTCCTCCTCTCGAGAATGTATCTCCTCCTCTCGAGGATGTGACTCCTCCTCTCGAGGATGTGGCTCCTCCTCTCGAGGATGTATCTCCTCGAGGCATGCGCTCCACGAGTGATTGGACCGCATTGGTCACGTTCTCTAGCTGGCGAATGATGGCCTGGATGGCCCTGCTCTGTGTCGTATCCAGCTCGAGTACTGACTTCTGCAGTCCGTCCAGCTTGTCGATGAGCACATTCGACAAGCGCTCGGCCCCTGCGGTGGTGGTGGACATGTCACGGCCGATGTCGTCCCGCATCCGTCGAGTGGTGCTCGTGACCTCACTCATGCTGTGGAACTGGGCCTGTATCAAGGTCCTCATGTTGTATATCTCTTGCCGCACCTCAGCCGTCATGTCTGTCACGGCTGTCAGGGAAGGGACCAATGCGGAAGATGTGGGCGCAGGAGAGGGAGTAGGCACCGAACCTCGGAGCTCCCGAAGCAACTCATCCCTCAGATCTCGGACTATCTCTTGCCGCAGCTCCCGGAGCTGCTCAGAATCAATGCGGACCTCCATGGATGGTGGAGCCGAGGAGGAGGGTCCGGCGGAGGTGGTAGGAGCAGGAGTGGATGGAAGATCTGGTAAGTCTGGAAAGTCAGAGTCTGGCTTAGGACTGGGGGAAGGTCTGGTGGTCTGTATGGTGAGGGAAGACTTCCTAACCCAGATCCCCTCTCTCTTCCGAAACCCCATCCTGTGTAGGGTCTCTGCACGCGTGCGATCAGTCCATCGCAATGCGCGAAAGGGTTCCCCCTCAGGAATGGGAATCTCGTACTCCCTAAACAGAAGAGTGAATATCATGCCGTATGGGAGGGTGAGCCTAGGTCTATCTAGGGGCTCACACAGATACCTATAGATGAGTTTGGGGAAGTTGATTGGAGTGTCCTGAAGAATATAAAACATCAGAGCTAGGTCTCTCTCATTTACAAAATCAAATCTCCCTGTCTTAGGAAAGATGGACCTAGACAATATACTCAAGAGGATCCGCACCTCAATCGGTAGTGAGCTAGCGGATACCTCGTCTAGAGGTGACTGGGGTGGATGCCCTAGAACGGCCGTAAGGGCCTCAACCCTGTCCTCAGGGTGTGTGGGAGCCACCCCTACTTGTGGAAGGTGGAGGATGTGGGCAATGAGATCCTCCGTAACGAACAGAGGGACACCGGCTACTGTGCCCTCGATACCCCCATCTCCCCGATGGACGGTACCGTAAAACTCTCTAACAAGGCCAGGGTAAGTGGGGAGGTCTAATGTAAGGAAAAACTCTAAGCCCTGGACCCTAAGCCTATCACCTATGGTGAACCCTTCCTGGGAGAGATAGTCGAAGTCGACATATCTCCCGGTGGTGACGGCCTTCCCGGCCAATGGCCTCACGGGAACCGCCCTAGGCAGGAAACGAGCCGGAGGTGGTGGCCTCGCGGGATCGTGCCGCGCCTTGGAGCGCCGCTCGGGACCGGCCTCGGGTCGGGACCTCTTCCGGACTACGGTCTTACGCGGCATAATGACCTAGACGGGATTAAAAAAAAACTAAAGGACGGAGAAAGGTCGACGGAGAAGGCTTGGGACCGACCGGGGACGACCTAGGAGTCGGCTCTAGGGCTTGTGAACAGTGGCGGCTTGAGAAAGAAGTGTTTTCGAAACGACAAATCTAGGGTTAAAAAGTCGGATCCCGACTGCGAGTCGACTCCACTGAGTCGCGAGTCGACTCGACCTCGAGTCGACTCCAGAATATGCGCGAGTCGACTCTCCTTATGCGCCTGTAGACCTCGAGTCGACTCCCGACTATATGTGAGTCGACTCTCCCTCTGCTGCCATCTATGCGAGTCGACTCCCGTAAATGCGCGAGTCGACTCCCCCTTAGGAGCCGACTCTGAAACTTACTCGAGTCGTCTCTAACTTTGGCACGCACCTAAAAATCATGCTTCGTTTGTGCCAAATGAGGAAAAATCACTAAATTAAGATCTGATTTGATGATCATTGAAGAGAAACTCTATTTTAACCACAAACTAATCATCAAAATCAATGAATCTAGTGGAAACTACCACTAGGATGGATCAATCACTCCTAATCCCCTCCTAAGCACACTAAACCTCTCTTCACTTAGGGATTTTGTAAAAATATCTGCTAATTGATCATCAGTACAAACAAATTGGAGTGTCACATCACCATTCAATACATGATCTCTTATGAAGTGATGTCGTATCTCAATATGTTTAGTTCTTGAATGCTGAATTGGATTTTTAGTTAGATTAATGACACTTGTATTATCACAATTAATGGGAATTTTATCTTGTTTAATGCCATAATCTTCTAGTTGTTGTTTAATCCACAAGATTTGAGCACAACAACTCCCGGCTGCAACATATTTAGCTTCAGCAGTAGATAATCCAACCGAGTTTTGTTTCTTGCTAAACCATGAGATAAGGTTTTCTCCTAGAAATTGACACGACCTGCTGGTACTTTTTCTATCAAGCTTACATCCAGCGAAGTCTGAATCTGTGTATCCTATTAAATTTAGGCTAGATTCTTTAGAGTACCATAGCCCTATATTCTTAGTTCCTATTAAATATTTAAAAATTCTCTTAACTGCAACTAGATGTGATTCTTTAGGATTAGCCTGATATCTAGCACACATGCAAACACTAAACATAATATCAGGTCTACTTGCAGTAAGATACAATAAGGATCCTATCATACCTCGATACAGTTTCTGATCTACAGATTTACCTGATTCATCTTGGTCTAATTTGCATGATGAACTCATGGGGGTGCTGATTGATTTGTTTCCCTCCATATCAAACTTCTTGAGCATCTCCTTGATATATTTGGCTTGATTGATGAAGATGCCTTCTTCAGATTGTTTGATTTGGAGTCCAAGGAAGTAAGTCAGCTCTCCCATCATGCTCATCTCAAATTCACTCTGCATCAAGTTAGCAAATTCTTCGCAGAGACGATTGTTAGTAGCACCGAAAATAATATCATCAACATAAATCTGTACTAACAGCATATCTTGGTTTTTCTTTTTCAGAAATAGAGTTGTATCTACATTACCCCTAGAGAACTCATGTTCTAATAGGAATTTGCTAAGTCTCTCATACCATGCTCTAGGTGCTTGTTTCAAACTATAAAGTGCTTTGTTCAATTTATAAACATGATTAGGGTATTGATGATTTTCAAAACCAGGAGGTTGTTCTACATATACCTCCTCATTAATATACCCATTTAAAAACGCACTTTTTACATCCATTTGAAATAGTTTGAAGTCCTTAGAGCATGCATATGCTAATAATAGTCTAATAGCCTCAAGTCTAGCTACAGGAGCAAAGGTTTCATCAAAATCTATACCTTCTTCTTGATTATAACCCTTTGCTACTAGTCTAGCCTTATTCCTTATAAAAGTTCCATTTTCATCAAGTTTATTTTTATAAATCCATTTAGTACCTATAATTGGATATTCAGAAGGTCTCTCAACTAGATTCCACACTTTGTTTCTAGTAAATTGGTTTAGTTCTTCTTGCATTGCATTTATCCAATTTACATCATTTTCGGCTTCTTCTATATGTTTGGGCTCAAAGTGTGAGACAAAAGCTAGATGGTTATTCAAATTCCTAAGGGATGCTCTAGTCCTAACCGGTTGAGATGGATCATCTAGAATTAGTTCCTTAGGATGCCCGTGAGCATACCTCCAAGCTTTAGTTAGCCCATGATCCACAATAGCCTCTTGGCTTGATGATGCTCCTTCACTCAACTTTTGATTATCATCTTGTAATGCCATCTCATCTATCTTTTCTTCAAGAATTTCAACATCATCATCAAAATTATCTTTCTTACTAGAGGAGATGTCACTAGAATCATCAAATACAACATGTATAGATTCTTCTATAACTAAGGTTCTTTTGTTAAAGACTCTATAGGCTTTGCTAGTTGTAGAGTAGCCTAAGAAAATTTCCTCATCAGATTTAGAGTCAAATTTACCTAGATTATCTTTCCCATTATTATGAACAAAATACCTACATCCAAAAACATGAAAGTAATTAACTTTTGGTTTTCTGTTTTTCCAAAGTTCATAAGGTATTTTCTTTATGATGGGTCTCAATAGAACTCTATTTAATATATGACAAGAAGTATTAATGGCTTCTCCCCAAAAGTACTTAGGGAGGTTACTTTCACATAACATAGTTCTAGCCATTTCCTCTAGAGTTCTATTTTTCCTCTCCACAACTCCATTTTATTGTGGTGTCCTAGGTGCAGAAAAATTATGGGTTATCCCTTTTTTACTACAAAATTTCTCAAATGACTGATTTTCGAATTCGGTACCATGGTCACTTCTAATAGCTATTACTGAGGTATCTCTAGCATTGGTTACTTCTTTATGGAATTTCTTAAAAACAGAAAATGCTTGATCCTTATGTGCTAGGAACATGACCCATGTGTACCTAGAATAATCATCTACAATAACTAGACCATATTTATTTCCACCTAGGCTTGTTGTTCTAGTTGGTCCGAATAGGTCCATGTGTAATAATTCTAGAGGCCTAGAGGTAGAGACATATTTTATGGATTTAAATGAGTTCCTAGATTGTTTGCCAAATTGACATGCTTCACATATTTTGTTCTTTTCAAATTTTAATTTTGGCAAACTTATCACGGAATCTCTTTTAACTAGTTTAGTTATTGTGTCCATGCTTGCATAACCTAACTTACGGTGCCACAACCAACTAGCATCATTATCCTTAGTTTCATTAACAACTAGACATTGGTTATGTTTTGCAAGATCTTCAAGGTCTACAACATATACATTTCCTCGTCTAATTTCTTTAAAAACTAAACTATTATCATTAGGGTTTGTTATAATGCATAGTGATGGTTTAAACATAACATCATACCCTTTATCACATAATTGACTAATGCTTAATAAGTTATGCTTAAGACCATCAACATATCTAACATTATCAATATAAGTAGAAGGGGTGATTTGAACTTTACCAATACCAATGATGTGACCTTGGTTGTTGTCTCCAAAAGTCACAGCACCTCCCTTCTTAGCTTCAAGGGTGAAAAATTGATCCTTGTCACCCGTCATGTGTCTTGAGCAGCCACTGTCCAAGTACCAGCAGTTTTTGTTGACCTTGGCTGCAAGACACTCCTACACAAGTAGATCATATAATCTTAGGTACCCAAGTTTTCTTGGGTCCTTCATGGTTAGTCAAGTTGGTTCCTTTTGGAACCCATACCCTTTTAATTTTTTTTTTTGTTTTACTTTTCCTATAGTCACATACATTTGCCTTATGTCCTATAGTCCCACAACAAAAGCAGGTTATTTTCTTAGTTTTAGTTTCCCCAGCTTTAACAAAGAAGTTACTAAGAAGTTTTTGTTTATTTCTTGGTTTATACCCTAAACCCGCTTTATTAAATACTGCTCGTTGACTATTGAGTATCATATTTAACTTTTCAGAGCTATATGTAAATTTTTCAACTAAGGGTTTGTATTTGTTAAGTTCTTTAGTTAGTGTTTGATTTTCTGCTTTTAGATCATTAAGTTCTTTTGTGAGATCCTTATTTAAGATTTGTTTATGTTTTTTAAGTTCTGAAAATTCCTTAGTTAGTTTTTCATTATCTTTAGTTAAGGTATTAGTCTTTTGAGTTAAAAGTTGGTTGCTTGTCTTAAGTTCTATATTTTCTTTGGTGATTAAATCCTTATCCTTAACTAATTTATCGTATTTATGTAGGTATGATTGATAAGCTATTTTTAGTTCTTTATTCTTAAGATTTATCGCCTTATATTCTATCATTAATTCATTAAATGCATCATAAAGTTCATCAAAAAAAAAATCAAGATGCGTGTCGGAAGTTACCTCATTTTCATTGGCCATGAAGCAGAAATTGGCCTTCTCTTCTTGTTCTTCATCCGATGATGAAGATGATGTGTCGGAGTCCGATAGGGTGGTGACAAGGGCTTTCTTCTTCTTGTACTTGCTGCCCTTCTTTAGTAAGGGACACTCAGCTCTGATGTGTCCCGGCTTTTTGCACTCATAGCATCCAATCCCCTCATTTTCCCTTTCCTTACCCTTATCCTTTCGATAGGAATTTGAGGGGCCTCTCCTTTGATGATAAGCCTTCTTGTGGTTGATGAATTTCTTGAACTTGCGCACAAGAAGTGCCTCACCATCATCTTCCTCATGTTCTTCTTCTTCACTGCTGCTGCTGCAAGATAAGTCCTTGTTAGATGAATTAGATTTTAGAGCTATTACCTTTTTCTTATGGGAGGACTCTTCCTCGTTGTGTTGCTTCATGGTTAGCTCGTGCGTCATTAGGGATCCAAGAAGCTCCTCGAGTGGTAATTTGTTCAAGTCCTTGGCTTCTTGGATTGCCGTCACTTTAGCTTTCCAAGACCTTGGTAGACACCGAAGGATTTTCCTGACAAGCTCACTGTTAGTATAGTTCTTGCCAAGGCTTTTTAGGCCATTGACAATATCAGTAAACCTAGTGAACATGCATGTAATTGTTTCATTAGAATCCATTTTAAATAGTTCATATTTATGAACCAAAATATTTATTTTGGACTCTTTGACTTGATTCGTGCCCTCATGGGTCACTTCAAGTCTGTCCCAAATCTCTTTTGCAGAATTGCAAGTAGAGACCCTATTGAATTCATTTCTATTTAAGGCACAATAAAGCACATTCATAGCTTTAGAGTTAAGTTGTGCCTTTCTCATGTCATGTTCATCCCAATCCTTTTCTAGTTTGGGTATCGTGACACCCTCTACATATACGGATAGGATGTATGGCCCATTTACTATAATGGTCCACATCTCATAGTCTTGGGCTTGGATGAATATTCTCATCCTAGCCTTCCAGTATGAGTAGTCGGATCCATTAAAGAAAGGAGGTCTTTGGGTGGACTGACCCTCAATGTGAGAAGATCCAAATGGAGTTGTCATTTCGATCTTTTACTCTTGGGTGGAAGAGTTTAGGCTCTGATACCACTTGTTGCCCAGATAGACAACCCAAGAGGGGGGGTGAATTGGGTTTTAAAATAATTTAGATACTTAAAACGTTGTGGATGACTAATTAAAACTATTGCAAGTTGTTTAATTAAATGCTATGTGCTGTGAGTGATAAGAGAGGAAGAAGAAGAGAGACAATCAAACACAAACACCAAGTTTTATAGTGGTTCGGAGCTAACCCTTGCTCCTACGTCCACTCCCCAAGTCTCACTTGGGAATTCACTATAACCCCCTTGGATTACAGCCGGTTGTTTTCCAAGCTCACAACCAAACTTGTTGTTTTACGAGCTCACAACGAACTCGGTCGGTTTTTCCAGGCTCACCGACTAGAACTACCCCGATTGTTTTCCCGGGATCACAATCAAACCCTTACACACGTTGGTTTTAATAACTAGGCTCACCAACTAACCTCTATACCCTTGATTCAATCCCCCGATTGAATCAAGCAAATACAAGTTGTAAATAAAATAGACAAACAGAAAAACAAGCTTCTCAAAAGCAGATGAAAGACAATATAATCTAAAAGGAGTTTAGAGCCCTCAAACGCTTTTAAGTTGGAGAAGAGGAATGGCTTCTTAAACTTCGGTCTCCTCTTGAATGTGTAGTCGACTTGAATGCAGGAGGAGCTTCTTTAATTGCTGGGAAGATGTAGGTGGATGCAGTAAATGCAGATCTTCCCTTTTTCTCGTTGAAGAACAAGTTGCAGAGTTGAATGCTTGAATACTTGGAGTGGAATGGTTGTTGTCTACCTTGCTACAGTCCTCTGTGGCTATTTAAACCAACCCCCACGGAAACTAGCCATTAGAGAGCTTTTTCTGCCCGTTCTGCACACTCTGTACAGTCTGACAATATGTCCGTTGGTGGGTTGGAGTCGACTCGCGCGATCAGGAGTCGACTCGTCTGTAGCGGGAGTCGACTCATACTTTTCCGGAGTCGACTCTGCAACTGTTCCAGATTTGAATTAAAGTTGCCTTCGCGACTGGGAGTCGACTCGTCTTGACCCAGAGTCGACTCGCCAACTTCTGGAGCTGACTTGGCTTTCTCGGAGTCGGCTCATCCCATGGAGTCCGTGGATCTATTTTTGAATTTGGTCCACTCGAGTCGACTCGTCAATCCGGGGAGTCGACTCGGCGCTCAGAGCCCGAACTCCCTATCTTCTGTCTTTTTGGCTCGTCCAGTCTTGGGGTCGACTCGAGCTTCCTCGGAGTCGACTCGGCTCTCAGTTTCCGAAACTTGGTCTTCTGCCCATTTGATGTGAAGCTGCCTTGGAGTCGACTCTAGCTGTCTGGGAGTCGACTCGAATCTCAGAGGCAGTAACTTGGTCTTCTGTCTTCTTTGTGGTCGCGGAGTCTCGGAGTCGACTCGCGTAATGCGGGAGTCGACTCGAATCTCAGAGTCCAGAATCTGCCCTCTGACTTTTTCTTTGTGTACTGCTGAGAGTCGACTCTTGCTGTCTTTGGAGTCGACCTGCCAACCATCGGAGTCGACTCGCGTTCCACTAGAGTCGACTCGAATCTCAGATCCGAAAACTGCTCTCTGACTTTTTCTTTGTATTCCTCTTGGAGTCGACTCTTACTACCCTGGAGTCGACTCGGTGAACATCGGAGTCGACTCGCACACTTCGGGAGTCGACTCGTTGACAGGTTCTGAGTTGAAGCTTTCTGTTCGTCTGTCTGTTCCCAGTCGGAGTCGACTCGTACTGATCCGGAGTCGACTCGAGCTCGTGCCAGTGAACTTGATACGCTTGGCGTCGACTCGTGATACTCTGGAGTCGACTCGAGTCTCAGACTTTGGTTCAAGCTGACTTCTTAACTTATCCAAAAATTATGAACCAAGTCTTGAGATACTTAGACAAGATTTTCACTGAAACACTTAATTGAATTCATTAGTAAACAAGAAATATACTCAAATGCTTTGAGCTCATCAAAATCAAATAGGGTTTTAATCAATCACTCCACAAAAATACTGTAGCATATTCTAGTTTATAAATATTAGAGAAAAAGACAGAGCTAACGCAGAAAAGCAAATATTTCTATTTATTACATTCTTGGTAAAATATAAAGAGAGACTCCTTCAAGTTTAGTATGGAAATATTTAGTGTCCCTCGCGCCTAATTACTTGATCTAGAGGTGCTTATGGAGTGAATCCCTTCATGCTAACCCTAGCACTCACTTCCTACCACTCCACTAGAGTGCCACGACAACCCCTATGCCATCAAAGAAACAATCGAGCACTATGCCAAACACTTTCCGGATTATATTCTATAGCAACTTATTTTTCTAGATCAACTTATTAATGACCTCTCTTGTATGTGGTGAGGATGGAGGGTCATGCCATCATGAAAAGCTATATCCTCTTCTTATATGCAGTAAAAATTATATAAATTCATAAGAACTCAGATGAAAAATTAATTAGGAATCGACAAGCACCATACCTCGTATATCGAGCATCCATAGAATTGCCACTTAAGTTTAGTTATGGTCTATAAGATTTTCAAAGGAGCCTTCAATCTATAGTTGCAATGCATGAAGAAGCCTTGGATTGAGCTTTGTTCGGATCTTTGGCCAAAGTTTTTGCTCAAACCCATCAAGGTTTTGGAGCTTTTGATAGAATTCTTCTTTATGTTTCTCTATTTCTCTCTCCTCGCTCACTTTTTATCTTTCCATCCTCACCCATCTCAAACATATCGAGATTACTAGTGGTGCCAAAAAAACCTAGTTGAAAAATTAGTGGGAAGGGAGAAGAGGGTCACATAAATGCCCCATGATCCCTTTCTCTTCGTGCCAAAACTATAACTTGGTTCGAAATTAGTGGGAAAGGCATTTCAGGGTAGGAGGCTTGTTAAGTTATCACGTGATGATCACATGACAACAATTTCTAATGAAGATAGATGGCTATACCACATTGGCACAAAACATATGTTATGGTGATTTATTAAAAAGATTTAAACTTTTGGGGTCAATATGTTTCTCACCTAAACTTGCGGGAGTGTCTTTTTATTTTTCCTAAAAAATATTGAGAGTTATATTTAGGATATAAAATAATGTTTAGAGTGTTGTAACAATTGCTTTAGTCTTGATCTTTATTTTTTTCTACAATTCTTTATCTTTACTTCATTTGTTAAGCTATAATCTAGTTAATCCTCATTTTTTATATAATTTATAAATATTTTTATTTTTGGCATGTCAAAAATAGATTATTGAAGTAGAAATGAGTCAAATAAAGAAATTATGAGATAACTATACTATAAACTATTGTTGGGGTGATGGTAACCCAATTCTACTAAAATATCGGATGATGGTCCTTATTTTTTTGTTGCTAAACCATGAGAAATGGTATCTAAACCTAAATATAAAAAATATAAAAATAGATAAATATCCAATTCTATTCAACCATTGACGCAAACTGTCCTACTTGAGGTACTTCCCAAATCCCTTTCTCTTCTCTTCCCACAATGTACTATGTAATAAATGGCTAGCAAGCACCAAGATAACAAAACATCAAGACATTTATCAAACATCAACTAATGTAAATAAATTTATAAAGATTTAAAATATATTTAAATGGGAGTTTTATTTATGAAAGTCATGTAGACAAACCAAAGTAAGATCTATGCATATATGATTCAAAAGAACAATGCAATTCGGTACGTAGAAAATTAAAACATGCAATGTGTCATCATCCAAATATATAATTTTCTACTTTGAGCAAAGGATAAAATTCATTCCAAATTAGAAGTCATAATGTACTTGGAGAATAATGGTTTTAGATCTCATTGAACTTATAGTTAATTAATGCCTTTCTCATCAATCTCTCTCTTGAAGTCAATAGTGAGCCTTAGGATAGGACAGTTTGTGATGATTTTTGAGAACAAACACACAAATTTTAGGTTTTAAATAAATGAAGCGAATTAAAATAATGGCATGACGGTTCCCTATTTATAATAGATTGTAGAACTTTTAGAGCTATATATATTTTTAGGTTTTAAATAAACACATTATATTCAAAATCAAATTAGAATTAATTTCACACCTAATCTATACCACAACAAACAATGCATATGAATAGTAAATTAAAGATAGGGCCAAAATAAATAAAACAAATAAGGAGAGAATGACTTGTTAAAATCACATTGCATTCACTAGAAGTTCACAAAAACCATCAAATAATTATATATTTTTTGGTTTCGAGACCAACATAAAAGTATTATGCATCCTCATGCTGTATAGGATTATCCGTGATAATCATTTTCTACGCCAATAGTTATACCATTTGTATCATTCCTGACCCAATTCATTTATTAATTTAAGAGATTTTTTTTTTTTTTTTTTTTTTTTTTGTATTGAACCTCTTTAATTATGTACTCATACTTCAGTTGCTTAGGAATCATTATATAATTTGTTTACATGAGATTATGTATATTTAGTATTCTAAAAGTTAATATACTTCAAAGAAATGTTGACTCTCCTAACAAATATTAGTTGTATAAGTCAATTGTTAGGTTCTTATCATTATCACACAATTCTCAGAGAGTTGGAGATATCAAATATGAATTTACATATAAATTGGTGAAAATATAATTCCATATTTTCTTTGGCGGTTCCTTTTTCAACCTTCCAAATATCTAATCCAACTAGAACTTTCATTATACTTTTAGTGGTGTAAATATTGGAAATTAAGCTTGAAATCTATAATTATCTTGCATTTCAATCTGTTAACCTGGTCGTACCCAAATAAGTTTCTTTAACAGTAACTTAGTCTCGACAAATTTTTATATCACTAATTATTTAATTATGTAATATTTAGCTTCTAGGGTAAGAGGAAGTTAGATATGATATGGATATTATTTTTGATTTGATTGGTGGTAAGAATGCGTCCATATTAAAGATAGCGAATTGGTATCAAATTTTTAAATCTATAAACTTGTATATTATTATCCTTTTCTATTTCAATAATAATTGTGCATAGCATACATGAAGGGATGTTCTAATGGAAAAAAAAAACTGTTATTGATAAATTTTTATCAATAAAAAGACAATCTTTACCCATTTTTATGGCCATAAATATCTTGTGGTATGTCAAATCAAATTTCTTATGATGTACACACTTAATCTAGTTAATCAGGATCCTATTTTTGTAACCAATTTATGAGCTATTGAACATTATTTGATATAGACAAACTAGCATTTTGCATGGTGGTTCATGTTTTGTTATCAGGAACTCTATGGATTTATTTATAGCTAGAGGTGGAGTTCAGATCTTTAATACTACGTTATTGATTGCATAACTGTGAGAAGCATTAGATGGTTTGACATATACTATAAAATTTTAAGAGCGCTATGAACCATTTTGGAGGGGGATTCATCGACAGTTGTTAGATGACTATCGACTTTCTTACTTCTAGAGGCTAGCTCCCATCATCTAGTATAAGATTACTGGTAAATAGTCACCGCCTTTTATTCTTTTGAGATAACAAATATTTATAGGTAAGTAAATAGGGCGGTTGATTGGGTTGTGGTTTATGTGGTTAATCATATAGGGACTATTTTATGGACTTTTACAATCGTGGCTTCTACTTAATTTTTGAATATTTTGTACGTTGCTTCTTATGGATGTATTTATATAAGAACTAAATAATATATCCAATTCAACAAAAAAAATCGTACATCCATATTTTAAATATAAAAAATATTGAAAAAGTGGAGTGATCGAGGGTGGAGTCCCACCCAAAAGTATATTTTTATGAATACTATGCATTATTTTTATTTTAATAAATTCAAAATATTCTACAACAACAATAATTTAGTATATATATGTATGGATGTATGTATGTATGTATGTATATGTATATTTATTTTGCAGTCCTTTTTTTTAAATCTCTACTCGACCTTGGAGGTCCTTTGCTTGTGCCCAAGACCCTATATTTCTTTCTAAGTTAAGCCAACATCACCAATATTCTCCATCTTAATGCTAGTTGACGGTCGAGACGAGTCAGCGCAATCTAACGCTTTACACAAGTCCCTATATCCCATGCTGCCATGCATACAGAAGATCTGGTACTCCTGCAATCTTTGCCTTCCAATTGACCCTAATCGCTACAATGGTCGGTCGAGATGAACCTTCTCAACCACAAGACTCCTTCTCCCACAGCATAATATATACACGGTCGCATACTCCCACCCAAAGAAATAGTTTTACTTGTAACCCATCTCGCTACCGATCCCCCCCATCCCCTCCTCTTCCTGGCTTCCCCTCTGTGTCAGAATAATCCCTACCTTATTTCCCTCACTTATTATTATCATTATTATTATTATTATTTTATTTTCTTTCTAATTCCTCTCAATTTTTTCAAATCGATCACGGGAGCGACACCCCCCGCCAGAAAAACTCCTCCCTCTCCCCAGATCTGATGGCTTTTCACGTCGCTTGCCCCATTACTTGGTCTTCTCCCCCTCTTTCTCGAGCTCAGTCGCGTCTCAATTCTTATCTCACTCTCTTTCTCGCTCTCTTTGGGTGGCAGCCGGAGGATTTGCTATTGCGAGCTCGGATTCCCGGCGGAGCTGCGGAGCGAGAAGGCAAGGGTTGAGTTCTTGGAGGAGGTCGAGGCGCTCGAGGAGTTCCTGCGGGATCCGTGGACAGTGAGGGCGGATGGGGGCTCCGCCGTGGCCACCGTCCAGGTGCTGGTCCCCCAGGTGGTGCCCCATCCGGCCCCACCGCCGGGAGCGGAGGATGGGGGAGGCGGCGGCCGGGGGGAGGCCAAGCGTGCGGCGATGCAGCGGCAGGCGGTGGCCGCGTCGCTGGCGGCCGAGGATTATGTCCGGAGATTAGAGGGTGGGGGTGCTGCGGTGAGTGCGGTTCTCTCTCTTCTACCTCTTGGTTTGATTTCTGTTGGGGTTTTCGGGCTCTTGTTGTTGCTTCTATAAAAACAATGAATTTTTAGTTATTTTTGTCAATTTAATCGGCTATTGGTTTGGTCATACTTCGTGATCTTGTTACCTGGAGTTCTGGTTTGAGAAATTAGGGTTTTTTCTCAAGTCTATTTTCTTGTTACCCGGAGTTGAGGTTTGAGAAACATAATTTACTGAAGCGGATATTCAAATCCAATCGTATAAAATTCTTTTTTATGATTCATGCAGAATTTCCTTAAGCATGGTATGTTGAATAACAACTTCCTTTCTGTCACTTATATTATCTTGTTCTGCTATGCACAATTTCGTACTAATGTTCGTAGGAGTATGTGTAGGAATGTGATTGACATAATTTTCTGCAATTATTATGGATATGACAGTATTTTGGACATATTTTTTAAGATCCACCAGTTTGAACGACCCTTGCTTGAATTTAAACGGTTGTGCACTAATGTTGTACCAGTGCACCACCGGTTTTATATCCAATTCAACACTTTTTTTTGTTAACTAGCTCAAAATAAAGCTTCTTTGTGTGGATGTAACAGTTCTGGTGTAGTACCTGATATCAACTCATGCAGGGTATGTGTCATGCTCATAGCCGCTTGTCAAACATTTCTAAATTTTGATGGATCCTATCTTAATACACTGAGCTTACTTAGAGGGTCTAAAGCTCGTTAGTTAAGTTTTACATGTCACTAATGGTACAAATATCATTTCCTCTCAAGCATACAAACTTCAGGCAATGTATTATTGACCTCATGCTAAGTCCAGAGTTATAGCAGATGACTTTAGCAACATTTGAGTCCATATACGCTATCAACTTAATGGGGTCCCTTGTCACATTTTGTTTGGGATACCTCGAATTGTTCAAATTGTTGGAAATTTAGTTGAAATGCTCTTGATGTATCATTTTCCGTATTTCCATAACCCTAGTGATATCTGGCATTAAGTGCATGAATTAAAAAACTTTGTAAGGGAAAAAATATTATACTTTGTGCCATAAGTCTAGTTTCCAATTTGACTTGAAGTAAGAATGTAATACACTTGATAACATCATGCTTTGTGAAGTATGGACTTTAATTTTCTTTATATGTGGAAGGGCGGCTAGGACACATCCTGAGTTGTGGATACCATGCAGAATTTGATATGTCATACACATAAGCAAATAGCTAGAACAAGCAACAGAATTTATCTGCACTGATAATTGGACGACAAGTTAGTAGCACTGCTTCTTCTGTGTAGATATGAAACACTATGGAACAATGTATCACAGGAATCAGGCACTTAAGAAATATATGCCTAGCGAGAATGCCACAGCATAGAGGGGGTGCCTTTCATTTTTGATAGCATGAAAGCTGTGGCTTTGATACTTACTGTTGAAAGTTTGTTGTTTTGCTTTCTCTTATTGCGAGGGATATGTTGAAGAAAGCTTCACAAGCTTGGTTACATGCGCTGTTAACTTCACATTACTACTTATCAACATCCTTAGTGTGCATTTCCTTGCAAATTTGGTTAACTTAGAGTAAATGGCTTAACTTCTAACCCACTTTACTCCGAAATAAACTACTTCAGCTTGTAGGATGGAATAGATTTCTATAAGGTGGAATAAATCGCTCGCCGACTTTTCTAAATGTTCACTTTGCTTGTGGAAAAAAATAGTTTACTTTTTGAGTTTTTGGTGGATTAAAGTGGAACAAATGGGTTAAAGAGGCCTTTATTTCATTCAACCCTCCCTTAAACTAAATCAAATGCAGCCTTAATAAGGAAGTAATGTGAGACCCATCACCTTTAGAAGAGATGCCTGTATTCTCGCAGCTTTAATTGGCACATGCCCCAACTACTTCATGTAAATATGCTGCCAAACCGACCTATTCCACAAGGGAGCAACCTGTCTTAGCCAATCATATGAGCACCAGATGATGCCATCTGTATGCATTTGGCCCATTCATCCTTCTTACTGAAGTTTCAAGGCCTTTAATAGAACATGGTTGTGAACTATTGCAACTTCATAAGCTATCTTTCTATCTCAGATATTATCTGTAATAAGTTATTGCATCCATTTCATGCAGTGCCACATAATTTGATCTGCATTGTCCATTTGTACCTCAATACGCTTTCTTTATCAGATTAATCGAAATCCTTCTGCCTGACTTTGCTGTCATAGTTCTGACCAAATAATATATGCCTCTGCTCACGTGGAGGTTATTTCTTTCCGTTGATCATTTTGAAGATTGATAACTAGAATGACATTGTAGAACAAGATGTGGTAGCAAAGTTGTTTATGGCTAGACAACATGCAATTTTTATGTTGGAAATTCTATTTTTCCTTTTACCTTTTGCTTATGGTTGCATATTTGAGGCATTTTCACCTAATGCTTTCTGGAAGTAATTAATTTTCTTTTTTGGTAAATAAACAGGGAGTGGTTGCTTAATGCTGACTGTTAGCAGGACTATACTTTACATTTATCTAGCTAATATTTGTTTATGTGATTTAAGAGAAAAATGCTAAACAAAGACTTCAGCGTACATGAATCTTTTATACTGCCATCCTAAACTTTGTGAAAAATTCACTCTTTTTTTCGTAACTCTTTGTTATGAAATAGTGTATGTGGTTTATGCCACCAAGTGATAATCTCTCAAAGTGATAGTTGATTCTCATGGTTGGGTGCAATCCTGACAATTTGGTCAGTTTGGATAAACATTCCATATAAGAACATGAGTGCTTTAAATATATGATTTAAAGATAGAGGCTAATACCACATGTAGAAATTTAGTAGAGAAAATTTTAGCCATACATTTGTTCAACTTTGAGGAAGTGGAAAGGATCTCCATGATGAAAGAGTCAACAATTTCATTGTGGAAATAGCACCAGCTATCATGTTCTCTTGAGGCTTCTATAAGATCTATGTCACCTTTTGAGGCAAGCTGTTGGATCATCTACATGCATGATCTTGCTGTATGGTGAGACCTCTTCCTTGATGTGGGACCACCTAGGATTGGTCTGCAATGTGTGAAAGGACCAGGGGAAAAATCCAATAAAAATATAAACAACCTAAGTTCTTTATATATTTTTATCTCTAATCATGTTAAAAAAATCACATGGGAACAATAAAAACTCAACCACCTCTAGCATCATGAGGCATAATTTATTTGTTACCTGTAAGTGTTTCTTGAATTAGTTGCAATAAAATCTGTGAATAAATCAGAAAAAATTATAGAATAATTTCAATTTCTTCTATGGTTGAGAATAATTCTATGAATCATATGCCCAAGGAACAAATTAGAATAATTCAAGAGTTTATAATGCATGTGCAAATGCACATGGCTACTACGAAAAAATTCTAGATTAAGAATAAATTTGAAAAAAAAAAGATTTTAGCATGGAAGTGCTAATATTTCTTCCTCATAAAATTGTTTAAGATTTATTTGGTATATTAGATACTTAATGTTAATAAGCTCAAGTATATATGTATGCTATGATTGACAAGTCACTATAGTTTGGATTTTGAAGGAAATTGTATACTTATTATGTGTGGAATTGTGGGAATTTTAAGGAGTTTGTGCAGTCTAGAAATGTTAGGGTCCTTTTTAGTAGAAACTTAGATGGTCGTTAAGATAGAAATCTAATAGGTATCATTGAAATTCTGAAGTTGGGGAACATAGCCACTTTTATTTAGTGTAAGGATTAGCATTCATATAATTTTGTTACACGTGTGGGAGGTCCAACTGTTTTTGAGACACTTGACAACAGTTGTGATTTCATGCATAGCTTGAGAAAGATATCAATATCCTTAGGTGGATTTTCATTAGTTTCATTTATGTGCTCCCATGTAGAATGGGAATTAAGTCATGCTAGGTATTTTGAGTCCTTTGTTCTTTATTAGATAGTCTTTGTAATTATCAAATAGCCTAGGCGACCCTAGGCAATGGACCCTCCTGTAGCCTAGGTGATTTGATGACCAACCAAGCTAAAAAATTTGTAAAAAAAATACAAAATAATTTATAACTTCATTATTTCAGTTATTGATTAAAACTTGCATTTTTCTCACTAAACTATGGTATCCGTATCGCATGATCCGAAGATATAATGGAATAATTAACACAATAGTTTGACTCAAAGCAAAATATTTCAAAAACGAAAACAAGGCCAGATTTCTTTTTCACCAAAGGCTAGGGCAAAATAAAACAACAAAAGCGGAAAATAAAAAAAAATGAAGTATAGAAGAGAGCAAAGTTATTATTTCTTCTCTTCCTTTCCTACTCATATCAAACAAAGCAAAACTTCAAAGTTTAGGATTTGAAACTTTTTTCTTCTTTTACAATAGAGATTACTATACTCTCTCTTTTATTAGTTCCTATTTACTACTAAACTACTACCAGGAAACACAAAAATTAAGTATAAATTTTAAGATAACTATTAAAAGCAAAAGTGAATTTAGTCTTTGAAATATCACCTTTCCCTCTTCTATAATAGAAATTACTATTTGTTCCCTTTTGTTAATTATGTTTGACTACTTTTGAGTAGATGCAGAAGCAAAAAAATAAACAAGAAAAATTTGCAGAAAACACAAAGTAAAGTGTCAAACATTGCTATCTTACTTCCTTGGTTGTGGAGGAAAAAACAAGAAGTCAAAAGAAGGGCATGTACTAACTGATCTTCCAGTCTACCTCGTACATAAAAGTGGTTTTCATGTTTCCATCATCACTGTCATCCTCAAGACCACCTTCCAGCACGTCTAAGAGATCATGGTCACCTTCTGGATTCTCCACATGGGCTCCCACATGTTCGTACCACTGTAAAGATTCTACAACCCACATGTTCTCCACATGGCCTCTACCATGTCCAACCATATAAACAAAATCCTAATGCAACCTTAGGATCCTTTGGCTCTGATATCACTTTGGTGTAGTGCTTGAAGTAAAGACAGTAAGTAGACAGTAAAACAGGGGCTAAATTCAGCAAGATTGAAACAGGAACAAAAATAATGGATTTTATGGTTTGTAAACCCTTAACATCTGAAACAAGAAAGATGGTTGCTTAATTAGAGTCTAGAAGACTATGTATGCTAGTGTACAGCAGCTCTCTAATCCTAACCCTTGATGACAAATAACCCCATCTAATCTTTGCCAGCCAAACTCATTAAAGTTCACATGCTAGTCACATGACTACTTAATATCACTAGAGTCATCATTACTAACCGTACACTAAAATAAAATAACAAAATAACATACTAAAAGTAGCTAGTGAAGCAAACTTCTTGGATGCTCTCGCATCAGAGTGGGAGAGGGGAGAATCATGCTGCTAGCTTGTCGCAAGCCACACTACGACATCGTGTGAGCTTTGGATGAGAGAGGATAGGGAAGAGGAGAGGTATGGGAGCCCTTGGGATGGTAGGGGCATCGAACCTAATCGCCTCTTTATCTTCCTTTTTTCTCTTTGTGGTTTGACGTGACCCAATCCGAGTTAGATGCACTAGCATTTGGTTTGATTTGTAGTCCACTAGGCTAGGCTAGGCGACTGCTTAGCATAACTAAGCAGCCCAAGTAGGCACCCATAACACTAGATGAGTGCCCATGCTTTGAGCCATCTTGGTGGGCCTTGCCTAGGGAATCTAGTATTAGATGTATGCCCTAGAAACCAATCTAGCTGATACATTATTAATTCTGGAACATAGTTTTGTACTTGACTTTATTATTATTAAATAATAAATGGGCATCTTTTTCATTCGTATTGTGTATGTGTCTATGAATCGTCAAAGGAATTAATAAGATAATGCATATTCTCAAGAGTTAAGAATTTGAGCCATGTGTCATTGGTGATTAATTTCTAAATGCTTTTGATCAATGGATCATCACGAAGACGGTAATTGATCCGATGAGATCAGTGCACATATCACTTTTCTTATGGGCGGACGAGTCTCGAGTCCACAGTGTAGGGACACTGAAGTGATAGTGTAGGTGCTTATTAGAGAACAAGGGTACTGAGCGTGACCAAAGCAAGAAGACACTTGGATGTCTATCCACTCGTCAGTGAATTACTTGATGTTGCAGTAGTGTGACTGGTTCTTTGACCTGCAGTGCTTCGGCTATTCACAGTGAGATTGTTGGAGTTTGACTGCACGTATACATGGTCTCTAGCCATACAGATCCTTGTAGTATAGATTGGCTGCGGTAGGTTCACTGTAGAAGTAGGGTATGCATCTACATAGAATCTATCGATCTTGGTAGATAAGGAGTGATCCTATATGATTTATAAGACTGAGTTCGTAAGACCTCGGTCGGGGCAGTATGTACAGTGGAAAAGAAGTTTTCTTTTCTCGAACTTAAGTCGAATAAATTTTAACATATGACAGATGATGAGGTTTGACGAGTTATCCATGGCCTCCGTCTTGTAGGGATCCACGATAGAAGGACTGTATCATACGATAACTATACCTAGAGGTTCATTATTCCATTCTGCTGGATTGCCAGTACATGCTGCTAGGTGTCACTGGTGGATGGTGAGACTCACATAGACTATCTTTATGGTCGATGATCCCTGATCCCTGGTGAGTTGAGTTGGAATTTTTTCAATCCATTGAAAGGAGTTTTCAATGATATTGTGATAGAGATCGCAATATATCTCACTACCAGATAGAATAGAACCTATAGGGTTACACATATTAGAGGTATTGACCGATCCGATGGTTGAATTGTGATTTGGAATTTCAAATAGTTCATAATTATCAATTTGATTGATAATTGGTGTAATCCGCTAAGAGTTAGTGAGTTGAATAAGAAATAATTGCAATTGGATTGCAATTTAATTGAATCAATTGGATTTAATTAATTGGGCCTGATCTTATTTAATTAGAGTCCTACTTGGAGTAGGACTCCTAGAATCCTAATTAGATTAGAATTTCAAATTAAATTAGAGTCCTACTTGGAGTAGGATTCGTAAAGTCTTAATTAGATTAGGACTAAAATTATATGAGTCCTAATTAAATTAGGATTCCTTAAGTCCTAATTAATTTTGATCTAATAAATTAAGATGACTCCTAATTGGATTAGGATTGAAAAGTTCAATTGAGTCATGATTGAATTGGGTCTTAATTGGATTAGGACTCTTATGGATAAGTCCAATTTGGTTCATAATTTGGTTGAGATCTAATTAGATTAGGACTCACTTATGAGAGAGCCACCTAATCCCTTTTGGAAAGGGATGATTGCAGACAAGAGGAGGGGCGCCCGTCCTCTCCTTATTTCTTTGTGCAGCACAAAGAGGGGCGTACGCCCCTTTTGGAGATAAGTTTGGAGCTCCTAAATTTTAGGAGCTCCACATGCCTAATCAAAAGAGGGAATAAGGGGGTAGAACGTGGAGCCCTAGGGACTCTTCTTTTCAGCCGTGAAGCCCTCCTCTCTTCCCTCTTATAGCTGCAAGCAATAAGGGCTCGTTTGGTTCGCGGGAAAAGAAGGGGGGAAAGTGTGGTCAACGAGAAAGTAATGAGATGCCTCTTGTTTGGTTGGAGTTTTCAAAGGAGAGGATGGAAAAGTTGTATTCCCATTGGAATATGATTCCCACGGGAATATGATTTCCACGGAAATATGATTTCCACATTTCATGGGAAAGTCTTTCCCATGAGAAACATGGGAAAGTTACTTTTCTATGAGGTGGAAATCACTCCATTTTTACTTTTTTCCAAAAAGGCCATTCAACATTAAAAAAGCATTAAAGAGGCATTAAAGACCTAATTTTTATTAAGGGCATAGGAATTATACATAACTTTCATAGGAAAGTGGATGGCCAACCAAACATAAGCACTTTGGAAATTTGTTACTTTCCCTTAGTCAACCAAACATGCCAAAAGTATTTTCCTAGGCATCCTCTTCCTAGGAATTTGTTTTTCAGGAATCATATTCCTAGGAGGGAAAATGCTTCCCGCGAACCAAACGAGCCCTAAGAAAAAAAAAGGGTGGCGTGTGGCTCCAATCCACTCTTCGTTCTTCCATCAAAATAAAAGGCAGCAAGCGTGCTTCTTTTTGATTCTTCCCTCTCCTCTTCTTCTTCCTTAAGAGAGAGCAATCAAGGTGTTGGTTGCTGCAAGGAGAAAGGATTTCAGCCATCAAAAGTAATCTCTGCAAGGGAGCTAGCACCTCGGAGAGATTCAAAAGCTTTGATTGGTCCTCTGCCTCGTGTGGATACCCGTAGAGGCCGGACGCGTGTGTGGCTTTAAACGAACCTTCAACAAATACCACGATCATTAGTTTGCGGTGATTATCTACCCGCACAAGATGAAGATATGATCTTCCTAATCTTATAAAAATATTTTAATCCTAATCTATTTACGAACATCGGTTTTAAAATACGTTCATGCGATGAATGGGATCTCGCGCATGCCTCTTCCGCTGCGTTCTGAATTTTTCTGCGGCGTGCGGGGATCCCAACATCTAGGTCTATCTAGGCACTTGGGTGCCTAGGCGGGCACTGTGACAACATTGATTGTCCTTTGCCAATAGATAACTAGCTTTCTCATATTTTTATGCGAAAGTGCATGGTGGGCTAATTGGATCAGTAATCTACATCATTTACTGTCATATAAACATTGTAAAGCACCTAGCGCTAACATTGGTTATAGTGGATATTTTCCATGTTCAGGATAGCCCTTTGCCTTGTTATTTATAAACTTTCTGTTAGCGCTGACTTTGATACATAGGCTATAGTTTCCCAAACAGTTATACTTTTGATTTTTATGCATTTAGGACTATGCAAATCATGATGAGTGGTTTGAATTATCTGCTTTAGTGGCTCACCATTGGCTATCCTAACATGGTTAGTTATGCTATTGGCATAGTATAGGCATTGCCATGTATAAAAGGACAAGCAATCACAAAAACTAAACGAGAAAGTTACTGATGATTTTCTTATAAGTATATTCCCTATTTATAACATTCTGTTCCTTCTGTTCCTTTTGCAGCTAGTCCTAAAATGATGTCTACTGGCATGCCTTTGAATAAGGGAACCTGTCTCAACCCTTTGTTACTTGCATTCTTTGCTCCCAATGTTCACTACAATCAAGATTCTGCTTTTGCTGTATGGACATATCTCAGATTCATGCTTATGCAATTCTTAATTTAACTAGTGCTTATTTATTTGCTATCTCTGATTTGTATTTCAACCACTTTGTATGAGGTGATCGTGCCCAATTATTCTTTGCCAATTATAACTCTTTGCTTGTTTTGGTGAATTATAATTCTTTGCTTTGACGACCATTTTTACATGGCTAAGCTTGCTTTACTTTCTAGAAGGGTTGTAGATTCCCAATCTCGGAGATATCTCAGCTGCTCCAAGTAGTTTGAATTGTGTTATGGTGACATCAAACACTTGGCTGCCCATCGTGTTTAGTTTTCTTTGTCAGTTTGGTGAAATGTTAAGCTTACTAAAATTCTGTTGGTTTTTGATTTTATACTTTTATCTTTTCCCCTCAATCTTTTATTGTTAAGAAATATTGTGTAACAAACCAAAAATAAAAAGAAATATTTGTTCATGGAGAAGTATATGAGTATGCTTCTTTTCTCTCTCAGGAGGCACCAGGAGAGGTAGCTAGTCATCTTGCTATAGAAGATCAAAACTTTTCCACTGTCAAGGTTATGTGCAGAATATGCTTTTCAGGAGAAAATGACAGCAGTGTAGGAGCTATGAAGATGCTCTCATGCAAAATCTGCAGCAAGAAATACCATAGGAGCTGCTTGAAACGTTGGGCTGAACATAGAGGTTTCTGTTTCTAGACTTCAAAGCTGGCAACTTGTTTTGATACTTCCATCGATAAACTTGTTCTCTTTGCAGATCTTTTTCATTGGAGTTCATGGGCTTGCCCGTCTTGCCGCATTTGTGAGGTTAGTATTTTTCCTTCCCAAATTAAGGAACACCAAGCTGTCCTTCCGAACAAAATTGTATATAGTTATACATTTGTGCCTTGTTCAATCCTTTTTACATAATTTATATTTGGTAGACGTCACTTTGAAATGAGTCTTAAGCAGATATATAGATATTGGATTCAAGCTGGCTTTTCATATTTACTTTTGATTGTCTTAAAGGGCACATCTTACCAATATGTTAAGAATCTGGATGCAGCTTATTCCCGCCTGTCAAAATATGGGATAGACAGTATTTGTAGATGCTATGTCTCTAGGCCCATCGGTCATGTAATTACAAACTCATGTTTGTCGAATGGTTAGGTCACTGCCTAGAGTGTCTGATTTTAGCAAGGATTTGATTGCATGAAAGTTGATTTGGAATCTGCTAATCATGCAAATGGTTTGCCAAGGTGTTTTGTCTTTCCTTTCTACCATGGAAAACTTTGTGATACGACGTAATCACAAATGCTATTTTGTGTAGAAAGTCCAAGAGTTAAGCATTTACTAATTAGGAAATCATGGTCATTAAAGTCAATAAAGTTGTAGTTCAAGAGTCAGGAGGCTTTTTTTTTTCCTTAAAAAACTTAAATTTTAGTCTTTAAATATTTGTTGCAGGCCATGATGAAAGACTAGGAAACATAATATGAGTTTTTTTCTTTTATATTTCTCTCTCTCTCTCTCTTTCTCTAGCCCACACGATTTAACCAACCCCATCGTCATTTTCTAATCTTTTTTATTTCCTATTTTAGACTCTACCTGGATTCTCTACCTTTCTCCTTTTTTGATCCCTTCTGCTCTCTTTCTCCACTTTCAATCTTTAAATACCCCTCTCATTCTCGTTATATGATGCTTTGAACCTATAATCACTTATGCAATATTTGGTTGAGTAAATTTGAAAGCTCAAGAAACTGTTTTGATATGATGTTGGAGCTTTAGATGCTCAAATTTGGTAATTGCATTGGCAGAAGAAAAAGTAAAAACAAACCTTAGAACCTTGACTTTATTACTTGCAAAGTCCCAAACCATCAAATATTGAATTCAAAAAATGACTTTTTTGTTTTCATAAGATTCTTTATTTGGATTAACAAGATTACTACTGGAGTTAACTTTCAAGTGGATTTTGTATAAATTTCTACATTTGTTGGCGCACTTATTGCTGCTAATTGTACTTTCCTAATATTCTTCTAGAGATATTCATTGAGAGGCATGAAGAGAAGCAGCCAAAACCACATCAAACATTTGTATTTAGGGTCATTAGTTAAAAATCTCTGTGGGGTTTTGGTTGTCTGGGTTTCTTCTTTTTGCATGTGTGTTCATAACTGATGGGCCTTAATCTCATATTACATCAGGATTCCTGCCATTTTTCTTTTTTGTTTTTTCTGAGTCTAGGATTGTGTCCAAGGTCAAAAGAGAAAGTGGTGATTGTTGCAAAATTTAGTGAAGGTCCTTGAGGAAAGTTTAGTGGCATCTTTAACTTTGAAAATTTGGTGAATTTTGGAATATGTGCCTTAGGAGGTGTTGAAAACCATCTTTAGCAAGGTCCTTAAGAGGGTTTGGAGTATTGTTGAAGTGGTCAATTGATTAGCTTTGCATTCAGTACTACCAACCCGAAACTGCATGTTAATCTTGTTAGTCTAGGGGTTAATCCAAGCTTCAATTGATTTTTATGCCTATTCCCTTTTTTGAGTTATAGTTGGAGTTCCATTAAGTTGTACAATGCTAGATTTCTCCTTGTTGCAATCATTTTGCATAATGAATGCTGCGCATTTGAGGGTACCAACAGGCTAAGTTGGTAAAGTTATTGGGTGCTGGATACTAATGACCTGGGTTTGGTCCTGTCCTCACCCTGGTCACGGCTTCCACCAATGCTGGTTCTCCAACAAAAGAAAAAAAGGCTGCCATGTGTTTGGAAAATAAAATACAGCCCAATGGCAAGAAATGTTCCATTTGGTACCCTGTTAACCATCCTACTTGGTAGGATTTTTATAGTGTTGTTTGTGGATTGCTCATGATACCTGCCTATGCCGCATGCTAAACAAGCTTATGTATGTGGTTTCTATCAATTTGCTTGGCTTTGTCGTATATCTCCTTTTCTGTGATCCAACAATGACCTCAACTGTAAGTAGCTGTTTTGTTCAAATCAGGTTTGTCGAAGAACAGGTGATCCCAATAAGTTAATGTTTTGTAAAAGGTGTGATGGTGCTTACCATTGCTATTGTCAGCAGCCTCCACATAAGGTATGCATTATTGTTAGTCTTCATCCAATATAAGCCTGTTTAAGATATCAACTAGGCAATTTACTTTGCAGAATGTTAGTCATGGACCATACTTGTGTCCAAAACATACAAGGTGTCACAGCTGTGGGTCCACTGTCCCAGGAAGTGGTCTTAGCACAAGGTACTGGATGTCACTGACTTTAACCCTTTCATATATGGTCGACATTTTGTGCTGTGTTGAGTTATGGAATCATGGTACTGTAGATTTCTTCATTTCAACTACTCCAAACCTCAGTAACACAAAATCTATATATTATTGGAATGCCTTTATTCATAATTTGACATGATATGGTGTTGGTTTGCAGGTGGTTTTTAGGGTATACCTGCTGTGATGCTTGCGGAAGATTATTTGTGAAAGGAAACTATTGTCCAGTTTGCTTAAAGGTATTTGTTTGTCCAAGATGTCTTTTTTTCCTCTCGAAAAGATGGTTGGTTATATGTTATTGAAGAATATTATATATGAACCAATAAATTGTAATTGGGCCAGCCTCTGGTTGGAGCCTACCATAGGTCAGTGTTTTCACTGACCATGGACACAATTTTGTACAACGTTATTCCACCTTGTGGCATACTCTGAACAAGATTAAGAAAGTGGAGAAGCCATGATTGCCAAGGCATCTTCATACAAAATAATATTAAGGATTGCACGATAATCATTTCGTTGATTAGCTGTTTAATTGTTTGAAGATTTTTTTTGTTTGATTTCGAAAAGGAAAAAGATTATAAGTATGAAGTGAAAATATGACAAAACCATATGAACTGTGACTTGGGCTGGCGTTGGTTTTTCTTGAGTACAGTATCAAGGTAAGTTGCTTTGCTAAAGAGTAGGACGTAAGAATTGTGAAGTGAGTGTTGGTGTGGATGCAAGAATTTGAGGTAGTATAGCATCATGAGTAGAAAGTTATGTCTAGTAAGGACTTATCTCAGAGATCTGTTAGTTATGTCCATTCAAATTCCCTAAAAATAATGTTGTAGATTAAGTCCATCATGGAGATTGGCCCCCTATGCACCTCACGATCCAAGAGCTTAATGAGAGGCTATGTCTTAGCTAAGTCAAGGTACATAGGCACTGCATGATAATCTCCTTTTGACATTCAGAGAGAGTTAATATGCACCCCAAGTTTTCAAAATGTTAACATTGAGGAACTTTTGCAAGTGTACCTTTCCGCCTCCTGCTTGAGTACCTCCAACCTTCCTACTATCATTTTTTCCCCTTTAGAGATACCTTGTTACAAAACTTAGTTTCCTTTGAGGCTATTAATAGCCTTCACACATTCCCAATCCCTCCCCCACCAAAAAAAAGGAAAAGAAACAAAAGACTTTGTTGATGCTTGCTTCACCTTGCTCCATGCGAATTATTTGCTCCAAGTTGCTAGCTATTGCTGATGAATCATATGTAATGTTGCCAGTCCAATAAAAAGAAATTAATATATGGGAGGGAAAGAGGAGGTTGAGAAGAAAGAAGAGATATAAGAAAGAGAAAAGAGGAGAGAACGAGAGCTGGTATGAGAGACATGTGAGAGGAAAGATGCCACATGGTCGTGCCAGGTCACGCTGCATTTACTTTATTAAGGGAAAAGTCGTAATCTACAAATTGAGAATCATATTATATGTGGGGGTGTGATAATCCCATTGTTGGTAATCTTTTCCTGAACAAAGTCATAATCTACTTTTCTATCTCAATATGTTTGTTTATTTCATGAAACATTGGATTACTAACAACACATATAGCTGCATGATTGTCACATAAGAGAGGAGTAGGTTGAGAAACAAAAGTTCTACTTCCAATTAATAGAGTTTAGAGCTGTATTAATTCATAGTTCACACATATCATTAATTTGATAGCTTTGTACTTTGTGTCTGCACTAGATCTGACAACCATATATTTTTCCTTTTCACTTTTCCAATTGACCAAATACTCCGACCCACTCTGAAAAAAAGAAACGAAACACAATATCCATGAGGTAAATCTTTATTAGAGGGAGAACTAGCTCAATTAGTGTTGCCCAGAGATGGTCACCCAAGAGGGGGGTGAATTGGGTGTTTTAAAACTTTTTGTCTAATTAAAACAAGACACACAAGTGTATGTGCTAAAGTAAAGATAGAGTTATCAGCACAGTCAATCGCAAACACAAAGATTTATAGTGGTTCGGAGCTTCCACTGCTCCTACATCCACTCTCCAAACACCTTTGGGAATTTCCACTATAATCAGCGATTACAGTCCGGTAGTTTTCCGAGTGCACTACCCAACTCGTTGTTTTACCTCGGGCTAACAACGAACCCTACAATCCCCCAATTTAACCTAGGCTTGGGACGCCTATCCCTTGTTCCAAGTTCCTTGACTGGAACAAGCACAATAATCAAATGTTTTACAAAGATTTGAAAGCTATTATGAAAGCAAATATATCAATGAAAAACAACAAAACCGGAAGAACCCTTTTTGCCGTTGGAAGCGTGGGTGATGGTGGTTCTTCCGATGTGGATCACGTTTGCTTGAATGCGAGCTTTGAATGCCGAGTGGGAGTGAGTAGTTGAGCACGAAATCAGATGGGAAAACTTGAATGCACTTGATTTCTCCTCTTGAAAGCTCTAACTCCCTTGAACCTCTTTCTCTTTCTTCTCTTTTGAATGATCTTGTGTTTTTTTGGTGAGTTGTTATTTAAAGGCACTTAAAAGCTCCCTTTTATAGCCCTACAAGCAATAGATCCGTTAGACACAAAGATATGACCGTTTGAAATTCAAACAAACCTGCAAAAGTGTGTCAGTCGCGTCCCAGGCGCTCCGGAGACGTCTCCGCTTGAACGCGAGACGTCTCGGCTGTATAAAAATTCTTTTGACGATGTTTGGAGTCGACTCGGCGCTTTACGGGGACGTCTCAGAAGAAGAACAGCTTGAATGCTTGTTTTTCTGTTTTTCTGAGAGAGTCGGCTCGGCACTTTACGGGGACGTCTCGGGATGTTTGCGCTTTTTGCATGGGGACGACTCCGCGACGTCGGGGACGACTCCGTAGTTTTATCAACGAAAAACAAGTCCTCTGGAATCTCTGAGAGAGTCGACTCCGCGCTTTCTGGGGACGTCTCGGGATGTTTGTCTTTTATGCGTGGGGACGACTCCGCGTCCTTCGGAGACGACTCGTGCGCATCCTTTGAAATCGGCCTTTCTGCCGTCTCTGAGAGAGTCGACTCCCGCTCGGGATGTTTGTCTTTTATGCGTGGGGACGACTCCGCGTCCTTCGGAGACGACTCGCGCGCATCCTTTGAAATCGGCCTTTCTGCCGTCTCTGAGAGAGTCGACTCCGCAGAGTCGGGAGTCGACTCCGACCCTGCGAGACGCCTCGCCAGGTGCCGGGGACGTCTCCAGACGTGCCAATTCTTCTTCTTCGTGCCAGAGACGTCTCTGGGACAAACCGGAGACGTCTCGGCTGTCCCTGATCTGTTTTCTTTATCTCAAAAAATCTTCAATAAATTCTTTAAAAATATGGGAATATGCCTTGACAATTTTTAACAATATTCTTAGTTAAACACCTGAAATCCTCAAATAAATTGTTAATATAAAGGGAATTATACTCTAGTGTTTTGTATTCATCAAAATCCATTAGGGGGTCAACAATCTTCCGCTTTTTGATGATGACAAAACACTGAGTATATGCAAAATTTAAAATTTAAACATATACACAGTATTTGTTCAGATGTACAAGTATTATGTTTTGGTTAGAGCTAGATACAGTGTGCATAATTCAATATAGTCAACTTTCAGTTCTATCCTTATGCATAAGTATTGATCTTAGTAGCTCTTGAGCAATTTTGGCATATCAACTGGATTTGAATCAAGTTAAAATGTAAATTAATGAAATATTGATGCTAAAGACAATTGAAAGCTAAATACTTTTTGACTCCCCCTTTCTTTTCCAGAAGGGCAATTGTCTTAAAGCCAATATTCTTCAATTTTATCTTTTCTAATTCAACTTTTAAGTATGAGTGTAAATTTTGTATTTTGCATTCCATATATTGGTTCTACTCCCCCTTTTTGTCATCAACAATGAAGGGGACAAATTTTCCTTAGGTACCTAAAAATGCGATGCCTATTAGAATTCAGCATTCATATTATAATGAAACAATCAATGATTTCCAAGTTATTGCCATCCATGAATTCAACATTCATTTTACTCTCCCTTTGGTTTGGAATTCATTTCAGACCTTTTGAATGCAGTGAATACAAGTTGTGCTCCCCCTGTTTCACATGCATTGACAAGTTGGCAAAATAGTAAAGTGGTTGCACATTGTCAAATTTGAACATTCTCATGGCACATCACAAAATTAAAAACATACACCAAGATTCAAAAAGAAGTGTATGACATTCATATATCATTGCAATCATTTGAAGTCATTACAAGGATAAAAAGAAAACCATTACAAGTATAAAAGGCCATTACAAGTATTGATTGCTAATACAAAAGAAGAAGTTTCAAATAAGCCTAGGGTTTTACAAAAAGATGAACCCTAGATGTCCACAAAATGTCCCTCACCGGCGACCACGCTCAATAGCCCTAGCAGCAGCCTCTATAAATCCATTTATTGAATCCATTAGGGTTCTAAAGTGATCTCCCTGAGATTGATTGAAGGCTGTCACTAGTGCTTCAAACTCATGAGTTGCCCTGTCAATCCTTCCTCTAAGTTGGGCAGCCACACTGCCCACATTGCCTCCAGGGCTCGTCAACTCTTGAAGACCATCCGATATGGTCTTCAATTCAGCCTTTATCTCAATTGATCTTAGAGTTTGGTTTGTTGCCACACGAACCAATTCTGACGCTGTAGTTTCTATCGGAACTTTGATTTCCTTCAATTCTTCTAGGAGTGCTTCATGTGAGGTACGGATGGGAGCTAACTCAGTAGAGATTATTGATCTCATCTCTTCCCTCATCTGCTGGCACATCATAGATGCTAGGGTGTGCATCTGCTCATCTGATAAGAACAATGATCCACTGACTGGAGGAGGAGGCACTGAGGTGGATGGTCCAGCCGAGCTGGAAGGTACATCAGGAAAGGCCATAGGACTATGTGGAGGAGAGAGGTGGTCAGGCTCCTGATGTTGGATCTCAGGCTCTATGGTTTGAGATTTTCTTTTAGAGACCTTAACCCAAGACCCGTCTTTCTTGTGAAACTCCATCCTATGTAATGTACTCTCATTGTAGTAGTCAGTGTTTCTCAAAGGTTTTTCTGGCTCATTTTCAGGAATTGGAACCTTAAAATGTTTGAACAGTAGGGTGAAGACCATCCCATATGGTATGCTAAATCTGGAATATCTATGACATATGGAGATGTAGTTCAACATGAGCCTAGGGAGGTTTAGGGGAATCCCTAGCAAGATGTGGTGCATGATGGCTAAGTCTCGCTCCGAAACGAAATCGAAGCGACCGGTTTTTGGAAACAAGACCCGGTTAACTATGCTCAAAAGCAATCTCATTTCGGCATTGAGGTCTTGGGACTTAACTATGTCAAGAGGGCCGCAGTCCTCTCTTCCTAAAATTAGGTTTAGGGCAATCTCCCTTTGGGGATGTGAGGTCGGAGCCTCACCGTATTTGGGGATTTGTAACAAGCTAGATAGGATGTCCTCATTGATTTCTATCAATGTGCCTCGGACATATCCGGTGTACCCCAAGTCCCCTAAGGCCATATTGCTAAACATTTCTCTCACTAGGCCAGGATAGGTTGACATATTTAGGGAACATAGGTGTTCCCAACCTTGGGCACGGAGTCTCTCTCCAATAGAGAACCCCTCACTAGCTAGAAACTGAAAATCAATATATCTACCTGTGGTTACTGTGCGATTCGCACAGGAGAGGGTCACGGTTGGCGGAGCAACCGGAGGAGACGGCGCGGAGGGCTCTTCCCTCCGTTCCTCGTCGTCGTTCGCTACCCTAGGACGCCTCCCACCCGTTCGCCTAGCTTTCTTAGGTGCCATGGATTGGAAATCTAGAGAAATGGGGAGAGATTTTGGTTCGGTTTGTGGTGGAGAGAAAATGGAGGCTAGGATTTATGTTTTCATATTGGGGACGAAGGAAGGCAGCTCGGGACGGCTCGAGCTGTTTCGACCTAATTTAAAAACTTTCATTCGGTCCCCGAGACGTCTCCGTGACTAATGCGAGACGTCTCGCCGGGGGGACGTCTCTGTGATTTGCCAGAGACGTAATTCTATCTTTTCCCAATTTATTTTATTCAACCACAATAATCAGTGTGATTTTTTTTGGTGAATATAGAGTGAGCTTGCCTGTGATCCTTCCCCTCAATAACACATCCTATAAAAGTTTGATAATGATTTTTGAATTATCAATATTGAAATGAGGAATGTTTGACCAAATTTCGAATGCCTATGAAATAGGCTCTGAAAATATCTTCATGAAGAGTCCAAGGGAGGGTAACCATCCTCCGGAAAGTCAAACAATTCGTCATCTAACTTTGATAGATTCAAGTTTTCACTTATTAGGCACTAGGTTTGCTATACGTGACCTTGAAGTGTATTATTAGTTTGAGTAGCATTCATATGTATCTCTAGAGCTTACAAAGCATTGCATTACAGGTTCAATCTATTTGTTAGGATCATACAAGCACAAAGCATTCCTTAAAAAGTTGAACCTATCTTTACAAAGGGGCTTTGTAAAGATATCGGCCAATTGATTTTCAGTGCATACATACTCAATCAATACATCATTTTTTAGCACATGATCCCTTATAAAGTGATGCCTAATCTCTATGTGTTTTGATTTAGAGTGTTGGACAGGATTTTTTGTTAAATTAATTGCGCTTGTATTATCATATCTAATTGGTATGTTGTTCATTTTGATACCAAAATCTTCAAGTTGTTGCTTAATCCAAAGAACTTGGGCACAACAGCTTCCGGCTGCAATATACTCAGCCTCAGCTGTGGACAATGCAACTGAATTCTGTTTCTTGCTAAACCAAGAAACCAAGTTAGCACCCAAGAATTGACAAGTACCACTTGTGCTTTTTCTGTCGAGTTTGCACCCGGCAAAATCAGCATCGGAATAAGCAATTAAATTTAAATCAGATTGTTTAGAATACCATAAGCCTGCATTAGATGTCCCTACTAGATATCTGAATATTCTTTTAACAGCTTGCAAGTGTGATTCCTTAGGACATGCTTGGTATCTAGCACACATGCAAACACTGAATAATATGTCTGGTCTACTAGCAGTAAGGTAAAGTAAAGAACCTATCATACCTCTGTACAATTTGCAGTCTATACTTTTACCTTTTTCATCTTTGTCAAGCTTGCAACTTAAGCCCATGGGTGTGCTGATTTCCTTTGCATCCTTCATCTTGAACTTTTCCAACATTTCCTTGATGTATTTGGACTGACTGATGAAGATGCCTTCCTCTGATTGTTTTATTTGTAGCCCAATGAAGAAATTGAGCTCACCCATCATGCTCATTTCAAATTCTCCCTGCATAAGCTTAGCAAACTCTTGACAAAGACTATCATTAGTAGCACCAAAAATTATATCATCCACATAAATTTGCACAAGCAATAAGTCATTCCCTTTTCTTTTAATGAAGAGGGTTTTATCTACATTTCCTCTCTTAAACTTATTTTCAATTAGGAAATTACTTAATCTTTCATACCATGCCCTAGGGGCTTGCTTAAGTCCATATAATGCTTTATGCAATTTAAAAACATAATCTGGATGTAAGTGGTTCTCAAAACCTGGAGGTTGTCCTACATAAACTTCCTCCATTATATAACCATTTAAAAAGGCACTTTTTACATCCATTTGATAGAGTTTGAAATCCATGAAGCATGCATATGCCAAAAGTAGTCTAATAGCCTCTAACCTAGCAACAGGAGCAAAAGTTTCATCAAAATCTATTCCTTTCTCCTGATTATATCCTTTGGCTACTAGCCTAGCTTTGTTTCTTATTACTATTCCATCTTCATCTAGTTTATTTCTATATACCCACTTGGTGCCTATAATTGAAACATTAGGGGGTCTTTTCATTAGAGTCCAAACTTGATTTCTTTCAAATTGGTTTAATTCCTCTTGCATAGCATTTATCCAATTTTCATCTTTTTCGGCTTCTTCTAGTGATTTAGGCTCTATCTGTGAAACGAATGCAAGATAATTACTAGTGTTTCTTAAGGAGGATCTTGTCCTTATCCCTTGTGAAGGATCACCAAGGATTAGATTCCTTGGATGACCATGTGCATACCTCCATTCCCTAGGAAGATCTTGATTTCTCGCTGGAGGTTGATCTTCTTCATCTTGCTGAATTGTATCTTCTTTGATTTCATCCTCATGTTGTTTGTCTTGTATGGAGAATTCCTTCATTTTGTCTTCAAGTATACCTGCATCACCATCTTCTTCTTTTCTAGAAGAATCTCCATTAGCTTCATCAAAAACAACATGAATGGATTCTTCAACAACGAGAGTTCTCTTGTTGAAGACCCTGTATGCTCTACTAGATGAGGAATAACCTAAGAAGATCCCCTCATCTGATTTAGCACTAAATTTACTTAAATTGTCCTTTCCATTGTTTAAAATAAAGCAGCGACAACCGAAAACATGAAAATAGCTTATATTGGGCTTCTTATTTTTCAACAACTCATAAGGTGTTTTCTTTAAGATAGATCTAACTAAAGCACGGTTTAAAATATGACAAGCAGTATTTATTGCTTCAGCCCAAAAGTACTTTGGTAGATCCGATTCGCACAATATGGTACGAGCCATATCTGCTAGTGTGCGATTCTTCCTTTCTACCATCCCATTTTGTTGGGGTGTCCTAGGAGCCGAGAAATTGTGATTGATACCGTTTTCTTCACAAAATTTTTCAAAATGCTGATTTTCAAACTCGGTACCATGATCACTCCTAATTGCTTTTAGTTTAAGATTAAGTTCATTCGAAATCCTATTATGAAACTTGATAAAAGCGGGAAAGGACTCATCTTTGTGGGCAAGAAATGAAACCCATGTAAAACGTGAAAAATCATCAACAATTACAAGACCAAACTTCTTACCCTCTAGACTAGCAGTTCTAGTGGGTCCAAATAAATCCATATGAATTAGTTCTAGGGGTTTTGATGTTGAAACTATGTTCTTAGACTTGAAAGAACTTCTTGTTTGTTTCCCTAGTTGACATGCAGCACAAATTTTGTTCTTTTCAAAGTCTATTTTTGGTAGTCCTTTGACTAGATCTTTTGTAATCAATTTAGAAATTAAATCCATGCTAGCATGCCCTAACCTACGATGCCATAACCAGCTAGTCTCATTGACCTTGGCATCCATGGCTACAAGACATTGGCCATCTTTCATGGTGAGATCATCAAGATCTACCATGTAAACATTTCCACGCCTATGTCCCATAAGTATGATCTCATTGTCAATTGGACTACTAATTATGCATAGGGAAGATTCAAATGACACTTTAAACCCCTTGTCACAAAATTGACTTATACTTAATAAATTATGTTTTAATCCATTAACTAACAATACATTGTCAATAAATGAGGAGGGTGATATGGAGATTTTACCAACGCCAATGATTTGACCTTTAGCATTGTCTCCAAATGTGACTACTCCTCCTTCTTTTGATTTCAAGGTGACGAAAAGGCTCTCATCACCGGTCATATGCCTTGAGCAACCGCTATCAAGATACCACATTCTTTTTTTGCTCCCGGCTGCAAGGCATACCTGCAAAATAATCACGTGAAGCTCTTAGGTACCCAAGTTTTCTTGGGTCCTTCTTGGTTAGTGTAGTTGGTTTCCTTAGGTACCCACACTTTAGTTGTGTTTTTACCCTTTACAAATGTATTCTTGTTAGTTTGAATCTTTCTTTGAATGCAAGAATAGGCTTTATGTCCACTTTTCCCACAATGAAAGCATGTAGGTTTTTCAGCTTTGATATCTTTTGCTTTCACAAAAAAGTTCTTTAGATATTTTTGTTATTTGCTAGTTTTGTATCCTAATCCGGCTATATTAAAAACAGCTCTTTGATTGGATAGAATGAGATTTAATTTTTCAGAGCTATGTGTAAATTTCTGCACAATTGGTTTGTACTTGTGTACCTCATTTTTAAGGTCCAAATATTCTTTAGCCAATTCTTCCTTATCAATTTTAAGGGATTCAACATTTTGTGCAAGTGAGGTATTACTATTGAGTAGGAATTTGACTTTTAGATTTAATTCCTTAATGAGTGTTTTTGCCGTTTCATTTTCAATGCTAAGCTTTGAATTTTTATTCTTTAGGTCAATGGTGTTATCATTTTCATAGCTCTCCTTCTCAATCAATAGGTTTTTAATGTCATCCTTTAGTTTTTGATTGGAGGCTTTTAATTCTTTATTTTTTGCTCCTAACATACTACAATCACTCATGAGCTCTTGGAAAGCTTCATATAATTCTTCTAAAGTAAAATCTGTAGTTGAGCTTTGACATACCTTATCGTCGTCGAATGCCATGAAGCACAAGTTTGCGGTCTCTTCCTTCTCTTCCTCGGAGGAGGATGTGTCACTATCATCCCAAGTTGCTTTCAACGCCTTCTTCTTCTTCTTTCCATAGTGCTTCTTCTGTTGAGGGCATTCGGAGCGGATGTGTCCCGGTCTCTTGCAATCATAACATATGACTGGGTCTCTTTCTTTTTCTTTTTCCTTTTCCCAATCATTTCTCCCTCCAAACTTCTTTCTTGGGAAGGGTTTCTTTCTTCTCATGAATTTCTTGAACTTCCTTACTATTAAGCCCAAGTCTTCATCTTCACTTTCTTCTTCACTCTCACTGCTTTCTTCTTCACAAGCACTTGAAGTAGCCTTGAGGGCGATTGTCTTCTTCTTTGGCACATCTTCTTCATGTTGCTTCATTGTGAGCTCATGCGTCATCAATGAGCCCAATAGTTGTTCAAGTGCCAACGTGTTGAGGTCTTTAGCTTCTACGATCGCCGTGACCTTTGCTTCCCAAACTTTTGGCAAGGACCTGAGAATTTTCCTCACAAGTTCAGAGTTAGTGTAAGATTTACCCAAATTCTTTAGACCATTTATTATATCAGTGAAGCGTGTGAACATGCATGAAATAGTTTCGTTGGGTTTCATCTTAAATAACTCATATTTGTGAACTAGAATGTTCACCTTAGACTTTTTGACTTGATTGGTACCCTCGTGGGTAACTTCAAGCCTATCCCATATTTCCTTGGCGGAACTACAGGTGGAGACTCTATTAAACTCATTTACATCTAGAGCACAAAACAATGAGTTCATGGCTCTAGCATTGAGTTGAACCATCCTACTATCATTCTCATCCCAATCCTCCTCAGGTTTGGGAACTTGAATGCCATTTACTATGTGAGATGGTTCGTGTGGTCCCTTGATTATAACCCTCCACAAGGTATAATCTTGTGCTTGAATAAAAATTCTCATTCTAGTCTTCCAATAGGAATAATTTGTCCCATTGAAGAGTGGAGGTCTATTGGTTGCCTGCCCCTCAGCAGGAACATTGTTGAAGGGTGTTGCCATCTTGATCTTTGGCAAAGACGGTTAAGTCTTCAAGAATACAAAGAGCACCTGCTCTGATACCACTTGTTGCCCAGAGATGGTCACCCAAGAGGGGGGTGAATTGGGTGTTTTAAAACTTTTTGTCTAATTAAAACAAGACACACAAGTGTATGTGCTAAAGTAAAGATAGAGTTATCAGCACAGTCAATCGCAAACACAAAGATTTATAGTGGTTCGGAGCTTCCACTGCTCCTACATCCACTCCCCAAACACTTTTGGGAATTTCCACTATAATCAGCGATTACAGTCTGGTAGTTTTCCGAGTGCACTACCCAACTCGTTGTTTTACCCCGGGCTAACAACGAACCCTACAATCCTCCAATTTAACCTAGGCTTGGGACGCCTATCCCTTGTTCCAAGTCCCTTGACTGGAACAAGCACAATAATCAAATGTTTTACAAAGATTTGAAAGCTCTTATGAAAGCAAATATATCAATAAAAAACAACAAAACCGGAAGAACCCTTTTTGCCGTTGGAAGCATGGGTGATGGTGGTTCTTCCGATGTGGATCACGTTTGCTTGAATGCGAGCTTTGAATGCCGAGTGGGAGTGAGTAGTTGAGCACGAAATCAGATGGGAAAACTTGAATGCACTTGATTTCTCCTCTTGAAAGCTCTAACTCCCTTGAACCTCTTTCTCTTTCTTCTCTCTTGAATGATCTTGTGTTTTTTTGGTGAGTTGTTATTTAAAGGCACTTAAAAGCTCCCTTTTATAGCCCTACAAGCAATAGATCCGTTAGATACAAAGATATGACCGTTTGAAATTCAAACAAACCTGCAAAAGTGTGTCAGTCGCGTCCCAGGCGCTCCGGAGACGTCTCCGCTTGAACGCGAGACGTCTCGGCTGTATAAAAATTCTTTTGACGATGTTTGGAGTCGACTCGGCGCTTTACGGGGACGTCTCAGAAGAAGAACAGCTTGAATGCTTGTTTTTCTGTTTTTCTGAGAGAGTCGGCTCGGCACTTTACGGGGACGTCTCGGGATGTTTGCGCTTTTTGCATGGGGACGACTCCGCGACGTCGGGGACAACTCCGTAGTTTTATCAACGAAAAACAAGTCCTCTAGAATCCCTGAGAGAGTCGACTCCGCGCTTTCTGGGGACATCTCGGGATGTTTGTCTTTTATGCGTGGGGACGACTCCGCGTCCTTCGGAGACGACTCGCGCGCATCCTTTGAAATCGGCCTTTCTGCCGTCTCTGAGAGAGTCGACTCCGCAGAGTCGGGAGTCGACTCCGACCCTGCGAGACGCCTCGCCAGGTGCCGGGGACGTCTCCAGACGTGCCAATTCTTCTTCTTCGTGCCAGAGACGTCTCTGGGACAAACCGGAGACGTCTCGGCTGTCCCTGATCTGTTTTCTTTATCTCAAAAAATCTTCAATAAATCCTTTAAAAATATGGGAATATGCCTTGACAATTCTTAACAATATTCTTAGTTAAACACCTGAAATCCTCAAATAAATTGTTAATATAAAGGAAATTATACTCTAGTGTTTTGTATTCATCAAAATCCATTAGGGGGTCAACAATTAGCATCTATATATCCTCAAGTCATCAAGGCTCCATGTTGTACTATACAATCCTGAGGCTGCACCCCTTTAACATATCACAAAATCCATTACACATATCCAGAAGAGGAGTGCAAACATTATGCATAAAATCAACTAAGCACACCTACAATATGAGTAATATCAGGTCTAATAATATTATAGTAGTCAAGTGTATCGACCATCCAACCAGCCATCAATAAATTTTTGGATCAGTTAGGTGCTCTTCTTGATCAGCTTATAACTTTAAGCTTTACATTGTAGGTACCTTTTGAGTTTGCGCAACAATGAAGCACTTTGTCCTTAATAACATCAAGGTCATTTTTTTTCTTTTCTTATTTTGGGTGAAAGAACCACTTGTTTTCTTGAATGGGCTACTCACTTAGTAAATTGTAGCGAAGCTATCCCAAATATTTGATCTCAAATTTCTTATGCATGAATTGTTTCAAAACATCTATCTCCACTAGATCATCTCTAGGGACAACAAGATCATCAACGTAAAGAACAACATCAATCGTACCACGATGTGTGTTCTTAATAAATAGCAAGTAATCAGCTTCATCTTATTGGTACCCAAAGTGAAAAAGAGCATGGCTGAACTTATAAACCAAGTATGGGATTGCTTCAATTCATAATGGAACTCCTCAACTGAAAAACAACTCTGATGCCGTTAGATGGAGGTAATTCTAGGGTTGGATCCACTTAAACCTTTTAATGCAAATCTCATGCAACTAAGGCTGCAAGTGGGTCAGGCTGGATCAGGGATGTACACAACCTCTGAAATATTACATAGATACGTGATACAGATATGATACAATAAGCATATGCCAATATGGGAAATCTTGAAACAGTAGGATACTATATAGCTAGAATACATCAAGAAATATATGCGTATATATTATATATATGCATATAATATATATGTGTGTATATATATATATATGTCATAAATAAAGCATTCATAAAGCATAATAGGCTATCAAAAAAATGTAGCCCATACTTTATATGGTATCATTAACTTTTACAAGTTCATTGTTAGTCATTATTCCATGTTATTATAATCCATACTTTATATTTTAATGTTAATATCAATAGACTACAAAATTGTTCCTCCCCCTCATTTTTGGAGGTATTGGAGAAGTTTCTAAAGTGTATTGGGGAAGTATTGAGTATTTTCTGAATTTCGAAAAATAGAATACCTAACAGGTGTCACAAAGGTACTCAAACAGTATCCGACATGAATAGGATATGGACATGGCATATGATTTGAATTATCAGCACTTTTTAGGGCACAATTCAAACCCAACCCATATTTGAATTGGATAAAAAATTGAAGGCAAACCTAATCCATTTCCCTTTGAGTTGGATCATATTGGATTTAATTTTAATTTTATCAATCCATCAGTTTTTTGGGGTCAAATCAGTTCAAAAATAATCCAACCAAAAGTCATGATAAATATGTATAAATTTATTACCTTAAATATATTATGCAATAAAATAATAGTAAGAAATATGTAAACACTATCAAAACATATTCTAGAATCTACGTTGAATTTAATTGATAATTACACATGATTATGATCAACAACATAATTTATTGAGAAATTATATCATGAGAAGAAGACTCATCTCTTATATTCAAGGAGGGCTATTTGAAATATATAGTATATTGGTTTTGAATTGGTTTGGATCAGTTCAGGTTTGGATTCGGAACTCAAGGATCCAAGTTTAGTTCATATATGAAACATATCATGTTTTCGAATCCGAGCCTAATTCAAGTAACTTCTGTTCAGGTTGGGCCACATTAATTTCGGACTAGTTTCCACATCGGGAGTAAGTCAACCCAATCCACTTGCAACCCTAGATGCAAACAAAGGATCAAAAAGGAGTATTGGAGCAAACCCATCTGTCCAGTCCTTGTTGGTCAAATAACAGTCAATATTATGTATAAATAATTTGGAGGGCCTTTAGTTAGTTTATGTTGTTAGTTTAGTTAGCACAGGGCTTAAAAGTAGGAGAAAAAGAACCAAATGATATCAAGTGGCTAATATTATGGGAATCACATATTCTCTTATGATTTCAAAGAGCAACTTGCAACTCATCATTAATAATAGGAATAGATATAGTGACAATACCTGCAAAAGGGTCTCTAGGTGAGTAAGTTGATTGATTAGGATGAACTTTTCAGGAGATCTTTTTCTTCTTTCATCTGATTTCTACATTTGTTTAAGGAGATTTCTTGATGGAATTCATGTCTAGAGGCTTGTCAGCAGTTTAAGGAAAAATGTAAGAGAACCAGGTGACTTCATTGTTTGAAGGATGAATTATATCCTCAAGAAAGAAACTCTCTTTAAAGTAGTGCAACATATCTTCATCAAGGTAACATCCAGAGAGGTATCCCATTAGAGATTGGGTGATTACGTCATCCCATTCAAGGATGAGAATGTCATAAGAAAATACATTAGGACGGCATAGTATGTTATTTTTGTCTAGGACTTATATTATGCACAAAACAGAAACAATGAAAGACCCTAGACACTCAGGAAAAATGAGATATTGTGGACATAAACACTTGAATGAGACTCTTTTTATCTGAAGGAACTTTATCAATGAAATAAGCAGTCAGCACAGTATCAACATAAATATTCTGAAATATTTCTTCCAAATGAAAGAGCATATGAGACCTCCAAAAGATGTTGACTTTTCCTTTTTTTTTCCAACTCCATTCTATTGAGGGTGGAAAACAAGAGGTTGCGAAGAAAAAAGCTTGGTCTTTTAGATAAGATGAGACTCATTAGACATGTATTCTCCACCATTATCAGTTTGTAGAGTTTTATTATTTATTTGAAACTTCTTTGTGGAAAATTTTGAACACCAAGTGCACTTCATCTTTCCATTTCATAAGATAATGCCATGTCATATGAAATAATTATCAATAAATGTTTTAAAATATTCGAATTCTTTCAAAGATAATACTTAGAAATTTTAGACACCACTATATACTAAATAAATGGTTCTTACTACATTTATTTGTTTGAGGAGGAAATGCTGTTTGATGATGCTTAGCAAGTATGCGTATTGGATGAGGTACCTGACATTTGTAGGCCATTACGAGATCCATGACCTGAATCACGCAAAGATAGATTTGTTAGGTGACAATGCCATCTAACTATGGATTCCTTATGACTTGACAAAGCTAAGGGATAACCCCTACTAGGATCAAGAAGATATAATGCTCCTTATTCACATCCTCTATCATTTATCTCCTAGTCTGGAGATCCTGAATTTCAAATGGTAAGGATAAACGAGATATAGCTGCTCAAGGACTTGGTTAATTGATTCAGTAATAAAAGATTTCATGAAATTTGACAACACATGCAACAAAAGGAAGTGGTAAAGAAGGCAAAGCCTGAAGTTCTCCATGCCCGAAAATAGGAGATAAGGTCTAAGTAGCATGGGTACTAGAGAACAATGACCGACCGGTTCGCACCGATTCGTGGCTGAACCAGACGGAACCGGTCCGGTTCTTCCGGTTCGCTCTTGTATCGGCCGGTTCCGGGCCGGAATCGTTTTATTTGTCCGAACTGACCTGGTTGGCTCGATTCGGCATGAACCGGGCGGTACGGTCCGGTTCGGCATTCTTTGGATTATAGCTCTTGTAAACTAACTAATCTTAGGATAGGATACCTTGTATTACCTAACTTTATAGACTAGACTGCAGATGTTGCATGGATTTAGACATGTTTTGAATTGTTAGGTTCTTTTCTTTCGTGCTTCTTTCATTTTTTTTTCCTTTTTTTGGAGGGGAGGGGGCGTGGGGGTTTTGATCCTCGTTTTGAGGCATGCTTCTTGCAATCTGTCATGTTAATTCCCTTATCTGGACCCCTTCCTTGTCTTTCTGTACTGAGTTGTTAAATATGATAGGTTAGTTTTTTAATTTCTTGGCAGCATGGTCTGCCGTACCGGCCGGTACGTACCGGTCCGGCCTGGGACCGGTACCGGATCAGCGTGGAATCTGGTACCGGTGGTTTATTGTTGGAGAACCAGTACGTGATCGGTACGGGACCGATTCGTACCGATCCGGGCCGCCACCGGTACGCCGACTGGTACCGGTACGGCGGACCTTGCTTGGTAGTCTGCTATTCAAGGAGCTTTTCCATTTTATCCTGTGGGATAATATTCTTTTGCTCCCCACAAGGTGCTTTTCCTATAGATAAAGAATGATGCCTTTTTTAAAGTTATGTAATAGTCTTCTATAGACTATTGAAGAGGATTGGAGATAATCCTGCCATAAGGACCTTTTCGACTCATCCCACAGACAATCTCTTTGATCTTTTCCACCCTAGACATCTTTTCTACCCCAGACCAAGTCATTTAGTCTTTCCAATTCCAATTCCTCCACCCTTCAATGTTACGATTCAGTCAAATATCCAATATAATATACCGCCCCTTGGAGTAAAATATTGGTTCTTAGGGAAGGATCTCATTTTTAGTTAATTACAGTTTAAATTTTTATGAAATATTCATATCAGATGGAAATATTTCTTTCTTTTTTATTTTTATTTATTTATGCCCTTTCTGTTTCTCCTTTGTAGCTTATTTTTTATGCTGATGCATAAGAATCTTGAACCATCTAACATGATAGATCAAGTTTAACTGCGACTTTTTTGTGCTCACTTCTGTAGGTTTATAGAGATTCTGAAATGATACCAATGGTTTGCTGTGATGTTTGTGAGAGATGGGTGCATTGTGTATGCGATGGTATTAGGTACATTTTTCATACCTTTTCTATTAATGTTATGAAATTTTTTTGTTGAAGTTCCATTTTCTTACACTTTTTTGCCTTTGTCACGTTGCATTGATTGGCTGTAGTATATACTATATATTGTACCTGCAACTATCAGGATATCTTCTTGTTTCTTTTCTTAAACACAATATTTTGGGAGGTTTTACTTGAATTTAATCCACATTTTTTTTTCTAGTAGCTATGTTAAATATCATTTGTTTCTTAATATTATGATCATATTATAGTGATGTTCCCTCGGTATATTGTGATATAATAAAGTTATTATGACAATCTGTGAATGTAATATTTTCACCTCCTTCCTGATCGCCAATAGTTGCTAAATTTTGGAGCATAGAGTGAGAAGGTGAGAGGGGTTGATTTTGACAAGTCCTATGCCATACGACTGAAATAGAGAGTTGTAGACATAGGACATATTATGTGGATTTGAGTTCAGCTTTTCATCCAGTGGGAAAACTTGTAACATGGGTCTTCCCTGTTGTGCCTAGAGATTGCACTGCTTCGCAACACTCACTTCCTGCATATTGATATCCATCCTGAAGTTTTCACCAATACAACCAGTATCACAAGAAGTACAATCAATGTTGACTGCTTAAAATTTTTGATCTTATTCATCAGTATATGAATGGCTTGGAGAAACATAATATACCGAACCAAAACTTAATTTTTATTTAATTCCAGTTGTTTTGGTTTTTGAGTGAAATTTGTTTATTTCCTATGATTTTCAATAAGTTCCAATTATTGTGACATACACATGCATATGTAATTATAATGAACTAACTCACAATTAAAAGGGTGGGTGTTACATAAGTTTGATTTTATTTTCATCGTAGTCCTTTTTTAGATTTTTTTGATTTTGTGTTAGTATCATGGTACGGGCCGGTTCAGCCTGTACTGGACCAGTTTGGTGGCTTATCGGTATAGTTCCGCCGTGAAAACCAGTTCGCGCCGGATCCGGGGAAGAAAAGGAGAAACAACGAGCGAGCAAGGGACGGATGGAGTAGAAGCCGTTGCGGATGCCTGCGAAGGGCCGCGGGAGGCCGGCGAAGGCTGAGGCCGCGATCGCGTCCTTTGTTTGCGACTACGTTCCCTGTTTCAAGAAATAGGGGATGCGGCTGCGGAAAAAAATTTGGAGATTTTTAAGTGAAGTCGGCAAATCACTTGTCGACTTCACTTAAAAATTTTCAAATTTTTTAATTTCGAAATTTTTAAGTGAAGTCGGAAAATGTTTTGTCGGCTTCAATTAAAAAGTTCCAATTTTTTTTCGCAGCCGCGGCCTCCGCCAGGCCCTCGTGGCCTCCGCCGCCCCCTGTGGCCCTCTGCAGGAGTTCGCGGCCTTTCCTTCTCCCTCCCTCCCCCGCTCGCTTGCTGTTTTTCTTCTCCGGCTCCGGTTGGGCTCTTCCGGTACCGGCTCGGTACTGAACATGCTGAACCAACCCGATCAACGACTGGTACGGCTTTCGGTACTGGTTCAACATACCTTGGTTAGTATAATTTTTGACATTCTCACATTGGCAACATAAGCTAGCGATATTGTTCCATCAGGGAAGGTTTGCTCGAGGCAAGAGGCAACTAGTTGGTTAAGCACTTGCACTATTTGATCCCAAGGAGCTCATGTTGGGATAGGTTGGAGCATCTGATTGAATGATAATTTGATAGTGGGATTGCACAACTAGTGTGAGTTATTTGCAACATAAGAGCATAATCTAAGATCAAGGCTCCTCTACTTCCATAAGGTCCGATAATTATATTTCTGAATCACTAGATGCATGTAGATTTTCTCAAAATAAATGCATATAGATCGAACATTGTTGATTTGGAATTCTTTCAACTATGAAACCAAGGTTTACATCTCAAAACAAAATCATAAATCATTCAACCTATGATCCTGCAACCGTTGCTCTTCAAAGTTAGCACGTAATCAGACATTGTTGAACAAGCAGTCTGCATGTGTTATATAAAGTAGAGAAGTTCAACTTTGCCATCTCTATGCCTGTACTTGAGTCAACTACATTGAAGTGCTTCTGTTGGAGGATGGAGCATAATACTTAGGGCATTCCAGAACTTGCTGATGACCATAGCTGGTGATTGACTTCTAGGTTAAGTCTGTCGAGGAGCTATTCATGTGGCTTTTTGATGCTTTGCTAGAGTGGTCTTAAGTTTTTGAGCTGTGGGAAGTTCCGGCTTTGGAAGTGGACCATTGAGGTCTTGGTCCAACTCCATGTAGACCTGAGTTAGCTAGTAAAGGCATGGTGATTGGAAACCCAGAAAGCCTTTGGGAAGTCAATCCCAAATAGCTGGGGCATGGCTTGATAGTTATGGTTATTTTGGATGCCTATGGTTTCTAAATCCAGTTTTTGTTCTCAGTGCAACTCAGTCCCACTTGCCACTGCCCTTCTCCCTTCTCTCTGATTCTGTCCTTTTTTAGTTTTTTGAAAAGATATCGGGATTTGGTCTTGCTTTTTTTCTTCGATTATCCTTGATATCTGTTATCCTATGTTGGATTTAGCATTCTGGGTTATGGGCTTGCTGATCTCTTTTAGCTGCATAAATGGGAATCTGCTGATCTTGAATTTCTCCCTGCAAATCCTTAGTATTTATTCTTCAGATATAGATTCTGGGTGATGTGATCCATGGATCTCCCTCAATAGTTGACAATCCCAAGGGTTAAGTTTTGCCATGGATCAACAGGGAAAGAAATATTTTATGAATGGGAGTGATTTGTGAATAAAAAAAATCAGAAGTTTGCATTGCAGGAGGAGATGTCGAAACATTTATATAGTTAAAAGGATATTTTCTAGGATAGTAAAAGTTATCTACTATTGATACCTTAGCTTGTGCAAGATTCCTTCTACAGTCTTTATACTACATTTATCTTCAATTGCTAAACAATCTCCTTAATCCTTGCAATAATTTGTTCCCTATTTTTCTGTTTTATTGTTTAATATAAAACTGCTGGTCATTTGATGCTGACATGATCCTTCTCTGTATTTATGGAATCATGCCTTGTCTTGCCACATTTTCTGACCAATAAACTGCCTGTGACTTACAAATGCTATTCTCTTAGAAGATCTTTTCTTTGCTTTCTAATTTACATTTAAAGCTAGTTGATCATCTGATTCTTCTTTCATGGAAAAAAGGAGTTTCTGTTCTTCTCATCACACATTAAACTATATTCTTAATCTTTTCTTTTCTACATCTTATGCAGTGATGAAAAATATCAGCAGTTCCAAGCAGATCAGAATCTGTACTATAAATGTGCTGCATGCCGTGGCAACTGCTACCAGGTGTTATTTTCTGTTCCCTATATTTTAGGGGATATATTTTATGGCAATGTGATATTATAAGTGAAATGTTTCACAATTACCAGGTTAAGGATATAGATGATGCTGTCCGGGAACTTTGGAGGAGGAGAGACATAGTTGACTGTGATCAAATTGCAAGCTTGAGGGCTGCTGCTGGATTGCCATCTCAAGAAGAAATATTGTCCCTGTCTCCCTATTCATATGATGAAAACGCTGGTCCAGTCATACTAAAAGATGATAGTGGGAGGACCCTTAAGTTCTCTGTTAAAGGTATCAGTGACAAACCGTTGAAGAATTTTAAAGAACTTGGAAAGAGCATTTCCAAGAATTCAACATTGAATAAGAAGTATGTAAAGAAGAAAGGATATCAATTAAATTTTGTTGGTAAACCAGAAGAAACATATCAAAATATTGAAAGGCAGCATGAGGCAAGATCATTTGATCGTACTTTCAGAGATCAAAAGATTGATGACATGAATTCATTAAGAACTAATGGGCCAGAAATCATTTCATCTTCCATGACCAGAAGTACTGTTGATAATGGTATGAAATTCTGTGATAATCAAATGGGTACTCATAACAACAGCTTTACCAATGAAGTTGCGGTGCACGATGCTGATACAGAACCCAAAGTAAAAATTAAGGGTGGAAAATTGCAAAGTTTGCATTTCAAAGAATGTGGCATTAAAAATGTGAGCAAAAGTGAGAGTGTGAGAGGTACCAAGTTAGTTATTCATATTGGTTCAAGAAATAGAAATGTGTCTGGATCTCCGAGATCTGAAACTTCCAGCTGCCATAGAGATCAAGATCTAGCTTCCTTCAATGGTACATCTTTTTACCCTTCAACTGTTCATTTGCTTTTATTTCTTTATTGTGGGTGAAATTTATATGCCGTATCTTGGAAATTACTTTATTTGGATTAGTGTATGGCGCTGTTTGGATGCTCAAAGCCCCTGTCTGTGCTATAACCTCTGATGGGTAATATAGTTCCTATTTGAGGCAAAGGACGCTGTATCAAAGAAGCTTGTTGATATTTCTCCCTCTTGATTTTTTCCCAGGATTGCAGAAATCAATTTGAAAAGGATTTGTGGTCCTTAAAAATTGGGCTTGGTGATTGATGGGCAGCTTTGTTTTCTCATTTTATTCTCTTTTTGCCTTTCCGCATCGGAGGGAAAATAGGGTGGGTGGGGTGGTTCTGAATAGACCCTATGTGATGTGATTGCCTTTCTTGGGTTAATAAAAATGATGGAATTCAGACAGTGTGTTGTAGTTACTCATATTTTCATATTTAGTGCCTACTTTTCCGCGTTAGTGCCTTTGTGCATTAATACAGTTTCTTTGCACCAGAAACATGTCTAGAAAGCTGTCAAAAGCTGTCAAAGGACAATTTAACTTGCTACTAGTTTCTGATTGTTGAACATGCTTTATAACTGATTGGAATGACAAATGACCTGTATCATGAACCTGAATCTCCATTCAGATTTCAGATCAATAAGTTTGACATAACTATTGCAAATGTCTTTGGTTGATGAAATGCTTATGCTCTCATATCTTATGAGTCTTCAATTGATAATGGTTATTTTTATCTGGTTGGAATAAAAATTGATTTAGTACTACAGCTCAATCAGCTTTCTGTTAACATATATTCCTCATGTTGAAAATAGTTATTGGCTTACTAAGATTCAATTTCCATTTTAGTTTTTGGTTACTAAATGTTAGAAAAAAGAAATATTTTCATATTTTCTTTCCATACATATTTAAAGGCAATGACATCTGAACTTTTATCTCATTTTTGTATGTTTACTGATGCAATTGTAGATAGTCTTGTGATGAATTTTTGTAAGCCAATTGTAGTTATTGGCTTACACAGATTAGTTGCTTTTGAGAGTATTTGATCCCAAATCATTCTCAATCTTTTATTGTTAGGTTTAATTTGGATGGATCATATGGCATATGCAAAGCAAAGAAGATAAAAAAGAAAGTCTTTTCAAAATTTTAGAAATATCTTTCATCTCTTGTGGTTTGACCCCATCCATATTGGGATTCTTTCTTTTCTCCAATCCCACTTTCTCTGCTGCTGACCACTATCATAGCTTGCTGTCTGTCGGCACTCAGTTAGGCCAATTGCTGCACCATAGTGCCCCTTTGTTTTGGTCCTCTCCGTGTTAGCCCCTTGGCCAAGTAACTACTGCTATTTATGATTGCAAATGCCCCATCGCCCGACAATTGCCTTCTCACTTAAATAGTCATAGCTGGATCGATATGGTTAGCCCAAGCCAACCCATCATCACCACCAACTTTGTTTGACCGATTACTCATGTTCATCACTATCTCCAGCCGCCAGTTAGGTGGTTTAGAGAGCAGCAACATGGAGGGAGGAACTGGAGTGTCAGCTTGGCCAGTAGAGAGAGCAATGGAGATAGAGAAGAGTCCATTAAAGAGATGGCTTACCTTGTAGGAATGTACAAGTGAAGATAAAGGGAGAAATTGAGAGGAGCTCCTGGAATGAGAACTTAGTTGGTACTTGCGGGTGTAGGGCAAGTGAAGGAAGAAGAAGATGGGTGGGGTGTTGATCAAGCAAGAGCCAAAAAGAAAGGTAGAGGGTAGATTGGGCATTTTCAGAAACTATCTTCCATGGATCTAAAGTTGTTTCAACGGTAGACAATGGAGAAGCTTTTGGGATCCAATGCTCTCAAAAGCAATCCACTTAACTGTCTACCCTATATATAATTATGCTGGGTAGAGTTACACTAAATGTTAAATATTTGGTGAAGGATTTAATTTTTCAAAATCAGTGATGGGTTATACAAATTGAAGATCTACAGTATTTATCATGATTTCACCATTATAAATACTTAAAAACCAAAACTTAAAATTTTAATGGTCTCTCACTTTTGGGTCAAGTGGGTGAAAAAATGCATGGCCCCAATTGTGATATGCTAAATATATGATAGGGCATATAAATTAAAAATCCACATCATCGATCTTGGTTGATGCATTGTAAAACATGTATGGATTGAATTCAATAGATTTGACTATTATATCATAACAAAACTTCATATCATCCCTCAAAATCTATCCATTATTCAGTCACTGGATGCATAGGTTAGAGACATCCAAAATATGTGATTTTTGGTGTCCAAACACCTTTGAATTTGATAGTTTAAATCATGATCTATGGTATGCATTTCGAATTTCAATGGCCCATCATTTATTTTCGAGCAGTTAAATCTTTTACCAAAGAATAATATTTAGTGTGTAGACCAACACATGTTCTTGTAAATTGTATCTGCATATGTACATATAACATCTTGACTTGACCACCAACAGACTAAATACCAGAACATTTTTTAGATTTCTGATGAATGCGTGTCCATTGCATATTTGCTTGTTGGAATTTGAAATGGCAGCAAATCATGATGAAGTCTCAACTAGACTTTTGATATTTTACTTGGTATTCCTGATTTCCTTTTGACTGTGTTGTGGCTTAACAATGAATGCATATGTTTGTAATATGACTCAACCTTAACTCATTATACCAGATAGTTGCCAGGAATTATGTTCACCATACTAGTAGCATCACGTGAGAAGCTCATAGGAGAATCCCTGAAAATGAAGAAGCAAGGGAAAGAAAAGAAAATCCAGAATCAAAGGAAACTGGTCTGAAGCAAGTTTAAATATGTAAAAAAATCATAAAGAGACAATTGTACACTATTTTTCAGTGATTTCCTATGCTTTTCCACATGTTCTCATAGTAGTTTGTTGCATATTCGGTCCATGGATTTTCATTTCCTACAATATAAGCTTTATCTAACACTCTACCAGTTCTCATTCATGTGTCATTTTGCACACTCATTTCTTGAAATGGCACTATAGTTCTACATAAATTGGTTTAATGACTAAAATTCTAACCAAGGTACGCGGTACCGATTGTACCGACGTACCGGTAGGCATTGGTACCGGAACCAAACCGAGCCGAACCGGTACTGTACCGATGGGGCTAAAAGCTAAAAAAAATTTGGAGCCGGTACGGATTGGTCGGTATGGGTCGGTACTGGGTCGGTACCAGGTCGGTACGGGTCGGTACGCACCAGTACATGCCGGTACCGGTCGGTACGATTTGGTACCGAAATATGTAGCTGTACCGTATCAGTAGGGTTCGGTACCGGTATGTACCGGCCGGTACCGACCCGTACCGACCGGTACGGCAGACCATGATTCTAACCATCAGAGATTGAGACATTTGTGTTTGAGTTTAGCCTTGTAGTGTTTCTCTATGGATTGGTGCCAAATTCCAGGTAGCGATGACTTTGGGGAGATAGGGGCCTGTTATAAAACATAAAATTGGTTGGAAGGAATGGAAGCTGCACTGGCAGTTACACAGTTTAAGATAATGCAACTAGCGTGGAACTCCTAATATTTCTATAGACATGGCAATGGTCGTGACAAAGAGGAAAGATCACAAGTCTTGTTATAGGGAATCCATTCAACAATGTGTCTACAAAATTTTTAATGTTATATATAATATAAAATGTGTTCTTTTTTTATCTGCAATTTTTTATGTACTGATGAAAGGACTTTAGGGAAAAATATCAGAAACAAGATATATTTTATATGTAATTGTAGCAATCAAAACGGTGGGAAAATTGTATAAATTTCAATTATGATTTCTCATAATAATTTGCAGTTAGCTTTTAACACAAGTGGGTTATGGTATAGCAGTTCCTGAGTTAGACAGCAATACTGGTCTAATATGAAGAAAATGAAAATGTTATTGCCAGGCACACGGTTTCAGAATTCCAGTAACAAAGAACGATGAGTGCAGATAGAGTTCATAAATTAAGGAAAAAGGAATTTGAGCTGGGTTTCTAATAATTATACTGAAATTTTATGCATTTTGAAGGAATTCCTTTTAGAGCAGTAAGGCCTTTTAGGCGGCAAAGAAGTTGATTGTTGGAAAATAAGAACATGATGAATACCAGACTGCTAGGTAATGTGGAAACTTAAGTTTAAGACTAAGTGTGCTAGCTATTATTCCATCTTGTCAAGGAATCAGAAGCAACAATTTAAATGCTACCAGCGAAGTAATTTAGTTTACTGTTTGAGATTTAGCATAGGTGTTGCATAGCAAAATAATTTGTCAATGTGAAAAAACAGTTGATATTGCATAATTCTGGAGATGGATACGCAAATAATATAGACCAAATGTGGCAGATGGGGATCTCACTGTTAACCTGCAGCTTTGTTGCTTCTACAGGTTTGCAATCTGCAGGGTAGGATATAAGAACATACATCCCAGTCAAAATAATTGATTGTGGCTTAAAAATAGTTGAGCTTCAAAAAGATGGGTGATTTCTGATTTGATGTGTGTTTTGTTAGAGTTGGAGAAGTACAGTTGTAACTTGCGACAAACATCAGTTGAAGCATATGGAACTTATGTGCTTGTTAGTGGGAACTAGCGTAAACCAACCTGGATTTTGAAATGATTTTGGAGGAAGTTGGGAAGTGGTCATCAATGAGAAGATGAATTGAAATTCTGAAAGTTGATCCCTCATCTGGAGTAGAGGATTTTGGAAAGATACAGGCCTCTGAGTCTATGACCGCTAGTCATTCTTCCAAACAACAATGTAAAGATAATACAGATAGGTAAGGGTTATATGAGATAAAAAAAAGCTTGTTAAGAGCAATTTTGTAGATCACGGGATGTAATAAAGTACAAATGCTACTATGAAAGGTTTGGTAAGATTTATTTGCATTATCTAGCAGATAAGGTCTCTTTTTGGCAAGTTCAACAACTCTTATCTTAATATCTGCAGTCATTAAGGACACATTTATATATCCTTATCTATTTAGGTGTATTACCTCATTTTGAAGTAAAATCTTGAGTGATGTCTTTCTTTAAAATAAACACTTATTGTTCCCATTATAAGTTTAGTTAATGAGCAACATCTAATCTTGTTTGAGGACAACTAGATCCAAAAGATGAAATTGGTGAAGCTATCCTTTTCTAAAGGCTTTTCATTTCTGGTAGTTCAAAACTTCAAATATTTGTAGTATTACTACAAGGCATGACTGCATTGATTTAAGCATCGAAGTAAAAGAACATATATGGCGACTAAGTTTGTTTTGGGAAGCTATAATCCTGTGTTGTTTAGCACTAATCGAAGGTAATTGAATGAGGTTGATTATCTTCATTTCTTGCAAAAAATGGCACATGGTTAGGAGTTTGGGTCAAGTAGTTTAAAAAATGAATTTAAAATAGTAAAAATGATTGTAGTTCTATAAGATCATAGCAACATCAACTTTCTTTAAATGTTCATCCATGATCCATGCAAGGTTTCAAAGAGTGACTGTGACATGTGGGTGGTTTGGGTATAGTGTAATGCCTAGGTGGTATATGGTTGTAGGGAAGGAAGAGGATGGGAGTGGGAGAGAGAGGTGGTCGAAGTGAAGTAGGAGAAATAGGAGGATAAGGGGAGGTGCAGTTGACAAATGGATAATCAGAATGATGTGGGATGGGGAGGAGACAAGAGGATGGTGAGAATGATGTGGAGAAGATGTGGTGGAGGTGGAGTACCGCTGCGCTTTTCACCGTGGTTGGGATCTTGATTTGTACAAGTATTGTTTTATTGGGCACCCCCTGATATAAGAGATAGATGATCTTGGCCTCTATTTCTTGATGGATGAAAATAGATGAATCCTAATATATCAAGTGATGTGATATCAACATATTGATCTATGTTTTGTAATGACATTGGATCATGGAGCAAATTTCCTATTTTGATAATCTAAGCCCTCATCTAACTTCTAGGAGCATCAATAGAATATATTGGAGCATCAAAGTTATTTGACGTTCCAAATATTATCATAAAGTAAATTTATATTTGTTTTAGATATATGAAGTAAGGTTACTTGGCCCTTAAGTTACTTGATATACAAGTTGCTTGGTTCTCAAGGTGCTTCTTTTTTAATATATTGGTTTAGGCACACTTGTTTCTTTTTTTATTCTATTTGTTAGTTAGTTTAGAAGTGGTATATATATGTGGTTCATTGGATAGTGAAAGAATGGTGATGAGTCGTAGCTTATGAGTTTGTTTTGTTGAGAAAGAAAGTGGTTTCTTTCCTCCCCTCTAGTATGCCTCTCTCTTATCTCCCTCTCACTCTCCTCTTTCTCTCTCTCTCTCTCTCTCTCTCTCTCTTATCTTCTTTTCTCTTCTTTTCTCTTCTCTCCTCTCTAGTCTCTTTATTTCCATGATTTTCATCATCTGTTTGGCCCATTTATGCAAAGCAAGCCATCTCCTAGTATGTCATGCATCACACTTTTCTTACTTTCTTTGACAAAAATAAATCAATATTCATGCCTTGAAGTAATTGCTAATATTGGATTTACAATACGATCTGAGATTTTGATTTAAAAAATAAATATTAATGCCTTAAAATAATTTCTAATCATGGATTTTCAAATCAGCCGAGATTTTGATAACTTGATCCTAAAATATGAGTCAACATGTTGCAAAATCTTTGATCTTTTCAAATATTCCCATCTTCATCCCAAGCCAAGGTAAACTAAGATCTTGGTTCGTCTTTGTCTTCGTCACCCACTGAGATGACTAGTATGAATATTGCTTTGAGTATGGGGGTTGCAAGCCTTTTGTGACTTCCTGACTGATAGTTATGCAAATTGGCCATATTGATGACCACCTAGGCCTTGTGTGTTGGCCAGGTGGTCACATATGTATTTGCAGGTACCATTAAGTGTCCCAAGAATTGCTGCACTAAACTGGGAAGTCTCTTTCTCTATCTCCACATACTAATTTATTGTCTATTAGGCTCCATGATAAGCACTCAATTGTTTCCAATTAAATAATTGTACACATTAAGTCTCCAACAACCTTCATATATTTTTTTCACCTTCTTGAATTCTTTTGAGCATCATCTATGAAATTTGGATATGATATTGGTAGTTCTAGTTGGTTAAGAACATAAATTGAAGCACTATATTGTGTCAAGGCAAATTATATAGTATGTACCATGTTACTGACGCACAGACACAGTACAAGGTGTATACCCTAGTGTGACGTGTGCTTGCTCATGCCAGTGCATGCCACTCTAGTATGCATCAACACGTTCAATTGTAGGTTGGCACAAAGTTGTTTTGTTTGCCATGGTCCTTGGCACGACTGATGTGGCTCTGCATAGCATGATATTTTATCAACCAAGTTGCAAACCGATTAGGTTTAAGAAGTTATAGTTTTGGCTTTATGTGGTACAAGTTTATTCATGGAGGCTTCATCTTTTTTTTTTATTAATATAAGAATAGTCTAGTGACAATCAGCCATGAAGAGGTAAGTGCATTGTCATTATGACACACCTGACCATACTGGTGACTTTTGTTGGAAGCGCATGGCACAAAGTTGTAATCCAAGTGCATACATTCTAGAAAGAATTAAAGCACTTGTATCAAGGTAACATAGTTGTTCACATATTTGAATTCACCTATTTGAATTTTTTGTGCGTATTGCTGTTAATTAGTTGGCAGTTTTAGATTGTCAATCACCTTATTTATTTCCATGTTTGTGTTGCCTATATTGTGAGTGTTTACATCAATTCTTTTCCAATTCCTACCTTGCTTGTAAAACATGTTGTGTTTAGCTGATACTTCTTGCTTTACTTGTTTAGGGTTGTGAGAATTTTTTAGAAAACAACATTGGTTCTCAATAAAAATTTAATTAGCTGACAATCATTTCATTCCCATGGCCTTTTCTTTTCCCATAAGTTCTTTCCACGTCTATCTTGTCATAAAGATTATGATCTTATGTAGGAGCATCTATAAAATATGTCCCATATGTCAAAACCTAAAACAATTTAATATTCATTGTTTCATTGTGAACTATCCTTCAGAATAACCTTGCTTTCTGTTTTGGTCGAAGATATAAACATCATATCATTTAGCTTCATGAACTAGACATTAGTATATTCAGTTGAATTGTCACCTCATAATTAAATGATTCTAAATATTGAATTCTAGATCTGCTAAATTTGTTTGCTTAGCGGTTATAATTTAAAAGGCTTCACCGTTCCCTTGACCTTTGTATGTACCTCTTAGGTTTGTTGAACTTTTTCATGCATTCTTCAGTTGATGTTCCTTGCCAAAGTGTGCCCAGATTTTTAACATGGTTCCTTATATTTTGGATCCAAATATCCTTTTTTCTGCCTATGTTTCGCATCTTCTCATTATATTATTTGCGGCAACATAGAACTCTAAAGCTCCATAAAGGAAAAAGGATGGACTAAGGAGAAAGCAATGAGATCATTGAGATGTTATAAATTAGTTTTAGAAAGTATCTTAGCCCTAAAGTCAACCTTATTTAAAGCTTAGATTAAATTAAAAAAATCTAATTTTTGCAAAAAAGAAATTAAAAAATGTAAACCAAGATTCAACTATACAACTTGTTCTGTACCTTTTCCTTTTTAAGGAACTTGTTAGTTACCTTTGCAACTTACTATTTGCTATCCTACTTCTTCTGGTACAAAAAGTATGTAATTTCTGCAAAAAGCAAGCAAGTATTAATAAACTCTCAAACCTGCTTACACTAGGAATTATGTGCTTTCTCATGCCTGTTCAACCAATTTCTTTCCTTAATCATTGCCCACTTGTTCCATGTCATGAAAGGTCTAGAAAGTCCTGACTATGGGAGAACTGTTCTTGAGCTTTCTGACTTTCCAAAACCTTATACTGGAAAAACACAGGAATAGCAACCCAATGATACTAGGCTTATTCTGATGACTTATGTGGTTAAATAACATTTATATACTAGGTAATGTTACTTGATTGAACTATATATATGGTTACTCTACTGGACAATATGTTAATTTCATGGTGCTGCACTCTGGAAAACTTTAATGGTTGGTCAGTCCTGTTTTGCTCCAAGTGTTAAATCTCTATGTGCATTGCAGACTGATGGTGCACACCTCACACATCTGCCCTCTCCCTCCCTCTCCCCCCTTCTTTTTGGCTGTGGTTTGGCTTGCTTTTGGAGAAGGAATTCTAGATCATTGTTTGACATTGGTTTGATTTCCTGTTCATGAACAGCTTGGACTGGGCTTGATCCCTGATTCATTTGGGTTCATTCATCTAGGAAATGTGCCAAGCTCAAATGTCTTTTAAAGTTTGATTTGGAAAAGACCTAAGCCTGGATACACGTTGGCTTGCAAAAAAACTTTGCTCAATTCACAAAGGAGCTGAACTTGAACATATGTTCTCAAACTTAGCTAGCTTGAATTTGATTTCCTGTTTCATGTTATGGGCTGAGCGTGAACATCTAAGTTTGTCTTGTGTGAACCCCAAGTGCTCTCATTACCACAAGTCTTCATATTCATGGTATTTGTCATAGATCAGTGATGAGTCCTATTCATTTAGAATTTTAATATCCTTACCACTCTTTGGCTTTGCACACTGTCAACTTGGTCTTATGTTGGGCCTTCCTTAAAGTTTCTCAAACAAATAACATTGAAATACAGCTGGCAAATTCACTTCTTTGTTATTAAATTATCCATCCATGAGCTCCTTGCCATCACAAATTATTGAGAAAAACTGGATTAAGTTGATGAGTGTGGTTTATCCATACAAAGGCCTTCTCCAAGAAATTTTAGTGGCTTACCATGACAATGGAATTATTACTACCTTTCTTTTGCTGCTTTTTGATGTTTTCACCTTGACATATCCATAATTGCAGGATCTTGCTTAAGGCCTAAATAGTATCTAGTGCAAACCTACAATCCAAAAAGGATGAGGCAAAACTTGGACAATAATTTAGTGGAGTGAGCCGTTGTATCTGAAAGTCAAAATTTATGATGCAATCATTTGTAAAACTCACAATTTCCTTTTACCAAATGAAGCACCAAGACCAAACAAGGACACTGATAACCATCCTACCCCAGTAAGCAAAACCAAATAAATTATATTATTATTATTTTTTTAACCTAAAGCATCCTGATATGCTGGTATTCCAAACTAAAGCAGCACGGTTTGGGTTCAAGGGTACGACTAAATGATCAATTACATAGTCAGCTTGTGTTGGATGCATGCTGATCTTGAACCTGAAACCTTTATTGCAAGAGAATGTTTAACAGGTGTCAAATTTTCCTTGTTTGTCTGGATAGTTCTTTCCCCACTTTTAGTGGCTTCCTGTACTGTATTTGATTGCAGCTTTATCAGCTGTTCTTGTTATGTGATTTTGTTTTAAATTATTGATTGGAGAAACATGCTTTCTTCCTTTCTTAGTATTGATTAGCTTGGCCACACTTTTTAATACGTACAGGCGGTGAGGATACCAGCCAGCAGAGAACAAAAGATAATGAGAATCATATGCTTGATGATCATGGTGGAACTGTCAGATCTGATGGTGGAAAAGGTACGTGTTCTTATGATGGCTGATGCTTTCTACGAGTGTTAATCCGTCTCAACATTTGGTGAACATCTTATAGGATAGCAATCTTGTATGACTTATTACTCCTGTTTTGGATTATATGACTTACAGGCTTAGCACATCAGGGTCTATTCAGATAATTATCTGCTTGCATGAATATGTCAAATTAACAAATGTTCCTTGGTAATTTCAGGAGCTAAACTTGATAATTTATGCTTCACAAGAAGCTCAAAGCATGGATTCAAAGAAAAAAATGTTATAAAGCTTCGAAAAGTTTATGAAAGGCAAGGAAAAAATAACAGTGGCATTGGCGAAGCTTGTGAACTTACTACGGCATCCAGAAGCCCTCTTGTAGTAGGAAAAAGGAACACAGAAGAAGGCCCTGCAGCAGAGACTCTGGCACTAACAAATGATGTGGTTCTACAAAAGAAGCAACCTGCAGATACACCTGTTAATTCCTTCACTCACCCAAAGCCATTGCTGAAGTTGAAGTTCAAGAATCCATCTTTTGAACAGCGGAGCTCTTGGGCCCCACAGGGAGAGGAAGTGAACTCTGTCAAAGGGCAGAGATCAAAAAGAAAGAGATCTTCAGCAGAAAAGGTCAGTGTAGAAGATGATGAGAACTATCGACAGCTGCATCGGGAGAATCCAATGGATGAAGCCATGGACGCAAATTGGATATTGCAGAAGCTAGGCAAGGATGCAATTGGAAAGAGAGTTGAAGTTCATCAATCATCCGACAATTCGTGGTTAGTTTTTCACTCTAAGCATTCTATATTAGCTCAAATTAAACACCCCCACCCCTCCCTCCTTCAGTCTTGCCTCACTTTTTCACACTCAGGCAAACATGAACAAATACTTCCTGTATAGGTAATTTAAAATGCAAATACTAATTTATCATTTGTTTCTATGATCCGCAGTTCTGGTTTGCTAACTGATTTGTGCTGATAAGATTGCAACAACACTGATATCTCTCAAAGGGTTAACATGCTTTATTGATCCTAAAGTATTGTTTCTCTGCATCAAGGCTTCAGTTAGCTTTTAAATATTTTACTTGCTCGATGAATATTATAAGTGAACATTCCAGTTCTGTAATATTAATCTTGCCGAATGATGATCATCCTCCTGTTCCAGCCAATATTAACATTCAATGAAGGGTTCTGTAGACTGAAAAGATGCTCAACTTGTAGAGACGACATTGATGTCTGATAAATCTTGTGTAGGCATCAAGGAGTGGTTTCAGATATCAACCTAGGCACGTCATCTTTGTCAATCTGTTTTGATGATGGAAGATCTAAAACCTTGTTGCTTGGAAGGCAGGGGATTCGTCTCATTTCTCAAAAGCAAAAAAAGACCAAAACGTGAAAATTTACCTGGTGATTGATGCATTGTTGTGGGAGAAAATTCAACTTGCCAGGTATGGAAACATTGGAAAATTGGAGCTATTCATGTTTAATTCTCTCTGGTGCAGCTGTTCATGTAGGGGTTGATCCGTCTTGATATAGTTGAATATTGAGAACCACCAACTTGTGCTGAAAAGTCTTAAGTACCAAGCGGCTCCCAGTTGTTGTAATCATTAATTGTATCATCTGTTCTTTTCATTTTTCAAGAATCAATGGTCTTTTTATTAGTCTGTCAGGGATGCCTCTGAACTTCCATAAATAGCAACATGTTGGAACTTAATAGTTCCATCACCTTGTAATTCTCACGAAGGGAAAGCCCTTATCAGCCCCTTACTAGTTTTCCTGAGGTTTATTGTAATATACGCAGACATTGCTGGAGTTGCAAATGAGGATGCATTTTATAGACAGCTCCTTATTTAAGCAGGGAAGGGAAATGGGGCATAATTTAGAAGGTGGCGTTGTGTAATTCTAATACAGTGGTGAATGATGAACAGAAATCAATAGTATACTTTTTCTGCTAGATAAAGTTGTCACTTATGATCATTTGTGAATATTCAAGTATTGTTTATAATTCTGTAGACTTCTCATCACATGATGAGAAAACTGATGGCAGAAACATGATTGTTTGATCTTACTGACTCGGCAATTGTGACCTATGGTTCCTTGAAAGAAATCTATTTACTGGACAAACAGGTGACAATTTGGTTTGCCTGATCGCTATATGAGTTGAACCATTATATTCCAGTTCACCAGGTATTTGGAGACTTCTCAACTTGGAAAGCTGATCTAATGTCTAATTTAATTAGTGTAATAATTGTTTGCTGCCTTCACTATAAAAATAATGATCTGCTGCCATAAGTAATGTTTGTTGTGGAGCATGAGACTTGGCGTATCTCCCACTTACCGTTTGCACAACTTGGAAGTCCTCTGTATATAGTTACATCTGGTACTATTTTAGTTGTTTTCCACGTTATTTATTGGTGGCATTTTCTAATTCGGATTAATCCTGCTCGAACCCACTCGAAATGGTTTTTTTTTTTTTGTTCTTTTTTTTCCTTTTTTTGTGGTAAAACAGACGAGATTAAAGATGTCTGAAGGTTGTAGCAGATGCATCCGCAACTACTAAGCGGGCAAGATCTGGAGGCAGCTCACTAGTTCTGAACCTTTCCGTCTGGGTCATAGAAGCTTCCTTCGCCAAACAATCCACCACTCGATTCCCTTCTCTGAGAATATGGTTGCAGGAAAAACTTAGAAGAGTTCCTGCGATGGTTTTGATAATCCGGATTGCCGGATGTGAAAAAGTTTCTCCATTTATCCAAGAAATCCCCATCGCAGAATCTCCTTCCAAAACCAAAGGATCGGTCTGAAAGACCCGAATGGCTGCTCTACTACTGGAATAGAGGTTGGCCGCAGGGGAATTGAGGCTGCTAACAAAGCTCGACCTTCGTAATTCCGGATAACAAATCCTTTTCCGTCTCGATTGTGTATGCGCTGTCCATCGAAGTTTATCTTCAAGAAATCTGGTTGTAGATGGCTGCCATGAAACCAAAGTTTGTTGATTGATAGTCCGCAAAGAGATGTGTGAAGAAAACTTCAATGGACAGCGCATACACAATCGAGCCGGAAAAGGATTTGTTATCCTTTTTGGTTTTGGAATATAATGGTTCAACTCATGTAACCCACTTCGCCCTGTCAGTCTAGTCCAATTGTTGGACGGTCTTGGCCCACTTGGGCGAGGATTTCTGAGTAGCTTGGTCCTCGTTGTTCTGAGATCCTTAGACCTGGTTTTAAGCAGGGCTCTGGTTGGATAAAACGTCCATTGTCTTGCTTATACCAAGGATGGTATATATGATATGCGACATTAATATCGTATGATATATCTATGTTTATTAACCAGTGCCATAAATCCCTCGCCCTCCCACCTGCCCCTCTCCCCCTTGTTTAATGGTTTTATTGGCTCCTTTCCCGCTTGCCCCTCTCTCTCTCTCTCTCTCTCTCTCTCTCTCTCTCAGCCGCATGGGCGCGTGTGCGCATATCATCGTAGCCTACCACAATGATCTGGTCGTTCCTGCATACTATTGCCAGGCACTCTCCACCCATTCCCTGTAAACGAGTCACCATCCTATTTCATTACCTTTGCACACTTGTACAGTGTGTCGCATCTCTCTCTCCATTTTTCCCCTATCCCTCTGTCTTTACTCTCACCAACACTATTGGTAATGCTGATCATGGACAATCATCAGACATGTTGTAGATCCAGCTCCCAGGCCAGGTACTCCAGATCGAGCTCTCAGGCCGGGCACTCCAGATCGAGCTCCCATGCCAAGTACTCTAGGCCAAGCACTCTTGGCCGAGCACTTTAGGTTAGGCACTTAAGGCTTAATAATCTAAGGAGATCACTCTACTTCGATGCTTTTCATTATATCTTCTTTTGTTATTTTTCACTATTATTTCAAAGCACCACTTGACTTAAGTATCGGATGAGACCTAGCTTGAGCCACTTGGTGGGCTTTTATGTTCTCTTTGCATGTAGATCCATGATTCTTTATGGTGGATTGGTGTTCCGTGTTCCATTTTCTGCCATCATGGACCAAGCAGACTTATATGTATCCTTCGTGCCTCTAGATAATTAGAAAATGGTCGGATAAAATTTGGGCATCAATAGTATTTTTTCATGAATCAATGTATACTCGTGGAAGTAAATATAAAGTTTACCTTTTCGAATCGGTATTCAAGGCCCAAGATGCCATAATGTCCTTTAATAAATATAGTTTGATTTATATAGTAAATTAGATATTATATTTAATTAAAGCAAAACTTGATGGTGTTTAAATAAAATAGTTGATTACATACATTGCAAAATATAATTCATAATGATATGTTACATAAAATATAAATATAAATGATAATTGTATCGATAATTTGCGATTAGATATTTTCTGATATTAATATTATGAAATATAACATGTACTACCATTATATAATGCAACACAACATATGATATGGTAACATAGTCTTATTTATACAAAACAATTTTTTATCATACTACTACAGTATGTTTTGTTATATAATGCTCTATACTCATATTGATTTAGGCATCTAGGACCGGCTTGGTTTTCACAAACTTTTTTTTCTCGTTGAAATAATTTTTTTAGAAACCTAATGCTTGGGTACAAATACTTAAAAAAATAATTTTTATATATTTGATTGACCATAAACAAGTAGCAATTATAGGGTGGCTTATATTTAGTTTAGAATTTACTTTTTTTGAGAAAACTGTATAAAATATATCTATGCTCTTAATAAAAAAATATTTTATCTAATTCTATCAAGTATTTTTGAAAAAATATATAATAATTTTTAGTTAGTAAGAAAATAACTTTTATATATCCCATATGGTTTTTTCCTTTTATAAAATATAAAAATTTTATTCTCATAAGATATTTTTTTCTCTTTAAAAACTTTCACCAAATATAACGCCCCCCTGACCATGCTTACCTCCCTCTATTTTTCCGCAAACCAAATGCAGTGACATACTGACATCACCTATTAATCTCGTTATATTTTATTTCTTATCTTCCACTAGCGCCGATAATAGAGAAACAGAATTATAGATAGAAGTGAACCACCTGATAGCGGGGTAAGGAAACCGTATGGTCATCAAATACCAAAAGCCTAGGGTTCCCATCCTATCCTATTCCCATCTATAAACCAATCCATCTCCAATAACATCCGCTCTCTATCCTTTCCCGCCGCCACCCTCTCCAGCGCCATCGCCATCGCCACCACCTACGAGCCCTAATACTTCTAGCTACAGATCATTCATGGCGGAGAGAGGCGGAGAGAGGGGCGGGTTCGGCCGCGGCTTCGGCCGGGGCCGGGGCGACCGCGGCCGCGGCCGCGGCGATCGCCGCGGTGGCCGCCGAGGTGGGCGGCGCGATGAGGAGGAGAAGTGGGTCCCCGTGACGAAGCTCGGGCGGTTGGTGAAGGAGGGCCGGATCCAGAGCCTGGAGCAGATCTATCTCCACTCTCTCCCCGTGAAGGAGCACCAGATTGTGGACACCCTCCTCGGCCCCCAGCTCAAGGATGAAGTGATGAAGATCATGCCCGTCCAGAAGCAGACCCGCGCCGGGCAGCGCACCCGCTTTAAGGCCTTCGTCGTCGTCGGCGACGGCAATGGCCACGTCGGCCTCGGCGTCAAGTGCTCCAAGGAGGTTGCCACCGCCATCCGGGGCTCCATCATCCTCGCCAAGCTCTCCGTCATCCCCGTCAGGCGGGGATACTGGGGGAACAAGATCGGCAAGCCCCACACCGTGCCGTGCAAGGTCACCGGCAAGTGTGGCTCCGTCACCGTCCGCATGGTGCCCGCGCCCCGTGGTGCAGGGATCGTCGCTGCTCGTGTGCCCAAGAAGGTGCTGCAGTTCGCTGGGATCGAGGATGTCTTCACCTCCACCCGCGGATCCACCAAGACACTCGGCAACTTCGTCAAGGTCCGTGTTTTTCTTCTTTTTCTTTCAATTAGAATTATTATTTGTCACATTGGATTGTACGTGTTTCTTTTACTTATTTGCATTTATTTATCTTGTGAAATTGTTAATTAGCTGTTTTGATCGATTGCAATTACATTTAGATGGAACAGTATTATAAGTTGTTTTTAACCAAATCTATCAGGAAGTTGGTTAACGTATTTTTTTTTTGTGACATGCGTTTGCATAAATAGATTAAAAAAATGATTAAAATTGTAAATTTATATTTGGAATCACTTTTCTTGTTACTCTGGGCATTGCTTTAGTTATTCTGTTTAGTGTTACAGTCTATGTTGATGTATCTTCTTTGATTGAGCCAATTGTTTATCTTGAGTACCTGTTGAGTTGGTTTTGGCATATGGAGTTTCAGATGCCTGGTGGTTGGTTCGTTATCTTTTATACCGTATTGATGCATTTTTCTCACTAAGATGATTATAAATATTATATGCTTTTGATTTTGATTGCTGTAGTGCTCCTGTGACCAAGGCTGCAGGGGAGAAAGATGCTAATTTTAATCTTAATGTATCACATAGATGTAGGAGGATTGGCATGAATCCTTTTTCTGTTTATGTAATTTTACTGTTTCTTGGGAGAGGCATGAAGTCGGTTACATGTTCTTTTTTCTTTCATGCCGGAGGACCAGTGGGAGGATCAAATGGACTAGAAGAGGGTTGAAATTGAAAGCCATGTTGAACTTATTTTACCTTTTTTACCTAGTTTTAGGTGGTGAGGGCTTCATCTTAATTGCTAAGATGTATCAGACACTTAAAATTCTGCATACAGAAGAATATGATATCTTTGTTGGTTGAACTAGAAGAGAGGAAACATGCAGGTGCATGGATGCAAGCTAAAGTTTGATGGCCGAAAGCTACCTTAGCTGCACAGCCTTAGGTACATAACAATCAAGAACATACAGGAAGTCTTTTCCATTTCTTTCTTTTGGAGAAAATTTTTGCACAGTACCCAGGACCATTACTTAAGTGGGTTTGTACTGTGAAGAGGCAAAGCTTTCAAGTGTCTGTGCTGGCAATATACTTGAACAACGCATGCCATGTGCAACACTATCTAGTGCATGGCATTGATTGGCATGCAAAAGAATGTTGTTTTCTTTATTGGTATGCTACATTTGGATCATCCGTGTTATGCATACTTATTTTATTGCTGCTTAGGCCAATTTAAATGTCTTGGTAACTGGTTAAGAGTTGTTTTTTGGAAAAAAAGAATAAATACTAATAGCAGTATGTAGAGTCTTGCTTCCAATAATCATGACATGTATGCATATTGACTTATTTTTTGAAGTAATGTGGTATGCACCAATACCGTATTAGTACATTGGCAGGAAAGAAACAATTAATATGTGTTTTATTAAATAACCAATTTTGGAACAAATAAAATAGTTGATAATAGAATGAATAAAATGGGTAACCCAAAAGTAATGTTCTTAACATATTTAGACAAATATTATAGAACAAGTTAATATTCATGTAACCTCATCCTATTAGCTGTGGATTTTAACCATCTAAACTTTGAAAGAAATAATAAAATTTGGATCTTCCTAATGATAATGAAGAAATGGTAATGAATGTTCTCATCTTGATGCGGTAGCTCAAATCTGTTGATGTATGATGGTTCATGCTCTTTCTCTGGCTGAGGTTCTCCATTTGGCTTAAATATGTAGGACTGGCTAGTGGGAATGCTCTCCTGACACTTAAAAAACCAATAATCTATGTCACATGGATATGGGTATGAGATATGGCTACAACCCGATACAAATACATTAGTGTGGCAAATCTTGAAAACACAGGACACAATATGGCTATGATATGACAAATGATTAATATATATTAAGCATCTACAAAGCATTGTTAGTTATCAAAATAAAATAGTCCCCACTATATAATAGCATTAACAACCACAAGCCCCATCATTTCATTGTCACTTTAATTAATAAGATCATAATCCATACTCCATGAAATAATTTTTACATTGCAAGCTCCAAAATTAACCTTCATCAATAAAAGGTCAACATTCACCAACAAAGAAGAAGGGAAAAGACCTTCCCTTCATCATTAGAGGTTTTGAGAAGTATCTCAGGTGTATCTAGAAAGTATTTAAAGTGTATTTTAAATTTTGAAAATTAGTACACTTAGCATCTGACATTCTTTAATAAAAAAATCAGTGTCCAACATGCATCCTAAAGGTGTCTAACAAACATCAGTGTTTGATAGGTATACGTTATGAACATGATGTGCAATTTGAAGTGCCCATGATTTCTAGCCACTAAGAAAGAAGAAAAGCCCCAAAACAAGAATTTTAATCTTTAAAGAGCAAAAACAATGTTTACATGTACAGTTTATGGTCTGCATATGGTACTGGCATGGCCCATTACGTTCTGATGCAGCTCTGTATGAACTAACATGATCTACATGATAGTGTGCACTGTATGGCATGCCTGTCTTTTGCTTGCAAGGCCAATGCTGTACAGCACCCATGCATACCTTAATCCATGGATATTAAGAAATTTGAGAGCTCAAGGAGGATAAAGATGTTGTAAGAATTAATTAATTAATTAATTTTTTTCATTATTTCTGAATTAGTATTCCACTGGCTTAAGTATTCTCTTCTGTCATGATGAACATATGCTGTGATTTCTGGTCTCAGTTTTCTTAAGAATTTTCAGAGGTGTTGTGACCTGAATTTGGTTGCAAATTAGATTCAAGACCATGTGAATCTGCAAGCAAGTTCTATATAGCATAAATTATGGTTAAAAGTTGAATTTTCTTGCTGCTCAATAGAAGCCTCATAAAGTAAAGGTATTGTTTTATTCTTAGTTGTCATGATGAAGGTTATTAATGTAAAGCACAGATATCTATCAATAAATATTGATGCAATGTTCAAGATTTGCTAAAACTTTGAAGTAATATACTTGTGCCTTTCTTCATCTTTAGAAGCAGAGATGCAAGGAGCTGTGATAGAGTTTCATTTCTTTCTACCATGGCTAAGAACAGCTCCTTCCATCATCTCTTTCCAACTACTTTAGATTCTTTAAAATTCAAAAACAAGATTCAGCAATATGACTGTACATTCTTTGTTCAGTGCATCTCCGTGCTTTTTTAAAGCAAGTTATAAAAGTATTCTTTTATTGGAAACATATTGAGATGTGCATAGTAAAATGGTAGCTCTACCAACAAACCAATTGTTTGATCTATATTTGCGCTCTTTAACCTAACCATGATTCAATAATTCAATATAGTACTTCCTACAGTTTCCTGCTTACAAGGTAGTTTGCATGATTACTTAATAGTCATCTTCAATTTTAAGTATATACTACTATGTTTGACTGTTTTCTTACTTGTAATGTATTACTCTCTTTGAATGGATAAGAGGTGCATAAGCATCTGTGGTCAATCTTAACCTACTTTACCACCCACTAGTGTTATATGCGCTGTTTTTTATTCTCGAATGAGAGTTAGATTAAAATCAAACCTGCAAATAGCCCAGCATTTTTATTATTGTTCTCGCAACATTTCTTTCAAATGGTTGATGGTGTCCCCAATGTTAGTCTTAAAAGAGAGAAAAATGGGTTGTCAGTGTTCTTTTTTTTTTGGGGGTGTATATTTGGTGCTTTGAGCTGGCAATGACTAGAATTACCTTAATATTTACCAAATCGCTAAACATAAGAAGTCACCAGGAAAAGATCTTTGAAATTTACCGAATTGCTGAATGTAAGAGGTCACTGGGAAGAGATGTCAGAAATCACTGTAGGGAAGGGGTAGTCTTTACAGCAAGAGGTCACTCGAGGAAGAGTGCCTATGAAGATGGGATGGGGTTCCATACATGCATCACACCATCAGATTGCAGTCCTGTTGCAGTACTAATTTAGCAACCCTGATTTTGCATGGCTTAAAATGAAAACGTATTTGCCCTTGTTTTTGAGCTTGTGTGGACTAGCTCTCTATGCTGGTTGTAGTGCCAAGGAACATGCCTAGCCTGTCACTCAGGCACGGCCATTTCCTGGTGTCTCAATTACACATCTGCAGTCTAACTTTTGTAGGCGAGCTCCTGAGTTGTGATGCATGTGCTGATTTCTTGCAGGCTACATTTGACTGTCTGATGAAGACGTATGGGTTCCTGACTCCTGACTTCTGGAGGGAGACTCGCTTCACCAAGTCTCCATTCCAGGAGTACACCGACCTTCTCGCCAAGCCAAATAAGGCAATTGTTCTTGAAGACAACACTGAGAGAGTGGAAGCTTAGGTTTCTGGAGATGTTTCCTTCTATCTTGTGCGTAAATTTTGAAACTAGTTCATAGGACTCATTTACTAGGCGGAATGGACTCTTGATGTGTGCTTTTCTTTCGCTTTTTTTTTGTTATTTATGACAGGTTAATGCTATTTTAAGGTTCTCTACCTATGTGCATGTTATCTTCAACTTGTGATGGTATTTGAGGCGTTTAAATAAAAATAGATTTTGTATTTTTGGGTTTTTCCTACTTCTGAATAGCTAGAGGCTTGGTGACACGATTTCAGTTCCTTGATTGGTTTTGGAATGAAAGGGAAGTGCTTCTTCCAAGCGCCGCCGCGCGAGTGCGTGCCACTCCCCGCTGGTCCGTGGGATCGGTGGTTCAGGGGGTCTCTCCTGCGTACCATCTCATCCATCACCGCACTGATAAATGGTGAGGTGAAGTGAAAGGGTTGTTGATTGCTGAGGCTTGAGAGTAGCATTGGATTAGCTATTTGTCCGTCTCGGTGTATGCTTTTCAAGATGATGGTTGGTCAGGCAGTGTAAGATCTTAGGCTCCTCCGGTTTCTTGGCTACTGTATATATCGTTAGTTCTTCCAGTGTGCAATTGTAATTGCTGTTGTGAATGCTACATGCCTTTTGGTATTGGTTAGCATCTTAGTTTATTGGTAGCATAAATACCTCTGCTGCAACATTTTCACAGCTAGGTAACCTCCACCTGCAGGAACAAAAATCTGATGCGCGTCGAACATGATATTTTATAGAGCGGTCTTTTTTTTTAACCATGTATTCTAGTGTAACCATCTTAAAATGGAAACAGAAGAGTTAAACTGGGATGAGACTCATCTTACTAACCTCATTCATGAGGTCCATCCGTATCATATGTGAAGTGAGGTCTATCCATATCTCTTTTTCCTTTCTCGTCAAGCTGTCCTTCCCTGTTCATCTGTGTCAGGTCTTTTTTCTCATATCTTTTCTCCTATGAATCTTCTTCCTTGTAAAGGCATATGTATCAAATGTGTGTCATGTAGCCTTATTTGTGTCAAATGCATATCATGTAGCTATGGACTGTGTACCGGTAAATACCATATTCTCAAAATTATGTATTTATTTGTTTGGTGATATGTATTGGGTGGCTACTGCGTATATATCGAAGAAATGTACAGTATACATCAGAAATTTATCAAGTGTGTATCACTTGGACATATACTATGCACTGATAAACATGACATTTTGGAAACTGATTATTAATTTGATTGTATCTGTATCAATTTGTCTGAAGGTATCCATCGGGTTATTGTTGGATATATATCAAAGAAACTTAAAATATGTATCAAAAAAAGTGTTTGATCTGTATTACCTAGATATGTATTGTGTAGTAGTGAATAAGATATTTTGGAAATTGCGTATTAATTTGTTTGGATATCGATTTGCTTGGAGATATATATTGGATGTTGCTAGGTATGTATTAAAGAAAATTTAAAAGTATGTATCAATTAAGAGTGTATCATCTGGGCATGTACTATGTATTAGTGAACATGACATTCTGAAAACTGTGTATTAATTTGTCTGAAGGCATGCATGGGTCGTTGGATGATTAATTTGCTATGTATATATTACCTAGCTATGTATGGAATACTTGAGAACACAATCCATGCCCACAAGAAGGAAGAGACTCCATATTTTGGAGGAGCAAAAAGGAACTTAGGTTGGAGGAGGAAGGCCTCACAAATAAGAGAGGGAAAGACAACTTGATGAGAAAGAAGAAAGGGACAAGGGAGAACGACCTCAAGGACGATGCTTCATATATTTTCTGTTAGTACGAATTTTGTCCCACTTTGGCTCTTCGGTTTCCTCTTTAAGATGGATATTATAGGACATATGGTAAAAATAAAGATCACTCTATATAATCTCCTTTGGTGCGTGCACTAGAGGATTTTTATCCCATCTGCAGGCTGTAATCAAGTCGAGCTTGACCGAGCATGGATCTAATCAAGCTTGGTTTGGAGTTAATTGAGCTTGAATTATGAGGTCAAGCTTGACTTGTTTATTTTTATTTTAATGAACATACTTTTTCACCAAGCTGAACACAAGTTTACTTGATCAACTTGGTAATACTAAATTTATTAGAGTCAATTCAAGTTTGAATACACTTGGTTCAACCTTGACTTATAGCTTGAGAACACAGTCTATACCCACAGGAAGGAAGAGACTCCATATTTTGGAGGAGAAAAACTTGGGTAGGAGGAAGAAGGTCTCACAAATAGAAGGAGAGGGAAGGACAATTTGACGAGAAAGAAAAGAGGGATTAGGGAGAATGACCTTAAGGACGATGCTTCATGTATTTTCTATTAGTATGGTTCCGTCCCATTTTGACTTTTTAGTTTCTACTTTAAGATGAATACTACAGGATATATGGTAAAAATAAAGATTGCTCCATACAATCTTCTTTGGTGCATGCACTAGAGGATTTTTGTCTCATCTGCAGGGTGCAATCAAGTTGAGCTTGATCGAGCATGGATCTAATCAAGCTTGGTTTGGAGTTAATTGAGCTTAAATTATGTGATCAAGCTTGATTTGTTTATTTCTATTTTAATGAGCATACTTTTGAACCAAGTTGAACACAAGTTTAATTGATCAACTTGGTAATACTAAATTTTATTAGACTCAATTCAAGTTTGAATACGCTTGGTTCAACCTTGACTAAGCCTCGATTAAGATTTAGTTGAATAAAAAAAACAAAATACTTGAATTAAAGTCTAAATTAAATGGTCCATTAAATGCACTTTTTTGTTTGGCTTGACAATTAATTTCAATCTTGATTTTGCTTCTTCAAGCTTTGCTAGTAGTTTTTATTGATCTTGATTCGAGTTTTTCTCGAGCTAGGCTTCAAGTGCTTAGTTTGTCTGATTGCCTTGGCACATCCAAATGCCGATCCACTTCCAATGCAGCACCCTCTAAATCCCTTTCTTAAACTTGTCTGTGAAGTTCAACTTGTCCACTCGGAGACTGATGAGCCTATGATGTGCCAAGGAACAAAAAAACAGAAAAATTTGCAGGGAAAGCTTGTTGTTCCACTGCTCCACCTATCACTACCACCAGACTTCTCTCCAACGCTCTGGCCAGTTTGATTGGTTTTATATCCAAACCCAAACCTAACCAAAACTTCGTATTATATCCAATATTTTTTTAAAAAATTATCGAGTTGATTTAGGTTTAGGAACTGATGTCACTAACGGCTTGTTTGGTTCACGGAAAAAAAAGAGGAAAAAGTGTGGTCAACGGGAAAGTAAAGAGATGTTTCTTGCTTGGTTGAAATTTTCAAAGAAGAGAGATATAAAAGTTGTATTTCTGTGGGAATATGATTCCTACGTTTCATAGAAAAGTCTTTTCTATGAGAAACATGGAAAAGTTACTTTCCCGTGAGCTGGGAATCGAAATTTTTTATTTTTTTTCTTCAAAAAAGCCCTTCAGCATTAAAGAGTCATTAAAGACCTAATTTTTCTTAAGGATATAATAGGAATTACATATAACTTTTTTCAGAAAAGTGGATGGTCAACTAAACATAATCACTCTGAAAATCTGTCACTTTTCCATGATCAACCAAACATATCAAAAGAACTTTTTAAGGCATCCTCTTCTCAGGAATCTGCTTCCTAGGAATCATATTCCAATGAGGAAAAATGCTTTCCGCGAACTAAATGAGCCCTAAATTAATACATCTAAAAAACTACCACATAAACCATCAGAGTTTGAAAAACAATGATATAAAATATAAAAAAAATTGTAGGTAAAGAGAGCTTCAATTCATTTATTACTTCCAAACATTCACACAGTGAAAAGATGTATCCAAGGATAAAAATTTTCTCCAATAATCAAGTTTAATATTAAAATCATCATATTGTAAAATATTAATTTTTTTGACAACAACTATCAATTACTACTGCGCATTACACTAATTTAATGGAATAGGTTAGTTTGTCTCTCTAATTACACACATAAGTGTTCAGACCCAATTTTGGAATCCAAACCTAACCCAAAAATTTATTGAATTTATTTGTTATGTCTAAATTGTATATTTTAGATCAACCCAGCAGCATATTACTCCATTGTTTGGAGATTTTACAATACCTGATATTCCGATTACATTGTTGGTTTATTAATTAAATAATTTGATGTTTTAGAATAACCTATATTGGATATAAAACTGAATAAATACCTACTTAAATATGAATCCTTATCTTAGATAGTGCAATCTCCCAAATAACTTGGTCAGTTGAGTGCATGAAGTTTAATTTTTATCTCTCTTCTTTCACAAAGAGATGCATTGTCATGAAAAGATGCATTTCAATGCATCTAATATGATGATGATTCCAAGGGACAATCCTTGGTGATCAGATAGATTATGTGGTAAAGAGATATACCTAATGATAGAATGTGCAAAATACCCATTCACTCATCTTTTCATATTTATAAATAGGCAAAAGATTGTAAATCATACAAGTGAGTATAAGAGACGATAACTGAGATGGTAGATTGAATACCAAAGTGAACATTTGAGAGAGAGGATTGGGTTAACATAAAAGAGAATCAAGAGGGATTTTCATCAATCTATATTTCTTATTTTCATTGCGTCTGAATTTGGTTGATTCATATTCAACCTTGATTTTCCTTCAATAGAATGTACTTTAAGGAGAACATATAGCAGTTCGATCTTGAAAGAAGATAGGGTTAAGTCAAAATAGAAGATATACGAGAGGAATTTTCACCAATCTATTTTAGTAATTTTTATTGCATCTGAATTTGGTGGTTCACATTCAACCTTGATTCTCTTTCATTGAAATGCACTTTAAGGAAAACATATAGTGCTTCGTTGTATCTTGAGAGTGAACCACTGTCAACAGTTTACACTTAGATAGAGTGAATTCTACTCTAAAGGTATTATCTTCCATGACGTTCCTCAAATTGGGTAATATTTATAACTTAATTTACTTTATTTTCTTTGTGTGTGTGTGCGCTGAAAGATGTTATTTAATAATCAATAATAATAATATTTTAATGAAAGAAAATAATATTATTAAGTTAAAAAATTTCCAACATGCATCACCTTGTACTCTGCTTAGATCTGTTCAATGGTGAGTTGGGCTAGGTTTGGGTTGGCTCAACCAAGATATAACTGAAATTAGTTAGGCTTGAGCTCGACTTGATTCGGCCATTGGGCCTACTTTCCAGGCCTGTGCTTGGTACTTACTTAGGCTTCAGGTTTCAGACCAAGCCTCGAGCTTTCTGAATCCTTTTTTCTATTGAAAAATATAAAAATACTTGCAAAGATTAAATATTTGAAAAGAATTGGTAAGGTCCATGAACTTGAGCTTATGGTTGTTTATAAGGAGTGTTCGTGCATAGAAGAGAGAGTTATTAATATTCTAAATCGGATTCTTAAGGCATAAGTATACATTATATACTATATAAGATTCGAGCTGAGTTGTTTACATCCTATCTTGATAACTTAGCTGGAGGCCATGAATAAGTGCCACATGGACAAGGTTAGATCATGCAAAAATAGATAAAAATTATGTGACCCTTGCTAAGCTAGATAGGGTATGCCATGAGAAATCTTGCATGTGATGGTATAGACCGAAGAAATATAATTTTACCATGATGCTGATGAGTAGGCTGACGGACCAATCACAATACAAGGTATGTAAAGTTTGATGGCTGACAAAAGTAGGCCGAGATGATTGAATCAGTTTTCATGATATTTTCAAAGTACAAAAGACTATATTGTAGGTTGGAGTAAAGAAAGATGCTAATGTAAGACGTCTATATAAGACAAAGCCGAAAATATATAATTATTGGCCTAATAGTTTAGGCAAAGCAACCGTGCCAATGAACATGCATAGTGGAGGATAACTAGCATCAGTTATTAAAACCACCAGGAGTAGAGGACAAACATGGTGATAACCATCAGAGCGGCCAGCTATTATTTATTGATATAAATAAATAAAAAATATACTTTGTAAAAAATCCTTCAACAATCTAGATTAATACATTTTATCTTATCTTAGTTTTTAATTTATCAATAGTTTCTATCCTAGAAGTAGCTGTAACTTTGAATCTCTACTACTATAGCCTAGAGCTACATCCCTATTCCTATTTAGGGTGGCACCCATTGTAAGGGCCGCCCCCTCCTTTTTATAGTTAGAGTCCAACTAGGACTCTAGGTTAAGTGGAGGAACCCTAGGAAACCTTGGTGTCTCCCTCTACAGATTCTTAGAGGAGGTGCCCTAGTGTTAGGTGATAGGGAGACACTAGGCATTTGGTAGAGGGGGTGGCTAGAAAGCTTCTTCTCGAAGAGAAAGGAAGAAGAAGAGAGGAGACTTGTTCTAAAGAAAAAGAACAATATTTTTTTCAATGCATCCCTTTGTCCTACAATTGCTAGAGATCCATGACTAAGCAAAGCCTTGAAAGATAGAGCATACGGACTAAAACGACTGAGAATAGTAATTCTCATAGGGTCATGTATGTTCGCGATCTTAGTCTCTCCCGAGCGGACAAAATTAACTCTAGAATCATCTTTATATGAATGTATAAATATCTTAGAGTCTATATGCATGCCTTATATGTGAAAATATCATGAACAAAGATGCTAAAATTCTGCTTCAAGTATTCTAATGATAGTCCATAAGTGCATCAATCCTGGGATTGCAGGGGCTAAATGTAGATGGCACCCTATTTACAGCATATCCTGGCACCTATGATTCACCATACACATAATGGATTGAAAATAGGACTAGAGAGGGACCCAAGCCTTGAGACACGACCTAAAGATTGTGTGGTTGGCTAATGGGTTGGTGAAAGGGATGCTTGATAGATTGAAGTCAACAAGTACATTATAGGAGAGCTGACTAAAGTAGTCCAAAGATACCCCAGAGTTCAAAGTATCATGCTATGGGCTGATTAGAGGGAGATGACCAAAGCAAACTATTATGAGACAAGATGAATAAAGATCAAAAAATAGTTGAGGCTGATCGAGCATGATTATCAGTTTGATTGGAGGCACAAAGCCTGGCAGTTTTGACGAATGTGAATAGTGGAACGGTAGATAATGTTTGTTACTAGAACTACCAGAAGTGGAGGCCAGACGTGGATTGTTGCTAAGAGTGGGTGGTTACATTCATTTTGTCTTTTAGTATAAATAAGTGGATTCACTCTAAATGAAAAATCTTTTTGATACATTAATAAATTTAATTTATTTTTAATTTATCTTTATCTTTCTCATTCTTAGTTTATGTGGAGTGATTGATTATAACCCTATTTGATTTTGATGAGCTCAAAGCATTTGAGTATATCTTATGTTATACTAATGAATTCAATCTAGTGTTTCAGTCAAATATTTGTGATTTTATGTTTAAGTGTCTCTAGCTTTGGTTCAATACACTTTGGCTAAGTATGGAAATCAACTTGAACCAAAGTCTGAATCTCGAGTCGACTCCGGAAGATTACGAGTTGACTCCAAGCGTATCAGAAGCACTGGCACAAGCTCGAGTCGACTCCGGCACATTACGAGTCGACTCCGACTGAGAACAGACAGCCGGACAGATAGATACATCTCAGAACCTGTCACCGAGTCGACTCCTGAAGAATTAGAGTCGACTCCGATGCTTGCCGAGTCGACTCCAGCATAGTACGAGTCGACTCCATAGAGTAACAGACAGAAAGACAGAGAAGCCATTTTGGACTCTGAGAGCCGAGTCGACTCCCGAAGAACTCGAGTCGACTCCGACGGTTGGCAGGTCGACTCCTAAGGAAGCAAGAGTCGACTCTCAGAGAAATGCAAGGCTAAAAGTCAGAGAGCCAACTTTGGTGTCTGAGAGCCGAGTCGACTCCCGCAAAGTCCGAGTCGACTCTGTTAACCCCCTAATGGATTTTGATGAATACAAAACACTAGAGTAAAATTCCATTATATCTTAACAATTCAATTGAGAAATTCATGTGTTTTATTTAGAATATTGTTAAGAAATGTCTAGGCAAGTTCCCATAATTTTTATGAATTTATTGAAGAATATTTTGAGCTAAAGAAAAAGTTCAGGGACAGCCGAGACGTCTCTTGATAGTTTCAGAGACGTCTCTGGCACAAACAGGAAGAACTGGCACACTTGGAGACGTCCCCGGGTCCTGTCGAGTCGTCCCCGCGTTAGCGGAGTCGACTCTCTCAGTAGCGGAGTCGACTCTCTCAGTGGCGGCAGAAAGACGCTTTTCAAGGGATATGTGCGAGACGTCCCCGCTGTACGCGGAGTCGTCCCCGCAAGCAAAAAGGAGACTTCCCGAGTCGTCCCCAAGATGGCGGAGACGGCTCTCTCAGGGTTTTCCAGAGAATGGTTTTTTCGGTGATAAGGAAGCGGAGTCGACCCTGAGAAAGCGGAGTCGTCCCCACGCATAAAGTGCAGACAAGCGGAGACGTCCCCTGAAGGAGCGGAGTCGACTCTCTCAGGGAATTCCAGAGGACATGATTTTCGGAGATAAAGAAGCGGAGTCGTCCCCAAAGCAGCGGAGTCGTCCCCACTCAAAAAGCGCTAACACGCCGAGACGTCCCCGTAAAGTGCCGAGTCGACCCCAGATAAAGTAAAAAGTAAAATCCTGTAGGCGAGACGTCTCTCGTTGTAGCGGAGACGTCCCCGGAGCGCCTGGGATGCGACTGACAGCTTTTCAGGTTTGATTTGAATTTCAAATCTTCTCTACTTTATCTCTAACGGCTATATTTGCTTTTTGGGCTATAAAAGGGAGCTCTTAAGTGCTTCTCAATAACTCTTCACCAACCAAAAGCAAAATCATTCAAGAGGGAAGTTAGAAAGAAAAGCTCAAGGGAGTGAGTGCACTCAAGAAAGGAAATCAAGTGCTTTCAAGTCTCCCAAGCGATTTCAAGCTCAACCACTCTCATGTGCTCGGGATTCAAAGCTCACACCCAACCCTACGCGTCCCACATCGGAAGAATCAACATCTCCCACGCTTCCAACGGCAAAAAGATTCTTCCGGGTTTCATTGTTCATAAGTGCTATATTTGCTTTCTAGAGCTTTTATATCATTTTGTACACTCTTTTATTGAGGTGCTTGTTCCAGTCAAGGGACTTGGAACAAGGGAAAGGGCGTCCCAAGCCTAAGAGAAATTGGGAGTTTTGGGTTTGTTGTGAGCCCGGTGTAAAACAACGAGTTGGGTAGTGAACTCGCAAAACTACCGTACTGTAATCTTGGATTATAGTGGAAATTCCCAAAGGTGCTTTGGGGAGTGGATGTAGGAGCGGTGAAGGCTCCGAACCACTATAAAACCGTGTGTTTGTGGTTGTCTCTTCTTATCGCTTTATCTTTGCTTTAGTTCATATATTTGTGTGTTTTATTTTTAAATTAGCCAAACAGTTTTAAAACACCCAATTCACCCCCCTCTTGGGTGACCATCTCTGGGCAACAAGTGGTATCAGAGCAGGTGCTCTGTGTATTTCTTGAAAGACCTAACCGTCTTAGCCAAAGATCTAGATGGGAACACCCTTTAACAATGTTCCTGCCGAGGGGCAAGCAACCAATAGACCTCCACTCTTCAATGGGACAAATTATACCTATTGGAAGACTAGAATGAAAATCTTCATTCAAGCACAAGACTATGCCTTGTGGAGGGTCATAGTCAAGGGACCACAAGAACCATCACACGTGATCAATGGCATTCGAGTTCCCAAACCTGAAGAGGATTGGGATGAGAATGATGATAGGATGGCTCAACTCAATTCTAGAGCCATGAACTCATTATTTTGTTCTTTAGATGCAAATGAGTTCAATAGAGTCTCCACATGTACTTCCGCTAAGGAAATATGGGATAGACTTGAAGTTACCCATGAGGGTACAAATCAAGTTAAAGAGTCCAAAGTGAACATTCTAGTTCACAAATATGAGTTGTTTAAGATGGAACCCAATGAAACCATCACATGCATGTTTACACGCTTTACTGATATAATTAATGGTCTAAAGAGTTTGGGTAAATCTTATACTAACCCGGAACTTGTGAGTAAAATTCTCAGGTCTTTGCCAAAAGCTTGGGAAGCAAAAGTCACGGCGATCATAGAAGCTAAAGATCTTAACACCTTGGGGCTAGAACAACTTTTGGGCTCATTGATGACGCATGAGCTCACGATGAAGCAGCATGAAGAAGAGTTGCCAAAGAAAAGGACAATCGCACTCAAGGCTACCTCAAGTGTATGTGAAGAAGAGAGCTGTGAGAGTGAAGAAGAAAGTCAAGATGAGGACTTGGGTTTGATAGTAAGGAAGTTTAAAAAGTTCATGAGAAGAAAGAAACCCTTCCCAAGAAAGAAATTTGGAGGGAGAAATGATTGGGAAAAAGAAAAAGAAAAAGAAAGAGACCCAATTGTATGCTATGATTGCAAGAGACCGGGACATATTCGTTCCGAATGCCCTCAACAAAAGAAGTATTTTGGAAAGAAGAAGAAGAAGGCATTGAAGGCAACATGGGATGATAGTGACACATCATCCTCCGAGGAAGAGAAGGAAGAGACCGCCAATCTATGCTTCATGGCGTTCGAAGATGACAAGGTATGTCAAAACCCAACCATAAATTTTACTTTAGAAGAATTGTATGAAGCTTTTCAAGAACTCATGGGTGATTGTAGTATGTTAGGAGCAAAGAATAAAGAATTAAAAGCCTCCAATCAAAAACTGAAGGAAAATATCGAAAACCTACTAATTGAAAAGGAGAGCGTTAAAAATATTAACACTACTAACCTAGAAATCAAAAATTCAAAACTTAGCATTGAAAATGAAAAGGCAAAAACACTAATTAAGGAATTAAATCTGAAAGTAAAATCCCTACTCGATAATAATACCTCACTTGCACAAAACATTGAATCTCTTAGAAAAGATAAGGAAGAACTAGTTAAAGAAAATTTGAATCTTAAGAATGAGGTACATAAGTACAAACCAATTGTTGAAAAATTCACACAAAGCTCTGAAAAATTAAGTCTCATTCTTTCAAATCAAAGAGCTGTTTTCAATAAAGCCGGATTAGGATATAAAACTAATAAACAACAAAAGTATCTAAAGAATTTCTTTGTAAAAGCAAAAGATGTAAAAATTGAAAAACCTACATGTTTTCATTGTGGAAAGAATGGACATAAAGCCTACTCTTGTATTGAAAGAAAAATCCAAACTAACAAGAGTACATTTGTGAAAGCCAAAAACATAACTAAAGTATGGGTGCCTAAGGGAACCAACCACACTAACCACGAAGGACCCAAGAAAACTTGGGTACCTGAGAGCTTCACATGATCATTTTGCAGGTATGCCTTGCAGCTGGAAATAAAAAGAGAATGTGGTATCTTGATAGCGGTTGCTCAAGGCATATGACCGGTGACAAGAGTCTCTTCGTCACCTTGGAATCAAAAGAAGGAGGAGCAGTCACATTTGGAGACAATGCTAAAGGCCGAATCATTGGTGTTGGTAAAATCTCCATATCACCCTCCTCATTTATTGATAATGTATTGTTAGTTAATGGACTAAAACATAATTTATTAAGTATAAGTCAATTTTGTGACAAGGGCTTTAAAGTGTCATTTGAATCGTCACTATGCATAATTAGTAGTCCAATTGATAATGAGATCATACTCACAGGACATAGGCATGGAAATGTTTACATGGTAGATCTTGATGATCTCACCATGAAGGATGGTCAATGTCTTGTAGCCATGAATCCCAAAGTCAATGAGACTAGTTGGTTATGGCATCGTAGGTTAGGGCATGCTAGCATGGATTTAATCTCTAAATTAATTACAAAAGATCTAGTCAAAGGGCTACCAAAAATAGACTTTGAAAAGAATAAAATTTGTGCTGCATGTCAATTAGGGAAACAAACAAGAAGTTCCTTTAAGTCTAAGAACATAGTTTCAACATCAAAACCCTTAGAACTAATTCACATGGATTTGTTTGGACCCACTAGAACTGCTAGTATAGGGGGTAAGAAATTTGGTCTTGTAATTGTTGATGATTTTTCACGTTTTACATGGGTTTCATTTCTTGCACATAAAGATGAGTCCTTTCCCGCTTTTATTAAGTTTCATAATAAAGTTTCGAATGAACTCAATCTTAAACTAAAAGCAATTAGGAGTGATCATGGTACCGAGTTTGAAAATCAGTATTTCGAAAAATTTTGTGAAGAAAATGGTATCAATCACAACTTCTCGGCACCTAGGACACCCCAACAAAATGGGGTGGTAGAAAGGAAGAATCGCACACTAACAGATATGGCTCGTACCATGTTGTGCGAATCGGATCTACCAAAGTATTTTTGGGCTGAAGCAATAAATACCTCATGTTATATTTTAAATCGTGCTTTAGTTAGATCCATCTTAAAGAAAACACCGTATGAATTGATGAAAGGTAAGAAACCAAATATAAGCTATTTTCATGTTTTCGGTTGTCGATGCTTTATTTTGAACAATGGAAAGGACAATCTCAGTAAATTTAGTGCTAAATCAGATGAGGGGATCTTCTTAGGTTATTCCTCATCTAGTAGAGCATACAGGGTCTTCAACAAGAGAACTCTCGTTGTTGAAGAATCCATTCATGTTGTTTTTGATGAAACTAATGGAGATTCTTCTAGAAAAGAAGAAGATGGTGATGCAGGTATACTTGAAGACGGGATCAAGGAATTCTCCATACAAGACAAACAACATGAGGATGAGATCAAAGAGGATACAAATCAGCAAGATGAAGAAGATCAACCTCCATCAAGAAATCAAGATCTTCCTAAAGAATGGAGGTATGCACATGGTCATCCAAAGGATCTAATCCTTGGTGATCCTTCACAAGGTATAAGAACTAGATCCTCTTTAAGAAACACTAGTAATTATCTTGCTTTCGTTTCACAAATAGAGCCTAAATCACTAGAAGCTGAAAAAGATGATAATTGGATGAATGCTATGCAAGAGGAATTAAACCAATTCGAAAGAAATGAAGTTTGGACTCTAATGAAAAGACCCCCTAATGTTTCAATTATAGGCACCAAATGGGTATATAGAAATAAACTAGATGAAGATGGGATAGTAATAAGAAACAAAGCTAGGCTAGTGGCCAAAGGATATAATCAGAAGGAAGAAATAGATTTTGATGAAACTTTTGCTCCTGTTGCTAGGTTAGAGGCTATTAGACTGCTTTTAGCATATGCATGCTTCATGGATTTTAAACTCTATCAAATGGATGTAAAAAGTGCATTCTTAAATGGCTATATAATGGAGGAAGTTTATGTAGGACAACCTCCAGGTTTCGAAAATCACTTACATCCAGATTATGTGTATAAATTGCATAAAGCATTGTATGGACTTAAGCAAGCTCCTAGGGCATGGTATGAAAGATTAAGTAATTTCCTAATTGAGAACAAATTTAAGAGAGGAAATGTAGACAAAACCCTCTTTATTAAAAGAAAAGGAAATGACTTATTGCTTGTACAAATTTATGTGGATGATATAATTTTTGGTGCTACTAATGATAGTCTCTGTCAAGAGTTTGCCAAGCTTATGCAGGGAGAATTTGAAATGAGCATGATGGGTGAGCTCAACTTCTTCCTTGGGCTACAAATAAAACAATCAGAGGAAGGCATCTTCATCAGTCAGTCCAAATACATCAAGGAAATGCTGGAAAAATTCAAGATGAAGGATGCAAAGGAAATCAGCACACCCATGGGCTCAAGTTGCAAGCTTGACAAAGATGAAAAAGGTAAAAGTATAGACTGCAAATTGTACAGAGGTATGATAGGCTCTCTACTTTACCTTACTGCTAGTAGACCAGATATATTATTCAGTGTTTGTATGTGTGCTAGATACCAAGCATGTCCTAAGGAATCACACTTGCAAGCTGTTAAAAGAATTTTTAGATATCTAGTAGGGACATCTAATGTAGGCTTATGGTATTCTAAACAATCTGATATAAATTTAACTGCTTATTCTGATGCTGATTTTGCTGGGTGCAAACTCGACAGAAAAAGCACAAGTGGCACTTGTCAATTCTTAGGTGCTAATTTGGTTTCTTGGTTTAGCAAGAAACAAAATTTAGTTGCCTTGTCCACAGCTGAGGCTGAGTACATTGCAGCTGGAAGCTGTTGTGCCCAAGTTCTCTGGATCAAGCAACAACTTGAAGACTTCGGTATTAAAATGGACAATATACCAATTAAGTGTGATAATACAAGTGCAATCAACTTAACAAAAAATCCTGTCCAACACTCTAAGTCAAAGCATATAGAGATTAGGCATCATTTTATTAGGGATCATGTGCTGAAAAATGATGTGATGATTGAATATGTATGTACTGAAAATCAATTAGCTGATATCTTTACAAAGCCCCTTTGTAAAGACAGATTCAATTTCTTAAGGAATGCTTTGAGCTTGTATGATCCTAGCAAATGAATTGAACTTGTATTGCATTGCTTTGCTACTCGAACTAGTAATCCATCTCAAGGCAAACATAAGTGAAAACATGAATTCATCTAAACTAAATGACGAACTGTTTGACTTTCCGGAGGATGGTTACCCTCCCTTGGACTCTTCATGGAGATATTTTCAGAGCCTATTTCATAGGTATTCGAAATTTGGTCAAACGTTCCTCATTTCAATATTAATAATTCAAAAATCATTATCAAATTATCATAGGATGTATCATTGAGGGGGAGGATCACAAACAAATTCACTCTAAGTTTATCAAAAGAGATCATATTGATTGGGGTGATTAAACAAAAAAAAGGGAGAAGATAGAATACAGTCTGAAATTTTTCAGTGTCGGAGACGTCTCTGGCAAATCGCAGAGACGTCCCCCCAAGCGGAGACGTCTCACCTTAGTCGCGGAGACGTCTCGGGGACCGAATGAGGCCTTTTTAAATAGGTCGAAATCGCTCGAGCCGACTCGAGCTTTCTCCCTCATTTCCGACCAAAACGGAAAGCCCTAGCCTCCATTTGCTCTCCACCTCAAATCCTAGCCTCCATTTGCCCTAAATCACAAACCCTAGCATCCATGGCACCAAAGAAAGCTAGGACGACCCGTGGGAAGCGACCTAGAGTAGCGGGCGACGGTGAGGAACGGCGGGAAGAACCCTCCGCACCTTTTCCTCCGGTTGCTCCGCCAACCACAACGATTTCCTGTGCAAATCGCACAGTCACAATCGGTAGGTACATAGATTTTGCATTTTTAGATCATGAGGGGTTCTCTATTGGAGAGAGACTCCGAGCCCAAGGGTGGGAGCATCTTTGCACCCTCAATACCTCGACCTACCCCGGCCTTGTTAGAGAAATGTTTAGTGATATGGCTTTAGGGGACTTAGGGTTCACCGCACATGTCCGAGGGACATTAGTAGAAATTAATGAGGACATCTTATCCACTGTTTTGCAAATCCCTAGGGACGGCGAGGCTCCAACCTCACATCCCCAAAGGAAAGTAGCTCTAAACTTAATTTTAGGAAGAGAGGACTGCGGCCCTCTTGATGTTGTCAACTCCCAGGACCTAAATGCAGAGATGAGACTCCTTTTAAGCATTGTCAACCGGGTCCTATTTCCTAAAACCGGTCGCTTCGATTTTGTTTCGGAGCGAGACTTAGTTATAATGCATCACATCCTACTAGGGATCCCTCTAAACCTTCCTAGACTCATGCTAAATTACATTGCCCTATGTCATAGGTATTCTAGATTTAGTATACCCTATGGCATGATCTTTACCTTAATCTTCAAACACTTCAAGGTTTCCATTCCATCAAATGAGCCTGCAAAGCCCTTAAGAAACACCGACTATTACAATGAGGGCTCAATGAGAAGAATGGAATTTCACAAGACAGATGGGTCTTGGGTCAAGGTTCCAAAAAGAAAAGCACAAACCATAGAGGCTGAGATCCCACATCATGAGTCTGACCATCACTCTCCTCCACCTAGCATCATGGACATCCCTGATATTCCCTCCAGCTCAGCTGGACCTTCCACATCCATGCCACCACCTCCTCCAGTCAGTGGGCCCTCCTTCCTATCAGAGGAGCAGATGCACACCTTAGCATCTGTTATTTGTCAGCAGATGAGGGAGGAGATGAGATCCATGATGTCTGCAGAGCTGGCCCCCATCAGACAAGAGCTGCAGGAAATTAAGGCTCAAATTGAAGCCCAAGAGCAACAAATAGTTGGGGTGGGTGCCACCCAAACCATCAGATCATTAGAGCTCAAGGACAGCTTGAAGGCCATTTCCAAGAGCCTCAAAGAGTTGACAAAGCCAGATGGCAATGTGGGCACCTTAGTTGCCCAACTTAGAGGCAGAATTGAGATGGCAACTTTAGAGTTTGAAGCACTTGTGGCAGGTTTCCACAAGTCACAGGGAGATCACTTTAAGACCCTCATGGATTCTATCAATGGTTTCATAGATGCAGCCTGTAAGGCTTATGCACAAAGTACAACTGGTAGGCCCCATGAGCAATGACGCCGATGATGGATATCCTGTAGGATCTTCTTTTTGTAAATCCTAGGCCATTTTGAAACACTTTTGTATTAGAAATCAATACTTGTAATGATTTCTTCTTTTGACTATGTACTGACTTCAAAGATCTACAATGATATATGAATGAATACAATTTCTTTTGAAAACCTTGTGTACATTGCCAATTCTGTGTATGTGTTTCTGTGATTGTGTATGTGATTGTGTGATATGCCATAAAAATCCTACCACATACCTGAAATTTGATACAAAGAAACAATGCACATAAAACAGGGGGAGCACACCTTGAATATGCTGAATTTTACTAAAAAGGATAATTTGTCCCCTTCATGTTGATGACAAAAAGGGGGAGTAGATATTTGTATATTAAAAGGGGGAGTAGAAATTAGATATTGTATATTGAAAGGGGGAGTAGACATGGATATTGAATATGGAATGCAATTTTTTTTTTTCATACTCCAAAGTTGATTTAGAAAAGATAAAATTGAAGAATATTGATTTTAAGATAATTGCCCTTCTGGAAAAGAAAGGGGGAGTCAAAAAGAATCTAGCTTTCAATTATCTTTAGCATCAATATTTCATTCTAACTTGATTCAAATTCAGTTCATATGATAAAATCATTTAAGAACTATAAAGATCAATCTTATGCACAAGGAAAGAACTGAAAATTGAATATTTTGAGTGATGCACATTGTATCTAGTTCAAATCAAAACATTATACTTGTATATCTGATCAATACTGTGTATATGTTTAAATTTCAAATTTTGCATAAACTCAGTGTTTTGTCATCATCAAAAAGGGGGAGATTGTTAACCCCCTAATGGATTTTGATGAATACAAAACACTAGAGTAAAATTCCATTATATCTTAACAATTCAATTGAGAAATTCATGTGTTTTATTTAGAATATTGTTAAGAAATGTCTAGGCAAGTTCCCATAATTTTTATGAATTTATTGAAGAATATTTTGAGCTAAAGAAAAAGTTCAGGGACAGCCGAGACGTCTCCTGATAGTTTCAGAGACGTCTCTGGCACAAACAAGAAGAACTGGCACACTTGGAGACGTCCCCGGGTCCTGTCGAGTCGTTCCCGCGTTAGCGGAGTCGACTCTCTCAGTAGCGGAGTCGACTCTCTCAGTGGCGGCAGAAAGACGCTTTTCAAGGGATATGTGCGAGACGTCCCCGCTGTACGCGGAGTCGTCCCCGCAAGCAAAAAGGAGACTTCCCGAGTCGTCCCCAAGATGGCGGAGACGACTCTCTCAGGGTTTTCCAGAGAATGGTTTTTTCGGTGATAAGGAAGCGGAGTCGACCCTGAGAAAGCGGAGTCGTCCCCACGCATAAAGTGCAGACAAGCGGAGACGTCCCCTGAAGGAGCGGAGTCAACTCTCTCAGGGAATTCCAGAGGACATGATTTTCGGAGATAAAGAAGCGGAGTCGTCCCCAAAGCAGCAGAGTCGTCCCCACTCAAAAAGCGCTAACACGCCGAGACGTCCCCGTAAAGTGCCGAGTCGACCCCAGATAAAGTAAAAAGTAAAATCCTGTAGGCGAGACGTCTCTCGTTGTAGCGGAGACGTCCCTGGAGCGCCTGGGACGCGACTGACAGCTTTTCAGGTTTGATTTGAATTTCAAATCTTCTCTACTTTATCTCTAACGGCTATATTTGCTTTTTGGGCTATAAAAGGGAGCTCTTAAGTGCTTCTCAATAACTCTTCACCAACCAAAAGCAAAATCATTCAAGAGGGAAGTTAGAAAGAAAAGCTCAAGGGAGTGAGTGCACTCAAGAAAGGAAATCAAGTGCTTTCAAGTCTCCCAAGCGATTTCAAGCTCAACCACTCTCGTGTGCTCGGGATTCAAAGCTCACACCCAACCCTACGCGTCCCACATCGGAAGAATCAACATCTCCCACGCTTCCAACGGCAAAAAGATTCTTCCGGGTTTCATTGTTCATAAGTGCTATATTTGCTTTCTAGAGCTTTTATATCCTTTTGTACACTCTTTTATTGAGGTGCTTGTTCCAGTCAAGGGACTTGGAACAAGGGAAAGGGCGTCCCAAGCCTAAGAGAAATTGGGGGTTTTGGGTTTGTTGTGAGCCCGGTGTAAAACAACGAGTTGGGTAGTGAACTCGCAAAACTACCATACTGTAATCTTGGATTATAGTGGAAATTCCCAAAGGCGCTTTGGGGAGTGGATGTAGGAGCGGTGAAGGCTCCGAACCACTATAAAACCGTGTGTTTGTGGTTGTCTCTTCTTATCGCTTTATCTTTGCTTTAGTTCATATATTTGTGTGTTTTATTTTTAAATTAGCCAAACAGTTTTAAAACACCCAATTCACCCCCCTCTTGGGTGACCATCTCTGGGCAACAGACTCCAAGGCAGTTCAACTCCAAAGACAGAAGACCGATACTTCGGTGTCTAAGAGCCGAGTCGACTCCCGCAAAGTCCGAGTCGACTCCGATGCAGTTCAACTCCAAAGACAGAAGATCGGTATTTCGTGTCTGAGAGCCGAGTCGACTCCCGCAAAGTCTGAGTCGACTCCGAGACAGATCAAGTTCAAAGACAGAAGACCTGTCTTTCAGGCTCTGAGAGTCGAGTCGACTCCAAGGAAATCCGAGTCGACTCGAGGAAGCAAAACCGAGAGGATGAGTTTTGAAACCCTGAAGATCGAGTCGTCTCCAGAAGGGAAAGTCATCTCCGGACAATTGGCGAGTTGACTCCAGGTTCAGCCGAGTCGATTCCAGAATGGGACGGCACTTTATTTCGAATTTTGAATAGTGGCCGAGTCATCTCCAGTAAAGCATGAGTCAACTCCAGCAACACTCGAGTCGACTCCTGATCGAGCGAGTCGACTCCGATCCCAACGGACATTTTGTCAGGAGTTGCAGAATGTGCAGAATGGCCTTCAATCTGTGTCTAACGGCTATTTTTCTTTGGGAATGGCTTAAATAGCCTGAGTGAACAGTAATAGAGTAAGAAAGAAAGACTCCATTCAAAGCTAAAGGGATTTCCACCAACCAAAGGCTCTCTAGAGTGATTACAAGAAAAAGAAGGAAGAAGTGCATTGAAGTCAACTCTCCAACCGTCTTCCTCACATTCAAGGCTCACCTCCTGATAGCAAATCAACATCACATTCAAGAGGAGTCAAAGAGTTTGAAAAGCCCCTTTCTCAACCTCCAAAATCTGTTTGAGGGCTTCTAACTCTTCTTTGCTTATATTGTTTAAATACGCTTTTTGAGAAGCTTCCTTTTGTTCTTGTTTCAAACTATTTGTTTCTTACTTGATTCAATCAGGGGATTGAATCAAGGGTGTCAAGGTTTGTTGGTGAGCCGAGGTTAAAACCAACGGTGTAAGGGTTTGATTGTGATCCCGAAAAAACAATCGGGTGGTTCTAGTCGGTGAGCCTGTGAAAACCGACCGAGTTCGTTGTGATCTCGTAAAACAACAAGTTGGGTTGTGAACTTGTAAAACAACCGGCTGTAATCCGAGGGATTATAGTGAACTCTCAAGTGAGGCTTGGGGAGTGGACGTAGGAGCAAGGGTTAGCTCCGAACCACTATAAAATCGCTTGTGTTTGTGATTGTTTCATTGTCTCTTCCTTTCCCTTCATCCACTGCATATAGCAACTAATTAAACCACTTGCAATAAGTTTTAATTAGTTACTCATAAAGTTTTTAATTGCAATAATTACTTTAAAACCCAATTCACCCCCTCTCTTGGGTTGTCTTTCTGGGCAACAAGTGGTATCAGAGCCGGAACTCTTCTACCAAAAGAGTAAAAGATCAAAATGACAACCCCATTTGGATCTTCTCATATTGAGGGCCAGTCCACCCATAGACCTCCATTCTTCAATGGAACCGACTACTCATATTGGAAGGCTAGGATGAGAATATTTATCCAAGCACAAGACTATGAGATGTGGACCACCATACTTAATGGACCATACATCCCATCAATTTTTGTAGAGGGCGTTACTATACCCAAACTTGAAAAGGATTGGGATGACAATGATATAAGAAAGGCACAACTAAATGCCAAAGCAGTGAATGTGCTTTATTGTGCTTTAGACCGAAATGAATTCAATAGAGTCTCGACTTGCAATTCTGCAAAAGAGATATGGGATAGACTTGAAGTGACCCACGAGGGCACAAATCAAGTAAAAGAATCCAAAATAAATATACTAGTTCATAAGTATGAATTATTTAAGATGGATTCCAATGAAACTATCACTTGCATGTTTACTAGATTTACTGACATTGTCAATGGCCTAAAAAGCCTTGGCAAAAATTATACTAACAGTGACCTTGTCAGAAAAGTTCTTCGATGTTTGCCAAGGTCATGGGAGGCCAAGGTTACGGCAATCCAAGAAGCCAAGGACTTGAACAAGCTTCCACTTGAGGAGCTTCTTGGATCCCTAATGACGCACGAGCTCACAATGAAACAACACAGCGAAGAAGAACCCTCTCATAAGAAAAAGGTAATAGCTCTCAAATCTACTTCTTCTAATAAGGATTTATCTTGTAGTAGCAGCAGTGAAGAAGAAGATCATGAGAGAGATGATGATGAGGCTCTTCTCGTGCGTAAGTTCAGAAAATTCATCAACCGAAAGAAGTCCTTTCATCAAAGGAGAGGTCCCTCAAGTTTCTATTACAAGGATAAAGGTAAGAAAAGAGAAAATGAGGGAATCGGATGCTATGAATGTAAGAAGCTGGGACACTTCAGAGCAGACTGTCCTTTGCTCAAGAAGGGCAGCAAGTATAAGAAAAAGAAAGTCCTCGTCTCCATCCTATCGGATTCCGATTCATCATCATTATCATCGGATGAGGAACAAGAGAAAAAGGCCAACCTCTGTTTTATGGTAAACGAAAATGAGGTAACATCTGAAACGCATTTAGATTTTACCTTTGATGAATTGTATGATGCCTTTAATGAATTAATGGATGAATATAAGACAATAAATCTTAAAAATAAAGAGCTAAAACTAACCAATCAATCTCACCTCCATAAATACGATAAATTAGTTAAGGATAAGGATTTTATCATTAAAGAAAATTTAGAACTTAAAACAAGCAAGCAAATGTTAATTCAAAAAACTAATACCTTAATTAAAGATAACGAAAAACTAACCAAGAAAATTTCTGAACTTAAAAAGGATAAACAAACTATTAAAGATGATTTCACAAAAGACTTAAATGCACTAAAAACAGAAAAACAAAAGTTGGCACAAGAACTTGAAAAATACAAATCTTTTGTAGAAAAGTTTACATATAGTTCTGAAAAATTAGAAATGATACTTAATAGTCAACGAGCTGTGTTCAATAGAGCTGGTTTAGGGTATAAACCTAAAAATAAGCAAAAGCTCCTTAGTAATTTCTTTGTAAAAGCAGGAGAAAGCAAAATTAAGAATATAACCTGTTTTTGCTGTGAAAAAATAGGACATAAAGCTAATGTGTGTGATCATAGAAAAGAAAAAGCTAAAAGAAAAATTTAAAAGGTTTGGGTTCCAAAAGAAACCAACATTACTAACCATGAAGGACCCAAGAAAACTTGGGTACCTAAAATTATATGATTTCCTTGTGTAGGAGTGTCTTGCAGCCAAAGTCGACAAAAACTGTTGGTACTTGGATAGTGGCTGCTCAAGACACATGACGGGTGACAAAGACCAATTCTTCACCCTTGAGCCTAAAAAGGGAGGTGCAGTGACATTTGAAGACAATAACCAAGGTCACATCGTTGGTATAGGTAAAGTACAAATCACCTCCTCAACCTTTGTTGATAATGTACGATTAGTAGATGGTCTTAAACATAACTTACTTAGCATAAGTCAATTATGTGATAAGGATTTTGATGTTCTGTTTAAACCATCCTTATGCATCATAACCAACTCAATTGATAATAGCTTAGTATTCAAAGGAATAAGACGTGAAAATGTCTATGTAGTAGATCTAGATGATCTTGCTAAAAACAGTCCTTGCTTAGTTGCTAGTGATACTAAGGTTAATGATGCAAGTTGGTTATGGCACCGTAAATTAGGACATGCAAGTATGGATACAATATCTAAGTTAGTTAAAAGAAATTCTGTAATAGGTTTGCCAAAACTAAAATTTGAGAAAAATAAAATCTGTGAAGCTTGTCAATATGGCAAACAATCAAGGAACTCCTTTAAATCCATAAATTGTGTCTCTACCTCTAGACCTCTTGAACTACTACACATGGATCTATTTGGACCAACTAGAACCACAAGTCTAGGTGGTAACAAATATGGTCTTGTTATTGTAGATGATTTTCCTAAATATACTTGGGTCATGTTCTTAGCTCATAAAGATCAAGCGTTTTCTGTATTTAAGAAATTTCATAAGAAAGTAACTAATGCGAGAGATGCTTCAGTCATAGCTATTAGAAGTGACCATGGAACGGAATTTGAAAATCATCTATTTGATGAATTTTGTAGTAAAAAGAGGATAACTCATAATTTCTCTGCACCTAGGACACCACAACAAAATTGAGTTGTAGAAAGAAAGAATAGAACCCTAGATAGAACCATGTTATGTGAAAGTAACCTCCCTAAGTATTTTTAGGGAGAAGCCATTAATACATCATGTCATATCCTAAATAGAGTTCTATTGAGACCCATTATAAAGAAAACACCTTATGAACTTTGGAAAAATAGAAAGCCCAAAGTAAACTATTTTCATGTTTTTGGATGTAGGTGTTTCATTCATAATAATGGCAAGGATAACTTAGGTAAATTTGATTCTAAATCTGATGAAGGAATCTTTTTGGGATATTCTACATCAAGTAAAGCATATAGAGTATTTAACAAAAGAAACCTTGTTATTGAAGAATCTATACATGTTGTTTTTGATGATACTGATGATATCTCTTCTAGCAAGAGAGTTGTTCCTGATGATGATGCAGAAATTCTTGAAGAAAAGATTGATGAGATGACATTACAAGAAGATGAACAAAAACTAATTGGAAATGCATCAACAAGCCAAGAGGCAATTGTGGATCATGGGCTGACTAAGGCTTGGAGGTATGCTCATGGGCATCCTAAGGAATTAATTTTAGATGATCCATCTCAACCTGTTAGGACTAGAGCATCTCTTAGGAACTTAAATAATCATCTAGCATTTGTCTCACACTTTGAACCTAAACACATAGAAGAAGCTGAAAAGGATGTAAATTGGATTAATGCAATGCAAGAAGAACTAAACCAATTCACTAGAAACAAGGTATGGAACCTAGTTGAACGACCCTCTGAATATTCAATAATAGGAACCAAATGGATATATAAAAATAAACTTGATGAAAATGGAATCGTGATTAGGAACAAGGCTAGACTAGTAGCAAAGGGGTATAATCAAGAAGAAGGTATAGACTTTGATGAAACCTTTGCTCCTGTAGCTAGACTTGAGGCAATTAGATTGTTACTAGCATTTGCATGCTCTAAAGATTTCAAATTATTTCAAATGGATGTAAAAAGTGCCTTTTTGAATGGGTATATTAATGAGGAGGTGTATGTAGAACAACCTCCTGGTTTTGAAAATCATCAATACTCCAATCATGTGTATAAATTAAACAAAGCACTTTATGGTTTGAAACAAGCACCTAGAGCATGGTATGAAAGACTTAGCAAATTTCTGTTAGATCATGAATTCTCTAGAGGGAACGTTGATACAACATTGTTTTTGAAAAGGAAAAACAAAGATATGTTAGTAGTTCAGATTTATGTAGATGATATTATCTTCGGTGCTACTAACAATCGCCTCTGCGAAGAATTTGCTGACCTAATGCAGAGTGAATTTGAAATGAGCATGATGGAAGAGCTGAACTATTTTCTCGGGCTCCAAATCAAACAATCTGAAGAAGGGATCTTCATCAATCAAGCCAAATACATCAAGGAGATGCTTAAGAAGTTTGATATGGAAGGAAACAAGTCAATCAACACACCCATGAGTTTATCATGCAAACTAGACCAAGATGAATCAGGTAAATCAGTAGATCAAAAGATGTATAGAGGTATGATAGGATCTTTATTATATCTCACTGCAAGTAGACCTGATATCATGTTTAGTGTATGCATGTGTGCTAGATATCAATCTAATCCTAAGGAATCACATTTAATTGCAGTCAAGAGAATCTTTAAATACCTAATAGGAACGAAAAATATAGGTTTATGGTACTCTAAAGAATCTAGCATAAACTTAATAGGGTATACAGATTCAGATTTTGCTGGTTGTAAACTTGATAGAAAAAGCACTAGCGGGTCATGTCAATTCTTAGGAGAAAATTTAATCTCTTGGTTTAGCAAGAAACAAAACTCGATTGCATTATCTACGGCGGAAGCCGAATATGTTGCTGCCGGGAGTTGTTGTGCTCAAATCTTGTGGATTAAACAACAACTTGAAGATTATGGCATTAAACAAGATAAAATTTCCATTAACTGTGATAATACAAGTGCCATTAATCTAACTAAAAATCCAATTCAGCACTCAAGAACTAAACATATTGAGATAAGACATCACTTTATAAGAGATCATGTACTGAATGATGATATGACACTTCAATTTGCGTGTACTGATGATCAACTTGCTGATATCTTCACAAGATTCCTGAGTGAGGATCGCTTTTGTATACTTAGAAGAGGGTTAGGAGTGATTGATCCATTCTCGTGATACTCTCCTCTAGTTCATAGATTTTGAGGATTAGTCTATGGTAAACATAGGATTTCTTATCTATGATCATCAATTCAGCTCCTAAATCTTGGATAAGTCTATAACTATCTCTTGTGGCACGAAAATAACATGATTTTTGGGTGCGTGCCAGAGTTCGAGTCGACTCGGATACATTTTAGAGTCGGCTCATGGGGGAGTCGACTCGCGCATATTTTGGAGTCGACTCGAGGTCGAGTTGACTCGCGACTTACTGGAGTCGACTCGAGGTCGGGAATCCGATGTTTTAACCCTAATCGAAACGTTCAATCGATACTTCTATTCACAGCCGACACTGTTCCAAAACCCTAGAGCCGTCTCCGACCTCGTCTCCGACCCATTCTAGGTCTTCTCCATCGAGTTTTCCTCCATTTCTCCTAGTTCCTCTCCCGTGTCTAGGTCAAAAATGCCTAGGAAAGCAGTTGTACCGAGCCGGAAGAGACCCATCTCTGCGAGCGGGGCCGAGCGACGGTCAAAGGCTCGGAATGAATCCGTGAGGCCACCACCTCCGATTTCTTCCCTGCCTTGGCCGATTCCCTCGCGTCCGTGCGCCGGGAAGGCGGTCTCCATCGGGAGGAAAGTCGACTTTGACTTCCTCTCTCGGGAAGGCTTCACCGTAGGGCATCGTCTTAGGGCACAAGGGCTAGAGTTTTTTTGTTCCTTAGACCTTCCAACTTACCCGGGGTTAGTTAGGGAGTTTTATGGGACTGTAGCCCGGGGTAGTAGTGGTATCCAGGGAACCGTAGCAGGTGTCCCTATATTCATCTCGGAGGACTTCATTTCTCAAGTCCTCCATCTTTCCCAAGAAGGGATCTCTCCCACTCACCCTCTAGATAGGACTGAGGCCATTACAGCAGTCTTAGGGAGTCCTCCACAGTCCCCCATAGAGGAGGTGTTCGCAAATCAGCTGTCGGCTGAAATGCGGCTTCTCCTTAGTGTCATTTCTAGGACTCTCTTCCCAAAAACTGGGAGGTTTGACTTTATCTCAGAGAGGGACCTAGCCCTGATGTACCATATACTCCAGGACACTCCTATCAACTTCCCCAAACTTATCTACAAGTACCTCTGTGAGCCTCTAGATAAACCTAGGCTCAGTCTTTCCTATGGCATGCTGTTTACTTTGATATTTAGGGAGTTAGAGGTCCCCATTCCTGAGGGGGAACCCTCTCGCTCACTGCGTTACACAGATCGCATGGGTGAGGGGACTCTTCATAGGATGGGATTCATAGGGTAGAGGGAGTCTGGGTACGGAGACCATCCACTTTTTCTGACCCTACCACTCATCACTCTCCTACCTCTGATTATGACCAGGACCACCATCCTTCTACCTCTGGTCCTGCACATACAGAGCCCTCCACCTCCACTGCCCCATTCACTCAGCAGCAGCCACTAGAGGTCCGCATATCTTCTGAGCAGATCCGGGAGTTGCGGCAGGAGATCGTGAGGGATCTGTGAGATGATCTGCTGAGGGAGCTCCGAGGTCCTCAGAGTACTCCCTCCACCGAGCTAGTACCCTCCTTAGCAGCCATGACAGAGATGGTTGCAAATCTGAAGGAGGAGATCTTCAACATTCGAAGCCTAGTTCAAGGTCAATACTGGAACATAAGTGATGTCAAGGACGACACAAGGGAGATGCGAGATAGCATCAAACATGAACTAGGCAACCAGAGTCAGGGTGCTGAGAGACTAGCCAATGCACTGATCTTCAAACTCGACACCCTCCAAGAAAGTGTGAACAACATATCGAGGATTCAGTCTAGAGCCACCTCGGAGATTCTTGAACAACTGGGAAACATCAATGAGGAGTTAAGCATGGTCATCAAACACACTAGACTGAGCAAGGGCTAGAGTTGTATGTTCTTTTTTACTTTATATTGTACAGTCCCTTGAGGACTCACTTGATATGTAATCACACTTGTACTCAATTTTGGATAAATACAATGAGTAGAAATTTTTTGCAAAAATTGTGCATCTTGAGTTCTTGTATTTTACTGTACTTTCTGCCTTTTTGCTATGATGACAAAAAGGGGAAGAAAATATATTGAATTAAAATGTAAAGGGAATCAATAAAAAGAAAACTTTTAAAGCACAAAGTAATTTATTCTAAGTGGATTCGATACCTCGAGGCTCATTATCTCTCTGTTGGGGCTCCTAAAGGAGTAATCTCCAGAATCTATTCAAGGGATATTCGGAGATTAGTTGAATCATACTCAAGAACAAATTGGCAGATTTTTCCTCTAAAACCAAAAATATAAGCTCAAAAGCTTCAACACGCTAAAAGAAAATTCAAAGAATCTAAACAAAGTTGAATGCATGTGTTGAGGGGGAGAATCTGAAATCTTAAGAAAGCAAAATCATTAAATATATATAAGCCAAACAATTGATTGCATGACATGAAGGCTTATATAATTCCAAATGAAAGGGGGAGCTTTAACTTCAGAATTTACTGTTTCACACCTTTCAATTTTGGATAAATTAAATGACTAGACACTTGAATTCATTTCAAAACTTTATTATAAATCTCCTTTTGGTTGAGCAATTCACTTTACAAATACTCAATGTTTTGTCATTATCAAAAAGGGGGAGATTGTGGAGTGATTGATTATAACCCTATTTGATTTTGATGAGCTCAAAGCATTTGAGTATATCTTATGTTATACTAATGAATTCAATCTAGTATTTCAGTCAAATATTTGTGATTTTATGTTTAAGTGTCTCTAGCTTTGGTTCAATACACTTTGGCTAAGTATGGAAATCAACTTGAACCAAAGTCTGAATCTCGAGTTGACTCCGGAAGATTACGAGTCGACTCCAAGCGTATCAGAAGCACTGGCACAAGCTCGAGTCGACTCCGGCACATTACGAGTCGACTCCGACTGAGAACAGACAGCCGGACAGAAAGATACATCTCAGAACCTGTCACCGAGTCGACTCCTGAAGAATTAGAGTCGACTCCGATGCTTGCCGAGTCGACTCCAGCATAGTACGAGTCGACTCCATGGAGTAACAGACAGAAAGACAGAGAAGCCATTTTGGACTCTGAGAGCCGAGTCGACTCCCGAAGAACTCGAGTCGACTCCGACGGTTGGCAGGTCGACTCCTAAGGAAGCAAGAGTCGACTCTTAGAGAAATGCAAGGCTAAAAGTCAGAGAGCCAACTTTGGTGTCTGAGAGCCGAGTCGACTCCCGCAAAGTCCGAGTCAACTCCAAGGCAGTTCAACTCCAAAGACAGAAGACCGGTACTTCGGTGTCTGAGAGCCGAGTCGACTCCCGCAAAGTCCGAGTCGACTCCGAGGCAGTTCAACTCCAAAGACAGAAGATCGGTATTTCGTGTCTGAGAGCCGAGTCGACTCCCGTAAAGTCCGAGTCGACTCCGAGACAGATCAAGTTCAAAGACAGAAGACCTGTCTTTCAGGCTCTGAGAGTCGAGTCGACTCCAAGGAAATCCGAGTCGACTCGAGGAAGCAAAACCGAGAGGATGAGTTTTGAAACCCTGAAGATCGAGTCATCTCCAGAAGGGAAAGTCATCTCCGGATAATTGGCGAGTCGACTCCAGATTCAGCCGAGTCGACTCCAGAACGGGACGGCACTTTATTTCGAATTTTGAATAGTGGTCGAGTCGTCTCCAGTAAAGCATGAGTCGACTCCAGCAACACTCGAGTCGACTCCTGATCGAGCGAGTCGACTCCGATCCCAACGGACATTTTGTCAGGAGTTGCAGAATGTGCAGAACGGCCTTCAATCTGTGTCTAACGGCTATTTTTCTTTGGGAATGGCTGAAATAGCCTGAGTGAACAGTAATAGAGTAAGAAAGAGAGACTCCATTCAAAGCTAAAGGGATTTCCACCAACCAAAGGCTCTCTAGAGTGATTACAAGAAAAAGAAGGAAGAAGTGCATTGAAGTCAACTCTCCAACCGTCTTCCTCACATTCAAGGCTCACCTCCTGACAGCAAATCAACATCACATTCAAGAGGAGTCAAAGAGTTTGAAAAGCCCCTTTCTCAACCTCCAAAATCTGTTTGAGGGCTTCTAACTCTTCTTTGCTTATATTGTTTAAATACGCTTTTTGAGAAGCTTCCTTTTGTTCTTGTTTCAAACTATTTGTTTCTTACTTGATTCAATCAGGAGATTGAATCAAGGGTGTCAAGGTTTGTTGGTGAGCCGAGGTTAAAACCAACGGTGTAAGGGTTTGATTGTGATCCCGGAAAAACAATCGGGTGGTTCTAGTCGGTGAGCCTGTGAAAACCGACCGAGTTCGTTGTGATCTCGTAAAACAACAAGTTGGGTTGTGAACTTGTAAAACAACCGGCTGTAATCCGAGGGATTATAGTGAACTCCCAAGTGAGGCTTGGGGAGTGGACGTAGGAGCAAGAGTTAGCTCCGAACCACTATAAAATCGCTTGTGTTTGTGATTGTTTCATTGTTTCTTCCTTTCCCTTCATCCACTGCATATAGCAACTAATTAAACCACTTGCAATAAGTTTTAATTAGTTACTCACAAAGTTTTTAATTGCAATAATTACTTTAAAACCCAATTCACCCCCTCCTCTTGGGTCGTCTTTTTGGGCAACAGTTTACCAATAAGATTTTAATCTATTGTAGGAGTAGCCATAATTGCAGATCAAATCAATCATAGCCTCAGCTACACTCCTATCCTATCCTAGTTTATCCTCTCTTATCCATCTTCTTTCTAACGGGCAGTATGACAATAGTAAAAGTTCTTGAAGATGAGGGTATTTGGACCCATGCTACTTTTATCATTTTTTTTGGATCCTACCGTCCTATTTCTAGCAAGTCCAATGCTGGTGGCACACCCACACATCTATCATGGCCTTGTTTTTTAGTTATGATCCCATCCCAAGAAGCAAACTTCTTTTTCTGGCATGCTCGATGGGACAGTCACGTAGCTACCATCATATTGCCAAGAACATAATGGTAGCTTGTCAGATAATACAACCCATCTACCAAATGATCTTCTACAGGAAGTGGCTATTTGGAAGAGAGTCGGTGTAGCTTGTTGAAGATGTTCTCATTGCAAGTAGCTGCCATACTGAAGTCACTTCCAGAGCAAAATTGAGTAGCTCTAAAGCTAATGATAAAACAAGCTGAGAAGCTGATTTTGTTGTCAAAGAGCAGAGGTGCTAGCCACAACATGCTGTGCTACAGATTGTGGTAAAAGTGGTCGATTGGGCCGTTGAGAAATATAAATCGGCTTGTTAGTGTTTGGAGCAGAATGCTCAAATCCTCAAGAAACTTGACTATGTGATATCAGCCAGTTAAGAAAATATGGCTTGGTGAAGCCCTCTGAGTTCTCAAACCGAGGTGGGAAAGTTCTACCTATATGTGAGGGATAGTGTTGGGCTGAAGGAGTATATAATTCAATAAGTGAAGCTAGCCTCCTCTTAATAGGTAGGTGGCAAAATCACAGCCCTATGGTACTAGTCACATTTGCTATAGCTAAGGGGCAACCAAATCAATGGGAGCCACTACATCCAGCTCAAATGGACTATGCATCAAAAGCCATGTGCTGGGGGGCATTATTATTTCAGAAGATTTTGTAGAAAATTTTATGAAGCTTGGAGTAGGGCAAGATCATTTTCGATAATATTCTAATGGCCCAAAAGATTTTACATAACTTGCTGAAGGCTCCAAATAGAGGTGGTTATATGGCAATTAAGTAGATATGGAGTGGTCTTACGATATAGTAAGGTGGCACTTTCTTTTCTCCTCATTTCAACAACTGGGTTTTCATGCTTTATAGATTGATTGGACTCATGACTTTATAGATTCCCCATCTTTTGATATTTTGATTAATGGCATTTCTTAGAGATATTTTATTCTTCTATTGGTTTGAGACAAGGTTGCCAATTATCACTGTATTTGTTTATTATTTTTGCTGATGCATTATCGAAGATGCTTAGGGTGGTAGTGTTGGCTAACTCTCTATCTGTCTATCGCCCTGCTAGTTCAAGTTTATATATTTCCTATCTTTTCTTTGAGGATGATCGTGTTTTGTTTGCCCATGCTACTCTAAACAATGCCGCGGTGCTAGCAGATATTATTGATGTTTAAGTTTTTGGATAGCATGTTAATTTGGAGAAATCTTCTATTAGATTCAACCCGAAGGTTTGTACTTTATCAAGACAATGGATTAAGAATTATTGGCATATTCAGGAATCTAATGGTACTTGGAATTATTTGGGGTCCCTAGCTCAGGAAAGATTGTCTTTAGCAAATTATCAAGGGTTGGTTCAGCAGCTTATGAAGAGGTTAGAGCGCTGGAAGTGGAGAGCTTTATCTATGATAGGTAGGGTGATATTGAATAAATTCTAATCTTACATCTCTTCCTATTTATTTGATGTCGAACTATGTTATGCTCAAAGGTATTTTGTTGGAATTAGAAGGAATTATTAGAAATTTTTTATGTGGTGCGTCAAAGGTATCAAGAAGAGTGCACTTGCTATCCTGGGAGTTTGTTTGCCACTCTGTTAGTAATGGAGGTTTAGGAATTTCTTTCTAGATTGTAAGAAGTGAGGTATTAATGGCTAAACATGCTGCAAGGCTAATGTTGATAGTAGATGGTTTGTTGATTTCATTCATGAGAGTGAAATATGGAGACATTAGTCTCTTCTATCTTACCCAATGTATGCACAAAATAGTTTTCCTATTTGGAAAAGGTTATGTTCTTTGGTCACGTTGGTGTATTCTAATCTTAATGGTTGGTGGGTAATGCAGTTACTATTGACGTTGTTTAAGATCCATGGATATCTTCCTCTCCCTTGATTCGATGGCATGCTCCTATGGATATTGAGGCTTTGCAAAATCTTAATATGAGGGATCTTTTGCTAGAAGGAAAAATGAAGCGGAATCAATCTTTAATAGTGCAGTATTTTTCTAAAGATTTGGCAGATAAAATTCTTTCTGTTCCCATTCTGACAGGTGACAATGTTGATAGGCTGGAATAGGGTCCTTCTCTGGGGGGTGAAAGTCAGTCTTGCAGAGTTTTATAAATTACTAATGCCAGAAGCTTCACTAATACAGTTTTGGTTGGATTTGGAAGATTGATTCTCATCCAAGAATTGCATTATTTTGGTGGAAGATTGTATGGAATCGGCTTCCTTGCTATGACTTTCTAGTACAACATGGATTACACATTTTGAATTATTGTGACATTTGTCCCAGTGTTGAAAATTCTATCTCTCATGTTATTCTGAATTATAGAATGGTTAGAAAGGTTTGGAAAGAGGCCCCTCTTACTGATGCAGCTAATATATCATTATTTTCTATGGATTATTTTATTCAAAGAATTAAAGAAAAATCTTTTAGAAGCAACCAAAGGTATGAGGCAACTTTGACGTCTTATATTGCTTATTAGTTTTGGTTGGCAAGGATTGATAATATATTTTAGAAAGTTCATTCTTCCGCTTATCCGGCTGGGCTTCTGGGTGGAATTGCCACAACATGGGCATTCTTCTTAGCAAGAATTATTGCAGTAGGATAATGGCTAGGAGGAGTCTAGCCAGCCAATTGGTGAACTACTTCCGGAAGCCTACTGGAGCTGAGCTGTAGCAACTAATGGATTCTGACACCTGCTGTATATGATTTTCCGCTAACTGCTGTTAGTCCCAGATTGATTTTGATGGAAGTTGCTTCACTAGCTCAAGAATTTGTTTGCACAACCACCTTGAAGGGATCTTTGATAGCAAGAAAAATATGTGGTTCCTACTTTGCAAATATTGCATCTTCTCGACTGATAAATATCTCTCGAGAGCCACCACCTCCCTATTTCCTCAAGATCAATGTTGATGGGAGTGTATATAATAAATGTGAGTTTGGAGGGGACCAATTTTGTTATCGGAAGTCCAAGTGGCGCATCACTATAGCCAATGGAGTTAAACTTTATGAGACAGCTATTCAATGGCCAAGTTGTGGGTTGCATGAGAAGATTTCACATATACAAGAAACCACCTAAATGCTTCCAATATTATTTTTGGAGGGGACTTGTTGGGCAATTATTAAATCCATCAGGTATTGAGGCTTCCCATCCATTAATACATGATTGTTGGAGTTTGGCTTCTACTCTGTTTTCTTAAGAGATGACACATATTTTTAGAAAAGCTAAAAGTGCTATTTATTGGATGGTGACATATATGGCAAATCACCCAGAAACTATTTTATGGGTTGCATTATCGAATATTCCTTCTGTTTTTTCTCATATTTTATTTTCTGATGCACATTAGCACTGCTTGAAATGTAGAAATCAATAAGAACATTAAAAAATACTGTACCTTATACTCTAAGAATTATAATCAACATTTTATATTATGTTATCTCTAATCATCTAATAATATTATTAATTAATTAAAAGTTAAGAGCCATGAGAGATTCCATAGTGAAAAATGAGAAATTTAAGTTCTTGATATTACTGTATCAAATATAAATGAATAACAATACAACATTGTCATAGCAAACATGCTTTTCTATTTTAGTTCTTTTAAGGACAAGAGGGGAAAATCTTTCCAATTTTAGTCCATTTAATATTGTTGCATGAACTTTTCGTTATAACTCCCCCATCTCCTTTGAGAGTAATATCCTGTAATATTATTTTATGACACCAGATACTTCTACTGCAATTAAATTTCACAGCCACTTCTGAAGCACTTGTTCCCTTAATATTTTTATAAAGAACATGACTTACTGCAACAGCTGATTTCTGAAAAATAAAAACAGAAATTATTAATTAAGTATAAGGTAGAGAGAGATTTGTGTTATGGGCATTTACCTGTTCATGGCATGGAATCCTAGAGTCACAATAATTTTGATCAATGATTATAGGATGATGAACATCATGCATTTCTATATTTTGGAAAATGATGTTTTTTGCATACCCGTGCCCTCCCTGTTCACCAACATAAAGATATAAATAATGTCACATAAAGAAAGATATGATTACTAATGGGAAAAAAATGTGTTGATCTACATACATATACAAATACCTTATGTATACATCCATGTTAGTTAATTCTAACTGTACTTATAGTGAATAACATTGGTTTATCCTTTTAGTCATTCAAAGGAATGCAAATTTAACCTTGATATCTGAATTCATTTTTGCTATTGATGCTTATGAAAGTAACAAAATAGATAGAAGAAAAGAAGCATAAATTGCATCAACATAAGTATATCAAAATGAAGAGCAAAGAAGATAATGATCATTAGTAATTTAATTTTCCTTGATCATATAGTATTTCTTAGACAAAAGATAATATAATAAATGTTTTAATCCTTATAAAATTAATGAATAATTTTATAAAAGGTGTAAGGGGCTAAATCTTTGATACTTAAATGTGTTTCTTTTCTAAAAGTTGAGATTTACTTATAAAAATTTTACAGTGCTTGAGATTCAGTTGCTAATGCAATTAAGGATTGAATGGATTTGATTTAAATAAGTTGATGATGATTTTAGATGCATATGTCATAGATGATTTATAAAATCAGTAATTGAACTTGTTTCATGCTTTTATATTATTTAAGGACTGCATATATAACATAATCATCATATCTATCCATAATTTCAGGACAAAAGCATCATTACTTATGAGCCAAAATATGTAATATATTTCACTATGTGCTTGTGGTGTTGGTTCTATTGTGTGCAAGGATAGGGAGGGGGTGGGGTTGGGGTAGAGCACTTCTTGCTAAACCTTTTGTATTAAAATCTTTAACTGTTTGACTATTGTTTTGCTCTAATCAACTTTGACACCTATTATGTGCTATCCTTCTAGAGTTATGGATTATAGGAGATTTAATATTAAGTCAATATCCAAGTCGAAATAAGCACTAAACTTGATATAACAAGTAATAAGTTTTTCCATGTCCTTCTCTAAGAATAAGCATCCTCCTTGGGGATACAAAATATCAACTAGATATAACTGCTAATTCAAAGTTAAAATGCCATCATCATCATTATAATGATTTTTCTAAAGGAACATCCTTGAGCTAGAATTGATACTTTAAGTTATTTTTGGATCACTTCAAGACAATTGTTAACCTCTATATCAAAGACATCAAATGCTTATTAAATATTTAAAACCTTATTTAGTTGAGAGAGAAGATATCATTATTTAGATACATTGAGACATTTGTTGCAGTGGTCAAAATTGGTAAAAATTCATTCATCAAGAACATACAGACATGTATTGCATATTACCAAAATCTAGAAGGTGACTAGAGGAGTTCAAAAGGTTGGAAATTTGCTACATAGGCTTAAATTCACCAAGAAGGCTACCTATATCAGAGTTTTTATGATAAAAAATAATTTGCTTTTCTTCATATATGAAATCAGTATCATAGAAAAGGAACATTTTGTAAACACTAGTTCCAAATCTAATAGTAATGACTCAACATACTTTCTTTATCTTTTTGCAAAAGGGTACCTATCAAGATATTTGATTTAGTGTTATGTATTTTTAATGGATTAGATTTCATATATTTTACCGCTCCATATGGGAGGATGTGTTTTCGTTTAAATTTTGGGATTATTTTCTAAGTATGAGATAATTCTACTAGGTGTTGTTCCCTTTGTTTGTCTTAGAAGAATCGAATCTCAACATAACTAATGATGTGGTTTATAAAAAGTTCACTATGGGTGCAAGCACGCACATACATGCAAAGAGAGAGAGAGAGAGAGGGGGGGGGGGGGGGGAGGGCGAGGTAGAAGGGGTGCGAGAGAGCAGAGATGATTACAAGATTGTGACAAGAGTCATTGCAAGTTTGCTTCTTCTCATTATTTTTCAAATCTATGTAATTGAAATATATGTAGTATGTTTGCTGACAAGTAACAATTCCCATGCTGAAGGTGGAAAGGATATATATAAATAGATAGAATTTGAATGTATCATAGAATTATGCGGTCGAAACTCCTAGTTTAGGGTTCATGGGTTCATCCATCTCCATGTTTTACTTTTTTCATCTCTAAACCTCTCGTCATTGTTTTCACAAACGTATATTTTAACAAGATATATCTCAATTATCTCTCAATTGAGACCAGATTTCCTGGGCATGCCCCACTAGTCCCTGCCCTCTTATATATGCTTTTTTTTAATTTAATAACACATCATTTTTATTTATTAGGTTTACAATCTATCTAGCCATATAAAGCAACCTAACTCAATGAGTAGATTCTAATTAGTCATAGGCTTCAACATAGTTTATTCTGTAATGGCTGGGTTAGGTTATCTAGTACTGCCTAAAGGCCTATGTCTTAGTCCAACATAATACTAAACCTATATATTTAGGGTATTGGGAAGAAAATAAGAAACAATATAATTATAACATCACAATTGCAGGAGAACTCATTTCGGCATGCAAAAGTAAAATTTCTTAGCTTAACCAAAACATATGCATAATTCTTAGCACTAAACTTCGTCATGTTAATTAATATTGACAAAATATAGCTATAATGAGAAACTTTATGGGAAACATCCCTCAAAATTCACCCGGCAGTGAGCTCTAGAGGGAATGGTGAGTTCTAGAGGTGATGTAGACCAAGTCACGTTGAGAGGGAAATGTGAGTCATTGGTAACTGATTTGAATGTTACCTGCCAAGTTTTGATCCGGACTCCATTTGTAGTATTCTTTAAGGTAACATTTTCGACCAGCACATTGGAGACGTGAGCTTCCAAGTTGGCAGCTCCTAGACTTCCAATGCTGGTCACCAGAAGAAAGAAGGGAAGGCATTAAAAATTGGGAGGCTACGCACCAAAATATAAAAGTTAATTAAGTAGGTGCTCCCATCTGAAAGTAATGAACTCTCAACAGGTTGGAGTTAGAGACACGGACCTGATCCCATGACCAGGTCCACAAACTATTTCAGTAGCTTTCACTCCTCGCGAACCATTGACGATGGATATGCAGTCATCACCTGCATCAGTTGTATAAATATAAGCAACATATTTTTCATTTTTTTCTTGCTTTAATTTGAGGAAAAGAAATATTAAGTAACATAGCAATCAACATATTGGATTTCTACAACCTGGGATTTGCTTGCATTTGGTTGGATCATTCGTTATCTTAATTGTAGTTTTATAGCATCATCAATTCATTAATTAAAGCAAAGAACCTGATACCATCAGAAGAATACTTCACCTGTTCCTATGATACTTTGGGTTATGAGTATGTTCTTAGTACTCGTCACATGAATTCCGTCAGTGTTTGGACTCCATTTAGGTGCAGTGATGGTGAGCCTGGAAACTTCAACTTGTGTACAATGCTCGAATGATACATGAATTTGCTGGCTGTCTTTTATTCTCAGGTCCTCCACCCGCAGATCATTGCATGAAGCGAAGGTCAAGGCCTGTTGGAACCAAATTAACACTATTCTCATTCATAGATCAAGGATCATTTGATAACACTCTATAGCTCTATCCAAATGTCTAAAATTCTTGCACATCGATCGCAGACATACCGTTGGTGCACCAATGCAAGGCTGAAAAAAGAAGAGATTCAAGAGCAGATGAGTAATCTATCAAGGAGAACAGGTGGATTGATTAATTGTGCGAATACAATTACCTGACTCGTGTTAATTTTGCAGGAGTTTTGCCACCAGTTCTGCCCTTTGCCGTCGAGAATTCCTCCACCTCCTACTGCTAGATTTCTTATGCCACTGAATAGGATCCAGTGCCTCCTATCACTGTGATCCCAATCCGATGGATTTGGAGAAGCTTCAAGGGTTCCTTTGATCTGATTATGAAGTACAAATGGCATTAGTACAAATTGGACAGGGAGCGCTGACCATTCACATGTTAGCACGGTATTGGTGCTTGTCTCACCATCACTGTGACATCAGATTTACAAGGGCCAGAGAAGTTAACTGGCTTAAGAAGATATCTCTTGTGTTCAGGCACCAAAAAAACTACTGAAGAATGAGAGGCACAAGCTTCTTTCCATGCCTTCTCAAATGCCTAGCCAAAGAGATCGATTCAAGTGTCAGAACGCATGAAATAGCACTGAATCTTTTGTTAGGCGTTCCAAGATGAACAGTACCTCCTTATCATCAGTTCCGTCACCCTTAGCACCATGGTTTTCCACATTCACCACTCTCCTTGAGGGTGTTCGACCATCTAATTGATCTAAACGCTCCATGCTAGATCTCTCGGAGCTGGACGGCGCATCCGCTTCCTCACCTGCGACCATGCTGAAAGGAGGTTCCCCAAAGAAGTTGGCAAAAGGCTCTTCTGAATTGCTAAAGCAAGAGAGGCAATGAAAGGAGAACGTCAGAAGCAAGAGAAGATTGCGTCTGGCCATTTGTAGTCTCAGGAGAAAGAGATGACAACTATATATCTTCGGTGATAAGAGTGCAGAGATGGGGAGCATGCCATGATAGGCTTATAATATATATACACACACGAGATGGGGTTGCTCATCTTTTGGAGGGCAAAATGAGAGGGGAAAAGAAAGGTGTTCGTTATTACCTAAACTCTGGCATGTTAAGCAATGAACTTTAGTAGTCAAGCACTTTGATATTGTCATTAATATTTATTGCATAATAAACAGTAAATTTTAATGGTGGCCAATCATATATGTAAAGCTCATTTTCTATGTGATACCGGTGTTAATGATGCCAATAATAATTTGAATGGCTGTCTTTGAAATTCACTACCTAATATGTAACCGGTATCAATGAACTCGGCCATTAAAGTTCATTATAGAAATTTGGCTATTGAATTTTTGTTGTATAATAAGCAATGAACATTAATACCGAGCATATTAATACCAGCACTAATATCTTTGCATATCTTTGCATATCTTCGCATTAATATTGGTTTTATTAATACTGCTGGCATTTACATGGCAAATAGAGAGCTGGCAAAGAACCAAATTTAACATATTTAGTAGGACTATTATCAATAATGGCCGTATTAATTTGGAGGTTTGTACACAGATGCTTAATTTTTTAGAGTTCTTCATTTGCCAGCACTAATGACATTTGTATCAATGACGGAAGTTTCTGCTTGGCAATCATTAAATTTTATTTTTAAGTATGCAATAAAAATTCGGGTATTGAAATCTTCATCTATTACAATTTATCATATTTTTCTATATTGAATTCCAAGAATAATTAAAAAAAAGAAAAAAATGTCTCATGTGCATCGCATGGGTTATTTACTAGTATACTAAAATTTCACAACTATAAGAATAAACATCCACTGAAAAATAATGGTCTCCATTAGAAAGTTAACATTTTTTTTTTATAAAAAAATCTCTAAATCAACTATGAATCTACTGGATCTTATGTGACTTGGCATAGTCCAATTAATTCTAATTTGCCAGCTCTATCTTGCGTTGTATAGTTATGATCAAATACACAATCATGATACTATTTAAAATGACTAAGATGTCAATTTGTAAGTACAATCCCAATATAATAACAACTTCAAAGTCTCAAATGGAACAAGAAAAGTTTGTTTAAGATTTTGTTTCATTTTGAAAACTAGTCACAGTAAATTGGATGCAATATGTAGTTGTAGAGTCATTACAACATGCCCCATTCATTGATAGGACGGTTTTGCACTGATCGATGTCAGACTTCAGCTAATGCGATTCTTAAAGTATCATTAATCTTGCATAGATCACAACCTACATTGATCTTAAAGCACTCCCAACTCTTTCATTCATCCGCCTGCATAAATCTTGAAGCAACCATTACATGATCCAACTGTGGATTCACAGGAAGGGAGGTTTTTGTTTTCTGAATGAAATGAAGGAAGGCGAATCCTTGTTTCACGCCGAAGGTACAACCCGTTCTGATGCAGCAGTAGAGAGAGTTCTCTTCATGAAAAGACTGGGTCGGTAATTTGGGTTGTATGAGAATCTCCAATTGCATGATCCAAATTGTTTCCAAGAGATTCAATAACAACCAGGTGTAACAAGTTACTCCAACATGACATAATATGAAAATGAATGCCCATGATGTTTGGGATATGCAAGCAATGCCAAAAGAGTAGGCATGTATGTGTTCAGTGAAAATAATGGAAGTTGAGTGTGACCGGCGATGACACAAGTTTTAGTAGCACTTGCTATGGTAAAAGTCTGCATTCTTCTAGGACTGGGAATCAGGGCCGTTGGAGACAATGGCGCCGGCTTGGTCGGAAGGGTCTGAACTGCCCCAATGCCATCTCCTTTGCTTGTGTAAATAAAAGAGTTTGACAAGCTGAAGTCTCTATCAATTAAAACTTAATTAGTTGTACCAAATTTCTGAGACTGGAATACTTGGCAAGGTCTAAAACTCACTGAGGCCCCAGAATGGAAGGTTGTAAACCGGTTGAGAATCTTACCTAGATTTTTTTTGGCCTATCAAAATCTGCCTTATTCAACGGACATGTACATCAGTTAGGGATGTAATGTGACATCAAATACTACACATCTTTTGCCATCATTTGCAGTACTCCTAGCGTCGCTGAATGATGTGTGATCTTTTATCACCGGCCGATGAAGGCAAGGGAGCTGAATCATTTTGGATGAGCTTTCTAGCATGTGGTTTGTTAGTCATTTGGTTGCTGCAAGTAACAAAAAGGTTCCTTCACTAGTAAACCACAGAGCTTGCTCCACAAGATCAAAAATGGTAGGCTCTACAGGAGAAAGAATGTAGAAGCGGACAACCATGCAGGAAACTTTGCTTGCTTTGAATCAACAGGAGAAAAAGAATGGTTAAACAAAGTTGGCAAGTTCTTGAAATAATTGGAAGTTGGCAAGGTCTCACTAAGCAAAGTCCTCACTAGACCAATTTGCAGTACTTGTTCATCCCTATTTGATAACCAAATTGAACGAAACCTATTCCCATGTGTGGAATCCCATGGAATGCAGCAGTGGAGGCAATGCTTTAGGACTAATATTGGTGCCACGTCCTAGATCTGAAGCATGATATGCTGTGCTATCAGGGGGTACAATCTACGATAACACGAAGATAACATTATATTTAGCTTCCAAATCATCTCAAACAAAATAGAATAAATAGGAATCCAATTTTATTATCCATTAAATGCAACTATTATTGGTTCAGAGCTTCTAAATCCAAACATAAATATCAAACTTATAATTCTCAAAATTTAGAAAATTATTAAGCTACAAATTCATCATCAACTGAAGAACTAAAGTTTTGCTATATAGATCGCCAAGCTTGCTAGCACAAACTCCAAGCTTGGACCATTCTTCATCCCTAGTGATCCTGCTCACCTGGAGAGAAGAATAAAAATAGAGATTTATAAACGACACGGCTCAGTAAGTAAAAATTTTACTACCTTACCTGATCAAGCATAAGGTTTTGCATGAATCAATGCATCATAATGTGAAAATATAAATTATTACAAGATAGAACATTTCATAGTATCATATGATAATGTAAGTCATAAAGTCAATCATGTATGCAATATCATCAATATGTCATAAACAGAGTTCTAGGTGTATAGCATAAATCAAATTATAAATCATTTACCATATAACCACATGATTGATCAAATTACTTTTCTCAAACTAAATGCAAAGGTCACTATTATACTCATGATAAGGCCGTAATTGACAAACACTAACTACTATTATTCGTTGGTAGGGTTGTATGCCAACTATTATTATCTACTGACAGGATTATATGCTAACTACTATTACCAGCTGGCAGGGTCATATGCCAACTACTATTACTCGCTGGAAGGTTCTTATGCTAACCACTATTATCTGCTAGCAGTGTCGTATAAAACTGAAAGTCAATCTATCCCACTTTCAAGGCCATACATAGCAATTTGAGAGCCTTTTTATCATAGTTCTTAAAATAATTTTTTTAAAGTCACATTTCTTGAATCATATATGAATAAAATACTAAATGGCTTTATAGAGTTCATAGCCTATAAATAATCATTTAACAATAGAATAATCATGAAATTATTCTTTTCATAACAAAAATATAAATTTTAACAATATGGAGTTCATAGTCTATAAATAGTGCTTAACGGTAAAACAATCATGAAACTATTATTTTGCTATAAATCATGAGTTTTATAATGACGTATGGTTGATCCTTGATTTTAAGAAAATATTTTAGCATCAACATTTCAACTATCTTCCTATTTTCATACAAATCATAAGCATGGAAAATATGTAAAAATTTGAAATCTAATAAGGAATGTTAGGGTTATTTATAAGTTCAAAAACTAGTAAGAAGTATAAAATTTACTTATCTCTTTCGTCTTAGACTAATAAACTTCATTAGGCAATTTAGTTAACCCTATTAAAAATATTAAAAGCAAAATTAATTTCTATGTGATGATTTTAATTAAATTAAAATAATAAAAAATAGGGACGATTAACCAGATGATGTTCGACGATTTTGGGTGGGTCAGGCTTAATCGATTCGATCAATAAATCATAAGGTATGGACTCGATCGGGGCCAAGATTACTCAACATGGTTCATCAATAAAGGTTTTAGGAACATTAAACAGGGCCGGGGTGATTGATCCAATAGATAGTCGGGACACAAAGGCAGTTTAGGAACTCTTTTGAGGGGTCAACTCGGATTCATCAATCGGGTCAATAGGACCTATACTGAGATTCATAGATCTTCTAGAGAGAGAAAGTAGAGAGAGGAGAGAGAAAGCTAGAAGACTCTCTTCTTCCTTCTTAAATTAGGGGAGAGTTTGTCTCTTCTTTCCTCTTTGGATAAGAGGGGGCGGTAGCCATGGCGGTCAGCCCCGATGACGGCGGCCATGGGCAGCCCGTCGGCTTCTACCTCCCTGGCAATGGTGGCTGATCGGTACAAGAAAGAAGGGAAGAAGATCTCGAAAAAGATGGAGGATGATCCATGGCAACTCGGCTTTAACCATGGCTAACTCCCTACCGGCAGCCACACGTTCTCAGGGGTCCTAGATGGCAGCAAAATCCAACCGAATCCGGCGGCAGGAGGCGGTGAAACTCGGTGGAAGGATGCCAAGATGGCAGAGAAGAAGGAGAAGAGGATGAAAGATTCTTACGTCAGTCTGGCAAAACTTCCGGCAGCTCTTTTCGGTGAGTAAATCGAGGAAGAAAGTTGGGGAAGTGGCCTTGGAATCGGCGACTATTCTTGATTATTTCGGTGGAGAAAATCTGAGGAGGAGGAAAATTAAATAGCCAATTTTCTACAGTTTGAGTCAAACTCGGATTGTTATGAATAACTCCGATTTTTCCTAGATTCGGAGTAGGAAGAAAACTCCGATCGGGAGTCTTCGCCTCATCCATCATAAGCAACAAGGCTTGCTCAATTGGGCATGGCCTCTTTAGGCCGGCCTACTAGCCAAGTTCAAAAATAGGCTGCAGCTTAGGATTGGCTTGGGCCTGGCCTTTTCGGGCTAGCCCATAGGCCAAAATCATGTGTGGGTCGGTCAGTGGACTAGGCCCTCACATTCTTCTCCCCTTAAAGAAAATTTTCTAGCCCAACTCTTCTAAGGCTCAAAATTCTAGATTAATTTGTATTAACTCTAACTTCCTCATCTAAGTGATAAAATTCTTAAACAAAATATCTATAAAAATAGCTTTCTTAAGAGAGTTGGCAACATATAAAGGCTGATTCAATTTTTGGATATGTGTTTCAAAGAGGTAGAAATTTGAAAGATGCAAAGGGGTTAGAACATTCACAATCAAATAGCACATGAACATTTATGGATTTGTCTAGAATGGTACCTGTCACTACTTGATCACTTGCACTAGCATCGTGCTGGGTCAAAGCGAACACCTGTGCATTCTTTTTTTGTTTCTGATTAGTAGGTTTGGTGGGCCTAGTGCCATTCTCTCTGTTAAGATAATCCCGTGCCAAATATCCCTTCTTGCCGCACTCAAAGGATGCTTCAAGTTTCTTAAAACAAGGCCCACCATGATTTCTACCGCAATATCCACAAGTCTCAGCTCCCTTACTTTTGTCAGAGTTGTTCTCAAAATTTTCTCGTTGGTCATTTTAAGCTCTTGCAGGTTTGGGCCTCTTCTTGTCACCCTTTTTCTTCTTGATCTCTTCAAATTTGATTCAACCTTTAGGGATCTTTCGAGCACATCTTTATAACTACTGAAGATGTGAGACAACAAATGAGACCGGATCGGATATCTTAGACCCTGTTCAGATTTGCTAGCCTTGCTCTTTTTGGACTCCAAGAATTGGGGACAGAATCAGCCTTACTCGTTAAATTGTTTATATACTCTAATACTGCCATGTCATTCTTCTGTCCCAAAGCCAAAAACTTATTCTCCTTTGCTAATTTCATTGACTTGAAAAAGTAATGATCATAAAATATTTTCTTGAACTCTTCCCACATCAGCTAGTCATCCTCATTCCTATTAGCAACTTTTATAGCAATCCACTAAAACTCAACATTTTTCTGAAACATTGGTATGACCATTCTAACTTTTATGTCCTTAAGATACCGCAATGCATTGAACATCTTCTTCATCTCTCAAATCCAAGTCTTTGCATTTAGAGGATCAGCTCCATCCTCAAACATCGATGGGTTAAGCTTTCTGAATTTCTCATAATAGGACTCTCGAAGTGGTGCAGGTCTAGGAGCAGTCTGCATTTGTTACTGCTGTTGAAGGAGTTGAGTTACCACCTAGCATACTCCTGCAATGTCTGCCGTAGTGGCGCATTTGGAGCTTGCTCAACTGGCTGGTTGGCAGCATCTCCTCCCGCATTCACTCTTGCTCCTCTTCTTCTAGCATTAAAATTTGCTAAAACCTTCTTTTCTCTATTGCTCGTTGTCAACTATTAAAATACTAACATTAAACAATTTCCATGGTTGAGCAATAGTAAAATTAAGAATATCTATTAAATGAGACTTAACTATCCATTCTTAAAATTTAAGTTTTACCCATGTTCAAACCTATTGCTCTGATACCATATTTGTTATACCCCAAATTTGGAGCATAACATGGTCGTCCTACGGAGGGGTACAACCCACGATAACATAAAGCCAACATTACATTTAACTTTCAAACTCATCTCAAACAAAATAGAATAAATAGGAATCCAATTGTATTATCTATTAAATGCAACCATTATTGGTTCAGAGATTCTAAATCCAAACATAAATACCAAATCTATAATTCTTAAAATTTAGAAAATTACTAAGCTACAAATCCATCATCAACTGAAGAACTAAAGTTTTGCTATATAGATCGCAAAGCTTGCTAGTATGAACTCCAAGCTTGGACTATTCTTTATCTCTACTGATCCTATTTGCGTGGAGAGAAGAATAAAAATAGAGATTTATAAGCCATATGGCTCAGAAAGTAAACCTTTCACTATCTTACTAAGTTCAAGCATAAGGTTTTGCATGAATTGATACATCATAATATAAAAATAACAATTATTACAAGATAGAATATTTCATTTATGATAAAGTAAGTCATAAAGTCAAGCATGCATGCAATATCATCAATATGTCATAAAAAGAGTTTCAAGTGTATAGCATAAATAAAATTATAAATTATTTACTATATAACTATATCATTGATCAAATTACTTCTCTTAGACTAAATGTTAAGGTCACTATTATATCTGTGATAAGGCTATAGTCGAGAAACACCAATTACTATTATTCGTTAGCAGGGTTGAATGCCAACTACTATTACTCACTGATAGAGTCATATGCCAATTATTATTACCCGCTAGCAGAGTGGTATACCAACTATTATTACCTGCTGGCAGGGTTGAATGCCAACTATTATTACCTGCTGGCAGAGTCGTACGCCTACTACTATTACCTGGTGACAGGGTCATATGAAACTAGATGTTGATCTACCTTACTTTCAAAGGCCATATATAGCTATCTTAAAGTATTTTTGCCATAGCTCTTAAGATAATTTTTAAGTTATATTTTTTGAATCATACATGAATAAAACACTAAATGCCTTTATAGAGTTCACAACCTATAAATAAATATTTAATGGTAGAATAATCATAAAATTATTTTCTGCATAAATAAAAATATAAATTTCATAAATATGGAGTTCATAGTTCATAAATAGTGCTTAACGGTAAAAAAATCATGAAACCATTATTTCGTAATAAAATATGAGTTTCATAATATCGTATGCTTAATCCTTGATTTTAAGAAAATATGTTATCATCAATATTTTATACTATCTTCATATTTTCATACAAACCATAAGCATGGACAATATGTAGAAATTTAAAATCTAATAAGAAGTCTCAGAGTTACTTACAAGTTTAAAAACTAGTAAGGAGTATAAGATTTACTTACCTCTTTCGTCTTAGACCGTCAAAATTCGCTAAGCAATTCAGTTAATCCTATTAAAAACATTAAAAGCAAAATTAATTTCTGTTTGACGATTTTAATCAAATTGAAATAATAAAAAAAGAGACAATTAGCCGGATGATAGTGTTCGATGATTTCGAGTAGGTCAGGCCTGAGCGATTCGATCAATAAATTATAGGGTATAAACTCGATGAGGGTCAAGTTTTCTCAACATGGTTCATCAATGAAGATTTCAGAAATATTAAACAGGGCCAGAGTGATTGATCCAATAGATAGTCCGGGCACCAAGGCAGTTTAGAAACTCTTTCTAGGGGTCAACTTAGATTCATAAATTGGATCGACAGGACCCTATACTGAGATTCATAAATCTTCTAGAGAGACAAAGTAGAGAGAACAGATAAAAAGAGAGAAGACTCCCTTCTTCCTTCTCAAATTAGGGGAGAGCACGTCTCTCCCTTTCGTCTTTGGATTAGAGGGGGTGGTAGCCATGGTGGCCAGCCCCAACAATGGTGGCTATGGGTAGCCCATCGGCCACTGCCTTGTTGGCTATGGTGGTCGGCTAGCACAAAGAAGAACAGTAGAAGATCCTAAAAAAGGTGGAGGATGATCCATGGCAACTCGGCTTAAACAATGGTTAAAATCCTACCGATAGCCACACGTTCTCAGAAGTCCTAGACAGCGGCGAAACCCGGCTAAATCAACATGAACGAAAGCCAAGACGGTGGAGAAGAAATAGAAGAGGATGAAAGATTCTTACCTTGGTTCGGTGAAGCCTCCGACGACTCTTTCTGACAAGGAAATCGAGGAAAACTCAGGAAGACGGCTTGGAATCGGTGGCTACTCTTGACATTTCTGATGGAGAAAATCTAAGGAGGAGGAGGGGAATTAAATAGCCAAGCGTCTAAAGTTCAAGTCGAACTCGGATTATCTCGGATAACTCTGATTTCCACTGAAATCAAAGAAGGAAGAAGACTTTGATCAGGAGTCTTCTCTTCCATCCATCATGAGCAACAGGGCTCGCTCCAATTGTTCCTGACCTCTTCGGGCCGGCCTGCTAGCCCAATTTGAAAACGTGCTGCAGCTTAGAATTAGCTTAGATCTGGCCTCTTTGGGCCGGCCCATAGGCCCAAATCAAATGCAGGCCGGTCAGTGGACCAGGCCCTCACAATGGGCCTCATAGTAACCAAACCATTCAACAGTTTTATCAAGAAGTAGAGAGTATCAAAGTATGAAATAATGAAAATGTCACAAGTTGTCTGAATTTTCAGAATTTTCGTATCTCTACAGTCCTAGAGACTGATGCAAATGTGAGAAAAATAATGAGCTAGCTAATTAGTTAGTATTCCTGTGGCAAGAATCCCTCCTCATGTAACAAGGGAGTGTCAAGTGTGCGGTTAGCACGGTTATCCCAGTATGGTTCAAACCTTACGTAGGTAGCTCAATGTGGTTCAGTACAGCTTGTTGAGGTTTTTAGACTTTGGTTTGAAAGGAGCTCAGCATGGATTTGCGTGAAGAATGACTCATATCTGCAATTTAAATAGCCTACGAGTTCTTGTAGCATGTTCTCTTTGGTCAAGAAAAATAACTAGGTCTTGTCTTCCATCCATGGAAGAGACATCCTCTGTACATACACGTGAACAAATAAGTTATTTCGAATCATGGGATGGACTTTACCATTATCTATATCTATCCCGAATCTACGGTCCATTTAGATCGGATCATGTTGGGTGCTTAATTGGGTGGAGTAAGTTGCCACCCCTACGTATTACGAGGAATATCTTGGCTCACAGTGTTTTTAGGAGAGTATTTTTTTGCATCCACTAAAATTCATAGTAAGAAAAAGTAATCTGGTGCATTTTTTTTTACAAAAAAAAATAAATGTAAATCGCTACTAACTAGTGGCTAGTAGCCATATTTTGTAGTTTTTAACTCCTTGTATAGCGGAATTGGACCATTTCATTTTTAACAGAGGCAAAATAATAATAATAATAATAAAGAAAATATTGCAAAAGGCAGGTCATTAGTGGCTCCACCTGTTCTCTCTTCCTTGCTTCTCTCGTTTCATCCCTCTTTCTAAAACGATGTTTAGAGGTAAGCTATTTTATTAAACTTCTGGCAGTATTTGTTGTCATGGAGACTAATTTAAAGTTGGTTTTGGCTTCGGAAAGATTTTTTTAGTAGCACCTATATTTGATTTTCTAGAGGAAGAAGAAATCAGCTCTCCCCTCAAGGATTTGCGAAACGCATTACCCATCCATAAGTACACGCTGGGATTCACAGTCGCCAACAGGTGTCTTCGAGGTTTAATCAGGTAAGTATTCATTCAATTTTTGTATGTTAAAAACCACCTCTAGGTAAATATATATAATCTACGGTAACCCAACAGCTATAAGCTCCAGGTAGACACCGACTAGCTTGGCCTGGAGTGTCACACTGTAGACCCAACTCCTGGGTCGGCCACATGAACTCTAGAGTGGTTCCCTATAGATCACTTATAGCACAACCCTTAATGAAGTGGCATCAAAATTTAGATTTATAATAGCTTAGGGTTGTGCCTAAAGTGATCTATAAAGCACCGCTCTAGGGTTTATATGGTTGTGTCATATGATTGATCTGAAAATTGGGTTTGCGGCGTGAGAGAAGTGGTATTAGAGCATAGATTTAAGATTACTAGGGACTTTGACATAGATGGTATCAAATTTAAGTTTAAAACCACTAGAAACTCTAAGTGGCATCAAAATTGAAGTTTATGATTGCTAAGGGTTGTACTAGACGTGATCTATAGGGCAGCGCTCTAAGGTTCATGTGGTCGTGTCACATGGCTAACTCGAGAGTTAAGTTTGGAGAGAAGAAGCATTGCAATCCTATTATTGAAGATAATAGATAGTTGAGCTTTGCATTAGGCCTTTCAGATTTTCCAAGTTTTTCCATGCATAATTTCATGGTCTCTTGTTCTTTCTATTATTGTTTATCATTATCGCATTTGATAAAAGTCACTCTGATCTAAAAACTAGTTGAATGCAATGCTGGCAACTACGAAATAACTGGTTTCTTTTTTATTCTCGAGAAAAGAAATATGATGGTGGGAAGCTTTTTCTTTACTAGAAAAGCAAAACCAAATCCAGGTCTCTTGTATTAGAACAAGAGACTTCATCATATCAGCGGGTAGGCACCCTACAAGTAATCCCTATCCTTTGGCTATCTTTCTTCCATACTTCTAAAATACCAGGACTAAAAACAATCTGAAATCGATTATGGCACTAGAATATTGCAAATTAGGAAAAGAAGATCCTCTTAACCTTCACGTACTGCTCTTACGCTGTACATTTGCACCAATTGAAAGAGTAGATGCCCTACAAGCCAATCGCAATATGTATTGCGAAAGGTTTTTTCTTTTGATTTGTCCAAATCATGTACATGACATTTAAATATGAATAAAGGCGTTATGTTTTATCATATGCTGTTGATTATATTTATGATAAACTCCTTAGATTAGGGCAATGGTTTTAAGACTATGATGAGATCATACTAGTGAGACTTAAAATCCTAAAATCCTAATCTTAAATATTTCCAGTCATTGGTACATTTGAGTCTGGGATCAATGATTATCGGAAAGACTGGCATGTCTTATGTATGCTCGATGCAGAGGATGATTGATCTCACAATCATTTGTGTGGAGACACTAATACAAAGATGTGGGTGCTCATTAGAGGAATGAGTTCACTGAATTGACCTACAAAGAGAAATCTTATGAAGTCTTACTTACATGTCAAAAGATGATTCTCTTAGTGGGAGTTGTGCAACTGATCCTATGACCTGAGATCACCATGGTATCTTGTGCACATGAACCCATATTTTGGTTTACACTCATTCATGACAATAAGTTATGTACGAGGTCTTCTGGATATGGTGAATTGTGTACGAAGATTATGAGTAGGTCAACAAGAAATTAATCACTTCTAGTAAGAGAAGATAGCATCCTATTTATTCTAATCATATGATAATTCAGGAAACCTTTGATCAAAGTAGAATGAAAATTAGAAAGAGTTTCTAATGTTTCATTATTTGAATTATCATTAAAAGATTGAGAAAAATATGAATATGAAATTGAGTTTGACATATATTCATACTCATATGCATTTTTGGGATGCAGTTTGATTAAAGGATTGAATTGCATGGTAACTTGCCACTGAAGGATATTTTTGGTATTTCCACCAAATTCCATATTTTCCGGGTAGACATGACACGTTGCTAGACGTCAATCTTGTTTTATAGGTTTGATCAAATTAAAGAGTTAATTCGATCACCAATTAGAAAGGATTCTAATTGTTAAGTTCGGGTTCGCGCAGTTTGGACTTAAATCGATTAGAAGAGTTCTAATCAAGTTGGGTCAACTCGCACTCACACCTATTGCTGGCTAAGTATGGAACCCAATGGGTCACACACAAGAAAACTTATCAAGGGTCTAATTGGATTAGATCATGTTTGCAAGATAAACATCCTAGCAGGTGTTGCAAACCTTAGCTCCTAATTCGAATTGGATTCGAATCTGATTCGAATTGGATTCGAATCTGATTCTTAATTGATCTAATTTGATTAGATCATATTCTAATATGGGTTAGCCAAGAGTTGGCACCTAATTGGCTTGGTTTGAGTCTAATTGGATTACATTTAATAAATCATTCAATCTAGACCGTTAGATCTTGATCTACCGTTGGATGAAGACATAATGGAGAGTTGGTTTAACCCAATTGGATTGGGTTAGAGAATGGCTACCATAATTGACCATTGGATCTTAATCCCACCATTGGATGAAGACATAATGGGTCAAGTAAATGGCGCCTTGCATTGGAGCCCTTGGATCATCATCATGAAAGATCAAGAGGTGAGGCGTGATGGACATGTGATTAGCATGTGATGTTGACTTGGTCAAAATATGGCACCACATGAAAGGACATATCATTTGATACACCTCTTCACTTGATCTGCACCTCCTCTTATTTGATATGGCCCTTAGATGATGTCCTTTCATGAAAGGATGTGTGGATGGGATGCATCCCTTGGAGATGCATCCCTACACCTATTATAAATAGGCTAGCACTCCATGGGTTTCATCATTCCAACTCCACCCCACTCCTCTCTTCTTTCTTTCTTACATTAGTTTCTTTCTTTCTAGCATTGCTTCTAGTGTGTCCTAAGCCAAGACAAGGTGGTCTTCTTTAGGACAAAAGGATTAGAAGTGATTTTAGAAGGTTAAAGAAAAATAGAAAGAAAGGAAAGCAAGCCATTAGAGTTCTTTAAGAATTCTGCATTAAGGATCAAAGTCTTTGGAGCTTAAGACTTAAATCAAGTTTTCGTGTGGATCAACGTTGGAGGGTGAACACTTGGGCACCTAGTGGAAATTCTGCATATTGGATTAGCGTTAGAGGTATTCTTCTATTTCTGCATTTATATTATATTATTTGATTGCTTTCATTAAGGTGATCTTGGCTTATAAGGATTTTATGTTAAGAAACTTTATCAAGAAATTTTTAAAATTCCTAACTTCCGCTGCGCATTATAACATGCTAAAACTCTTCAAGTGGTATCAGAGCCATCCTTAATTGGTTCAATCAAATAATTATGTATGATGTATGATTATTAATTTACTATGAGATAGTAATGTCATATGCTTAGAGAAATGCTGAAATGTATGATTAATATATGATATGTTATGTAATAAAATATCATGATATGAAATTTTTCATATGAAAATATGTTGAAGCATGTTAATTAATTGCTTATGATTTATATATGCTATGAGATAGCCATGATGCATAATAGTTTATTTTAGACATGTTAAATGTATGTTACAATTAAAGAATGTGCTAGAGACTAGTAAGCCCTCAATAAAAATTATATTAAGTCATAGTGTTGAAAAACTTTGAGCTAACCCATTCTAGAACAATTAATCTAATTGGTGTCTAAGGAAAGCACTAAAGGTGGTTACTTAATTAGGACCTTACTCTCCGAGTAAGGGGAGCCTCCCACCTGCTTACCTGGCCAATTGTTTGATTGCCTATTATGGATAAGCTTAATATTGATATAACACTATTGATAGCCTTCCTTCATGCCTCGATATTATTATGTCAAGATCCATGCTAGTTTGTTGTGCTAACACAAGACTTGCAATGGAGACTGATGTTATACTGTCTTGGTGCATTAAGATGCTTATGGCATATTTTAATATATTGTCTTGTTGTGCAACCACAAGGGCAATATTATTCGAATATGACTATATGGAAATGAAGGGTTTGACTTAACTAAAATATTATTGTTTGTTGTGCTAACACAAGGCAATAAGTATTTTAAGAGGACAAGATAAAGTTGAGAATTGCATGAGATGCAATTGGAAAGAGTTTCCTACCTTTGAACTCATAAGAGTTTGTTGTGTAAACACAAGGCTTTTTATGATGAATTAGGATCTCAACCCTACTAAGAAAAATTATATTTTCACGTTTATCATAGGAGAGGGCTATGATATTCGATAAAAATAGTAGGAGACAAATTAGATTAAAGTCCTTATCTAGTTGCAAACATGTCATCATGATTGGTCTGCTTATATTAGTTTTGTTTTGCATATGTAGAATTATTAAATGGCTTCTTCACTTTCACTAAGAGGCATCTTAGATGCCAACAAGTTGACCGGACCAAACTATGTGGACTGGTTGAGGAATTTAAAGATAGTACTCACTCAGGAGAAAATTTCCTATATACTTGAAACCCCTGATCTTGGAGATCTAGGGGATGATGCTACAGAAGAGGAGGTTGCCACACATAAGATGTGGAAAAATGACAGTGTGACTGTCAAATGTATCATACTTGCCTCTATGAACAATGAATTACAGAGGCAATATGAAGGCATGGATACTCAATCCATACTTCTCAATTTAAAAGAGTTGTATGGAGAACAAAGCAGGACTGCTAGGTATGAGATATCTAAGCAGTTGTTCCGTGCTAGAATGAATGAAGGAACTCCAGTGCAAAACCATGTTCTTATGGTTATAGACTTGATCACCAGATTAAGTCAATTAGGTTTTGCTATGGATAGTGAGCTCAGTCAGGATTTGATCCTGCAATCACTGCCTGATTCATTCTCTCAGTTTGTTGTGAACTTTCACATGAACAAGCTGAACACCTCCCTGCCCGAGCTGTTAAATATGCTCAAAACAGCTGAAGGGCATATTAAGAAGGATAAAGGTCCACTCCTTCTTATAAATAGCACCTCTATGAGAAAATCGGGAAATAAGGGTTCTAAGAAACGATTGAACCCCAAGAGTAGCATCAAAAAGAAAAAAGGAAAGAAAAACTCCGGATCAAGTACCTGTTTTCATTGCGGCAAAGCTGGCCACTGGAAAAGAAATTGCAAGAGTTTTCTTGCAAGTATGAAGACCGATGCAAGAGTTGCATCAAAAGGTATGTTTATGTTACATGCCAACTTGTCATTAAGTTCTTCAAATTCAAATTCATGGGTATTGGATACCGGCTGTGGTTTTCACATTTGCAAATCTTTGCATGGACTACAGAAAATTAAAATTTTGAAGAAAGGTGACTTCGAGCTGTATGGCGCTGGAGGAGAGTCCATCCAGGCTGAAGCTGTTGGAACCTACAACTTGGAATTGCCTTCGGAAAAGCTCCTACAATTAGAAAATTGTTATTATATGCCCAAAATTATTAGAAATGTAATTTCCATTCCTTTGTTGTTAAAGAAAGGTTTTGAAATTAATGGAAAGGGCAATGGTTGCTCTATTTATTTTTCTAATAAGCATCTTTGCAATGGCATTATGGAAAATGGTCTTCTAGTTTTATTACTTAATGACAATGTCTTTCATATTAATAAAAGCAATAAAAGAAAGAGAGAGGAAGTGAATAATACCCTCCTTTGGCATTGCCGACTTGGTCACATAAGTGAATCAAGAATCAACAAGTTATACAAAGAAGAGTTCTTTGATCCTTATGATTATGAATCATTAGGAACTTGTGAATCTTGTCTTATGGAAAAAATGACCAAGTCTCCATTCACTGAACATGGAGAAAGGGCAAGTGAGTTATTAGGACTTATACATACAGATGTATGTGGTCCTATGACAACTCCAGCTAGAGGTGGATACTCTTACTTCATCACATTCACTGATGATTTATCAAGGTTCGGATTTGTGTATCTTATAAAACATAAATACGAAGCCTTTGATAAGTTTAAAGAGTATCAAAATATGGTTGAAAAACAAACCGGAAAGTGTATTAAAATCCTTCGATCTGATCGAGGAGGTGAATACCTTTCTAGTGAATTTTTAAATCATCTTAAAGAAAAGGGCATTCTCTCTGAATGGACACCTCCGTATACGCCACAACTAAATGGTGTAGCTGGAGGAATCGTACTCTATTAGATATGGTAAGGTCCATGATGTGCTTTACAGATCTTCCTATTTCCTTCTGGGGTTATGCCTTAGAAACTGCTACATATGTGCTAAACAGGATACCTTCAAAATCTGTATCTAGTACTCCATATGAGATATGGAGAGGTAGAAAGCCCAATCTTAAATATTTTAAAATATGGGGCTTCCAAGCATATGTCAAAAGAAATTTTGGACATAAGCTAAGTGCTAGATCAGATAAATGTACATTTATAGGTTATTCCAAAGAAAGTATTGGATATCTCTTCTATCACCCTACTGAACAAAAGGTATTTGTTAGTAGGCATGCCACTTTCTTAGAAAAAGAGTTTATCTTAGAAAAGGGCAGTGAAAGAAGAATTGAACTTAATGAAGTTCAAGACCTACAAATAGAAACACAAGAAATTCTTCAACCAGATGTACCTATTGATGAAGTACAACCACAACACACATCTCCTCTCCAAAGGTCAGATAGAGTGCGAAATGCACCTAAGAGGTATGGGTTTATCATTGAGAATGATGAAGCCCACATCATCGAAAATGATGATCCTCTGACCTATTCGGAAGCTATCATGAGTAATGACTCTAACAAATGGTTAGAAGCTATGAAATCCGAAATAGACTCTATGTATACCAACCAAGTATGGACTTTGGTTGATGCACCAGAAGGTGTAAACCCTATAGGTTGCAAATGGGTCTATAAGAAGAAGATTGGAGCAGATGGCCAAGTAGAAACCTACAAGGCTAGATTGGTGGCAAAAGGTTTCAGGCAAAAGCAAGGAATTGACTATGATGAAACTTTTTCACCAGTTGCCATGCTTAAATCTATTCGGATTTTGCTTGCAATAGCTGCATACTATGATTATGAAATTTGGCAGATGGATGTCAAAACCGCCTTCCTTAATGGTTATCTTGAGGAAGAGGTTTACATGACACAGCCAGAAGGATTTGTCTCAAGTGGGAGAGCAAATCAAGTATGCAAGCTTAAGAGATCCATTTATGGATTAAAGCAAGCATCGAGGAGTTGGAACATCCGTTTTGATACAACAATTAAAGAGTTTGGTTTTATCAAAAATGTGGATGAACCATGTGTGTACAAGAAGACTAGTGGGAGTGCCGTTGTCTTCTTAATATTGTATGTAGATGACATACTAATCATTGGAAATGATATTCCAATGTTACAATCGGTCAAGACTTGGCTATCAAAAAGCTTTTCCATGAAGGACTTGGGAGAAGCATCCTATATACTTGGTATAAAGATCTATAGGGATAGATCTAAAAGGATGCTAGGCTTGTCCCAGTCTAAGTACATAGATCGTGTGCTAAAAAGATTCAGCATGGAAGGAAGTAAAAGAGGTTACTTACCTATGAGTCATGGCATACGTCTCTCTAAGAAAATGTCTCCTAGGACATCTGAAGAGAGGAATAGAATGAATTCTATTCCTTATGCTTCGGCAGTAGGATCAATTATGTATGCTATGCTATATACTAGGCCTGATGTTGCTTATGCCTTAGGCATAACAAGCAGATTCCAGGCTGATCCAGGAGAAAATCATTGGATAGCTGTGAAAAATATTCTTAAGTACTTAAGAAGGACTAAAGATATTTTTCTAGTTTATGAAGGATCTGAGTTGAAACTAGAAGGATTTTCTGATTCTAGTTTTCAATCAGACCCAGATGATAGCAAGTCCACTTCAGGGTATGTCTTTACCCTAAATGGTGGTGCAGTGAGCTGGAAGAGTTCCAAGCAGCAAACTGTAGCTGACTCAACTACTGAGGTAGAATACATCGCTGTAAGTGAAGCCGCTAAGGAAGCTGTCTGGATGAAGAAGTTCATCGCTGAGTTGGGAGTAGTTCCTGAGATTGCTGGACCAGTTTCAGTTTATTGTGACAACACTGGAGCTGTTGCTCAAGCAAAGGAACCAAGATCTCATCACAAATCCAAGCACATTCTAAGACGCTTCCACCTCGTTCGAGAGATCGTCGAGAGACAAGACATAGTCATTGAACGAGTAGACACAAAGAACAACTTAGCAGACCCGTTCACTAAAGCTCTACCACAACAGCAGTTCGATCGCCACCTCGATTGTATGGGGATAAAATATAAGAGCGATTGGCTTTAGTGCAAGTGGGAGATTGAAATAGTAGATGCCCTACAAGCCAATCACAATATGTATTGCGAAAGGTTTTTTCTTTTGATTTGTCCAAATCATGTACATGACATTTAAATATGAATAAAGGCGTTATGTTTTATCATATGCTGTTGATTATATTTATGATAAACTCCTTAGATTAGGGCAATGGTTTTAAGACTATGATGAGATCATACTAGTGAGACTTAAAATCCTAAAATCCTAATCTTAAATATTCCCAGTCATTGGTACATTGAGTCGGGGATCAATGATTACCGGAAAGACTGGCATGTCTTATGTATGCTCGATGCAGAGGATGATTGATCTCACAATCATTTGTGTGGAGACACTAATACAAAGATGTGGGTGCTCATTAGAGGAATGAGTTCACTGAATTGACCTACAAAGAGAAATCTTATGAAGTCTTACTTACATGTCAAAAGATGATTCTCTTAGTGGGAGTTGTGCAACTGATCCTATGACCTGAGATCACCATGGTATCTTGTGCACATGAACCCATATTTTGGTTTACACTCATTCATGACAATAAGTTATGTACGATGTCTTCTGGATATGGTGAATTGTGTACGAAGATTATGAGTAGGTCAACAAGGAATTAATCACTTCTAGTAAGAGAAGATAGCATCCTATTTATTCTAATCATATGATAATTCAGGAAACCTTTGATCAAAGTAGAATGAAAATTAGAAAGAGTTTCTAATATTTCATTATTTGAATTATCATTAAAAGATTGAGAAAAATATGAATATGAAATTGAGTTTGACATATATTCATACTCATATGCATTTTTGGGATGCAGTTTGATTAAAGGATTGAATTGCATGGTAACTTGCCACTGAAGGATATTTTTGGTATTTCCACCAAATTCCATATTTTTCGGGTAGACATGACACGTTGCTAGACGTCAATCTTGTTTTATAGGTTTGATCAAATTAAAGAGTTAATTCGATCACCAATTAGAAAGGATTCTAATTGTTAAGTTCGGGTTCGCGCAGTTTGGACTTAAATCGATTAGAAGAGTTCTAATCAAGTTGGGTCAACTCGCACTCACACCTATTGCTGGCTAAGTATGGAACACAATGGGTCAGACACAAGAAAACTTATCAAGGGTCTAATTGGATTAGATCATGTTTGCAAGATAAACATCCTAGCAGGTGTTGCAAACCTTAGCTCCTAATTCGAATTGGATTCGAATCTGATTCGAATTGGATTCGAATCTGATTCTTAATTGATCTAATTTGATTAGATCATATTCTAATATGGGTTAGCCAAGAGTTGGCACCTAATTGGCTTGGTTTGAGTCTAATTGGATTACATTTAATAAATCATTCAATCTAGACCGTTAGATCTTGATCTACCGTTGGATGAAGACATAATGGAGAGTTGGTTTAACCCAATTGGATTGGGTTAGAGAATGGCTACCATAATTGACCATTGGATCTTAATCCCACCATTGGATGAAGACATAATGGGTCAAGTAAATGGCACCTTGCATTGGAGCCCTTGGATCATCATCATGAAAGATCAAGAGGTGAGGCGTGATGGACATGTGATTAGCATGTGATGTTGACTTGGTCAAAATATGGCACCACATGAAAGGACATATCATTTGATACACCTCCTCACTTGATCTGCACCTCCTCTTATTTGATATGGCCCTTAGATGATGTCCTTTCATGAAAGGATGTGTGGATGGGATGCATCCCTTGGAGATGCATCCCTACACCTATTATAAATAGGCTAGCACTCCATGGGTTTCATCATTCCAACTCCACCCCACTCCTCTCTTCTTTCTTTCTTACATTAGTTTCTTTCTTTCTAGCATTGCTTCTAGTGTGTCCTAAGCCAAGACAAGGTGGTCTTCTTTAGGACAAAAGGATTAGAAGTGATTTTAGAAGGTTAAAGAAAAATAGAAAGAAAGGAAAGCAAGCCATTAGAGTTCTTTAAGAATTCTGCATTAAGGATCAAAGTCTTTGGAGCTTAAGACTTAAATCAAGTTTTCGTGTGGATCAACGTTGGAGGGTGAACACTTGGGCACCTAGTGGAAATTCTGCATATTGGATTAGCGTTAGAGGTATTGTTCTATTTCTGCATTTATATTATATTATTTGATTGCTTTCATTAAGGTGATCTTGGCTTATAAGGGTTTTATGTTAAGGAACTTTATCAAGAAATTTTTAAAATTCCTAACTTCCGCTGCGCATTATAACATGCTAAAACCCTTCACCAATCTGGCCCATGTCAGCAAAGCTATATAGCTATGCTAAAATATGACACAGCAAGCCAAACAAAGCTAGTCATCCTGCCTAAATGCAATTTGTTCAGATAGAGAGAGTTCTGAATTACTAGGCACCAACCTTGACTCTTAACTTGGTGATTGCTCCAACCTCCAAACAGCAGTAAGGATCGAAGATGATTATCGTAGACTAAAATAGATAATCAACAACAGACGACAGAGCTATAAAATATGAGAGAAAAATGTTGGAAAAAGAGTGGGAAATGGCTTCACCGTAGAGCAGTAGGCGACTATAAATCTATCTTTCAAACAATTATTGCCTCCCTCTAGTTTGCAATAGGGATAACCACAGCAATATTGTTTTCAGGATACAAGACTGCTCTGTTTCGAATTACAGATTACAAAAACTGGAATTCGAACTGAACCAGAGATCAAAGTAACAGCAATAGATAGAAAAAATAATAATAATATCTCCCCTGTTTTGAATGAGAAGGGTGTCTTTTATGGAGTGTAAAGGTTGTGAAAACTACCTGGCACCTCTTGGAGTGAAACTGCATTAATGCGGTTAGAGTTGTAACTGCTTTGCACCTATTGCGGCACCCAACTGGTAGTATATTCATTTCAAGCAAATCTTATTTTAAAATAAAAATCCAACAATCCCCCACTTATTTTAAAATAAATTAGCTGTGACACAGGATGTTGATACATAAATGAAAGTACTTTTAGAGTTTGAACTTCCACGTAGAGCAAAACTCTCAAAGTTACATCAGTATGCTTGTAGACATGAAGTCCTTGAACTAACGTACTTTATGATACTAACGTACTTTATGATACAACCGGAGAATCTGCACATACCAACACCATAATCTCTATTGTTCTTCTCAGCCGCACGTTGATGGCCATGCACGTTATCTCGACTTCATGACTGCTATAGGTGGTTGACCAAACCCCGACAAAAGCGGCCTGACTTTACACTCACATAGGTGAATTCTTCTAGGTGTTCCTGTAGATAATTACACCTTTTATGCGAACCCATTAAGAGTTAAACTCAACCTTTCCATTTTATTACAGGATTAGCACTTACTATTCATTTCTGCATGGGTCTTCAAGAAGTGCTACAACTATCACCCTCAAGACCTGTTCTTGCCCTTTGAACCTAGAGCATAGGTAGGGTTGCCATCTTTTGGTGGTCTTATTCCAATGGTCGTAGACCCATTTCAAAACAAGTTTTGCGAATCAGATTCTTGTTTAGGCCTTTTGTTAAAGGATCTGCCAAGTTCGTACATGATTTAACGTAGTCAATTGTGATTATTTCTTCTTCTAATAATTGTCTTATAGTATTGTGTCTAAGACTTATGTGTCTTGACTTTCCATTATAAGACTTGCTATATATCCTTGATAATGTGGCTTGACTATCATAATGCATTGAAATTGGAGGCATCAGACTTGGCCATATTGGCAAGTCTATTAAAAGGTTTCTCAACCACTCAGCCTCTTTTCCAGCTGCTCCCAAGGCCACTAACTCGGACTCCATAGTAGAGTGAGTTATGCAAGTCTGTTTCTTGGATCCCCAAGAAATAGCAGCTCCACCAAGAGTGAATATCCATCCACTTGTAGATTTAGATCCATCATCTACGCAATTCCTGTTAGCATCACTATATCCTTCTATTACAGAAGGACTTCCTCCATAGTACAGTGCGTAGGATCTAGTTCCTTTCAAATAACCCAATACAATGGAAATTGCTTTCCAATGCTCAATGCTTGGATAGCTTGTGTATCTACTCAATTTGCCCACAGCAAATGCTATGCCTGGCCGAGTACAATGCATTGCATACATTAAACTTCCAATTACTCTTGAGTATTCAAGTTGAGACACACATCGATCTTTATTCATCTCAAGCTTCAAATTGGGATTATAAGGAACTCTCGAAACTTTATCAAACAAATAAGAAAATTTGCTCAGAACTTTATCAATGTAATGACATTGAGATATTGCATATGCCCCATCAATTTGGTGTATTTTAATACCAAGAATAGTATTTGCAATACCCATATCTTTCTTATCAAAATGTGATGACAAAAAATCTTTAGTGATTTTAATGCACGAATCACTCTTGCTAAAAATTAGCATGTCATCCACATACAAGCATATTATCACAATATTATGAACAACCATCTTAGAATCGATGCACTTATCTGATTCATTTAGTTGAAAACCATCGGATAATATAATATTGTCGAACCTCTCATGCCACTGCTTAGGAGCTTGCTTTAGACCATACAATGATCTAATTAGTTTGCATACTTTCTTTTCTTGACCAGGTATTATGAAACCTTCTGGTTGTTCCATATATACTTCTTCTTCCAAAATTTCATTTAGGAATGCTGTTTTTACGTCCATTTGATGGATTTTGAAGTCACATATGGAGGCTAATGAAATAAGAGTTCTAATAGAAGATATCCTAGCCATAGGAGCATAGGTATCAAAATAATCAATGCCCTTTGATTGTCTAAATCCTTTGGCTACTAATCTAGCCTTATACTTGTCAATGGATCCATCAGGTCTTAACTTTTTTTTTAAAAATCCATTTACATCCAATAGGTTTAGAACATGAAGGTAAGTCTACTAGCTTCCATGTATTATTTGATAGAATGGACTCCATTTCATCATTAATAGCTTCCTTCCAAAAGTTAGCATCTCTTGATTTTATTGCTTCATCAAATGTAGTAGGATTATTTTCCATATGACAACAAACACCATATTCATTCAAAACACAATCAGATCTACCTTCTAGAAGATATGTCATAAAATCAGGACCAAACCTCTTTGCTTTTTTAATTCTCTTGGACTTTCTGATTTCCAAGTTCTCATCATTCTCCAAAGCATAATTTCCTAAAGAAATTTCTTTAATATATAAATCTGGATCTAAAGATTTGGACACTTTGAAGGACATTTTCAAAGAATTCAGCATCTCTAGATTCAATAATAGTATTTTGAGTCCATATCTAGAAAACGATATGCTTTTCTATTTAAGGCATATCCTAAAAAAGCACATTTAGTAGTTCTTGGTCCTAATTTTGATCTTTTAAGATCAGGCAACCTAACATAGGCTAGGCACCCCCACAATTTAAAATAACCCAAATTTATTTTTCGTTTAAACCAAAATTCGTAAGGTGATTTTAAACTTTTCTTAGAAGGTATTCTATTTAGGATATGTGTGGCTGACAAAATTGCCTCACCCCAAAGATCATTAGGTAAACCAGAATGATCTAACATGGCATTGACCATATCCATTAGGGTCCTATTCTTTCATTCAACCACACCATTCTGTTGTGGTGTATATGGGGCTGTCCTTTGATGCAAGATACCATTATGTTCACAAAATGCATCAAATTCATTATTAAAGTATTCCCCCCCTCTATCACTTCTTAACATTTTAATTTTGCATTCAAGGAGGTTCTCAACTTCTGCTTTGTACAACTTAAACTGATCCAATGCTTCATCTTTTGTTCTAAGCAAATAAACATAAGCATATTTCGAAAGGTCATCAATGAAAGTGATAAAATATCTTTTACCACTGCTTGTCAATTTGTTATTCAAATCACATACATCTGAATGTACTAATTCAAGTAAATTTGAGGAAATCAATTTACATTTGGAAAAGATTTTCTGGTTAATTTGGTTTTAACACAAGTTTCACACTTGCTTTTGTCATTTTGCAAATTAGAAGGCAACAAATCCAATTTAATCATACGTTGCACAGAATCATAATTCATATGACCTAGTCTAGCATGTCATAATGATAAAGACTCAACAATATAAGCAGAAATATTTTCATTTATCAAATTCAGTTTGAACATACCATTGTCAGCATACCCTTTGCCAACAAACACACCCTTCTTACTAAGTACAAATTAATCAGACTCAAAAACAAGTTTCAAATCATACTTTGACAAAAGACCACCAGACACTAAGTTCTTTCTAATTTCTGGGGCATGATACACATCCTGCAGAGTTACAATTTTGCCTGAAGTGAACTTTAATTCTACAGTCCCTTTTCCAACTACTTTCGCAGTGGAAGAATTTCCCATATAGAGTACGAACCCCCTCCCCTTCCTTAGGCTATGGAACGTTACCCCCCCAAAGCCCCCCTCGGGAGGGAATAGGAGGTAATTTAACTAGACGAAAGACCGGGGGGCCCACCCCCCGAACCCCCGGTGTTCTCAAACGGCGAAGCCTTACCGCTTCCGGTTTTGAATCCAATCCCTAATTAGTTCAGAGATCTTCCTTTCCTCCCATGCCGAGCGATCTCGTCTCTCATTTTCTCATACTTCTTGAAGAGATTTTTGTCTCCACAGATGTGACGAGTTGCACCTGTATCCACCCACCAACCAGTTTGGTTGACCACCATGTTTACTTCAGATACTACAGCAACAAGTTTTTCTTCAACATTGTTGGTTTGCTCCTTTTTATTAAGAAGTCTACACTCATGTTTGAAGTGTCCTTGCTTCTTGCAGTAATGACATTTTCTTTTTCTAAAATTGCTCCTTTTATTCTTTCCTTTAGAAGAATTCTGCAACCATGGTTCCTTACCCTTCGGGTTGTATGTTTCAACAACATGAGCAAACTTTGTCATTTCTGCATTCTCCTCAAGTTTGTCCCGAAGTCTCGACTCTTCTTCAATTCGAAGTTGCCTTTGAAAAGTCTCAAGAGTGTAATTGTCACTCTTTCTCTTAAGAGACTTGCGGTAATTTTTCCAACTTGGTGGTAACTTGGCAATAATTGCACCCACTTGGAGTTTTTCATCAACCGGGATGCCCTCAGATTTCATTTGTTGAACAATAAGTTGTAAGTCATGAACTTGGTTTAGTATAGGCATATTGTCAAACATTTTGAAATCAAAATAACTACTTACAAGGTAGCTTTTGTTGCTAGAACCCTCTGTTTTGTACTTAGTCTCTAACGCCTCCCATATCTCCTTGGCAGACTTCATTGGTGCATACATATCGAATAAGGAATCAGTGAGGGAATTGAGGATATTACCACGACAGAAGAAATTATCCTCATCCCATTTCTTTTTAACTGCAAGTTGCTCTTCTGTGGGGTTTTCTGTTGGAACCGTAGGACAGGGGTTCTCTAGAACATATTTAACCTTCAATGTGGTCAAAATAAATTCCATCTTCTCCTTCCATCTGTTGTAGTTGTTACCATCAAAACCATCCAGTTTGAATAAGTCTTGTGATACAACATTCAAAGATGTGATTGTTGAACTTGTGGACGCCATCGAACTTGAATAATTGTTTGAAACATTGTTGGAAAAAGAGTGGAATATGGCTTCACCGTAGAGCAGTAGGCGACTGTAAATCTATCTTTCAAACAATTATTGCCTCCCTCTAGTTTGCAATAGTAATAACCACAGCAATATTGTTTTCAGGATATAAGACTGCTATGTTTCGAATTACAGATTGCAAAAACTGGAATTCGAACTGAACCAGAGATCAAAGTAACAGCAATAGATAGAAAAAATAATAATAATATCTCTCCTGTTTTGAATGAGAAGGATGTTTTTTATGGAGTGTAAAGGTTGTGAAAACTACCTGGCACCTCTTGGAGTGAAACTGCATTTATGCAGTTAGAGTTGTAACTGCCTTGCACCTATTGTGGCACCCAACTGGTAGTATATTCATTTCAAGCAAATCTTATTTTAAAATAACAAAAATCCAACAAAAAAAGTAGATACACAACAACGAAGCAGGCCTTGATATAAATCGCTTTAATTTTATGCCACCGAGAGTAGACAAACAGTCAAATTTTTCCATTGGACGAAAAATGAAATCATTAGCAATTGCTGGCAAGCATGTTTGACCCAAAAATACAGGAAATAGACAAAAAAATAATGACATTAATTTAATGTGTGCAACAGCAAACATCTAAAACAAGTCCTAGCTCTAAGTAAAATCTGTAAGCCCCAAGAGTGTACGAGTCTACATAAATAAGCTCAACCATTTCTGCAGTCTTTTGGGAGCATATGATGCATCTTTTTGCATTTCCTCCTTTCTGCCTCAATCTTCTAGCAATTGATTCCACACTGCTGAATATCTGGTCCAGTTACCCGAGTGGTGAAAGGATCTACTCGAACCCACAGCAAAGAAAAGATCGATGCAAGGAGAATAGACCAAACAACGACAATAGTTGGAGTTCGGTTCTGCCGCCCCATCAGACCCTTGAGGAACGGATACAGGTGGACAATCACCCAGAAAGCAAAGAAGAGTTTGCCGAAGAGCGGACCCCATGACTGGTATCCACTGTTTATAGCATAGGAGATCCCGGCCACCACCCCCACCAGATTTATTATCAGAAGGGTAGTTGGTGGTATCAGAAGTGTGGTCCATTTGAACATGTAGAGCTCAGTGAAGTCACCTTCTTCATCCGATGCCTTGGAGGTAACAGTGAAGTTGGTGTCAATACCTGCAAGAACTTTGAGAAGACCCTGGAAGACAGCAAAGAGATGGGAAGAAACACCTCCAATGACCCAAAACTGTTCATTCCTCCACCACTCATCGATCCCAACACCACTCCATCTCATCTCCAAAATACCAGTGGCAAAGATGGAAAGGAAGAGAGAGATGAACCAGATACTGGCTATGTTGCTAATCTGTAATCAAATTCATGCAGGTAAAAAAAACACTTAGTTGCCTGTGAAATAGCACATGCTTGTTATGCTCGCATCTGCATAGTAACACATCAATGCATAAAGACTGTTAATTCTGATGGTTTTTAGACTAGATGAGTCTGGCCACGAGAAGTTTAATCGAAATTAACATTAATAAAGTTTGCAGCAGCAACCCATCTAGTCTAAAAGACATCATTAGCAGTACGAGTCAGTATAGCCAGTAACTGGTATGGTCAGCACCGCAAAACATGGACATTAGGTCAAGAGCTCGCTAGAAAATGTTAATGAACCTTGATAGATCACACTTTGAGCTATGCAACCCCATTCACATGGGTGGGATATGGGTTGCTGTTTAACTATAAAGATCAGTTCCGAAAGCTCGGCTCCTTCAGACTGCAATTTGCAGCTTACAGAGCAGAAGGGAAAGTTTTAAATATAAAACCAAATTGCTTGCAATCTCATATTAGCAGTGCTTAAGAAGGTTAATCTGAATACCTGAGGGATAATGAACTTTCCAGTGAGTAGACAGACGGCTGGCAGTGTGCAGTATAAGAGGAGGGGAACCGAGGTGAGTGGATAAATGGTAGTGTTGATGTATGCAAGTCTCTCTAGGAATTTCAGCCGTCCTCCATACCCGTACCATATTGGGCAATGGCGGCTGAAGAGAATCTCAACAGATCCCAGGGCCCAACGAAGCACTTGGTTCAGACGATCTGAAAGGTTGATTGGAGCAGATCCTTTAAATGCTGGGCGTTGAGGCATGCAGTAGATTGACCGCCAGCCACGTGCATGCATCTTGAACCCAGTGAGAATATCTTCTGTAACAGAGCCATAAATCCATCCTATCTGCCAAGGCAGTTAAAGACTTATTAGAATACAATCATAAAAAGCTTGTGGAAGGAACTTGTCATGACAATAATGAAAAGCTTTCACACAGTGCAGAGGAAAAAAGCATAACCCAAGTTCTAAAGGAGCAAGAGACCACTAACTAGCATGATAAAATGAACACATTTCAGAAGTGTTGAGGTCCTTGATTGATAAGACCATAATGCAGTCTAGCAACAACCAAGAGGCAGCTACATAAAGCATCAAACTATTATTTTATGAAATTCCTCATCAATCAGTTCTATGTTGGAGCTCATATTTAAGTGGTTTTCTGGGAATTTTTGTTCCTCATCGGCACCTCTGCTTGCCTTCCTGATAAATGTATCTTAAGTTACTTCCAAATAAGTTTATAAAAACTGAGTTTTTACCATAAAAGCCAATTCCTGGCAGAATTTAGGCTATTTAAATTACTATTTTCCATACAAAAGTACATCTTGCTTTTCCTTTCCCCTCTAAAAATACCTTGTCAACCTTTAACCAGGCTCTAGTTGGAAACTAGGAGAACCCTGGATATTAGAAGGCTGAATCAGCAAAAGTTTTCAATTTGGGAAAAGGCAACAGAAATAAGCAAATATCAACAACAATAAATGGAATTATGGCAGGTCTTGCATAAGATACACTATTACACTAGATGAATGGTATTATGAAATACGGCCTGTGCATTAGTAAATATATCAATCAGAAAGCAGCATGCCATACTAAAACAAGAGTGACCAAGTTGCAAAAATATGGTAGACAGCACATAAGCAAATATCAACAACAATAAATGACATGCTGGTAGGTCTTGCATAAGGTACATATTACACTAAGTGAATGGTGTTATGAACTAGGGTCCATGCACAGCAAAAATATCAATCAGAAAGAAGCATAAATTCTTAATCAAAAGATTCCATACTAAAAACAGGTTTAACTCATATGTTGCATAAATATGGCTAAAGGAAAAGAGAAAGCAATTTATGCAAAAATCAGAAATATAAAAAGAAATGGAAAAGCTCCATTTCTGTATGACATACTGATAGATTACAAATAGAAGAAGTTGTTGCAACTCAAGGTCCAATAAAACAAGAGGAAGAGAGAATGAATATTAAAAACATCCATAAACCTCTTTGCCATACTATCAGAAACTGTTCAGAATAATTGATTTTCGTCAGAAGCTAAGAACATATTTATGAAATAAGAAGTAGATATAATTCACAGACCAAGATGCCACACATATCATGAAAACAAACACAATTCTATCAGTGTGTTGGACTTGCATTTTTTTTCTTTAACAGATAATAAGAGTGTCCTTACCTCGAGATGACATCTAGGCAACTAAAAATGTGGTCAGCAAGCTATAATGGCTTCACCTTGGTAGCATTTAGAAAATGGAGTGGCTATATCGTTCATGTAATAGCATCTTGTGCAAGCTAAATTTATAGTTTTCTACCAATATTTGGCATGTTCAAAAGCACATGGTTTATAGAAGAGAAGATTTGATGCATGGGCTTAAATCTACCAACCAAAAAAATTTTGATGTAGATTTGATAAATATATTTCTGGTTTAGTATCATGTATTTTTGTCTATTTTAGTCACTTTAGAGAAAATAGAGTGGTGTATCTATTTTAAGAAGGGTGTACCTATAAGGGAGAAGCCCAACCCAGAGTCCTCAGAAAGAAAAAGAAGAGTATGAGAGATAAAAAGGTAAATGGCAGAGATACATGGGCTCCACCCCCATAATCTGCACTATGATAGTAAAGTGAACGAAAACTTATCATCCAGTTATAATCTCCTATGACGGCGAAAATTGAATTTTATTCTTTAAAAAACATGAACTAGATCATTATGGAAATCATCAATTGGCATGACAATAACACCAAGAATCTATAAACAGTAGCTTTTCTAGTGTACTCCTGCAGATTCATCATCCAGAATGAACTATAATGTATATAAAGAATATTGCTAGAAGCAACACTAGCGTGTTTTGTCAACTGAAAGAAGTTGGACTATTACCAAGTGCTAGAAACTCTCCCTTAGCCCAAACTTGCTTTGTCCAAATAAAACTATATCCTCATGACTCGAGTCAAGTAAAAGTTCGGACCCATTCCAACCAATTTAAAATCTGGATCAAGAAAATTGACCCATACCCAATACAAACTGAAAAATCCTGACCTAAACCCAGCCCAAATAGGATTGGGCAGGGTCTGGTCTATTTTGCCATTCTTTTTAAAGGATAGGATCAGCGCATAATATATTTTGATTATTCTGAGCAAGGTAATATAAATATCACTGGTTTAGAAAAGTTGAAGGCAGAAGAAAGCAAGAGTTTCACATTGCTAGCTCTCACACCTCACTTCCCCATTCTGTCTTATCCTCGTATCCACAGCTAATGACATGGATTGCTTCTTTCAAAAGAGACTCGGGCGTTGCTGACTGAGGGACACCGCCGTGTTCCATTAGCGTAGAGGCAACAAAAACAGTAGACTGGCCAAACCTTTTCTCCAGGCTCATTTGTGACATGAGCAGGGACTTCTCATCATCAAAACCAGCACCTGGATTTTCCAAACAAAAAAAAACATGAATTAGCAACATCAAATCAGGAAAAGCCAAATAAAACACTAAGTTACACAATCCAGACCAATGAGGAACCGAACATGAAATGAGCAATATTCTACATGACAGGTTCATAAAACAAGCATCGAACATGGACAAGGCAGGCATTTGATAAACAAATAAACTTCCAAAGTCATAAAACTGATTTATAACTGACAACATTAAATATGAAATTCTGCCTAGGTGATATGTTTATATAATATATAGCCTACTATGCCGAACTGGCCGGTTCAGAATGTATTGGACCAGACCACCAGCTACCTGCACTGTTCGTATATTCGGTTCAATTTCATTAAAGCCTCACCCAGTCACCCTTGCACATTCGATTCCATTCACAGCTTCGCCCCTTCCCCTCTTTCAAAACCCTAATGTCCTCCATTCATCCCCAACAGCTCGGCAACGATGATGCTAACACCAACAAGGTCCCACAAGTAAGTCTCTCTGTCTCCTTCTCTCCCCCTGCCAATGACAACAACGACCTCTCCATCTCTCTCGACCTCTCTCTCACTCCCTCTCCCTCTCTCCTCGTTTCCTCTCTCTCTCTCCCCCCCTCAACGATGTCGATGGCCTCTCCCTCTCTCTCTCCTCCCTCTCCCTCTCTCCCTCCCTTCTTCTCTATATCTCCCCCTGAACGATGTTAATGGCCTCTCCCTCTCCCTCTCTCCCTCTTCCTTCCTCTCCCTCCCTCTCTCTCCTCCCCTTCCCCCTCCCTCTCTGACTCTTCCTATTTTGGCATGCCCCAGAATAGCATGATATGGGTCACCGACCAGTAGACCCTCCAATACTAGTTTGGCAAACCTTGGCCAATAAACTAATTTCTTTAAATTTTTCTTCCTTAAAGAAATGGGCCGAGCCCTTATTTCATTCAAAATAGGGCTCGGCTCCACCCAACAGATGACCAGAGGGAGAGAGAAGGGCTTCCGAGCCCCCCCCCCCTCTCTCCCTCTCCTAGCATCTCTCCCCTCGCTCTCCATCTCTCTCTCTCCCTCTCTCCCTCTCTCGCTCTTTTCCTCTCTCTCCTTGTCCCTCCCCCTCCGGTTTTTCTTTTTCGATATGCGTCAGGACTGGATGACACGGTACCATACCATACCGTACCGCCGGCCTCTGGCATAAGTGTCGGTTCCGGTACTGCAGACCTTGATTGGATTATTTAGGTATTAAAAAGGTGCCTCGTAATTTTATAATATAGGATTCACATAGAAGACAATCTTCATGAATGTCGCACTTGGCAATGTCATGTAGCTTGCGACTTACCATTTCTTCCATGAATATGTCCCTTGTATATTTTGTTCAACATGTCGTTGTTGTCTATAGGACTAGGAGGCACTAATACTTCAAAATGAATGCCATGTCTGCATCAATTACATATTGTATATCCATACTAATTAGAACTTCTAGAATATATATTTGATACTTCCCTAAGTATCTATTTTTTAAAATTAAAAAATCTTTACAAATACTTCTTGTATATATGCTCAAGATACTCCCCCAATACCTAAGGGAATGTTGAGTAGAGATTTTTCTCTTTTTTCATGAATATTAAACTTTTAATGATGAATTTAATGTTTAATTTTGGAATTTGATGTTATTATTGTAATATGCAGTCAGAATCAAGGTCTATGAATTTGAATGATTGCCAAATAATGAGTTTGTCGAAGTTCATGATATCATATAATGTATGGACTATGTTGTTTGATAGGCTGCTATGCTTTTTGTATACTTTACACACGCACACAGCTATAGATACGTATACAAATACATCATATTTATACATATATATATATATACATACAAGTGTGTGTGTATACGTGTGTGTATTCATTTTCATATCCTAGCCATGTAGTATCCTACTTATTCAACAGATCTCGTATTAGCATATCTGTATCATGTCACATCCATAGCCCATATCCATGTCCATGCTTCATAGCATCAAGGTGTTCTCGTGCACAACAAAATTGCGAAAGAGAACAGTTTCATGTTAACAATGGAATCTTTGGACCTGAGCATGTCATGAACAATATATAAAAGTTACTTGTACTAAGCTGAAGATTCAAGAATGCAAATGATGGTGAATAATATATGAATATTTCAATCAATCTCAAAATTTGGTTGTTTAAAATAACTATTCTCTATCAATAAGAATACTTTATCGGCATTTTATTTAGCAGATTTATATACAAATTTTGCAATCATTGAATTATTTAAACTCCACGAGCACCCCTAGCTGTCTAAGCAATTAAGAGTGTTGCTGCCTAGATAACTGGATAACCTTTTGCATCAACATGATAATGTTTATATAACAAAAGATTCAAGAACACTAGAGACATCAGAAATGAGAAAGTATAAAATCTGAAGGCTTTTGCATCAGTTGCTTATGCTTTGTACATTCAATAAAACTTGTGCTCTTTTTCCCCCTCTCCCCTTTTCCTGAGACATGATCAGCATAATGACACTGGATCATGGCTTTTCCCAAGCAGAGACCTATGTATTTGTTTCAAATGACAGGAAAGCAATACATAAATTGCCACCAAAACATGTTTCAAGATTTCAATTAGAAGGCATGAATGGTGCACATCAACAACAAAATCATTACGTTCATGGGCCTCATATATTTGCTAAAACAACCAAAATGAAATACAATTACCTTCAACCCCCTCTTCTATGTCATCTAGATTAAATATTGGCACGGTGTTGTCCACATGCTTGCTAGATTTCTTCTTGTCAGAAGTCTTCTTGTTTGATTTTGAACTCTTCTTCCGAGAGCCACCACAGAACGAAGAAAGGAACCCTTTTGTTTTATGCTTGTTCTTGATAGGAGGTTCATAACCATACAAAGCCGTTCTATTGAAGACACACCCCGTACCCACATAAACAGGGCCTTGGATGCCATCAAAACCTCTTAAATTGATCTAGAGTTAATACAAATACCAACAAAATTGGTCAGAAGAAACTGGAAGTTGCATAAATCCTTAAATATGTTTTTTGGTGTTTTTACTTTCAGAATCATATTCATTTGGATATCTTTCACTTGTTGAAACTAAAACGAATATATCTTTTAGGACTGCATGTTCAATGGCTTGAAGACAAACTTCAGAAAGATTAGAGGAATAAAAAGAATCCAAAAAACGAATATCCAACAAACCTCATCCCATCTATATGCTCCTAACTATCAGAGTATGAAACTGTTAATTAATTGCTAAAATGCACCGAATACTGTCATGCAAGAACCTATATGCTCCTAACTATCCATCATCTACAACCATTAATAACAAACTAAAAATGTCCTACTTACATCAAAAAACACGGTATTACGGTTGGCATAACGATCATTCCTATCAATACCATCAAACCTCTGTGGAAATTGTACGTAACATACTGACTTTCCGAGGTTTGGATCCATAAGAAAGCACATTGCTTCCCTCAATGCCTTGCTGTTGTTTATGTAGTGATCACAATCAAGATTCAACAGATAGGATCCATTAGTAAGGACTGCTGACACACGTACCTGCAGAGGAATATTGATTAAATTAATAAGGAAAGAGATATCTATATGCAGCTAAATATGTATTTCTATGTTTGGGTACTTACAAGTGCATTCATTGCACCAGCCTTCTTGTGATGCTGGAAACCTGGACGCTTCTCACGAGATACATACACTAAACGTGGTAGCTCATTACCCTCAGTGTCGAGTCCTCCACTATGGCCTAGGAAAACCTGCACATTATGAATAATCATATTAAGCATAAAGTACTACCTTCCAGTATAACAGTATTTCATATCAGTGATTTGTAGTATTTAAAACAAGCATGTTATAATAACAGATAGCAAACTCTGGAGACTTTCTTCTATTTATTTTTTTCTTTTTAATCTTTGAGAAGTATGGATCCATAAGCAGTACAAGGTTTAAGTTTTGGAACTACTATTTTCAGTAGTTTGAATGATATTTTATACTTTTCCTCAAAAAGAATAATATATTACATTCTCTCAAATTATATCTAAGTAACTTTGAATCCAGGTCTTTCCATTCTGAAATAATATTACTTGGCACTTCAATTTGGATCATGACAGAGTGAAGCAAAACTGCTAAGTGCACCAACCTGGATCATTCCAGGATGATCTCTGGTGTTATTCCCAGGCCAAGGTGTGCCATCTTGCATGATCCATCCCTCTTCAGGAACTTTCTGTGCCTTTGCAACAAAGGCATTGATGCGGACTTTAAACTCCTCATATTCTCTCTGCAGTAAACAGATTTTTGTCAGATGGAGGCATGCCCAAAGAAACAGAGAGACCCATCTAAAGAAAAAAAACCATGTAATTTAGATACCTTCATAGCTCTACGATCTTTCACAAATGAAGGATGAACCTTGTCTCTCAGGTAATCAATCTTCTGAGAAAAGTACCACTCAGGAGCCCGGGGTTCAATACTGTATTTCTTGCAGAACGGAACCCATTTTCTTGCAAATTCTGAAGTTTCAGACAGGGCTTCAAATGTCAGCATAGCAGCTCCATCATCAGAAACATAGCAAGAAACCTTGTCTACAGGGTAGTCTACTGCAAGAATTGATAGCACAGTATTGGCAGTGACAAGAGGAGGTTCCTTTAAAGGATCAACAGTACTGACAAAAATGTCAACAGCAGCCAGCTGAGATGGTTCACCTTCTTGGTCAAACCTGTTGATTAAGTGAATTCAGAATCATAATATCAAAAATACAAAAATAAAAAGACGAATTTGATAGGTTGGCAGCTGGAAGTTTAAAGGTTCAGAATAACAAAAACTTCTAAAGGAAGAATAGAGGAACTCAAAAAGTAAATACCTTATAGCCAGCCTATCAAGGTAAGTCTCACGATTCACTGGAAACCATTTAGGAAATTGATCCAATATCCAGGATATAGCAAACCAAATCTCGCAAATCACAGAAAGTAACCACAAAGCATAGGCATTGCGCACAGGATTCGTAACACGGTAATGTAGGAAAATGCAGAGGATAACAAGCCGTAAGACAATCACCATTCTGTATGGGTTTATCCTGGAGGATGGAAGTGACACTTTCCTAGAAAGAGGCTGGCGAGCTTCATCATTTCTGCAGTGCATAAGGCAGCGAATAAAAATCAGTAAGAAAATTCTTAATGGTCCAATTTCAAGAGCTTCTATATTTCCAAAGAGTATTATGAAGAAACATTCTAGATAACAAAGAATATTTCATAAGTATAGACATGGGCGAAGAATTTGCAAGTTACAAGAGCTTCTAAGAGTGAAATTCCACATAATATAATATCTAGTTAACTTGTCTAGATAATGTCATCTTCTTGAAAGTTAAAGAGACTATTACTTTCTTTTCAAAAACTATAAGAGTTTAAGTGTTATTGCTTATATTTAAGTGTTCCTAACTTCCTTTTTTTCCTTATGTGCAATGATATAATGAGTAGTCAAGGTCTTGGACAGTGGGGCAGTTAACGACAACTTTTTAACACTTGAGATTGTCAATTTATGAAGAAATCATCTTTGCAAGTAAGCAGTTGACTTTTCCAACAAATGGTGTAGACATCAAGAAGTGTTAAGCTAAGACAGGTGGTACAACTGGTTATATCACGTATACACCAAAACATATTTCCACTCACATGTACGGCATACCAATATTTCACCATTCAGAACATCCTGAAATGTGTCAAAACTCTTCTAAAGACCTCCATATAACAATGATGGTTAAAGGTTTTGCAAATTGTAATTGTTATAATGCACTGGTTATGAAAATAAATAACAAACTACAGCAGCTCTCACTAGATCCTTCCTTGTAACAATTTAATACTGTGTCCCTTAGCAAAGAACGTCAAAGTTTCTAGATCATCGAAGTAGATGTCACGTCAAATGAAACATCAAAGTTTCCTCTCATAGAAAGCGCAGAGAGGAATAGTTCTTTAGCAAAGAACTCACAATAAAGCATCCTCCATATTATAATCGGTAGTTGCATCGATATCACCAACTCCCCTGCCTTCGGAAGGGGCATGACTAGCCCCATTGGTCATCGGCACAACATTTTTGTCTTGCTTCACCTTCCATCCATCAACCCTCTCTTTCCAAGCAACATTTCCAAATCCACCCGAAAATTCTCGTGATGTATTAGCTGCACAAAGTAGGAAAAATAACGATCTAAAGATCAGAGTCCACATAATAACACATAAAACCCCATGCTAACTTTGTAATATTGTACACAAAATGCCATTAGAGGATATACGTACGTGACTGATAAGGGAGCGGATGCACACGCTTCCCAGACCCACCTCCTCCAGGAGACATCATATGATCAGGGGAAGTCACTGGAAGTTCCCCAGATAGCTGTAAAAATCAAAGTAAAAAAGAAAAAACTCACATATATATATATATATAAGAAACAGCAAAAACAAAAAATATGAATCTCAGAGATAGTACATTGAGCAAAAAAAGGAAAAAAAGAAAAAAATCATACCCCCTGGCTATGAGTGAGCAGAGGGATGTGATTGCGAGGGATCTCCCCACTATCATACTTGGGAGGCCCGGCATCTTCCCTGCTCATGCGCCAGCTCAGCATCCTCTCAGCAATCTTCTGCTTCTGATCCTGATTGCCGGAATAATTGAAATCACTCAAATCATCAGCATCTCCATCATCCCCTTCCTCCCCATGAACTGGTGGACTTCCTGAAAATTAAAAGCAAAAGGGCAAGAGAAGTTACCAAAGAGAAACCACTCATTGTAAGAATAAGAAGACTAAATGATGCAGATCAGTACAAAACGAGGTCATTTCCATGTTGAAACCTTTATGTCTCCTGTATTTGGTCTTGCACTGGGGACACGACTGGTTCCCATCCTTCCTCTCATACTCATAGCACGGTCTGCAGACAGGAAATCCACAGACATCACAGGCAACGAATAGATCGCCATCCACCGTAGCGCCCACGCCATCGCCGCAGATTTGGCAGACCTGGCCACCGGCATATTTCGCAGATTTCTTCATTGAACAAAAATTAGACACTTGTCAAAACTCTGAGCAAACCAACAATCAAAAAGATTCTACATACTGATTCTCCGAGAAAAGTAAATTCTCGGAAAGAAGCTACATTTAAGCAAACTATGAAGGGGGAAAAAGAAAGAACATTTTTGCCCCAAAATATGTACTGACCCCGGTCTCTCCGTCCACCTCCATGGATTACTCCGAGCAAAAGGGGCTTCTCTTGATCAGATCTGAAGGACGAAGACCGTAAATCTTAGCCAGATCTCAGTCCAATGCAACGCATGGCCACCGATTCCAACCTCACCCCTACCAAAACCACGAACAAAAACGATCACAAATAAGACTTCCCATAAGCTAAGACAAACCCATAGAGATCTGTGAAATCCTTCTATGGAACGGCAACAGACACCTAGATCCAAAAAAGTAACGTCTCGCTCACAAAATTTTCGTAGTCATAAGACCCACAACCGGAGAAGATTTCTTGAAGAAGAAAGGTAAAGGACCCACCTCTGAGAACAAATTGCTCCAGAGATCCAACATACAGCACCCGAAGACCTGGAATCCCCGCTCCTCCTCCCCTCCACCAGCGCGGAAATGATCTCGAACCACAGCAAATGGAAGAGAGATAAGAGGATTCCAGCAATGCAACAAAAAGAAGAAACTTAGATCGAAAGCGACCTTGAACAATGAAACTTATATTTATATTTTGGAGATGAAGAGAAGATATCTAGAATTTTAAATGCCAGTGTGAAGATGGCTGGGCTGGTGGGAGGAAAGAGGAGAGGAAGAGATCCAGCTAGCTGTTAGGAGAAGCCTACTGCCGACACTCATGAGATTGGCGTGGTAAGGAGGCTGCTTAAGTCAAGATGACAGGCTGGCTAAATCCTGCTCCAAAACTTCTGATCAAAGTCAATTTGGATCTGGATTTCGACCGCATCCTATCCATTTTTTAACAATTTCGTATACTCTATGCTTGCTCAATACTCTCTTTGGACCTAAGCATTAACAAATGAGTTTGAATCACTTAAAGGGCTCTCATCAAGTATGTGATTGGTCCACATAGTAAGGACCCCAAGGTGCAAGAAGAACCACTACATGCGATTTAACCAGAGGGGAGCTGTTGCTTCCGCTCAGGCAAGAAATTAACAGGATTGCATAGCTGGATGCTTTTGATTGGCTACTCGCTATAGGTCCTGCCATCCAGAATGGAAAAGAGATGGAGAGAAAGCAACATTTCCATGTTGTTAGAACTTATTAGAGGATTAATAAGAAAATGAGATGGAAGGAACACATTGATCTCAATCTCCATCCACTTTTTCCTTGCAATCTTTGAAAAGCTCGAGATGTGGCGGTGGTTGATTATTGGCACTCCCGACCAACCTTTCCAAAGCTCTTTGACCTAAAAATCAATAAACAATCATGTACTTAAGCAAAACTCCTTTGATACATCTTCATCTAACCTACACTCCTTGCCTTAATTTAGCACCAAATTGGTCAAGAGCCCACAATATTCCTCCTTTAATTGATCAATTGTACGGTTACTTATATTAATTGGACCCAATCACATCAATTAATTGATGCCGCCTCCTTTTCTCTTGTGTTTGGCTTAAATTTTGTAATAATGAATGCTGACATATATTTAATATTTTGCCTTTAATGATCAATTATTTTGCCTTGGCTTGTATATTTTTATTTTTTTAAATAAATAGTGGATCTAGATGGGAGGATAGGGTCCAGAAGTTCTTGATAATTTCCCTAGAAATCCTTAGCATTATTCATGACCCTAGATCTAAGCATCCTAGGGTGTGATATTTTTTAATTTCTAAACCCTAGTCACCATGTGCCTATTGGATAAACACATGGTGAGTGCACCTAAGCTCAATAGTATAGATGAGTATAATCCTAAATCTTCTATCTTAGAGCTAGTGAGGATGCTTTATTCATAGAGCCTACCTCAACATTACCCTTAAGTCTTACATAAGAGGGGTATTTTTGGATCAGCCTTATCTATCTCATTTTCTTTCAGTTTTCTAATTTTTGGCCTTAAAGAATTAGTGGCAAACCAAACTCTCCCAGGATCATGCCATTGACTTCTCTAATTTCCACACTTCTATAGTGGTTGAGGAAATGGCTGCCCGAAGCTAGACACTACAAAAGAAAAGCAAGATTGCATTATAGAGGAAGGAAATGAGATCACTATCTTGGTGGAGCAAGAAAAAAGACATCTTTGGGGAATGAGATGAGAGAGATTGGAGAAAATGAACAAAAGCAAAGAGTTAAGAGTTTAGGAGAGAAAATGAGGTTACTATCTTAGTGGAACAAGGAGAGGATTACTTTTAGGTTCGATATCCATTGTCATGAACTAGAAAGTTGTTTGCTATTTGATAAATCAATGACCACCGTTTGTATTTATTGCAGCATAAAATATAAGTATTGGCCAAATATCGAAGTGTTCTCTTTTCTTACCATCAACCATTGTCAATCTTCTTCACCAAAGATACTCCACTTCTTATTCCGCTAAAGTAGTAATCTCACCTCCTTCCTTAAACCCTGAACCTAAACTTTCACCCCTACTTCTCTCCTCTCTAAATGGGTTAGGTTATGCTTGACTAGGCTTGGCCTAAATAACTCAATAGGCTTAAAAAGTTTTTTATGGACAAGTTCGAATTTGATTAGACAATGATCAGGTTTAGATAAAGACCATGACCTAAAATAAAACCAAGTCATTTTTAGGTTCTGCTTGCCCCTATCTGTACATAGCCTAGTTTAACCTAAATTATTTAAAAGGTGTATATCAAGATGATTTAAGACTCAAATCAAGCCTCAAATTGCCTAGTGCTATTATTGTTGCTTAAAAGTTCTTTGGCTAGATTTATCCAAGTCGAACCCTAGAGTGACATGATAGGTCCAAGGGGCAAATCTAAACTCGACTTAATTATTTTTTAGTTTGTGTCAAATAATAAAAAACTAGCTACATCATTTGGAGGGGAAAAAAAATAATTCTAATTGTGCTGGTTTAATATGTCCAAGTATGAAATAATCAGCTACCTCATTATTTATTTTCAAATGGCCAGACCTTCCCACCACCTTAGATCAGGATGGAGGAGGGGAGCATCAAATGAAAGCTTGTAATCTAAGCCTAATTTCTATCGAACTTGGCTCAAGTCAATGCCCATTTGATATATTGAGCCCTTACCATATCTATTATCTTTACTTCAGTTCAAATTTCAAGTTTCCATTGCCACCTCTATCATATTTCTACTATTTTTTATTAATTAATTTTTGGTAACTATTAATTACAATATTTGAGGGTTTGCTAGAGATGTGTTCAAACTTGGTTGGGGATAAACTTGATATCCTAATACCTCCTCAAAATTTTAATTGAGGAGAAAACTTTCACATGTAGGAAATATCATCATAATTAAATAGTTTTTAGGATACAAATTAGAATATCATATGAGTAATATGGGAGTAATGATATATTTATCATATAGATTATATCTTCCTTCCTTTCTACTCTTGATGCACACCAAGAGGGAGGGTTCTATGTATTAGCAAAGTCTTCTTTGTTGTTTTTTCATAACTTTTCTTTCATGTAAACTTTGTGAGCTTTGAGATGTAGGACTATGGAAGTTTTAATCAAGAGAGATAGTGACATTCTAAGAATAACAAAATTTGTTTAGTTTTCTGAGGATATTTTAAGAATAGATAAAAATTTCAAATATTATAAGAGTATTATGGGATTGGGACATTATGAGAGTAATTGAATGTTTTCATATAATTATTCCCATATGCATAGTTTTTAATATTTTGACATATACAACCAATTAATAGATACAACATTTATCTTCTACTATTTTTTAGTACTAGCAATAGTTGTAAATAACATTTTTTCATAGATATTACTCAGGTTTTTTGAGAGATATAACTATTACTCAAAATTAAATTAAATAAGTTTAATCTAAAGACAAATAAATAGAATATTTTATAGTATTTTTTTCTTAATGTTGACTTCTATATTACGAGCTTAAAAGTAACGGGTTTGTTTTAGTTGCACTCCAATAGTAAAATTGAAAAATCACAAATTTCAAATATATTCATTTATTTATATTATGAAAACAAAATATTTGGAGATTGAAAACTATATTTGTATTGTGGGCATACAAATTGAAGTACATTTGAATTGTTGTTAGGAAAGTGTTGATAAAAGTTATAACAAAAATAGATAAAGATATGTTCAAGTCAAAAAAATAATTTAGATATCTTCAACAACCCTCAAGTTGAGTGTCCTTGTGGCAGAACATAAAACTTGTCTCTCAAAAGTGGAAAACTAGGAGTAGACTAACGCTTAATTATTTTGTGATACTTCATCTCTAACAAAAAGGAAATCCACTTCAATATGCTTAGCTCGAGCATGCAAAATAGGATTTTGGCCGAGAGATAAGTAGCACCCAAACCACAATGCTAGTGGAGAAGAGAGACACCCAATTTTTACAAGAGAGAGCACAACCAAACTTAGTTATGGTATTAGTAATTGCTCTATACTCAAACTCTGTGGAAGATTTAGTAATGATTGTGTATGAGAGGACCATAAAATAAGAGTGCTACGAAGGTATGGTAAACTCACTTATTCATTTGAGATCGTCTAGGCAACCAACCAAATTCACATGTAAAAAGGATAGCAATAAACTAGTAGAAGTCTTTCAAATGAATAGCACAAAAGTGATAGTGTCCTTCACATGCCAGAGAACTCTCTCGCCAGCTTGCCAATGAAGTTCTATTGGTTGTTGCATGAATTGAAAGAGATTATCAACTATAAATACTAAATGTTGTCTTGTTAAAGTTGCATATTATAAAACACCAACTATGCTTCGATAGAGATGTGGATCTATCATAGGTGTTCACTGAAAATTTAGAAAGTGGAGGCGATGTGACCTTTTGAGTTTCTATTGGGTTGTCCCCTTTTATTTGGCGTAGTGGAGAAGCTCCACTAAGTACTTGTGTTGGGATAGTGCAATCCAATGAGAACTAGAAAGAACTTCATTGGTAAGAAAATAGTACAAGGGGCCAAGGTTAATAATGGCAAATTCTTTACTCAATAGTTCAACAAGAATATCTGTAATAGGAGAGTTGAGGATGATAGTGTTATTTTGATGATTAACAAGCAATTATCTAGAGCATGCTATAAGTTAAATTGATACTTCATTTATAAGTTCATTACTCTCAGTATATTTGTTTAATTGAAAATGGATAAATGGCCTTGTTCATTTGGATGAATCTAACCTTGAGAATGCAGCAAAGTGTGGTTTGAGTCGACCCACAGGTTGATTGGGTCGACCCCGGTACATCAAGAAGTCATCTGGCGCACTCCTGCAAAAATGGCACAAATGAACAGTAAGTTGGGTCGACCCAAGGTAAGCATGAGTCGACCCAACCTCCAAAGAACCTCAAAACACAACAGAAGAATGCTCTCTGGATTTACTGAGAGGGTCGACCCACACAGTGGTTGAGTCGACCTAAGCTTGAGTCGACCCAAACCCTGAGAGGGTCGACCCAAAGGCAAGACAGAAAGACAGACAGAAAATGATTCTCTGGAATTACTGAGAGGGTCGACCCAAGAAGAAGTTGAGTCGACCCAAGTGAACTTTGAGTCGACCCAAAAAATGGTTGGGTCGACCCATGGGAAGGAAGGCTGAAATTGAGGTTTCTGTGGTTTCTGAGAGGGTCGACCCAAGGAATGTTTGAGTCGACCCAAGGCAAAGTTGGGTCGACCCAAGGACAGGTTGAGCCGACCCAAACACGGGCTGAACATAACGGCTAGTTGTGCAGAAATGCTTTTTGGACTCCCAACGGCTATAAACGGCTAGTTTCTTCAATCCAACGGTCAGAAAGGACTATTTGGAGGTTGGAGAAGTATTTAAGAGGGAGTATTCATCAGAGGAAGTAAGCTTTTGGGAAAATACATCAAGTACATTCAAGAGAGAACCCTAGCAAGGCAAGCTTCATCAAGAGCTTCATTCAACAATCAAAGAAAGGGATTGAGCAGTTTCAAAGAGGCATCAAGAGCTCCATCCTCCCTTGAAGAGTGAAGCATCCTTGACAAAGAAGAGCAAAGCCACTTCAAAGCGATAAATACTTTCTAACTCTTCTTTGTAGTTCATATTGTTTTATCTGCTCATTTAGGAGTTTGAATCTTTTCTTTTTATTTGTTAAACACTTTGTAAAGGTTCGTTGGTGAGCCCATAAAACCAACATAGGTTTTTGGTGAGTCCGGAAAACCAAAGTGTAAAGGTTCGTTGGTGAGCCCGTAAAACCAACATAGGTTCGTTGGTGAGCCCGTAAAACCAACAAAGGTTTTTGGTGAACCCGGAAAACCAAGTGTATAGGTTCGTTGGTGAGCCCGCAAAACCAACAAAGGTTTTTGGATTGTGAGCCCGGAAAACAATCCAACTGTAATCCGCGGGATTATAGTGAATTCCCAAGGAGACGCTTGGGGAGTGGACGTAGGTGCTAAGGAGAGCACCGAACCACTATATATTGTTGTGTTTGTGTTGTGCTTGTGCTTACGTTTATTCTTGCATCATCTTCTATCTTTGCACTAGTTTAAATCATTCAAATAGTTTAAGGAAGCATCCACCGCACTTAATTAAGAAAACGATTAAAGCACCAAAATTTAGAAGAAACCAATTCACCCCCCCCTCTTGGCTTGTCACCTTGGGCAACAAGTGGTATCAGAGCAAGGTGCTCTAATAGTACTCATTGATCTCACAATCAAGAGTTAAAGATCATGACAACCCAAGTGGGATGTTCTATGAGTGAGGGACAATTAATTGATAGACCACCTCTATTTAATGACACAAACTACACATACTGGAAAGCTAGGATGAGGATATTCATTCAAGCTTTAGACTATGAATTATGGTACATTGTTACTAGAGGCCCTCACTCACTCTCTCACACTATTAATGAAAAAGACTTAGCACAATTGAATACTAATGCTATGAACATACTATATTGTGCTATCCATGAAACTGAATTTAATAAAATCTCTGCATGCTTATCTGCTAAGGAAATCTGGGATACTTTAGAAAATATTTATGACAAAATTCAGATTAGCTCACATGTGCTTCAATTACACACTAACAGTGAGCCTGCAGAAAAAGATGTTGAATCTCCCAATCCGGAAGAAAGAACAACAAATGAAGAATTCGGTGATGAAAACAAGGACCCATTCCCAAACACCGAAAAATTCAAAAGCTTCCTAAAGACAAAGAAGAAGAGGAAGCAAGAAGAAAGGAAGAAAGAGATAAAAAGCAAGAAAGCCTTGATCAAGGAAGAGTCAAGCAAGAAAATGAAAGTGAGGAGCAACAATAATGATACTAGCTCCAAAGAACTACAAGAGGTAACTAACTTATGCCTTATGGCACAAGAAGATAAGGTAAAATCTGAATCTGATTTCACACCTAATGAATTTCAGGAAGAATTCTCTTATGATGAACTATTAAATGCTTTTCATGATTTGTATGGTGAATGTAGAAAATTAGCTACGAAAAATAAAAATCTTAAAAAGCTAAATCTGGAAATGTCAGAAGAAAGAAATTCTTCCGCTGAAATGAAAGACAAATTAAATTCTGAGAATGAACGCTTAAGATTAAATTCGGAAGAATTGATTCAGAAAAATCAGAATTTAATTAAAGAAAATCAAAACTTAAGTGAAGAAGTTAACCAATTGAAATCTTTTATTAACAAATTCACTGTAAGTTCAGAAAGATTAAAAACGATGTTTGAAAGCCAACATGCTGTTTTTGATAAATCAAGACTTGGCTGGATTCCTTTGCTCAATAATAAACCCCTAAAGAAAAAGGTTATCAATTCGCCAAGCAAACCATCAAATAAGATAACTTATTTCAAACATAAAAAGATTGGGCATAAAAACTTTACCTATGGTTCTAATACGAATAAATCAAATGGTAAAGTTATTACGATTAAACAGATTTGGATTCCAAAAGGAACCATATGCACTAACCCTCAAGGACCCAAGCAAGCTTGGGTACCCAAAATGAAAATATGAGGGTGTAGATGTAGGTGTGCCAAGCTACCCATGGAATAAATGAAATTTTCATACAAATGGGTGCGTTGACACATAATTAAAGATAAGTCTCAATTTATTCATTAAATCTAGTATAAGGTTTAACATTCTACTTCATGTATTGAAATTATCTTTTTATGAAATTACGATACTCTCTGCATCAAAGTTTTTAAATGCCTCATATGTTAAATCTTATCTCAACGATTTTAGCATGAAACTTTCTAGTGCTTGCATCATAATAAGAAAACAATGAATGAATATGTATAACCTTCTCCTTTAAGTTTTTCAAAATCTAAATTTCTGCTCTAATATAAATGGTTGATGCTGACTTCATGTTAAAACTTTATTGAGCATAATACTTATGAAATCTTATTTCATTATTTGTAAAGGTATGAGTATAATTTATCATTATATCACTCATTCCTTATGTGATTATTTGAAATATATTATGATTTACTCTATAAGTCGCATGTATGCATCATATGTTTCAATCATAAATGATTAATGTGTCGTGATCATAATAGGAATTCTACTAAAAAGTTTTATAACAATGGATTGTTTTTTCTTTATAAGTAATTCTCAAGACTATTCTAAAAATCTAAGATTAATAAATCTGATCTTTAAAGTGTTTCATTTAGTATAATCATTGTATCCATGATTAATATCTTTCTCTAAAAATTATTTCAAATTCTACTGATTAATTGTAACATGTCATGCTTAACTTGATCATAAAAATCTTTTAAAGCATGAATATTAATTCTTTTAAACTATCACTCATAAGTCAAAATAAAATCCTAATTGCTCTAAAAGAAGATTGCTCAACTCCCTGAAACATGATTATTAGTGTTGAAAACTAAATAATAATCAAAATTTTTGATAGAAACAACTGTTTAAGATAATTTGATTAAAACTCAACTTGTATATCTTATTGATAATTATCTTAAGCAAATAGAATCTAAGCTAAATTAATTCTGAAAATAAAAAAAAATTTGATTTGACCTTGATGAATCCTTCTATTGCCTCACATGCTTGTCCTTGAACCATTTTACTTAATGAAGTTATCTCTTTAGTTCAAGTGACTTGTGCTTGCTTATATTTAGGCAATCTCTTGAGTAAAGTGACTCAAATTCAATTATTATCATGTCTCATGTTGAGTCATCTAGTTAAGAAATATGTTGTATGAATGTTTTTGTATCCTAGAGAACCTAATGAATTGCCTTCAAGAAAAGAAAAAGATTTAGCTAATGATACAGGACTTATGAGCAAGAAATTTCAACTTGAAGGACACCTCGATGAAAGATACAATAAACATCCCCTTGCAAACAAAAAAAAGAGAGATTTTCTTCAGCCAAGGATGTAAAGAATTTAAAAGATATTTGGCTTGAAGAATGCTAAATGCATTGGTAATCTAAACCCTTCTCTTGTGAGTTAGTTGAGCAAAATTAATAGTCTGAAATTATATGGTAGCATGATTAAACATTTAATTGCTAATCTTCTTGATATCATGCTTCATTCTCATGCTAATGATAATTGTTTCATGGTATGATTAAATTGAAGTTCACTTTTGCCTGTATAATGCATAACCATGAAATACACAAGTTTATGCCTCAAGTTTCTAATTCAAAATAACTTGTGATAAGCTATGAATCATTGGGCATAATGAAAATGCTGTTTACATGATATATATTTATATGCAGCATATTAGATTAATTCTTTATTCTGCTCTTTCATGTAACTACTTGAAAATAACAAAAAGAGAGAGAGATAAAGAAAAAGAAAATGAACATTGCTCAGAAGAAGTAAAAGCTAAGTAAATACTCCAATCTTAAGTAAAAGCAGCGCAAGCATAATATATTCAGCATATTTGTGAGACTTGTGTGAACATTCTTTTGGAAGGGATAAAATCCATAATTAATTATATTTAAATAGAGAGAGTTTGGAGTGAATATCTTGTTGCTAAAGAGAACAGTTTAACATTTCTACATTGCTCATTATAGGGATGGTGCCAATGGGGAGGCTAGTGGTAGTACCCGGCACTATTTGACCCAACTATTCGGTGTAGGGCATATTAGGGATGGCACAAGAGGGAGGCTAGTGGTAGTACCTCGTGTCCCTTCCAACTCCACCGGATAGGGAGCAAATAGAATATAGAGCATAGAAAAGTAAAACCAAAAAATAAATGAAGATAATCAAAATGTTCATTGAATGGTTAAAGAAAGAAATTAAAAAATTTTGGGGAATGAATGATAAATAAATGAAAATATATAAGAAGGTTGTGAAAAATCAAATGAAGTTTCAATCACTTGAAAACACACCTTAAGGATAAAATCAGTGCTAAATTGTATTTAAATAAAGAAAATTTTATTTGAAAAGAATTGATTTTGATCCATGACATGCTTGTTATGTTTTGCATACTTTGAATTATATGTTTTCAATGTTCAGTTTGAAATGCTTCATGCTTGAATAATTTGATTGAAACATGTTTCTACCAATGGCAAATTTATTTTTCTTTTTTTTATGACACTCATAATTTGGAATAGGCTTTAACTTTGTATACAAGTTTTTGCTTCACCTTTGACTTCGAAATAACTTGTGCCTCAAAGCCTAATGAAAATTGTTTTTACTTGTATTCTATACTCATCAATGATATGTTGGATTTTTCTTGTACTCTCTTGATCAAAAATAAAATTTCTTATTAAATCGGTTCCAATGTTTGAATGTTTGAAAAATTACATAAAGAATTTTTCTAAAAATATTTTTGAAAGAAATTTTAGATTTGTCGTTCATGATCACCTTTGAAATCTGAAAGTTGAATATATTTATAAAAAGAAGAAGAAAAGGATACTTCTATTTTAATGAATATCTTCCAAAAAAAAAAAAAAGGATAATCTGAATTTGCAAATTAGGCAGAATGAATTGATTATAATTTATCTTTCAACTTGCCTAACATTAGTACATAATGTCCTCCAATTTGTACCAAAATTCAATATGAATTACAAAGATTCTGGATGTGCTCTAATGTTTTTGAAATATGTGTTTTCAATCTTAATAGTTTAAGATAAGCAACAAATGAGAAGATACATATCTCAAATTACAACCTTGAAAGCCTCCTTGAGAATCTTTATGAAATTCAGAATCTGATTTTGTATAAAAGCTTAAACTCAATATGAATTCCTAGATAAAACTACAGCTTAAGAAAAATAGAATAATTCTGATGCCTTGATTGCTTGCCCCGATACGCATCTGAAACATATTATTTCTTATCTTCAAAGTGTACTAATATTGGTCTGAATGATGTGTCTTTCGATGATCTTGATTGCAAACAAATATTTTTAAATATGTGATTTTATTTTGATATTGAAAAGATTTATTGTGCTTCATATATACATTGCTGAAAAACTTTGATTAAGAAATTGAGTTCTATAAATATATATACTTCAATGATCATCTATATATTTTTTTTCCTCTCCTACATTATTAAAGACTTCTATCAAAATATATATGTATATATATATTATTAAAAGAGTGAATGATCTTAAGTTTAGAAATATTTCAGCTCACTCAAATGATTCTTAAAAGAAAGAAAATGTAAATGCTTTTGAAAGAATTTGAGCTTCAAATGAATTATTTTCTGATTAATATTTCAGTACATTTTCTCAAAGATTAAGAGGAAGCATAACTTGTTCTTCAGAGATTAAAAAGAGTGATTGCTATAAATTTTGAATAATTCTAGATCACTCTACATTCTTGATATCATAAAGTTTCAGTTTTATTCACGTTTATCATTAAAATCTGAAATTCAGCAAAAGATAAGAATAATTAAAGAAGAATGCATCTTTTAAGGGGGAGCTTTAGATATTCAGTATCTTATCCTAAAGTTACTTTAATTTGATGCATACCTTGAATTTTATGGATTGATTTTGATGAACCTCCTTATATTGCAAGACTTGCTTTAATTATATAATAAGTTTATACCTTGAGATGAGTTCTATAAAGGTTGTCTTATCTCAAACCTTGAGTCTTATGAAAATAAAATATATTTTCGAGATTGACAATTTTATTGAACAAATTCTAAAACTCTCAAATAGAATGATTAATTAAGGGGGAGAAAGAAAATTTCAGAGGGAGAGATCATATAGAACTTAATCATGTAAATTCACAACTAAAGATGAGAGAAAGAATACTAAATGTAAAGTGGTATTAAACTTTGTGCCTCATTGAATATCTTTTGAAAGTTGGATTTTCATCTGTACTTAATTGGTAAATCACTTGTTTTGAAAACTAAGTGAAAAGGATTCCATTTGTCTTAGTATTGGAAATTTACTTTGGAATCTACTAATGAGCTCTTATTGGCTTGCACTTTAGTGTTTCAATCATGAGCCAATTCATTTTAATTGATTTTGATGATATGATCTTTAAAGGAGTAAAAGAAAGTCTTTAAGAGAGCTTTCAAAGAACTTTCAAAGCCCTGAATTTTATGCATCCTACATTGCATAAATTCATATTTTGGTATCTATGCTCCAATACTTTTATATCATGAAAGAACTTTGAAGTCATTAAGAATTAAGGATTCAACATAATCTTATGTTTTTCGAGTATATAAGTTTTGATCTTTATTTGCTCTTATACTATACTCTGAAAATTAATTAGATTGCTCTCATCTTGTTATATACTTAATATATATATATATATATATATAAAGATGTTGAGTTTTCATTCGTGCCTTCTTTGAATATTATTCTTGATACTCCTTGAAATAACTTGAAAAAGATTCCATCTACACTTGATTTGAAAAATATCTTTGGAATCTACATTTAGAGATCACTTCTGACTTACATCCTTAATATCTCATTCCTAAAGCCAAACACATAGAAATAAGATATCATTTTATTAGGGATCGTGTGCAAAATGGAAACATATGTATTGAGCATATATGTACTGAAAAACAATTAGCCGACATATTCACAAAATCCTTGAGTGAAGATAGATTCTGCACGCTAAGGAGAGAATTGGGTATATGTGATCCTTTTTATTGAAGAAATATAAAAGGGAGCCAGTAGTTTCATGATACATTCCTCCAATTTCTAAAAATCCATGAAACATGAGTCAAACTTGTTATCTATAGATTCCTTACTCATGTATCATTGTCCCAGAAAGAATTTATAAGGATTGGAAGCAAGAAAAATTTTTAGAAGCAAAAAGGAAGAGAAAAGAAAAATACTGCACTTGGGTCAACCCAACCCAGAATAGGGTCGACCCAACGTTGAGTCAACCCAAGAAAATTCTTGAGTCGACCCAACGTCGGGATCCCACTGTTAAAAGGGGGACCCGTGAGCTATCTAGGGCACTGTTTGCCCTTGTCCTCTTCTGAAAACCCTATTCCCCACTCTCAAATCTTCTCCAATCATCTCCAAACATTAGATTACTTCAAGATCTTGGAGAAATGGGACCCAAGAGAGTCGTAGCCAAGCGATCCGGGAGAGTCTCATGATCTTGTTTAGAGCCTAGGATATGTATCTAGTTCTCATATGTATTTGGTGGTTATCATGCATCTTTAAACTTTGATTGAGGAATATTGTATTTGCTTTTGCTTTTGATATACTAAAATATTCCTATTTTGATCAATGAAGTTTGAAGTTTGGTATTTATTGCATCTTTTCCCCATATATACATTTTTTTTTGATGATAACAAAAAGGGGGAGAAGAAAAGAAAGAGTATATCAATTTAAGAAAAGAAAGAGTATTTTATTTGAGAAGTAAAGAAAGAGTACTTTAGGAGAAGCAAAGATCATCTTGGGGGAGAAGTAAAGAAAGAGTATCTTAGGAGAAGTAAAGGGAGAAGTAAAGATATCTTTAGAGTAAATAGAGTAACAAAAAGGGGGAGAAGTAAAGAAAGAGTAATAAGAGGAGAAGTAAAGAAAGAAAGAGAAATAATTTGTAAAACAAATTGAAAATCATATAGGAAAGCATATACATCCAAGGGGGAGCAATTTGCAACAATGAAAATGATCAACTCAAAAATTTATATCAAATTTCAGAATTTGGTACACATAAATTCAGAATTTGGCACGCACCTCTCGCACCCCGATACATAGCCTGAAACTCATATTATCTCAAATTTTTGAAGTTTCATCGCTAATGAATTATAAATGAAAGGGGGAGCAATTCAAAGAGTCAAATTGGCAACATTTAAATGATATAGGGGGAGATTTCACAAGTATATATGAAAAGCTGAAATTCAGCAGTTTAATCCCTTTTATAAACTGATTTTAAAGACAAGTATCAATAGGCTTATACTCTTTATTTTGTAATCATCAAAAAGGGGGAGATTGAGGATGATAGTGTTATTTTGATGATTAACAAGCAATTATCTAGAGCATGCTATAAGTTAAATTGATACTTCATTTATAAGTTCATTACTCTCAGTATATTTGTTTAATTGAAAATGGATAAATGGCCTTGTTCATTTGGATGAATCTAACCTTGAAAATGCAGCAAAGTGTGGTTTGAGTCGACCCACAGGTTGATTGGGTCGACCCCGGTACATCAAGAAGTCATCTGGCGCACTCCTGCAAAAATGGCACAAATGAACAGTAAGTTGGGTCGACCCAAGGTAAGCATGAGTCGACCCAACCTCCAAAGAACCTCAAAACACAACAGAAGAATGCTCTCTGGATTTACTGAGAGGGTCGACCCACACAGTGGTTGAGTCGACCCAAGCTTGAGTCGACCCAAACCCTGAGAGGGTCGACCCAAAGGCAAGACAGAAAGACAGACAGAAAATGGTTCTCTGGAATTACTGAGAGGGTCGACCCAAGAAGAAGTTGAGTCGACCCAAGTGAACTTTGAGTCGACCCAAAAAATGGTTGGGTCGACCCATGGGAAGGAAGGCTGAAATTGAGGTTTCTGTGGTTTCTGAGAGGGTCGACCCAAGGAATGTTTGAGTCGACCCAAGGCAAAGTTGGGTCGACCCAAGGACAGGTTGAGCCGACCCAAACACGGGCTGAACATAACGGCTAGTTGTGCAGAAATGCTTTTTGGACTCCCAACGGCTATAAACGGCTAGTTTCTTCAATCCAACGGTCAGAAAGGACTATTTGGAGGTTGGAGAAGTATTTAAGATGGAGTATTCATCAGAGGAAGTAAGCTTTTGGGAAAATACATCAAGTGCATTCAAGAGAGAACCCTAGCAAGGCAAGCTTCATCAAGAGCTTCATTCAACAATCAAAGAAAGGGATTGAGCAGTTTCAAAGAGGCATCAAGAGCTCCATCCTTCCTTGAAGAGTGAAGCATCCTTGACAAAGAAGAGCAAAGCCACTTCAAAGCGATAAATACTTTCTAACTCTTCTTTGTAGTTCATATTGTTTTATATGCTCATTTAGGAGTTTGAATCTTTTCTTTTTATTTGTTAAACACTTTGTAAAGGTTCGTTGGTGAGCCCATAAAACCAACATAGGTTTTTGGTGAGCCCGGAAAACCAAAGTGTAAAGGTTCGTTGGTGAGCCCGTAAAACCAATATAGGTTCGTTGGTGAGCCCGTAAAACCAACAAAGGTTTTTGGTGAACCCGGAAAACCAAGTGTATAGGTTCGTTGGTGAGCCCGCAAAACCAACAAAGGTTTTTGGATTGTGAGCCCGGAAAACAATCCAACTGTAATCCACGGGATTATAGTGAATTCCCAAGGGGACGCTTGGGGAGTGGACGTAGGTGCTAAGGAGAGCACCGAACCACTATATATTGTTGTGTTTGTGTTGTGCTTGTGCTTACGTTTATTCTTGCATCATCTTCTATCTTTGCACTAGTTTAAATCATTCAAATAGTTTAAGGAAGCATCCACCGCACTTAATTAAGAAAACGATTAAAGCACCAAAATTTAGAAGAAACCAATTCACCCCCCCCTCTTGGCTTGTCACCTTGGGCAACAAGAGTGATTTTCTTTGACAATAATATCATCCACATATATTGATATATAGATAACACTAGAACCAGATTTGTAAATAAGAGATGATCTAACTTCAAAACAACCAAGGTGCCGAAAGATATTGTCTAATCTCTAGAACCAGGCATGCGATGCCTATTTATATCCACATGATGAACTCTATAGTTTTCAAACGTAACTAGGATAATTACTATCAACAAAACCTAAAGGTTGCAACATATACGCATCTTAATGTAAAGTATCACATAAGAATGCATTACTTACATAATACAAGGTTTTAAAATATAACTACCGAAGATAGTCCATTCTCTAGTAGAAAAGGGAAGACAAGACAATTCCATCACTTGGATCTTAAACAAATGAAGCTAACTGCTGCCCAACTATGCAGCCCAATAAGGGGATGAATTAGGTTTTTCGAAAACATTAAGTGATATACAGCGAACTAAAACTCAATGAGTAAATGTGAATTGCAGCGAGTAATTAATAAGTAAATATACAAGTGATCAATTCAGACAATTCATGTAACACAAATATAGCAAAATTCATAGTGGTTCGGTGCCAATCCTGCACCTATATCTACCCTCCAAGACATTCTTCTTAAAAATTTTTACTATAATCTTTCTAGGATTACAGTACGATTGTTTTACTCGAGATCACAATCAACCTAGTTGATTTTTACTGGTAATCAACCAAAACTACCACCGAGCCTATCCCAGGCTCAATAGAATCTAGTTCAAGATTTGGATAGACCTTTCCTCAAGTTTTAGTCCTTAAAACTTATTACAATATAGTATAAAGAATAATGTGTAAACACAACAAAGTATTGCTCCTTAATGATAAATACAATAAATAAATGGAGCTTTGTCTTAGTTGGTTAGCCTTGATTGAACTTGAATACACTTCACCAACTTTCTCAGATGTGAACTTTTAGCTCTCAATGAATGCATTTAAATATTTTTCTCTTTGAAGCTCTCTTCTTTTTCTTGGCTCTTCAATTCATTCCATTTCTTTTTTTTTCTTTGGGTGTGCTCATGTATTTATACCACTTAGGAGTGGTTCGAAGACTCTCCTAACCATTAGACAAGTTAAAAGAGCCATTGTGAGATTAAAATAGCCGTTTTGATTTATAAAAAACTAGTCGTTACTGTTATCAGGAGTAAAGAAGTCGATTCAACGTTTTCAGGGGTCGACTCATGATCTCTAGAAGTTGGCTCATGATTTTTTGGGGTTGACTTAAATTTGTTGTTTTTGTCGCACTCTATCTCTCTCCCGTAACCATTGTAGAGTCGACTCTTTTAGTTTAGAGGTCGACTCGATATCTTCATGAGTTGACTCTCAAACAGATTAAATTTTACTGGTCCATGTCTTTTTTTTGTTGCCGTTCATGGGGTCAACTTGCTTGCTTTTGAGGTCGACTCTCGTCTAATAGGTGTCGGCTCATGTTCTTTATGGGCCGACTCGCCAACATGATAAAATTTATAGCTCTCTATCTTTTCTCTGTAGCTATTCAGGGGTTGACTCCTTTTTTTTGGGGCCAACTCTTGTCTAATTAAAGTCGGCTCGTGTTCTTCATAGGTCGACTCGGCAATATGATAAATTTTACAGCTCTTTGTCTTTTCTCTGGAGCCATTCAGAGGTCGACTCCTTTTCTTCTCAAGTTGACTCTTGTCTAATTAGAGTTAGCTTTTATTCTTCATGGGTTGACTCGCCAATATGATGAAATTTACAGCTCTCTATCTTTTGTCGAAGATTGTTCTAAGGTCCACTTGTGATCTGTTGGAGTTGACTCGATATTTTTATGCGTCAACTCTCCAGCAGACTGAATTTACTGCTCTCTGTCTTTTCTCCATAGCCATTCAAGGGTTGACTTGCTTGCTTCTAGGGTTGACTCTCGTTTGACTGAAGTGTTAGCATCCCACATATGCCATGAAAATTTCGAATAATTTTCAGATTGCAGCGGAAAAACTATGCGGGATCCGTTCATCGCATGAACGTATTTTAAAACCATTCGTTTGTAGATAGATTAGAATTAAATTATTTTAAACCATTTTAAAATCATTAAGAAGATCAGATCTTCACCTTGTGCGGGTAGATGGTCTCCGCAAATCTGATTTACGTGGTATTTGATCAAGGCTCAGTGGAAGCCGCATACGCGTCCGGCCTCTACAGGTATCCACACGAAGTACTGACTCGATCGAAGCCTTTGGATCTCACCGGGGTGCTAGCTCCCTTGCAGAGATGGCTATGGATGGCTGAAGTCCTCTCCTTTGAATCAACCTTTGATTGGATTGAGAGGAAGAAGAAGAAGGATGGATTTAGGAAGAAGAAAACAAGACCCGCAGCCTTTCTCTTTTTCTTCCTTTTGGAACCAAGATGAAGAAGGAAGAGGGCGTCCCAAGCTTTTCTTTTTCTTCTCTTGATTGTGGCTCAAAGGAGGAAGATGGAGGAGGGTGCTCACGGTTGGAATGAGGAGAAAACATTCATTTTTTTTTTTTCGAAATTCCATGCTCCCTTTTAATTAGTTAAGAGATAAGGATGAGTTCCTATTTTTTAGGAACTCATCTTTATCTCTTCTTTTGGCTAACAAGGAGGGGCGTGCGCCCCTCCTCTTTCTCCCACGCACACCCCAAGGGGAGGAGCGTGGGCCCCTCCCTCAAGTTCATTTAAATCTACTATTTAAATAAATTAAAGGGGGTTTTAATTTGGGTCTAGAGCATGAGTCCAATCCTAGTCAAAATAGGACTTGTATGGACCTATTTCAATTTCCTCCCAATCCTAATCTAATTAGGACTTAATTGAACCATAACTCTATTGAACTCTTCAATCCTAATCCAATTAGGAGTCATGAAATTAATTAGATTAAATTTAAAATTAATTAGGACTTAAGAAAATCCTAATCTAATCAGGACTTGTTCAAATTTCAGCCCTAAGACAATTAGGACATTAGAAATCCTATTCCAAATAGGATTCTAATTTAATTTGAAATCCTAATCCAATTAGGACTCTAAGGATCTTACTCCAAGTAGGACTCGTGATCAAGTCCAATTAATTAAATTTAATTAATTAAATTAAATTGCAATTCGATTGCAATTGTTCCTTCTTCCAACCACTAACTCTTAGCGGGTTATCCATTTATCAATCTAATTGATTATTTATGATTCCTAATCACATTCAACCATCGGATCGGTCAATACCTCTAATGTGTGTGACCCCATAGGTTCTATTCTGATTGGTAGTGAGAAATATTGCGATCTCTATCACAATATCATTGAAAACTCCTTTCAATGGGTTGAAACAATTTCAACTCAACTCATCAGGGTTTATCGACCATCAAGATGATCCCTGTGAGTCTCACCATCCACCAGTGATACCTAGCAGTATGTAGTGGCCACCCAGCAGAATAGAATGATGAACCTCTAGGTGCAGTTATCGTATGATACAGTCCTTCTATCGTGGATCCCTACAGACCGGAAGTCATGGATAACTCGTCAAACTCCGTCGTCTGTCATATGTCTAGATTTATTCGACTTGAGTTCGATAGTGGAAAACTCTTTCTCCACTTTATATTACTGCCCTGGCCAAGGTCTTAGAACTCAGTCTAATAAATCACATAGGATCACTCCTCTTCTATCAAGGTCGATAGATTCCATGTAAGTGCATACCCTACTCCTACAGTGAACTTACTGCAGCCAATCTACACTATAAGGACCCATATGGCTAGAGACCATGTATACGTGTAGTCAAACTACAATAACCTCACTGTGAGTAGCCGAAGTACCGCAGGTCAAAGGACCAGTCATACTACTGCAACATCAAGCAAGTCACTGACGAGTGGATAGACATCCAAGTGACTTCTTGTCTTGGTCACGCTCAGTACCCTTGTTCTCTAACAAGCACCTGCACTATCACTTCAGTGTCCCTACACTGTGGACTCGAGTCTCGTCCATCCAGAAGAATAGTGATCTGTGCACTGATCGGATCGATCACCGTCCTCGTGATGATCCATTGATCAGGAGCATTTAGAAATTAATCACCAATGATACATGGCTCAAATTCTCAACTCTTGAGAATATGTATCATCATCTTATTAATTCCTTGGACGATTCATAGACACATAAACAATATGAATGAAAAAGATGCCCATTTATTATCCAATAACAATAAAGTCAAGTACAAATTTATGTCCTAGAATTAATAATGTGTCCGCCAGATTGGCTTCTAGGGCATACATCTAACAATCTCCCACTTGCACTAAAGCCAATCAGACATATATCTAAGTCCCATCTTCTCAAGGTGGGCTTCTGTCTTCTGCTGATTTAACTGCTTAGTGAGCGGGTCTGCCACGTTGTCCGCGGAGTCTACTCTCTGCACCTCGACATATTTCTTCTCGAGGTATTCGCGTATGAGGTGAAAGCGCCGCTCTATGTGCTTGGACTTCTGATGAGACCTTGGCTCCTTAGCAAGAGCTATGGCGCCATTATTATCGCAGTAGAGTGTGATGGCATCCGATGGCATTACATCTAGCTCTGCAATAAATTTGTTGAACCAGAAGGCTTCCTTTGCAGCTTCAGAGGCGGCGATATACTCAGCTTTCATGGTAGAATCAGCAATGATCGGTTGTTTGGAACTCTTCCAATTTACCGTACCACCATTGCACAAGAACACATATCCAGATGTAGACTTTCTATCATCAATATCAGTCATAAAGTTTGAATCTGTGTATCCTTCTACCTTTAACTTTGATGCTCCTCCAAAGACCAAGAACAAATCTTTAGTTCTTCTTAAGTACTTAAGAATGTTCTTCACAGCAGTCCAGTGCTCTTCACCTGGATTCGACTGATATCTGCTAGTGACACTCACAACAAGGGCTATATCAGGTCGTGTACACAGCATGGCATACATGAGGCTTCCTATTGCAGAAGCATAAGGAATCCTGCTCATGCGTTGAATCTCTTCAGATGTGTTGGGGCACATCTTTTTGGAGAGATGAATCCCATGTCTAAGGGGTAATAGACCCCTTTTGGAGTTTTCCATACTGAACCTCTTCAGTACCTCCTCTATGTACATCTTTTGTGATAGGCCAAGCATCCTTTTAGATCTATCCCTATAGACCATTATCCCCAAAATGTAGGATGCTTCCCCAAGGTCTTTCATGGAGAACTCTTTTGATAACCAGACCTTGACCGAGGTTAGCATAGGAATATCATTTCCTATCAGGAGGATGTCATCCACGTACAGTACGAGGAACACAACAACACTCCCACTAACCTTCTTGTAAACACACGGTTCCTCTTCGTTCTTGATGAACTTAAACGATTTGATCGCATCATTAAAACGAGTGTTCCAACTCCGGGATGCTTGCTTTAGTCCATAGATGGACCTTTGCAGCTTGCAAACCTTGTGATCACCATCACTAGAAGTGAAACCCAAAGGCTGCTCCATATAGATATCTTCATCAAGATATCCATTCAGGAAAGCAGTTTTCACATCCATCGGCCATATTTCATAATCATGAAATGCTGCAATGGCAAGCAATGTTCGAATGGATTTCAGCATGGCTACAGGTGAAAAGGTCTCCTGATAGTCAATGCCTTCGCGCTGACTATACCCTTTCGCTACTAGCCTTGCCTTATAGGTCTCTACCTTTCCATCCAAACCTATCTTCCTTTTATAGATCCATTTACATCCAATAGGTACTATACCTTCTGGTAGATCTACTAAGGTCCAGACTTGGTTGGAATACATGGAGTCTATCTCTGACTTCATGGCTTCCAGTCATTTCTCGGAATCGATATCAGATATCGCCTCATCGTAGGTATTGGGATCCTGTACATGTTCCCTATCTCCCATGAGAAACATTTCCTCGGTGTCCTCTACTAGTATACCTAAGTATCTATCGGGAGGATGGGAGACCCTACTAGATCTACGAGGTGGAGGAGGTACTACGTGTACTGGCTCTGTATGAATAGGTTCTATAGGATCCATGACTCGTTGCTTTTCAGAGACTCTCTCTTCAAGCTCAATTTTTCTCCCACTGCCTCTATCAAGGATAAACTGTTTTTCCAGAAAGACGGCATGTCGGCTCACAAACACATTGTGATCCTCTGAGATGTAAAAATTGTATCCTAATGACTCTTTAGGATATCCAATGAAACGAGCACTTATGGTCCAAGGCTCTAACTTGTCCGCCTGTAGTTGCTTGACGTGGGCCGGACATCTCCAAATCTTGAGATGACCAAGACTCGGCTTCTTACCATGCCATATCTCATACGGTGTGGTAGGAACGGATTTAGAGGGAACTCTATTCAATAAATAAATTGCGGATAATAAGGCATCTCCCCAAAGAAATATAGGTAGATCAGTGAAGCTCATCATGGATCGGACCATATCCAATAGAGTCCGATTCCTCCTTTCTGACACCCCGTTGAGTTGAGGTGTACCCGGAGGTGTCCATTGTGAGACTATGCCATTTTTCTTGAGATAATCCCGGAATTCCCCACTAAGGTATTCTCCTCCTCGATCTGATCGAAGAACCTTAAGGGTTTTTCCAATCTGTTTTTCTACTTCATTTCTGAACTCTTTGAACTTTTCAAAAGACTCAGATTTGTATCTCATAAGATACACATACCCATATCGTGAATAGTCATCGGTAAAGGTAATGAAGTATGAATAACGACCCCTGGCTAGCACATCGAATGGGCCACACACATCAGTGTGTACCAGGGTAAGTATTTCAGTGGTCCTCTCCCCATGTCCTACAAAGGGTAACCTAGCCATTTTTCCTTGAAGACAGGACTCACAAACTGGATATGACTCAGAAGTCAATGGGCCGAGAAGCCCATCTTTCTCCAATTTGTTCATTCTGTCCTCTCCAATATGGCCAAGCCTGAGGTGCCACAAATACTTCTGGTTTATCTCATCTCTCGATCTTTTAGATCCTATGGCATCCACTACTTGCTCAGACACATTCACAGACACATCAATATGCAAGTGATAGAGACTGTCAATCATGAAACCACATGCAACTAATTTATTTCTGAAATAAATAGAACAGCAGTCTTCGTCAAAAGTCAAAACATGACCATCCTGTGCTAAACACGAAACAGAAATCAAATTCCTGCTAGCAGCAGGGACATAATAACAGTCTCTAAGCAATAAACTAAATCCAGACGGTAATCGCAGAGGGTAGGTGCCCACAGCTACAGCAGCAACTCATGCCCCGTTGCCAACCCGAAGGGTCACTGCACCTTCTGCCAGCCTCCTACTTTCCTTTAGACCCTGCATAGTAGTGCACAAATGAGCACTAGAACCAGAATCTATAACCCAACTAGAAGTAGAAGAAACCGTAAGGTTAGTTTCAATCACGAGCAAGTCTAGCATACCTTCAGAAGGTGTGTCCTTTTTGTTCTTCAGGCTCTCGAGGTATGAAGGGCAGTTCCTTTTCCAGTGGCCGTTGACGTTGCAGTGGAAACATTTTCCTTTGTCATCAGCCCTTTTCTTATGAACTTCTTTCTTAGGCTTTTTGTCTTTCTTGTGCTTCTTTGCAGGCTTCTTTTTCTTCCAAGTAGACTTTCTCTTGGAACTAGAAGTCAGCTCAGCAGCCAGAACAGAGCCCCTTGAACCTTTCAAGGCCCCTTCAGCAGTTACCAACATATTCAACAATTCGGTCTTTGCGCATTCAATTTTATTCATATGGTAGTTTACTATAAACTGACCAAATGAATTAGGAAGGGATTGCAGGATCAGATCTATCTGCAGTTCCTTATGCATGGACATACTGAGCTTCTCAAGCTCCTCGAGGTTCTTGATCATAGTCAGACAATGATCGTGGACAGACTGCCCCTCACGCATCTTTGCCTTGAAGAGCCTCTTGGACACTTCAAAGCGTGCAGTGCGGCTCTGCTCACCATACAACTCTTGCAGATGAGCCAGTATTTCCCTAGCAGTCTTTATGTTCTCATGCTGGCATTGAAGTTCGTTAGTCATGGATGCCATGATGTAGCACTTGACCCTAATATCGTCATCAGTCCACTTCTGATGCGTCTCACGCTGATCATCAGTAGGACGTGCTGGTAGCCTAGGGATATCATTCTCGAGCACATACCCTATTTTCTCACAATTCAGAATAATTTTCAGGTTTCTAAGCCAGTCTTTATAGTTGGTTTCGGTCAGTCTGTTGGTCTCAAGGATTCGGATCAAAGGGTTTGAAGCTGACATTGTGATCTGTAGAGAGTAAAGATTTTAGTTAGACTTTGTACTTGAACTTAATTTGTTCTAGGGACTTTTAAAACAAATATGCTCCCACTATTTTCTCGAATCCCTCATACTCCCCTGATGGAGAAACGAAAACCCTACGCGACTAGGATTTTTAGTGGGTACTGCGGTCTCACCGATTTACATGCCGCCTCACCTAACAGTTATTGGTGACATATAAATGGATGAGTGTACAACTCTTGTACAATGCTTCTCAAGCAAATTGCAGTGGTACTTGGTCTCTAAGTCATGAAGACCTCACCTAACAGTTATTGGCCCCATTACTTAGTTAAGTCAGACCCACCATATAACCGCAGAAATAAAGTCGTCATTGGGTCCTCACCTAACAGTTATTGGTGCCCAACCCCACCTTTACCCCACAACATCTCATGTCTAATAGAGAGGTCCAGTCCCCCGATGCAACTTGCCCACTGTGTCCAGCCGAGACAAATCAACGCCTTAGCAACTCTACTACGGTGGAAGACCTATGGACTTAATATTGCATAATCAAGTCTTAGTGTTTGCAACTTGAGTTCTTCATAAGAGGTAATCGAACAATTGGCCAGGTAAGCAGGTGGGAGGCTCCCCTTACTCAGAGAATAAGGTCCTAATTAAGTAACCACCTTATAGGCTTGCCTAGACACCAATTAGATCAATTAATCTAATATGACTAACTCATGTTGGTTCACCCTCGACTGATTAGGGAGGTTTCGATTTAGGTCTCACTCGATCGCGTATTCACATCTCATGCAAATATAAGTCTACCCGCATAATCATAAGCATTAAACATCCAGGCATTTATCAAAAATAAAATTAAATGGTGATGATCATGGATCCAAGATGGGGTCATTTTACAAGCACATGCACGTCAATTGGTTTGATCGTCTTCAACTCTTGACTCGATCTTGATCCTCTAGGTCCAATTGTGATCAACTCCTTGATCCATCTTCAATCAACCCTTGATCTTGATCTGCGCATGTTGAGCTTGTTGATGTACATATCGATCAACCATCGACGTGCAACACACATCACAGTTTACATCCCAGATTGCTTTAAAAATTAAATAAAAATAAAAATAAAATTACAACCCTTTTCATTGAGACACGCAGGTCTCTAATACATGAATTTAAGATGCACGCAGGCATCTAAAAATTAAAACTACATGCATCACAGAACATCACAGAACATCGCAGAACATTTCAGCACATTCAAAGGGTCCATCCATGATCATCACCATACGCATCACATGCATAAAAAATTATTTTCAGATCTGTAATTTAACTGATTATATCATCTCATGACTTGCTGATCATGCATGATTTGATTCTAAATATTTGTAATCACATTATTAATGCATTAGAATCATTAATCTAAGCATCCATTAATTAGTATGCAGAAAAAACAGCAAGCTGAAAATTCTGCATACTTAATTTTCAGCAAGCATAATCCCTTAAATTTCAGATCTAAAATGCCTTGAAAAATTTAATTCTAATCTTAATCTACATAACCTGGCTCTGATACCACTGTTAGCATGCCACATATACCATAAAAATTTCGAATAATTTTCAGATTGCAGCGGAAAAACTATGCGGGATCCGTTCATCGCATGAACGTATTTTAAAACCATTCGTTTGTAGATAGATTAGAATTAAATTATTTTAAACCATTTTAAAATCATTAAGAAGATCAGATCTTCACCTTGTGCGGGTAGATGGTCTCCGCAAATCTGATTTACGTGGTATTTGATCAAGGCTCAGTGGAAGCCGCACACGCGTCCGGCCTCTACAGGTATCCACACGAAGTACTGACTCGATCGAAGCCTTTGGATCTCACCGGGGTGCTAGCTCCCTTGCAGAGATGGCTATGGATGGCTGAAGTCCTCTCCTTTGAATCAACCTTTGATTGGATTGAGAGGAAGAAGAAGAAGGATGGATTTAGGAAGAAGAAAACAAGACCCGCAGCCTTTCTCTTTTTCTTCCTTTTGGAACCAAGATGAAGAAGGAAGAGGGCGTCCCAAGCTTTTCTTTTTCTTCTCTTGATTGTGGCTCAAAAGAGGAAGATGGAGGAGGGTGCTCACGGCTGGAATGAGGAGAAAACATTCATTTTTTTTTTTTTTCGAAATTCCATGCTCCCTTTTAATTAGTTAAGAGATAAGGATGAGTTCCTATTTTTTAGGAACTCATCTTTATCTCTTCTTTTGGCTAACAAGGAGGGGCGTGCGCCCCTCCTCTTTCTCCCACGCACACCCCAAGGGGAGGGGCGTGGGCCCCTCCCTCAAGTTCATTTAAATCTACTATTTAAATAAATTAAAGGGAGTTTTAATTTGGGTCTAGAGCATGAGTCCAATCCTAGTCAAAATAGGACTTGTATGGACCTATTTCAATTTCCTCCCAATCCTAATCTAATTAGGACTTAATTGAACCATAACTCTATTGAACTCTTCAATCCTAATCCAATTAGGAGTCATAAAATTAATTAGATTAAATTTAAAATTAATTAGGACTTAAGAAAATCCTAATCTAATCAGGACTTATTCAAATTTCAGCCCTAAGACAATTAGCACATTAGAAATCCTATTCCAAATAGGATTCTAATTTAATTTGAAATCCTAATCCAATTAGGACTCTAAGGATCCTACTCCAAGTAGGACTCGTGATCAAGTCCAATTAATTAAATTTAATTAATTAAATTAAATTGCAATTCGATTGCAATTGTTCCTTCTTCCAACCACTAACTCTTAGCGGGTTATCCATTTATCAATCGAATTGATTATTTGTGATTCCTAATCACATTCAACCATCGGATCGGTCAATACCTCTAATGTGTGTGACCCCATAGGTTCTATTCTGATTGGTAGTGAGAAATATTGCGATCTCTATCACAATATCATTGAAAACTCCTTTCAATGGGTTGAAACAATTTCAACTCAACTCATCAGGGTTTATCGACCATCAAGATGATCCCTGTGAGTCTCACCATCCACCAGTGACACCTAACAGTATGTAGTGGCCATCCAGCAGAATAGAATGATGAACCTCTAGGTGCAGTTATCGTATGATACAGTCCTTCTATCGTGGATCCCTACAGACCGGAAGTCATGGATAACTCGTCAAACCCCGTCGTCTGTCATATGTCTAGATTTATTCGACTTGAGTTCGATAGTGGAAAACTCTTTCTCCACTTTATATTACTGCCCTGGCCAAGGTCTTAGAACTCAGTCTAATAAATCACATAGGATCACTCCTCTTCTATCAAGGTCGATAGATTCCATGTAAGTGCATACCCTACTCCTACAGTGAACTTACTGCAGCCAATCTACACTACAAGGACCCATATGGCTAGAGACCATGTATACGTGTAGTCAAACTACAATAACCTCACTGTGAGTAGCCGAAGTACCGCAGGTCAAAGGACCAGTCATACTACTGCAACATCAAGCAAGTCACTGACGAGTGGATAGACATCCAAGTGACTTCTTGTCTTGGTCACGCTCAGTACCCTTGTTCTCTAACAAGCACCTGCACTATCACTTCAGTGTTCCTACACTGTGGACTCGAGTCTCGTCCATCCAGAAGAATAGTGATCTGTGCACTGATCGGATCGATCACCGTCCTCGTGATGATCCATTGATCTGGAGCATTTAGAAATTAATCACCAATGATACATGGCTCAAATTCTCAACTCTTGAGAATATGTATCATCATCTTATTAATTCCTTGGACGATTCATAGACACATAAACAATATGAATGAAAAAGATGCCCATTTATTATTCAATAACAATAAAGTCAAGTACAAATTTATGTCCTAGAATTAATAATGTGTCCGCCAGATTGGCTTCTAGGGCATACATCTAACAATCTCCCACTTGCACTAAAGCCAATCAGACATATATCTAAGTCCCATCTTCTCAAGGTGGGCTTCTGTCTTCTGCTGATTTAACTGCTTAGTGAGTGGGTCTGCCACGTTGTCCGCGGAGTCTACTCTCTGCACCTCGACATATTTCTTCTCGAGGTATTCGCGTATGAGGTGAAAGCGCCGCTCTATGTGCTTGGACTTCTGATGAGAACTTGGCTCCTTAGCAAGAGCTATGGCGCCATTATTATCGCAGTAGAGTGTGATGGCATCCGATGGCATTACATCTAGCTCTGCAATGAATTTGTTGAACCAGAAGGCTTCCTTTGCAGCTTCAGAGGCGGCGATATACTCAGCTTCCATGGTAGAATCAGCAATGATCGGTTGTTTGGAACTCTTCCAATTTACCGTACCACCATTGCACAAGAACACATATCCAGATGTAGACTTTCTATCATCAATATCTGTCATAAAGTTTGAATCTGTGTATCCTTCTACCTTTAACTTTGATGCTCCTCCAAAGACCAAGAACAAATCTTTAGTTCTTCTTAAGTACTTAAGAATGTTCTTCACAGCAGTCCAGTGCCCTTCACCTGGATTCGACTGATATCTGCTAGTGACACTCACAACAAGGGCTATATCAGGTCGTGTACACAGCATGGCATACATGAGGCTTCCTATTGCAGAAGCATAAGGAATCCTGCTCATGTGTTGAATCTCTTCAGATGTGTTGGGGCACATCTTTTTGGAGAGATGAATCCCATGTCTAAGGGGTAATAGACCCCTCTTGGAGTTTTCCATACTGAACCTCTTCAGTACCTCCTCTATGTACATCTTTTGTGATAGGCCAAGCATCCTTTTAGATCTATCCCTATAGACCTTTATCCCCAAAATGTAGGATGCTTCCCCAAGGTCTTTCATGGAGAACTCTTTTGATAACCAGACCTTGACCGAGGTTAGCATAGGAATATCATTTCCTATCAGGAGGATGTCATCCACGTACAGTACGAGGAACACAACAACACTCCCACTAACCTTCTTGTAAACACACGGTTCCTCTTCGTTCTTGATGAACTTAAACGATTTGATCGCATCATTAAAACGAGTGTTCCAACTCCGGGATGCTTGCTTTAGTCCATAGATGGACCTTTGCAGCTTGCAAACCTTGTGATCACCATCACTAGAAGTGAAACCCAAAGGCTGCTCCATATAGATATCTTCATCAAGATATCCATTCAGGAAAGCAGTTTTCACATCCATCTGCCATATTTCATAATCATGAAATGCTGCAATGGCAAGCAATGTTCGAATGGATTTCAGCATGGCTACAGGTGAAAAGGTCTCCTGATAGTCAATGCCTTCGCGCTGACTATACCCTTTCGCTACTAGCCTTGCCTTATAGGTCTCTACCTTTCCATCCGAACCTATCTTCCTTTTATAGATCCATTTACATCCAATAGGTACTATACCTTCTGGTGGATCTACTAAGGTCCAGACTTGGTTGGAATACATGGAGTCCATCTCTGACTTCATGGCTTCCAGTCATTTCTCGGAATCGATATCAGATATCGCCTCATCGTAGGTATTGGGATCCTGTACATGTTCCCTATCTCCCATGAGAAACATTTCCTCGGTGTCCTCTACTAGTATACCTAAGTATCTATCGGGAGGATGGGAGACCCTACTAGATCTACGAGGTGGAGGAGGTACTACGTGTACTGGCTCTGTATGAATAGGTTCTATAGGATCCATGACTCGTTGCTTTTCAGAGACTCTCTCTTCAAGCTCAATTTTTCTCCCACTGCCTCTATCAAGGATAAACTGTTTTTTCAGAAAGAAGGCATGTCGGCTCACAAACACATTGTGATCCTCTGAGATGTAAAAATTGTATCCTAATGACTCTTTAGGATATCCAATGAAACGAGCACTTATGGTCCAAGGCTCTAACTTGTCCGCCTGTAGTTGCTTGACGTGGGCCGGACATCTCCAAATCTTGAGATGACCAAGACTCGGCTTCTTACCATGCCATATCTCATACGGTGTGGTAGGAACGGATTTAGAGGGAACTCTATTCAATAAATAAATTGCGGATAATAAGGCATCTCCCCAAAGAAACATAGGTAGATCAGTGAAGCTCATCATGGATCGGACCATATCCAATAGAGTCCGATTCCTCCTTTCTGACACCCCGTTGAGTTGAGGTGTACCCGGATGTGTCCATTGTGAGACTATGCCATTTTTCTTGAGATAATCCCGGAATTCCCCACTAAGGTATTCTCCTCCTCGATCTGATCGAAGAACCTTAAGGGTTTTTCCAGTCTGTTTTTCTACTTCATTTCTGAACTCTTTGAACTTTTCAAAAGACTCAGATTTGTATCTCATAAGATACACATACCCATATCGTGAATAGTCATCGGTAAAGGTAATGAAGTATGAATAACGACCCCTGGCTAGCACATCGAATGGGCCACACACATCAGTGTGTACCAGGGTAAGTATTTCAGTGGTCCTCTCCCCATGTCCTACAAAGGGTAACCTAGCCATTTTTCCTTGAAGACAGGACTCACAAACTGGATATGACTCAGAAGTCAATGGGCCGAGAAGCCCATCTTTCTCCAATTTGTTCATTCTGTCCTCTCCAATATGGCCAAGCCTGAGGTGCCACAAATACTTCTGGTTTATCTCATCTCTCGATCTTTTAGATCCTATGGCATCCACTACTTGCTCAGACACATTCACAGACACATCAATATGCAAGTGATAGAGACTGTCAATCATGAAACCACATGCAACTAATTTATTTCTGAAATAAATAGAACAGCAGTCTTCGTCAAAAGTCAAAACATGACCATCCTGTGCTAAACACGAAACAGAAATCAAATTCCTGCTAGCAGCAGGGACATAATAACAGTCTCTAAGCAATAAACTAAATCCAGACGGTAATCGCAGAGGGTAGGTGCCCACAGCTACAGCAGCAACTCTTGCCCCGTTGCCAACCCGAAGGGTCACTGCACCTTCCGCCAGCCTCCTACTTTCCTTTAGACCCTGCATAGTAGTGCACAAATGAGCACTAGAACCAGAATCTATAACCCAACTAGAAGTAGAAGAAACCGTAAGGTTAGTTTCAATCACGAGCAAGTCTAGCATACCTTCAGAAGGTGTGTCCTTTTTGTTCTTCAGGCTCTCGAGGTATGAAGGGCAGTTCCTTTTCCAGTGGCCGTTGACGTTGCAGTGGAAACATTTTCCTTTGTCATCAGCCCTTTTCTTATGAACTTCTTTCTTAGGCTTTTTGTCTTTCTTGTGCTTCTTTGCAGGCTTCTTTTTCTTCCAAGTAGACTTTCTCTTGGAACTAGAAGTCAGCTCAGCAGCCAGAACAGAGCCCCTTGAACCTTTCAAGGCCCCTTCAGCAGTTACCAACATATTCAACAATTCGGTCTTTGCGCATTCAATTTTATTCATATGGTAGTTTACTATAAACTGACCAAATGAATCAGGAAGGGATTGCAGGATCAGATCTATCTGCAGTTCCTTATGCATGGACATACTGAGCTTCTCAAGCTCCTCGAGGTTCTTGATCATAGTCAGACAATGATCGTGGACAGACTGCCCCTCACGCATCTTTGCCTTGAAGAGCCTCTTGGACACTTCAAAGCGTGCAGTGCGGCTCTGCTCACCATACAACTCTTGCAGATGAGCCAGTATTTCCCTAGCAGTCTTTATGTTCTCATGCTGGCATTGAAGTTCGTTAGTCATGGATGCCATGATGTAGCACTTGACCCTAATGTCGTCATCAGTCCACTTCTGATGCGTCTCACGCTGATCATCAGTAGGACGTGCTGGTAGCCTAGGGATATCATTCTCGAGCACATACCCTATTTTCTCACAATTCAGAATAATTTTCAGGTTTCTAAGCCAGTCTTTATAGTTGGTTTCGGTCAGTCTGTTGGTCTCAAGGATTCGGGTCAAAGGGTTTGAAGCTGACATTGTGATCTGTAGAGAGTAAAGATTTTAGTTAGACTTTGTACTTGAACTTAATTTGTTCTAGTGACTTTTAAAACAAATATGCTCCCACTATTTTCTCGAATCCCTCATACTCCCCTGATGGAGAAACGAAAACCCTACGCGACTAGGATTTTTAGTGGGTACTGCGGTCTCACCGATTTACATGCCGCCTCACCTAACAGTTATTGGTGACATATAAATGGATGAGTGTACAACTCTTGTACAATGCTTCTCAAGCAAATTGCAGTGGTACTTGGTCTCTAAGTCATGAAGACCTCACCTAACAGTTATTGGCCCCATTACTTAGTTAAGTCAGACCCACCATATAACCGCAGAAATAAAGTCGTCATTGGGTCCTCACCTAACAGTTATTGGTGCCCAACCCCACCTTTACCCCACAACATCTCATGTCTAATAGAGAGGTCCAGTCCCCCGATGCAACTTGCCCACTGTGTCCAGCCGAGACAAATCAACGCCGGAAAGACCTTAGCAACTCTACTACGGTGGAAGACCTATGGACTTAATATTGCATAATCAAGTCTTAGTGTTTGCAACTTGAGTTCTTCATAAGAGGTAATCGAACAATTGGCCAGGTAAGCAGGTGGGAGGCTCCCCTTACTCAGAGAATAAGGTCCTAATTAAGTAACCACCTTATAGGCTTGCCTAGACACCAATTAGATCAATTAATCTAATATGACTAACTCATGTTGGTTCACCCTCGACTGATTAGGGAGGTTTCGATTTAGGTCTCACTCGATCGCGTATTCACATCTCATGCAAATATAAGTCTACCCGCATAATCATAAGCATTAAACATCCAGGCATTTATCAAAAATAAAATTAAATGGTGATGATCATGGATCCAAGATGGGGTCATTTTACAAGCACATGCACGTCAATTGGTTTGATCGTCTTCAACTCTTGACTCGATCTTGATCCTCTAGGTCCAATTGTGATCAACTCCTTGATCCATCTTCAATCAACCCTTGATCTTGATCCGCGCATGTTGAGCTTGTTGATGTACATATCGATCAACCATCGACGTGCAACACACATCACAGTTTACATCCCAGATTGCTTTAAAAATTAAATAAAAATAAAAATAAAATTACAACCCTTTTCATTGAGACACGCAGGTCTCTAATACATGAATTTAAGATGCACGCAGGCATCTAAAAATTAAAACTACATGCATCACAGAACATCACAGAACATCGCAGAACATTTCAGCACATTCAAAGGGTCCATCCATGATCATCACCATACGCATCACATGCATAAAAAATTATTTTCAGATCTGTAATTTAACTGATTATATCATCTCATGACTTGCTGATCATGCATGATTTGATTCTAAACATTTGTAATCACATTATTAATGCATTAGAATCATTAATCTAAGCATCCATTAATTAGTATGCAGAAAAAACAGCAAGCTGAAAATTCTGCATACTTAATTTTCAGCAAGCATAATCCCTTAAATTTCAGATCTAAAATGCCTTGAAAAATTTAATTCTAATCTTAATCTACATAACCTGGCTCTGATACCACTGTTAGCATCCCACATATGCCATGAAAATTTCGAATAATTTTCAGATTGCAGCGGAAAAACTATGCGGGATCCGTTCATCGCATGAACGTATTTTAAAACCATTCGTTTGTAGATAGATTAGAATTAAATTATTTTAAACCATTTTAAAATCATTAAGAAGATCAGATCTTCACCTTGTGCGGGTAGATGGTCTCCGCAAATCTGATTTACATGGTATTTGATCAAGGCTCAGTGGAAGCCGCACACGCGTCCGGCCTCTACAGGTATCCACACGAAGTACTGACTCGATCGAAGCCTTTGGATCTCACCGGGGTGCTAGCTCCCTTGCAGAGATGGCTATGGATGGCTGAAGTCCTCTCCTTTGAATCAACCTTTGATTGGATTGAGAGGAAGAAGAAGAAGGATGGATTTAGGAAGAAGAAAACAAGACCCGCAGCCTTTCTCTTTTTCTTCCTTTTGGAACCAAGATGAAGAAGGAAGAGGGCATCCCAAGCTTTTCTTTTTCTTCTCTTGATTGTGGCTCAAAGGAGGAAGATGGAGGAGGGTGCTCACGGCTGGAATGAGGAGAAAACATTCATTTTTTTTTTTTCGAAATTCCATGCTCCCTTTTAATTAGTTAAGAGATAAGGATGAGTTCCTATTTTTTAGGAACTCATCTTTATCTCTTCTTTTGGCTAACAAGGAGGGGCGTGCGCCCCTCCTCTTTCTCCCACACACACCCCAAGGGGAGGGGCGTGGGCCCCTCCCTCAAGTTCATTTAAATCTACTATTTAAATAAATTAAAGGGAGTTTTAATTTGGGTCTAGAGCATGAGTCCAATCCTAGTCAAAATAGGACTTGTATGGACCTATTTCAATTTCCTCCCAATCCTAATCTAATTAGGACTTAATTGAACCATAACTCTATTGAACTCTTCAATCCTAATCCAATTAGGAGTCATGAAATTAATTAGATTAAATTTAAAATTAATTAGGACTTAAGAAAATCCTAATCTAATCAGGACTTGTTCAAATTTCAGCCCTAAGACAATTAGGACATTAGAAATCCTATTCCAAATAGGATTCTAATTTAATTTGAAATCCTAATCCAATTAGGACTCTAAGGATCCTACTCCAAGTAGGACTCGTGATCAAGTCCAATTAATTAAATTTAATTAATTAAATTAAATTGCAATTCGATTGCAATTGTTCCTTCTTCCAACCACTAACTCTTAGCGGGTTATCCATTTATCAATCTAATTGATTATTTGTGATTCCTAATCACATTCAACCATCGGATCGGTCAATACCTCTAATGTGTGTGACCCCATAGGTTCTATTCTGATTGGTAGTGAGAAATATTGCGATCTCTATCACAATATCATTGAAAACTCCTTTCAATGGGTTGAAACAATTTCAACTCAACTCATCAGGGTTTATCGACCATCAAGATGATCCCTGTGAGTCTCACCATCCACCAGTGACACCTAGCAGTATGTAGTGGCCACCCAGCAGAATAGAATGATGAACCTCTAGGTGCAGTTATCGTATGATACAGTCCTTCTATCGTGGATCCCTACAGACCGGAAGTCATGGATAACTCGTCAAACCCCGTCGTCTGTCATATGTCTAGATTTATTCGACTTGAGTTCGATAGTGGAAAACTCTTTCTCCACTTTATATTACTGCCCTGGCCAAGGTCTTAGAACTCAGTCTAATAAATCACATAGGATCACTCCTCTTCTATCAAGGTCGATAGATTCCATGTAAGTGCATACCCTACTCCTACAGTGAACTTACTGCAGCCAATCTACACTACAAGGACCCATATGGCTAGAGACCATGTATACGTGTAGTCAAACTACAATAACCTCACTGTGAGTAGCCGAAGTACCGCAGGTCAAAGGACCAGTCATACTACTGCAACATCAAGCAAGTCACTGACGAGTGGATAGACATCCAAGTGACTTCTTGTCTTGGTCACGCTCAGTACCCTTGTTCTCTAACAAGCACCTGCACTATCACTTCAGTGTCCCTACACTGTGGACTCGAGTCTCGTCCATCCAGAAGAATAGTGATCTGTGCACTGATCGGATCGATCACCATCCTCGTGATGATCCATTGATCAGGAGCATTTAGAAATTAATCACCAATGATACATGGCTCAAATTCTCAACTCTTGAGAATATGTATCATCATCTTATTAATTCCTTGGACGATTCATAGACACATAAACAATATGAATGAAAAAGATGCCCATTTATTATTCAATAACAATAAAGTCAAGTACAAATTTATGTCCTAGAATTAATAATGTGTCCGCCAGATTGGCTTCTAGGGCATACATCTAACATGGAGTCGACTCGTGTTCTTTATGGGTCGACTTGCCAATATGATAAAATTTACAGTTTTTTGTCTGTTCTCTGTGGCCATTTAAAGGTCGACTTATTTGATTCTAGGATCGACTCTTATCTGATTAGAGTTGGCTCATGTTCTTCATGCGTCAACTCACCAATAGGATAAAATTAATAGCATTTCATCTTTTCTCTAAGACTATTCTAGGGTTGTCTCGTGATCTACTGGAGTCGACTTATGAGAGCGTATCAGTTTGTGTCAGTATGCTGGGGTTAAATCATTGCAATTTAAAGGTCGACTATAGAGATAGCCCAAGCCAGAATTCTTTCTATTGTATGTGAGCATTCAAGGGTTGCTTCAAAGTTTTTTTGCAGTTGCATTTTTTATGTAGAGCTTCAGATAAACAATCTTTATTTAAGAGTTACTGAAGGCTTTCTGCTAACGTTCAAGCATACTCAAGGCAACTGATTAGTAAACTTTTTACTTAATTATTTTGCATTATCAAAATCAAACCATTAGGATGAACAATCTTCTCCTTTTGGATGTTGACAAAATCTTTGAGTTTTAAAAGAGAATAGTATAAACAAAGATAACATCTTTTGAAACTGAAAAAATATTTGCAAAATTTACTTTCAATCTTAATTGAATTTACTTCTACCACAAAGTTGGCTTTATAAGTAGTTCTCCCCCTTTTTGATATACATATTGAATCTTTCAAAATAGTTTTCAAATTATCATTTTTAGAGATTTTATATTTACTTCTCTTGCTTCCATATTTCCATAAGTAGTTTTAGAGATTTTATATTTGCCTCTCTTGCTTTCATATGTCTATAAGCAGTTCTCTCATTTGATGTATGCTATTTCTTTATATTATAATTTTATTCTTGTTTTCCATTTATTCTCCTTTGGTTGAACTTTTCTCCCCCTTTTTGTCATGATCAAAAAGGAAATGTAAGAGAGAAACATTTCACAAGATAAACATGGGGAACACTTGAACGTCCAAACTAAAATATTCATACATTAAAGAAAATTACGGCATTCAAGCATATTACAAAAGGATGGATAAAACATGTCACTTAATATGAACTTAAACTATAAATTTTCATTAAGTAATATAATACATAACAAGGTAGGGATAAGTTACAAAAAAAAAAAAAACAAGAACCAAACAAAGCATAACATTGATGAAAGGCAAAGAAGAGATCTCTAATCTTTGTCAGACGAAGAGGAGACATTAGTATAAGTTGGCATGCTTGATGATGCACCAGCTCGACGACTTCTTGTTCTACTAGAAAGTTCAGTGGTAGTGAAGGGACGAAAGAGTTTAGAAGAAGTGGACGGATAAAATGGCTGATCAGATTGGGTAGGAGGTTTAGCAGAGGTGGTAGCTCTAGAAATAGTAGAAGTGGAAGCAGTTTTAAGTTGCCCAATCAATCTTCCCATGGCCTGAAGAAGAGATTATACCCAAGGAAACTGTGGTTGTAGTGCCATGTATCTCTTCTTCTAGTAATTGGATTCCAAACTCAATTCTTTCTATAAATCTTCTAGCCTCCAAGGCTACTTCAGATATCTACAAGTTCTCCTCATTCAAAGCCTAAGCCAATCTACCTTATTCAATCTTTGCTTCTAAAGAAGCCACCCTTTCATTCAGATTGGTGATAGAGTTTTAAATAAGCGACATTTTTGCATTATGCTCTGTCATCAACCGAACCAAGTCTAATAAAGATGTAGTGTGAGGATTTCTTATGTTATCCTCCAATTTAGGAATCTTAGCTGCTAGATGAATTGCAACGGCCTGTTCAGAAATTGTCTTGAGCTCATCATCATGCAACCAGATATAAATGTGTTGCTAGCTGCCTTCAAATGGATTAGCGAAGTCTTGGCTTGATGAAAATTGTTCAATTGCAAATTGCTTCTAAGATCTTTCTCTAGCAGAAGAAGGTCCAGCTGTGGCTTCTAAGATCCTTCTCTAACAAAAGAAGGTCCTTCTTCCTCATGTTTAGCTCCTCCCTTGGTTCTCACCCAATGACCATTTTTCATGTTGTAACACGTGCAATGTAGGGGTCAGAATAAGTTATCTTACAAGTTATCTCACCAACTAAATTTACATTAAAATTTTTGAATACTTCCATGAGCATCATACCATAGGGTAAAGGAGCCTTAGTTCAAGAGACCGCTTCATGCATCCTTTGGATCATCAGAGCTGGGAGATTCATAGGGATTTCTTTGATGATATGAAATATGATGCACAACTCCCACTTAGTTACACACTCAAATCTTCCAAATTTTGGAAAAAAGATCATGCTGATAATGTGATGCAGCAATCTCATTTCTATATTGAGTTAGCTTTCTTCAACTTTGAGATTTATATCCACATCTTCTCTCTCTAGAATGCATTAAAGGGCAATCAGCCATTCCTCAAGTTTGTCTACAGGAGCGCCATGACTAGGCATCTGAAGAATACGGCCAATTACATATTCATCTAGCTCAATTACCACATTCCTCACTATTGAAGACACGTTTTCCATTTTGAACTTGAGATTCTAATAGAACTTGGAAAGGTATGGATAAATTGGTCCTCTAAGCTTGCAAAAATATTTCAATCATTGGCTTTCGATTAGCTCACCGATTGTAAAATGCTCGCTTTCCAAGAAGTAGGAATCCACGTTTCTTCTGGAAGCAATATTTCTAGAGGCAAAGGGTAGCATATTTGGGATCTTTAAAGAGGATGATTGCACAAGAAGAAGTGAAATGCGAGCACCCAAATGTTGTTGGATAGGAGATATTTTTCTATCATTTCTTCCTTCTTGTTCTTCTTTAGAACACTTTCTTCTCCGAGGGAGCATCTTCCTTGGGGCCATCAAGGGGGATTAAAGGCCATGAAACTTGGTGAGTGGGAGAGAGCGATGAAAGCAGAAGAAAGGTGAGGAAGTTTCGAACAGCAGAGCACAAGGCGAAGGTAAATTTGGAAGAGATGAAGTAGGAAAAAAAGAAAGGTCGGCTCGATTTAAAAGAAATTAGGTCCTTAGGTGTTGACCTAAAAGATTGACCAACAGTCTAGAGTTGACTTGTCATTAGATATGAGTCAGCTCCTCCATAGCATATAGAACTTTGAGATAACTCTCGAGTCGACTTAAAAACCCTCTTACAACAAGGGATCGACTTCTCTTTATCTAGAGTCGACTCCTCAGACTAAGAGTTGGCTCACCATGAAAAGTGATACATGATTTTCATTAAAATTAGAATAAAATTAAAATTAAATTAATTCAACAAAATAATCTGAAGTTTAATAGAAAGATTTTAACACAAAGGATTAGAAACTCCAAGTTCACCCCTAATCAAATATTTTAACAGAAAAGATTAGAAACTCCAAGTTCACCCCTAATCAAACAAAACATGTCTTCACTAAAGGGTTTAGTAAAGATATCAACTAATTATTTTTTAGAGCAAATAAAATCGATCATCATATCATTATTTAAACATGATCTCTTATGGAATGATGTCTTATTTCAATGTGTTAGTTCTTGAGTGTTGTATAGAGTTTTTAGTTAAATTGATAGCACTTGTGTTATTGCATCTTATGAATATTTTATCAAGTTTTATACCATAATCCTCAACTTGTTGCTTAATCCATAAGATTTGAGTATGACAACTTTCGACTGCTGCGTCTTCAGCTTCAGCTGTAAACAAAGCTACCAAATTTTGTTTTTTACTAAATCAAGAGATTAAGTTAACTCTAAAAAATTAGTAAATTCTACTAGTGCTTTTTCTCTCAATTTTACAACAACAAAATCTACATCTGAACACCTCATTAGGCTGATTGAGGATTATTTAGAGTACCATAAGCCTAGGTTTTGTATTCCATTTAAGCATCTTAAGATTCTTTTAACAGTTGTTAAGTGTGACTCTTTAGGATTAGATTAATATCTAGTATACAAACAAACACAAATTATGATATCAAGTCTACTAGCAGTAAGATATAATAGTGTACCTATCATGCCTTGATAAAGTTTTAAATCAATACTCTTACCATGCTCAGCTTTATTTAATTTACAAAAGAGGCTCATCTGGGTACCACATGTGCTTGGCTTTCTTCATGCCAAATTTATTTAAGATTTCTCTTGTATAGTTGCTTTGGCTAACAAAAATTCCATATTTAGTTTGTTTAGTTTGGATTCTGAGAAAAAATGTGAGTTCATCCATCATACTCATCTTGAATTCTTTCTGTATAAGCTTAGTAAAATTTTGACATAGAGCTTCATTAGTGGCACTAAAAATAATATTATCAACATATATTTGAACAATCAAATCATCATCATTTTTTCTTTTTATAAAAAGGTTTTAACCACAATTCCTCTTGAAAAGTTGTTTTCTATAAAAAATTTGCTTAGTGTTTTATACCAAGCTCTAGGAGCTTGCTTTAGACCATATAAAGTCTCATTTAATTTGAAGACATGATTTAAAAATTTATGATTTTTAAATTCAGGAGGTTGCTCCACGTAAACTTTCTCTGCAATAAGTTTGTTTAGAAAAGCATTCTTAACATCTATTTAAAATAATTTAAAATTTATGTAGCAAGCAAACGCAAGTAACAATCTAATAGCTTCTAATCTTGCTACAGAAGCAAAAGTTTCATCAAAAACAATACCTTCTTCTTGATTATATACTTTAGCAACTAATCTAGCTTTGTTTTTTATAATATTTTCATCTTCATTTATTTTGTTTCTATATACCCATTTTGTTCCTATCACATGATAATCTTTGGGTCAACTTACAAGCTTCCAAAAATTATTTCTTTCAAATTGGTCTTCTTGCATGGCAATTATGCAGTTATGATTTTGTTTAGCTTCTTGTGTAGATTTAGGTTCAATTTGAGATACAAAGGCTAAATGATTGCATGCATTTTTAATGGAGGACCTAGTTCTTACTCCATGCGATGGATCACCAATGATAAGTTTTTTTTAGTAATTATGAACATACCTCCATTCTTTAGGTAAGTCATGTCTATCTTGAGATTGTTGTTTTGTCTGATCCTCTTCTTCTTGATCATCTCGATTATCTTTTTCTTCAAGGCCTATTGCATCTTGTGTAGACGTGTTATTCAAGCTAAGATCCTTTATTTCCTTGTCTAATGAATCTGCATCATCATCAATAGCTTTTTCTTTCTTGATGGAAGATCATTAGTCTCATCAAACATAATATTTATAGATTCTTCTACTACTAGGATTCTTTTATTGAATACTCTATATATCTTGCTACAAGATGAGTATCGAAAAAAATAGCCTCATCAGATTTGGCCTTAAATTTTTCTAATTTGTCTTTATCATTATTGAGTACAAAACATTTGCAATAAAAAATATCGAAATATCCAATATTAGATTTTTTATTTTTCGAAAGCTCATAGGTTATTTTCTTTAATAATGATCTAATTGAAACTCTATTTAGAATGTGACATGCTATGTTGATTGTCTCAGCTCAAAAATATCTTGGAAGATGACTTTCACACAGCATAGTTCTAGCTATTTTTTCAAAGGTTTTATTTTTTCTTTCTATCACCCTATTTATTTGAGGTGTCTTAAGTTCAAATAAATTATGTTCAATGTCATTTTCATTACAAAATATTTTAAAATTTTGATTTTCAAATTCAGTTCTATGATCACTTCTAATTTAAGAACTTGCATGCCCTTTTCATTTGAAATTCTTTTATGAATTTTGAAAATGAAAAAAATGCTTCATTTTTATGTGCTAGAAATAAACCTCGTATAAATCTTGACAAGTCATCAATGATGTCGAAACTAAAATGTTTGCCACCTTGACTTGTAGCTCTAGTTAGCCCAAATAAATTCATCTGCAAAATAGTTCTAAAGGCCTAAAAGTTTAAACCATATTCTTTGATTTAAAAGAGACTCTAGTTTGTTTCCTAATTAGCATGCATCACAAATTTTATCTTTTTTAAAACTTAATTTGGGCAAAACTATAACTAAATTTTTTCGAGCTAATTTTGAAATAAGATCTATGCTTGCATGAGCTAATCTAAAATGCCATAACTAACTAGTCTCACTGATTTTGGCATTCATTACAACTAAGCATTGTATGTTTTTCAGAAACAAATGGTCTAGATTGACTAAGTATATATTTCCATGCCATCATCATTGGGACTAGAAACATTGCATATAAAAGATTCAAATACCACTTTCAAATCTTTGTCACATAGTTGACTAATGCTAAGTAGATTATGTTTAAGGCCATCAATTAATAGAACATTCTCAATAGAGGTAGAGGGAGTGATACCAATGCTATCAATTTCAATGATCTTCTCTTTGTTGTTATCGCTAAAGATGACCACCTCTCCTTTTTTGTTTAAGAGAAATGAATTGTGATTCATCTCTTATTATGTGTCTAGAGCATCTGCTATCCAAATACCATCTTCTATTTAATCCATGGGCCGTTAGACACACCTACACCACATAAATCAAGTTTTTGTCTTGGATACCCAAGCTTTCTTGAATCCCTAACTATTAGGTCAATGAGAGGCTTGAGTGGCAAGGCTCTAATACCACTTGTTGCATAGTTATATATCCCAAGAGGGGGCTGAATTGGACGTTTCGAAAACTTTAAGTGAAATGCAGTGGAATAAAACTCGATGAGTGAATGTAAGTTGTAATGAGTAATTAATAAGTAAAAATGCAAGTGATCATTGTAGACAATTTATGCAACACAAATACATTAAAATTTATAGTGGTTTGGTGCTAACCCTGCACCTACGTCCACTCTCCAAGACATCCTTTTTGAGAATTTTTACTATAATCTTTCTAAGATTATAGTCCAATTATTTTACGAGGGCTCACAATCAACCTAGTTGATTTCATTGACAATCAACAAAAACCATAATCAAGCCTATCTCCAGGCTCAATACATTCCAATTCAAGATTTGGATGGACTTTTCTCTAAGTTTCAATCTCTGAAACTTGTCACAATATAGTATAAAAAATAATATTTTAAACATAATAAAGTATTGCTCCTTAAAAATAAATAAAATAAAATAATGGAGCTTTGACTCAATTGATTGGCCTTAATTGAACTTGAATGCATCTCACCAACTCTCTTAGATGTGAACTTGCAGCTCTTAATAAATGCACTTAAATATTTTTCTCTTTGAAGCTCTCTTCTTTTTTTGGCTCTTAAATTCATTCTATTTTGCTTTTTTTTTTTTCTTTTGTTGTTCTCATGCATTTATACTACTTAGGAGTGGTTGGAAGACTCTCCTAGCTGTTAAACAGGTCGAAAGTGCTGTTGTGAGATAAAAATGGCCATTTGGATATACAAAAAAAAAATAGCCGTTACTATTGTTAGGTGCAAAGGGATTGATTCGTGATCTCTAGGAGCCGACTCATAATCTTCAAGGGTCGACTCAAACTTATTGTTGTTTTTTCTGCACTCTATCTTTCTCCTACGACTATTGTGGAGTCAACACTTTTAGTTTAGTGGTCGACATGTCTAGTGACAAAGGTCAACTCGATATCTTTATGGGTTGACTCTTCAACAGATTGAATTTTACTACTTTTTGTCTTTTTCCTATGGCCGTTCAGAAGTCGACTTGCTTTCTTCTAGGGTTGACTGTTTTTTGATTGGAGTTGGCTCGTGTTCTTCATGGGTCAACTTACCAATATGATGAAATTTACAGCTACTTGTCTATTCTTTGTGGCTATTTAGGGGTCGATTCGTTTGCTTCTAGGATCAACTCTTGTCTGATTAGAGTCGGCTCATGTTCTTCATGGGTTAACTCATCAATATGGTAAAATTTACAGCTTTCTATCTTTTCTCTAAGACTATTCTAGGTCAACTTGTGATCTGCTGGAGTCGACTTGTGAGGTGTATCAGTCTATGTCAGTGTGCCAAGGTCGACTCATTACAATCTAAGGGTCAACTTTTGAGATAGCCCAAGCTAGAATTCTCTGTATTTGCCTATGAGCATTCAAAGATTGCTTCAAGGTGTTTTTGGAGTTGTTTTTCTTTGTGCAAAACTTTGGATAAATAATCTTCATTTGAGAGTTACTAAAGGCTTTCTTTAGAGCTTTCTGTAAACATTTAAGCATACTCAAGTCAACTGATTAGTGAATTTTTTACTTAATTATTTTGCATCATCAAAATCAGACCTTTAGAGTCAACAATATCAATCTCCAAAAGTTATCACTCAAACCAAAATATGCTCATTCATAATCAGGACAAACATGCCTGGGGCAATTGTCCTTGAAAGGCAAGATCTCAAGTTTATCATTAGGAACAATATGTTGGAAGCCTAAGGTTTGTATGATTGCATACTAGCCAATGGTTAATAAGTGGAGGAAAAAGAAGAAAAAAAAAAAGCTCCCATCTCAGGGTTCTTTCAAGTTTGTCCGTGCACTTGTTAGCATGCACATAAATATTGAAACAATGTATTTTGAAAAATTACAGTAAAGCCTTAGGTTAGAGGTTCAATTTTCTTTATGGTTACTCCTAACTTACATATTCGACTAGTCTTTGAAATTTTTATATGAACTTAAATTTATGGATTGTACTCTGGACCTATTGACCCATGGCAATTCATCGTGGTAACTAATCATGAGTTTACAATTTGATTGCAAGTCAATTATGAGTCGACTTCTCCATTTTCTAAGATATTTTTCTTCCCTCAAAGACCACATTTTCTTTCTTTTGCCATTAAGGAGTTTTGATGCGAGGATTTCAAGATTCAATAGAGAGGAAAAGAGAGGAGGCGAGAGATGCCCATTGACAAAACTTCTCTTATTTCTATTTTTTATGGTACTAGTTCAAAGTTGGGAGACAAACACTAGAGGTTCTTCATATTAGGACTTGACATTAGAATTAAGATTAGTGTTTCTCCTTTAAAGGGAATGCAGAAGGTTGTAGAGTAAGAAGTAGGAGAATGTACGTATGATATAAATTGATGACAAGATCTAGTGAGAGGAACATACACCATGTGCATTAGAATTAGCCAACGAGATTGCTAGAGGTATGATCCTTTTTGACTAAGTTGATCAATACCAAGGGTGCCAATATAGAAAACATCCACCTTATTGAAGAGGCAATCTATGAGACTATGGAGGAAGGGCTCCTCTTTTCGCCAAAAGCATTGCTGAGTACATTGGCCATAGAACACATAGGTCTCCACAAAGGAGAGGAAAGGAAAGAAAAGGTAGAGGCATCGTATTGGGTCTTTCCCCCTTTAGTTATTTAATTGAAATGTTAAATTAGGTGATTCAAATAATTTGAGTGGTTGGACCCATCGGACGCCATACTGTACCGAATCGGATGGTACGAGGCATACCCTACCATACCGGTGCAATACCGATATATGGTATGGGGTCGTATTGACACTCGGTACACCAAACTAGTCTCTATATTGGGCGTACAAATAGAGTGATAGAGTGGCACCAGTACGGAGTCCCGTACTAAGATGGCATGTCTTGTTTGAACTATATATTCAAGGTTTCTAAACATTTTTTTATTAAAACTGTTTTTGGACCAATGCAACCCATATTTCTTGTTAGATTTAACAAGTTGAACTATTTAGACCTAGATGGGTCTCAAACACTAGTCATGGCAAGTGGATGTATATATTTACATTGCCTTTAATGTTTGTATGAGAAGAATATGCCATGCCCGTCAAGCTCTAACTTTGTCATTGCCATGCTTCAATGTCATTAGTAGGAAAACGAAGTCATTAACAACACTAAGTGAGTATTTGTGTGCTCAACAAAGTACGGATAAGAGAGAACAAAATCCTGCTCCTAAATCATCCTTTTTTTCTCTCTCTTTTTTGTTATTTTTTCCTTTAAAATGAGCCACCGAAAGAACTGCATTATTCCTCACCCAGATGATGATTGTGGATAATCATCCACTTGATTAACTATAAATGTGTGCCAATCACCCTAGTCTACTTTGACAACTCCGCCCTCCCATCAAAATCCCATAAGATCTTCCGGCATCTGCTTTTGTTTTCTTAAATACACTGCAATCAAAATTGATTGGAAATGAATTTTCAGCTGCAGAGGTAACAAAACACTAGAAAATAGGGATAGTTAATCCATTTCTCAAGATGATTTAACTTTCCTCCGGCTTCCCCATCTCTATGAAATACTCCGGCAACTCCAACTCTCCGGTGTATTTTCATTAGAGAGGCCTCATCAGAAGACCTTATGGAGGCTGCTAAGAACTTCCAACATCCAAACAGACCCGTAGCAAACTCACCATCCTGCATGCAAGGTAACTCCAGAAGCAACTTTAAGGGAGAAAAATCGACACCAATGTAGTGGGCTCTCACTCAACCCATTTACTAACCCAACGGGACCTAAACGGGTGAGCCACAAGGAGGGATTTGGTCTCCATTAGTAAATATATTCACCCGTAGTCAGCTTTTACTTTAAGAGAGAGAACTTTCCTTTAAAAAAACTGTTAAGAGAGAATAAAGAATCTCACCTCCTAAAATTAAGTGAATAAATCAAATTAAATAAAAAATTATTAGAATCTCTTATGACAGGAATCGCAGCTATACTAACTCTGAACTTTTTTTTAAAAAAAAAAATCCGATTGACCAAATCCATCCATCATTATATTTCAAGATCCAGTTTATTAAATAGAAGAAAAAAGAAAAATCATCTTCCCAAGAACAACAATGTCTTGATAGATAAGCAAACATTACTGAAGTTCAATATATGTGACAACATACTGAGCCATTCTTAAGTGAACGAGTCCCACAAAGCCTCAGCTCATATTTGACTAAAAGATACACATATACTACAAACAATGGAGCCTTATGATCACATGCCCACCCGATCAACCACACGGCGTGAAAGAAGTGCCTCACTTGTGGCAAATCCTCGCCGTCGGCATGGTCACGCAGATCGGAGCGTAGAGCTTCCTAGCCTCTGGTGTTCCCCGCTTCGGTTCCTCGCCGGCGATCGCCGTGCCTTGACTGGTCCCAATAGCACATACTGCGGCAGCGGCGACCGCAAGCATCGCAGCCCTCCTACTGCTTCCCTTGTCGTCACGGCCATCGCAGCCGGCCGGCTTTGCCATCTCTTGGCCTTGGGCCTTGGCGGCCGCCTTGGTCACGACGAGGTTCCGGCGATGGCTGACCGACGGGGGCAGGTCAGCTACGCTGACGCCGCCCAAGAAAGAAGCCATCATCGTGAGTGATGCCATCTCCTCTCCTCCTCCTGTTGCAGACTCTCTAACAAACTAAGAAGGAGTGGGTCGAGGGTTCTGATCACAAATGGTTGATGGATCCACGCTTGCTTGGGTTAAGAAGTGCATGCAGCCACTGGAAGGTGGGGCTGAGAGAATGCCACCTGTTATCTTATCCTTATTACGCTTAATCTATCCAATGGATGGAAGCCACGTGGCATTTCATTGGCCTTTTTTGTATCGTGGTGGGATAAGACTTAAGAGGCGTTGGAGGATAACATGATAATAGAGTCCCAATGAGTTGGAGTCGGCCTGTTCTTGAAACAAGCCCAACCTGTTTATGGGCTACTTCGTTGTTCTACAAGTCAGACGTCACTTGTTGAACGAGCCCACTTAGGATAAGGCCCACATTTGCTACCAAAGCAGGAGGGCGAATTGGATATGATTTTGGACCTCTATGAGGTCTCAAAGGTTTAGCGTTTAGATATGCAGGCTAATTGTTAGGTTCATTTGCTCATGGAGATGCGCTGGATTCAACTCAACGGCACCACTGCATAGTTTGTGGAAGTTTCTTTTGAAAACTTTAACAATTTAGAATCTGTTTAGATATTCATAAAAAAGCAGGCTGAAAATTATGTAGAAATTATGTAGCCCAACTCCTCCAACCAAACATGCCTAACTAGTATAAAGAACAATATGCTACTCGATGTAGATCAATCATGCTGGCCTATGACACATAGCAAACACTAAATAAATCAAGCAACAATAGTGAAAGAAAAAATTTGGAAAGGAAAAACATATTTATTCGAAAAAATGCCAAAATAATGAATACAGTTCTTCTCTCAAAGAAGCCTCACATCTCTCTCAAAAAAAAAAATTCTCCCAATCGCTTCATGTAACTCTCCTCCCCTCTTAATAAAACCGTTCATTCTCTTCTACTACAAAATAAAAATAACATCTTTTACTAAAAGATAGAGACATCATAATTCCAAAAAATAAACTCAAATATATTAAGCCTAAGGCTCAATGTAACTTAACATGGACCTGAATCCTAAAATTATTAGAACTAATGGCTAACTAATAAAAATTCTAATACGATTACGACTTGGCAATAAATCTTAATAGTCTCTCTCATTGCAAAGTTTATATCGATAATGTTACACTTATCGATAGCATGAAATAATACAGTAGCCATTGCTATTATTACTGTTGTAACAGCTATATGTAACAACTTATCAAAACAATAATTGAATATTAAAACTTCTTTATTAGCTTGAACAATAATTTTTTTATCGGCTTGCTCCCTTTGATGCATATGTTGAAATTGATGATATCCTCCAAGACTTTCTACCGTCACTATGCTGAGATTTCATAAAGCATCTAGTTCATCCCAATAAATATCAAGTTGCCAACTATAAACACTTAAGTATTGGCCATTACCTGTACATAAATAAAATCAGGAATAAAACTTTTGCGTTATCTACATGTCCATGTATCTGCATAAAGTTGGCTCCTATACTTGAAATCAAATCCTCATATATAATCTTCTATTTGTTTCAAATTTAGAGTAGCTTCAAAATTAACTAATGTACCATGAGTCATGTCAAATACCAAAAGACAATATGAATCATTCATATCAAGCATATCTTCTTACTTTTCGTTCTTCAAAACTACAAAATTAGTCAGCTCTTTGTCCTCATGCCTAACCAAATCTCTCCATGAAACATCCACATCTTGAATAGATTCAGCATAAGGTTTTTCTGCATGATTTGATTCCTCAGTATAAAATAACTATAGCATCTTTTGACTCTTTTTGAGCTACCTCAACATTACATGATTCTTCAATTACGATATCTTCTGAACTTGATACGGTATCTATCTAATGAAGCTCCTCCTACTCCAGATCATTATCTTGACAATTGATTTTTTGAGTTAATCAACATTGTCATGATTTACAATTTCTTCTACACTTGATCTAGCCTCTAACTAATTATGTTCTCCCTGCTTCAAATCTGTCTTTGAACCAATTATGCTCTTCCTTGGAATTTTTGGAGAAGTCTAGAACCAAAACTTACTCTTTAGGCAATTTTTATTTGAGATGTCTCACCTTGTTGGAACTTGAGTGGGCAGCTGCAAGAATATCCCACATTTTCTTTGTCTCCTCTATATCTTGAATATGCTAATAATTATCTTCATCCACATTGGCTATAGGTGGCATCACCATATTCCTCCCGTTCACAATCTCTTATAAATCTTACCTGGTAAATAATACTTGATGCAGGCCTTCCAATATGCATAATAGATGTTTAATTTTTAATCCCAATGCTAGAGATGATAGTAGTATCAACCATAATGATTCACTTTTTGAATCACAAATAAAAGTACATACACTTGTACCATCGCACAATGAATTATGGCCAGCTCTTCAAACTACAGCAAATTACTAACATACGAACCACCAATCTCAAACATATGATTCTAATATTATGTAGAACGGCATGCTACTTGCTGTAGATCAAATGTGCATGCCTAGGATATAGAACAAACACCAAATACATCAAACAACAATAGTGGAAGAAAAATTTGGAAGAGAAAAATAAATTTATTCAAAAGAAAATAAAGATCGAAACAATGAGTTTACCTTCTCCCACAAAAAAGCCTCATATCTTGACTCAAAACTTTCTCCTAATCTCTCTTTACATAACTCTTTCCCTTTCTTAATAAAACCACTTATGCTTTCTCCCACTACAAGATAAAAATATCACTATCTTTTGTTAAAAGATAAAAACATCACTATTTTACTTCAACAAAAGAAAAGAAAACTCAAATACCACCAAGGTGGTAGCCCAGTTGGAACGGGGCGTTTGCTTCCAACCAAGTGGTTCCAGGTTCGAAACGCGCGGGCGTCGATTAAATTCGGGGACCGGATGCCCCACGCCTGGACACGGGGTCTGGAAGCGCTACTGGTCGGCTGGTAGCCTGGGTGGTGCCAGGTGTGACGTACTCACACGGAGGGTCGGGTCGGATAAAACTGAGCCGGCCCACGGGTGGGGAGGGTATGAGTAAAATAGGTCGGAGTGCCCAACACACGACTCGGTCTACCCGCATCGAACATTCTCCTGGCGGGGTGGGGGCCCAGTGGTCGGGGCTGCTACGCGGGGGTGGGGCTTGTCCCTTCCTCCCCCCTTCCCCTTTTTTTTTTTTTTTTTTTTTAGCAAAAAAAAAAAAGAAAAAAAAAAAAAGAAAACTCAAATAAGATTTAAAGCACAACTTAACTTAATATGGATCTTAATCAATTAGGATTTAGCAATGAATCTCAACAAAGTGGATGCTTAAAGCAGTGCAATAATTGGCTAAGTGTGTCCCTTTTGTTAGTAATGGTATGGCCACCAATGCAACTCAAAGTGAATTGGACCGAAGTGGACCCTCGGTGAGATAACGATATGACATCACCATTGAGCAAAGGGTTGTTGATTGAGTCAAAACTTTGCCATTAAGACCTCCATGCTAAATGTTCAAAACCAGATGGTTTGTCTATAAAAGAAACCTAAGGTAACACGACGAAATGTTAACTCTCCAATAGAGCATAACACAATTGTCAAATATTATCTACTAGCAAGATCTGAGGCTCCACCCTCCTCTTTTATCCAATGGTACGACCCATTTCAGACAAGCCACTTTCACCTGATCTCAACTGCACGACCTTAAGATAGGAGAAATTATACATTATACCGTATGCACCATGTGGCCATGCACCACACCAATCAACTCATCTCTTTTTTATAAGCTCCATTCATCATGCGCTCGTCTCGATTATTGGCATGGTGCACAGCTACATTGGTGCAAATAGAATAGGGTGTAATTTGCCCCAAGACAAATATTGCTTGACTTCTTGCAATAATCGAGAGGTTTTTAAACTATAATTCCTTGCTATGATCTGTTAATAGTTACCAGTTTTTGCTCATGTGGGCCTCTTTCCAGGCTACCTACTCAAGCAACTTTTAGTTAATAAATGGAAAAGTTGAAGGTTGTAGAGCTCCAACGGATGGGCTATAAAAGGGGTTCTGTTTTGTCTTTCTCATACCTAGTCTCGTAGTGCTGATCTTATATTACCTAGTCTCATAGATTTTCACCTCCTTACTCAGATAATAAATAATCTATTTCTTTGTTTCCAGCCTCATCACACTGACCTAATACACATCCTATCATAGGCTTTATAAAAAACCATCATTTTCTCATTATCTACCTATAATGCTCTATAAGTTTTTCATGAAGTAGTTCATTTCATTATTGATTTTGCAAGATTTTTTTAGGGCATGTTTGGCTGGGGTGGAGTTGGGCTCCGGAATCAGAATGGGAATGAGTGACTCCCATTCCATCCATTTGGTGGGAGTAGTCTTGATATACCTCGGAACATACCTCTCCAGACATAGCAAATCGACCAATGAAGGCTCACCACCTAACTGCAAGTTAACAATTCAAAATTTGCCACATGGCCGATCCAAAAGGCATGTGAGAGTTTTCTGCATTTCAAACTCTCTCCCCAGCTAGCAACAACTCGATCGTGCTCGCTAACTTTTTCCTTTACAAAGCAACACCCGAGCAAATCCCTATGATCAAGAAGAATGGGCTAGATATACAGTTTGTCATCAACTAGCATATAGCCTCGACTACTTGGTGGCAGGATCCGGCCCTCGCTTACATATTGCATTCTCGAGGGTGCTCCGGGTACATTTTCTTTCGACCCTCTTATGCTACCTCTTTGCCCCTTTTAGGCTTTCTCCTATTTTTTGAGAGTTATGTTGGACTTAGGCATCAAAGGATCCTTCGAACACGCTCCAATGGATGGACTTCTTAGTTTTTATTGTTTCATGTCGAAGCCAACATTGGAGCATCGGTCAAAGATGTTCCTTTACCATCCAACGCCAATTGATGGGTGCTCAAAATTAGGATTATCTCCAATCAAGTGCAGCGACCACTGGACCATCGCCATGGACGCGTGCACGCCGTGCAGTGACTCCATCCGATCTCTCTGATCCGAATAACAGATGAGCTGAGATCTCCAGTGAACCTGTTAACTCTATGTTTGAGTTGGGCCGGTTCCCAACGATAAGAAATCCTATTCTCATTCCGATTCTAAGGAGAATGGGAGTCCCTCAATCCCCAAAATCTAATTCCTATTCTCCTCTAGTATTCAAATTTCATTCCGATTCCAAATTCCGATCACGAACTAAACACATCAAGAGATATCGTCATTTCAATTCCCATTACAATCCATTCCAATTTCAATTCCAGTCGCAAAGCAAATATATTAGGGTACATTTAGTTCGCGATGGAAATTGAAATCAGAATGAATTGGAATGAAAATCGGAATGGCTATATCTCTTGATGTATTTGGTTCGTGGTTAGAATTAGAATGGAAATGAAATTTGAATACTAGGGAAGAGCAATGATTAGGTTTTGGAGGATTGAAGCATTTCCATTCTCTTTTGAAATCAAAATGGAAATGAAACTTTCTCCAACCAAACATGCCTTTAGTTTTTACAGAATGATACACATTTAGGAGTTTCTTGATGATTTCTCCCCTGAATTTAACTCCAAGGCAACCAATGCACAAAACTCCTGATTTACTAAATACCTTGTACATCCAATGCACACATTTTAATTATCTAGGACAAAACCATTGCAAGACCGCTAAATGTGTATCCATGCAAAAGAAAATCTGATCTTTTATTTCAAAGAATAATTACTTCATTTTTTTTAATGCAAAAACCAGTTATGTGGATCATATAATGAGATTATGGGAACTTGAGAATAATGGATGTCATTTGACATTTTCAGCGTCCCTTAAACGTGAGGGGCATTATATTTAAACAACAAAGTACTAGTTTGGCTGGTTAGATTATTTAGGGTCCTGACAACAATGATGTTACAAAGCCACCAGTGGCTGGTACCAGTAGCTTGGTTTCAAGTCTGCAATAAGAGTTGGTGAAGCTCTGCATTCGTCCCTCTTAAAGTATCAAAAAGAGAACAAGACCGTCCCCACCATAACCCTCAAACAAGTTTCATTGCCCCGCTAACATGGAAACACAGCACACATTTCCTTGGATCGTGGATTAGAACACATCCATAACAAAAACCACGAAAACTGTACCAACCATTGGAGGAACGTTTTATAAATCCTTGCTTGTTAGTTCTCTCTTGATATTCATGAAAGTCTTCCAAACCCTTAGCCATAACTTCCATTACATTAACTTAAATAGTGAATTAAAACCATTAAATTAAAGAATTATTTATTAAAAATCGTTTCAATACGAAAGCTAATTTCATGTCACAGTTTACAACAGCACTTTAGAATCCCTTCATGGACCTGAATTTGATGATATCATTTTGACATGTTTTAATTGATGAGTATGTTAACGTTATTTCCAAATTTTTCACATTTTTCTTTTGTATTTGTAAACTTTTTGCTCCCTGAAATTCCGAAGCTAACCTCATCCTCACTTCTGTTTTTTCATAATCAAAGGCAAATAGCACAGACTACACAAAGACATGCTGAAACTGTAAGTAACATTGCTGCACCCAAATTTTACAACAAATTAGAAAAGATTCTATGCTTGGGGTATTGTTGGACACATACTGGAGTATATAATACAAGACTCATTGATTAGTTAAAATCAGACTTTTAAATGTTAAGGATATAGTACAAGCCACTCTTCTACCGGGACAGTAGATTGACCCAATCACGGGAACATCCCCTCAAGAAACTCTTCAAAATTATCTTCATCAGTCCTCCCATCATTTGCTGAAGATGAAGTCTTCTGACCTGCACACATCTAGAAGTTAGAATCTTTTTTACTTCATAGAGTGGAGAAATAGGCCTGGCAGCTCTTAGTAAAGTAACCATGAAGAGAAGATCACTCTGAAACTTCTCACTGAGGCTCAATAAAGGCTGCTTAATTGGTCTCATTTGGCTGATATCCTAATACAAGAGAGATGGTATCCTTAATACTAAATTATCCCAAAGACCAATTGTTGGATAACCTGTTATTGATACCATTATAAAATGATATAAAATTGAGACTTATGGTGATGGCTCTAAAACTCTGAACTCAGCTTTTGATAAGTGTTCGACATATAATCTTCGCATCATCCAAGATGGCATTGAAGAACATCTCTTTTAAATACTTTAACCATCTTAATGCAAAGAAAACTAGTAATTTCCTTTTGTTAAAGGGAATTGCTTCATATTAACAACAGGCCCCAGCATTAACAATCAATTTGCAGTATCAAGATCTGGAAGGATATAAGTTAGAAAATTGAAGAATTTTGCTCTTTTTGATGCAAGAAATCAATTGCTCCTATCAATAAAACAGGAAACAAAAAAAAAATAGGACAAATGTTTCACCTTCCGCTTCCTATAACTATATCACAACAGAGTTTGCTTATAATGGGAGGAAGAATTGATGGGTGTGAATCTCCATCTGATTAAATATTTTATTGTTTATGTAATTTAATAAGTACAAACACATTTTGGCTGGTTTACTTGTTTCCCTCTGAACAGAACAAGGGGCACGCTTATAGAATAATAAATGCTTGGAGTGTGCCAATGTGTGGAGTTGGTCATCAGGGAACAATAGAGAAACACTTTGGTCCTGTACGAAACCTTAGCTTCTTATGAAAAACCATGTGTTGTATCCTGCTTTAAGACAAATAAAGGGGTGCCCACTCAAAACAACCTGTCAGCATTAATGAAGTCATAAGATGTTACAGCATATGCCCTTATGCTCGGAAAGGGGTGACCAAGCTCCTCCCTCAGGGCATAAGAAGTACAAAAGGAAGTTCAATAGTCCCCTTTCTATTCTGTAACAAGATTCATATCTTTCCATGCATATGATTCTCTAGTGACTTGAGAGTTATAGAAAAAAAAAAAAGGCGAGAAGCACAGAAATTATAGAGAGAATACCTTAAATGCTTCAAGACTAAATGTCTACAACAATAAAAAGGAAAGTTTGTAATATAGAAATGGGAATGGTCAACTGTCCTTGAGCTAAATGAAAAGAAGCTCAATGGAAGAATATGAAAACTACCACAAGCACTCTCAAAATCTTTTGCTTTGTCTGTTAAATACACCTTTGAGTTCAGGAAGTTAATGATTCTAATTTTTAATCCATCTGCCATTGATATGCTGCCACCAACACATGCATTGTTATGAAGATGGACATAGACTTCTGCTGCAGGGATAGCACCTGCCAACTTTATGTGATTTTATAAAAAAGAAATACTAGCTTGACTAAACAAAAGTCCTTCTATTCGTTAACTGTCTTGCCTTTCTACACATTCATTAGTAGGGGTATGCCAACCTTAGGTAAATATGATCTGCAAATACATTGACATTGGGGAGGCAAAGCACAGAACAGTGTACAACTATGGTCACTGAAGCATTTGGAGGAACCATAGAGAAATATATGAGCTCATTAATCAGACATAGCAGTGTAAAAAGAATTATGACTATAGGTTGAGAACTTTCATTCTAAGTTTGTGGACTAGAAATTTTATTAGTTAAGGCACATGGATTGCGTCATTGCATAAACCTTGATTGACCAAAGGTAACTGCACAATAATGGCATCATCATTCTATAGTTAATTTATGGGTACTCTGTTAAACATCATAGCAGTATTGTTGAAAAATGTCCACCACAATGTCAGTAGTACCTACAAAAGATAACCAAAGGGGCATGACTCTTGGTTGGCACACTAGGGGAGATCATGGAACTTCAAAGAAAAAGCCAATACCCAGTTATGGTCCAAACAATCCAGGGTCCTGAGATGGGCAGACTAGAGAAAGACCTAACCTTTGGCATTTTTTACACAAAGTGGCTGCTCTAGGACCTGAACCCACACCACTACGTTTGTCAACCAAAGCCTTTACCATTGTACCAAGCAATGGCCCCTAGGAGGTCATGGTATTTGAATCCCATAAAAGGTGTTCCCAAGATTTTGGAATTTAGTGATTGCAGGCAGCATGTGTGTTTTTTTGGGCGCTTTACTAGTATCGTGTATACCTGTGATAATATGGATGGCATGGTACAAGTGTGTTAAAAAAATGGACCAGTCAGCTTAGATATAAGTGGAACAAGTTTAGGATACACTATATGGCATGCTTTTACCTACCACAAACTAATTGTCCATTGATTTATAGAGCCATGGTGACAGATTGGAATTTCATTTTATCTAGTTTAGTAAGTGAAAAATAGCTATAAAGTTGAACCTTGAAGGAGGAGATCCTTGCAATATAAAATTCTATATACTAAATCTATTATTAGGTTCCATGGTCACATGAACATGCAGAAATGATGATACATGCAACAGTAGCCAGAATAGTGATCAAATAAATTTTAAACTTTTATGCTTAATCTTTTTCTTATTCCAATTACAAAAATTGTTTTGAGTTCCATTTTCTACAAGTCATCAGGTGCTGTTGATTTCATCCATGATGTCTTGGTTCCTAGGGCTGGGCAAAATGTTTCCCAAAACTAAAATCTCAGCTTCAATAGGAAAAGAACAATGAGAAGAATAATCTAGATAATTATACCAAAAATTTCTATTAAGACAAAAAACCTTAAGATATTTACCAATCAATAGCAATGAGTTACAAAAGAAGCAAATAGAGGCAAACCTTTTCTGCTTCTGTTGGTACTCTTGTCATATTCATCATCTGTGCTATCACCATCCCTGCTTCTTTCTCTACATTAATGGAAACAGAGCTAAATATCAGACTCTAACAACAGCTGATAATCCAAAACACCTTGCTCTTGGTATCAAAAAGGAATCAAGGGGGAAAAAACTAGGAAAGATGCTTCAAGTCTCACCTCTTTCTTTTGTACTTCTCTTTCTCTCTAACTGGGGAGTGCTCCTTCTCTTTCTTCCTCTTATACACGAGCTTTTCTGAACATCTTTAAGATAGAAGTTCATCAAGACAAATATTGAATTAGTGCATCTCCATGGAAACTAAATTGCTCAAATCATGTGATGAAGGTTAAAATCAGAGATAGTAAACTCCTAGGTTCTAACTTCCACCAACATAATAATGATAACAAAAACAAGGAACATCAGAAACATAAAACAAAATTCTTTCTTGTAGCATTATTGCAAGACAAACAAAAATGCAAATCCCAAAGAAACGAACTTGTAGGAATAAAATAAAACAAAGAAAAAGAAAAGTCAAACCACACTAACTAAACTGGTAAGCACTTAATTAGGACACATACCTCCACAAATATTTCTTCCTGCATCTTTAGTTGTTTATGATAGAGTAATAACCACATAAAAGTATACCAACTTAGGTTTGTTGAACAAGGACATGGAGCTCAGGAATAAGTGTACTTTTGATGGCTGACATCTAGTAAATGAGACCTAGGTCAAGGAATTCTTTGATATTCACAATCTATCAAATGACACTTTTTTCGTGGCACCATTTTCTAGAAACAACTCATTGTCAAGACGGAAAAATCTAAAAATTATACTCTGGTGACTATTAGATGCAAGAAGAACAAGTGATAATCTGTGATCATAACTATGTTACATGGACACTGATACCTCCATCAGGTATGGTTCGATCTATTCAATGTTTAAAAGTTTCTTATGGAGCCGTGTCTAAGTTCATTGTATATAGATACTGCAACATTTTTTGGTTATTTGTGCATTTCTAGAATTCTGAAATGCAATTTTATAAGATGACATAGTTCAAAATTTTGAGATGATTTGGAAACATTTTGATGTTTGTTTTAGAAAATAAAAAATCACAGGAAATTATTTTCCTGACATATTTGAATATTTTGAGCTCAAACTTTATCCTGTTGTTATACTGTCATCAAACAATAAAATTACATGTAAGTCAGATACAATTTGTTTAACATTTTTATGTTTCTAAAGTATTTAAATTGTTTATCTATAGTTCCAAATGAAGCAATACTACAATAGTACCAAAACAATATTAAAATTATTCTCTTGACTTAATTTACAGTTTCTTTATTTTCTATTCTATAGCTGACATCACTATAATTACAAAACTCAAATTGCATTGATCTCTATCAAACTCTGAATAGCAGGACCAGATCTCTCCATTATTAGAGCCAGTAACCTGGGTCTTTGGTAAATCCTATGCATGCTGATCTTTCTTTCCTTTTCCCCTTTTCCCCTTTTCCATTTTCTTCATGCTTTTAATTTTCAGAAAGTGTAAATTATATTGCAGTGAGATGCAACTTCTTTCCTTGTGTTAATCTGACATCAATTTTAAGTTACTACTGAAAAAACAGCAACTTTGGTTCATCAAATATTGTTCTCCCGATCATGATAATTGAGAATATTTTAGGCGCATAAAATATGTATGTGATTTTCACCAACACTCAACTACATATAAGTATTTGTTTTATCTTTCTCCATTTTTCGTTTGTGATGCTTATAGGCATGCAGCTAAATCAATCAAAGGGAGCAAGAGCGAGACTAGACACTGATCAGAAACAGGCACTGCACACTAGAATCTAAGGATTAATACCTCTGAAGCACTTCATAATTAATGTTTCTAAAGTGAATAAGTAGCTAAAGAATAATTAATAGAATGAAATATCTAAAAGATACCTCGATGACAGTCGATGACCTCCAAAATATAAAATTAGATTCACATGCTGTGTCATCTTTTCTTGTTTACTGACCATTATCCTGTATTTAAATTGTGGCTAAGTGGCAATAAACATCAGCACTAACAGTTTCTATATAGAGGTATGTTGAGTAGTAGTTTTGGTTCTAGTCATATTGGTCACAGGTTCCTTATCTAATTCTGGAAAATCCTTTAGGAGTCAATACTTGATGACGTAAATAGAAATTTTTTAGTTAATTTTTATGTTGAACATACTGGCATTATATAAATCTGAGCTTGCGATGCTAAAAGGAAACTCAGTACTTCAAACCAATTATAGATCAATTAGTAGGATTTATTTAAGTTAGTTATCATGCTACTTGAACCAAGATCTAGAAAAATGCAACACAGTCCCTCCAAATAGCCTCCTTAATCAGTTTGCAATACTAGTATCAGACCTAAGACTGATGGGATTATTGGACACCCAAATCCAATTGACAGATGCTGTCCATGCAGAATGGTTAGGGCAGTGGGTGGCAGAAAACAAGGTGCAGAAACTTCATATCTTGTTTGGTCAGACATTATGTCTTTGTATTGCAGCAGTTCTGCAGTTTTAACAAATCTGATTTTAATTTCAGCAGATTTGGTTTCTAAGTATGAAAAAAAAGAAACTTCTTAATCAAGATTAGAAAAAAATATAAAACAATAATGAATATATAATAAATCAAAAAAGTTAATTTGACATCATTTTTTTACATATCTTAAATTGTTGAAGTACTTCGGATGTATCCTTTCAATGGTTTAACATTGAAACAATCAAAAATTTATTTTAAAAAATAGAAGTTTAAAAATTACATTTATAGTGAAATAGATCACTTTATAATTTGAAGACAAAGCAATATATGACATATAAATCTGATCTCACATTTCTTGGTTCGCAGGAAATATGAGCACAAGTTTATGCTTTGAAAACTCTTCTGAAGTATAATGGAGAAAGAAGAAAAGAAGACGGAAGGGAAATACAAGAAAGATTAGGTTAAAAAAAGGGAAAAGGTTTGAGGGGAAGAAGAAGACACGAAACATAAAGGGGGGAAGAGATAGCCAGATCTGGTCCAAGAGATGTTGTTTCCTTCATTTAAACAAGTAGAAACAACAGTAAGACCTAAAAGAAGGCCTTAAGCCAATACAGAAGTAGCTTATTCAAAACAGTCAACCTTACTTTTCTCTTTTGGTCTGAGCAGAAAAGAGGGATGAGACAGAAGATGTAGATAGACAGCAATTTGTGCCACCTATTTTAAAGTACAGTCAAGAAAATGTAGAGATTCAATAGCAGATTGATTCTATCCAAGATGCTCTGAACAAAGTCCAACCAAATTGCTAGGGTGTAAACTTAAAAGGCAATATCATCATCTTCCCTCTTGCATACTTTTTGTCATCTTTCTCAAGCTTCTCTTCCTTTTTTAGTTATTTTTGTTGCCAGATTTGGTAACCTTGAATAACCTTTTCCAATTCTTTAAGCATGGGTGTGGTAATGAGACCTTGTAGGGAGTCAAACATTAAACAGAGCCAAAATTTAGACAGTGGGACCCTGATTATTCATCAAATTCTTATAAAAAACTTACTCTAGTCAAATGTTTTCATTGAGTTTGAGAAAACAATATTAGTTTCAATGAAGAATGGCATTTGATGGAAACAAACTCAATTGATGCACCTCATCTCACCTGAGCTACTCCAGGAATCTAAATGAGAAAGCATGACTCTTAAGAGTGTGAATGTGTTTTTCTGATTGTTGTAATTTCTACAGAAAAAATTTGGAAGGAGAATTGAATTAATATTAGTTTTCTGTTGTTGAACTTTCTTCATTACACTATGAGAGTTTTGAATGAAAGGATGAAAGCACTAGTTATCAACACACCATATCTTATGTATACTATAACATGCCCTAGTTGGAAAATGACCATTAATATTTCATTAATAAACATACATTGATCCATATGGAGTAAATATCTGACTACCTTGCTATACTACATTCCAGCAAGATATGGTAGTCTTTGATTAACATATATCAACCTGGATCAAGACATCTTCAACTAGTGGTGCAATACATAAAGGTAAAAAATTGGTAAATATTGTATACGAATAGTCAATTGATTTCTACAAGCAAGGTTCGCCATCTCGGTACCAAACCCGGTAACAGTATCATCCTATTACCTTATCGGTATGCGATACGGTACGAGACAGTGAGGCATACTGAGTGTCGATACAATACGAGATTGCGTATCGGTTTGGTACGGTACCAACCAGTACGGCAAAGAAAATGAGTCAATTGATTAACTTTTCAGCCCTTTTCAAATTATTTACTTTCACTAACAAAATGTTTCATATATGCCACTTTCTCTCTCTTACGCTTTCAAAAAGAGGGCAAAGAACTTGATCAAGAGAAAAAGCTGGTGAGAAAATCTTTTATATCTTCTCATTTAAATGTCAGAAATTCAGCTTTCTCTTTGAAAAATGAAAAGTGAAATTGGCATAAATGGAAAGACCTCTAGTAGTTTTTTTGCATTATTGCCTTGAGGGTATCCAAACAGATACAAATCCTTTATTATCTTTTCTATTCTCCTTTTATTGCTTTTAAGTTTTCTTATAAAATATGGTGAAGAAAGTTAAAACAGAAATTACATGCAAATGTTGCATGCAAGTTAATCTTGATTTTTTTTAAAAAAAAAAAAAGTAAGGCACCATTGCTTTAAAATATATTAGTCATGAATTCTAAGTATAATGTCAGCATGCTCAAACCATGAAAGTAGGACTTATTAACAACTACAAGATAACAAGGTCAATCAAGCAGCTTCTGACAAGTAATAATCAAAAAGAAGTGACTAAAAGATTGGCTCATATAAATACTCTTTTATTATCAAAAGCACAAAGGAAAAAAAAGAAGGAAGATAAACCTGGAAGAGTACTTTATCATGGAGCAATAACATTTCACTTGTTGTTATTGGAAATCTTGTTATGAAATGATGACAGAAGATATCACAACTTTGGAAATTTAAGTATTATGAGAATTGACAACATAAAGATTTTGATGTAATTCAGCAACAATTGAAGATCGCCTGTTACAGATGAAGGGAGGATGTAATCAATGAAGAAACCAACTCATAGGCTTCTTGATCAATGCTTGAAGCAATGGAGGGCTGGAATCACATGTCATCAATATATGAAGGTGCCATGTCTATTCAACTGATCTAATTGTGGAGCAAAATGAGGCATAAAGTCAATAGATGGTTCCCAGATTTAGTTTCTCTTAACTTGATTTTTGTCTTTATTTGAGCCTAGGAGTAACGTAAGAAGTGTTTTTTAATCAAAAAGGAATTTCCTGTTCAGCAATGTTCATGCTACAGTACTGGGGAGAGTGGTGTGCCGTAAACTCTTTCTTTTTGCTTATTATTGTTGTCCAACTTTATGTCAGTTAGGTGTAAGTTATTAGCTGCTGTTATTGAGGCCCTAATTGGATTTAAACTAGGAAAGGTTAGTGAGCTGATTGGCTTATATAATGGCCTCTTTGGGTGTCCATAAGCAGTGATCTACATTGGTTTTCCTTTATAATGAAAAGAGGTGCCAGGTTTGGGCTGCTGGTCCTCCACTTTCCTTTTTGTGTCTTTTTATTAGCTTCTCTCTGTCCCTTCTTATCTTCTTTTAGTTCTTCTTTACTACTGCTTATAATCTAATATACCACCAGATTTCCTTCCTCTTTGATTGTTGTTGAGATACTTCATTGATGATTATATTTATATCTGTTAATTTTAATTTATGCTGAACCAATAATTTACTTGAAGAGCAGAAAATTTTGTGTCAATTATTGTTACTTCGCTAAGATCTATTCTTGTGTCACTCACTTGACTTCTAATCTGCTTTGTTTTGATTATAAGATCATCACAGATCCCCTAATTAAGCTTTGATCTCTTTTGGTTATTGTGTCTACTCTCTCCTAGAGAAACCCTAAAACAGATATTTCTGGATTATCTACTGCCGTTGATTTTCAGTTTCACTATTATCTGTCACTGTCTCATTAACAGATCTTAGAAAGAAGCAACACAGCTGCATTTGTCCCAACATGTATCGTAGGCCATCTCTAGGTTGTCCTGCATGAATTGCTGATAAGGATTGGAAGAAATAGTGTTGCACAAGTATGTTCAATGTAGATTGCCAAGTAAGGCTAGTAGATCCATTATTAATATTCAACTAATGATTCTAATTGAACTAGTTAAGGTTGGTAGAATCGGTAGCAACAGGCATGCTAGCCAATGACCAGTATGATATGATACTAGTCATACCATATAGAATCGCAGCATACCGAAACCACAAGGAGGCAGAGGAAGAGGGCTGGAGAGGAGGAGAGGGGGAGAGCGAGAGAAGGGGAGAGAGAATAAGAGGCAGGCGGAGAGAGAGGGAGGGTGGGAGAGGGGGACTCACCTGGCCGGGAGGGCTTTGAATGGAGTCGGCAGAGCCGGAGGGGCTTCGAATGGCATCAGAAGAACCAGAGAGAGAGAGAGGGGAGGGGAGTGGGAGCTTCAAACGATGGCATGAGAGCTAGAAGGGCTTCAAACGATGTCGAGAGAGCTAAAGGGGTTTCAAACGACGGCAGAAGAATTGGGAAGAGAGAGAGAGTGAGGGGGGGGGGGGGAGGGGGACTCACCTGGCTAGGAGGGCTTCGAATGGTATCGAGAGAGCCAAAGGAGCTTTGCCTTTGAGCCTTCATTTCAGAGTTGAGGGTTTTGGAATGGGAGACTGATGAACCGCCTCGATGTGATAAATCGTGCCGATAACCGACCGATCCAGATCAGTTCGCCTTAACTTGGCCAACTCTGCTCTCCCAAAACTGGCCAATTCGGCATGGTTCAGCCAACACTAAAGTTGAAGTTTATTGGCACATTAGAAATCCAATGTTGAATACAAAGGTTTTAAATACCGGTGGTAAATCAGGGCATTCTAGAATCTCAAGTTAGAGACAAGATAATGTCGTAAATTCATTGAATTCATAATCAAGTGCCTAGAGCTCCTAATGGGCTAGGGTCAACCTGTGGTCAATCATGTTAGACCAAGCTAGAAAGAAATAGGCTATGTGCTTGAGATGAATCTCAAATTTAGGATCGAAATGATTTTGGATTGGAACTATTCAAAGCTTGGTTCAACCTAGGCTTGGGCCTAGCCTAAAGCACTTTTGCTTTTGGCCAAGTTTTGGATAAACTTGGCCTAGCTCAAAGCAATATAAACACATACATATACATATACATATAAATATACACATACAAATATATCACTCATGTGACTCCTAAATGTTTAAATGAAATGGAATATCCACAAAAGATGGATGACCCATATCAAAGATGGTCATAAATTTAACTATCTCAATTCCGACATTCCTCAAAGACCATGGAAGCCAAGTAAAGCTTCTTCCTAGCCTACATTGAAAGTGTTGCCTTGCCTTGTTGCTATCACTGAGTACCTCTCTAACTCCCCAAACTACCTTTCGTTCATTAATGCACAAGTACGATTAGTTTTCCTTGGCTCCACTATTGTTGATGGCCATTTCCTATCATCACCAAGGTTTGCTCCAACTCCCTAAGACCTATCCAATTCCAATGATGACATTACTCTCATCTCTCCCCTGGCAAGCATGTTGTTGCCACACCCAATTGCTCATCACGACCACTCCAACTCCACTTTGATGTCCATTGTTTATACATTAAAAGCTCCAAGGTTTGCTCCAACCCCTGTCATATTGTTTATACATTAAAAGCTTGCATGTTTGAATTGACTGAAACAAGGTATTGAAGTACCATCTATGTACCAGAGAATAGAAAGGAAGAACATATAACTGGATAATGTGGAAAAGTACTTCTTGTTCACACAACCTTCTTTATATTTTTCACTTTTGCACAAACACCTCATTCACTTGTTTGCCAATGGTGCAATTCAAATTGGGCCCTCTACTGTGGAAGAGCATGCCTCTGCCACTGCGCCAACCAGCCAGAGAGCATAATCCCCATGTCTTTGCATTCTTTTCTTATTATTGAACAAAGGTTTTATTAGTGCATGTATGACCTCAATTTTAGATGACGAATGCACAGAAGACATCACCAAGCCACATATGGGCAGCCTTTAATCCAAATTATTTAAAAAATAGATTGTTTTTCTGAAATATCACCTGAGCATGTTCCACCTGTTTTATCATGACTTACTGGTAAAGTTACTATAAAAATTAATAGCACCTGTTCATTGATCAAGACTCCATAAACATGTAAGCTTCTTTGTTTCTTCCACACGCGATATCATGCAATTTTGTAATTTCTACCAACAAGGGTACATAACTCTTCCTCAAATTCTCCTAAATTCCATCTTTTAAACATATTTTGATCGCCATTTTTCAATGATCTGCCAAATGGAAGGGTATGGACAGTTGGCAACATGATTAATCAAAAAAAGTCTCTCAGTTAGCAATCCAAAGTCCAAAGAAAGGCATGTTTTTTAATGTAAACTTAATTTTGTAAACTACAAAACATATGCACATCTATGTTACTCAGATCCTTCAATTAAGTCCAATGAACCCACATGGCCACACCCAACACTAAAACACAATTACTGGTATGAGTGTATGACACTTGGACATGGCTCCATAAGAATGAGTTCTTATTGGAAGTATCCGATGCTTAGACATGCACTGCACACTTCACACTTGTCCAAATCCATCTAACATAGATGTACATCCAGCACTTGTATAATTTCATATATCTTTACCTCTAAATTAGAGAAGAAATGTCAGAAGTTTAATACTGTCCAGCCAAGTCTCATGTTGCAGATACAGCGAAGATTACTAGAAAAAGTTACATGAGGGTAATGCCATTTTGATTTATCTATTAACAACAGGAAGCTAAGGCCACAGCATGACATGATTTCTCTAAAACAGCCAACGCATAGAAGATGCAATAAAACAACAAACCTCTTGCAAGCTACCAATTTCACGAGAGCCTGTTTACTTTCTCCTGCTTCCGTGTAAGAAAAATTCACCTGCAGAGAAACCATTTTAAGTGTAATACAACAAAAATGAGTGCATCTCAAAGTAAAATAACACAATAAACCAATAATAAGTTGAGTATTCTTCACACATGATTTTTATCGAATACTGATTAAATTAATTTTTACTCTTTATCATCCTCTTTTTTCTGATATGCAAGTATACAGGGTTCCTTCACACAGGAGAAAAGTAAAGAGTGAGTTTTTTGTAGCTCTATGTTTTGGTAATACACTAATAATGAAGAAGCAGAACTTAATTTTAAATGCAGAATCAAAATAAAGAAGGCTGAAAAAGGAAAAAACTATGAAGGATTCAGTTTGAAGTACTTTCCACTGTCCCTGCACTAATAGCCCTCTTAAATGATTTTCCTGTTTATCTCCATTATAGATTTTTCTAAATGAACAAGTAGGATATCAAACCATTGATTGGACTCATTTTTCATCAACTTGTCCTACAAAGTGCAGACAGAGATGATTTTAGGTGGAAAAACAGTAGAAGGAAGAAGAAACATGCAGCAGTCTGCGAGGTGCCATTTATAATAAAGGAACAATCTTAACATCATCCAATGCAATGATGCATGAGTAGTGTTCAGATTTGGGGAAGCATCAACTTTTGTAGCAGTGATAAGAGATTATTAAGTAGGAAAAAAAATGTATTCAACAGAAACTGCACTAAAGAGGCAAATCATGATTAAGTTTACATATGATGATCCCAAGAAGCAGAACTATATGACATTCAGGCATCCTAGGACACCCTTGAATTAGAACAGATCTCTGTTCTCATTTTGCGCTGGTCCTAGAGTAGATTATAGAGATGAGACTCCAGAGGCTCACAAGAAGTTTGGTGCATTTATTACAGTTGTGAGTTGTTTCATGAAGATTCATGTAGACAATAATAAATTCTACAGGAAGGGACTTGCAGGATGCAAAGTGACTGGCCCCTTTTTTTTATTAAGAAGCAGTGTCATCTATTGTCACCCAACAAGTAGACAATCTTTTTGGGCTCATGTTTTCATCACTATGTCTAACCTGAATCTGATGTGATTCTCCAAAGCAACTCATTTTTGGACTATGCCATTAAAGGTTTCTACTGCTGCCATGTAAACAAGGCAGAAACCAACTACAAAAAGAAAGAATCAAATTAAATCTGCCAATACCAAACATAGATGCAAGAATATATTTATATCCACTGTGGTAGGTTTAGGTATAAATTCAAAAGGAAAGAAAATGCTGAAACAGTCAGATTTAATTTTTCAAGTGTTATCTTTACACTTTTCAAATATTCAACTTGATAATTTAACCTATAAACCTCGATAAGCCTTTCGAAGTGGGTCAAGAGACAGACTGGCAAAAGGGCCAAGAGGAGTTAAGCAATAGAATTTTAGCAGTTTAGAATTAAAGTCTTCAGAGAAGGAGAGGGAATTGGAAAGAAATCTGATTTGTTGATGGGGAATGATTTGATGGTGAAGAGTACTAAGAGTAGTGCTTATAAAGGTTATCCATGCTTCATACTGTCAGAAGGAAATCAACCTTTCTTGAGCAAATTGTGAAGGTCAAAAGTGCTTCGGTAACAAAATAGATGAAGAGAGTATATACCATGATGGAGTTTAAAGGGCTATTAACTTTGTACAAATTGTATTGGTCCATTCCAACCATCCTCGATTGGAGCAATGGGACACTAGGACCTCGGATGGGTTCAGGACATTAGTACATGTATGACTGGGCCATCCTAGCTAGTAACAAGGTCCAAAAACTTGTGACACGCTCTCAACTTGCCTTATACTAATTTTTTGACTTGTACAAGTCAACTTGGCGACTTGGATGAGTCATGTATCCTATATATATATATATATATATATATATGGAATTCATGAATCTATAAATTATTAAAAAATATTTTATTGATCTAAATATCTATAAAAAATTTGAATTCAATATGCTGAAACAAGGTATGCGATACCGGTACCGACATCCATAATGGTTAGCTAGCGGTATGGTACCGTACCGTGCCATGCCATTCTAGCATGTACCAACAAAGGAAAACCAGAGAGAGAAAAAGAGAGAGAGAGAGGGAGAGGGAGAGGGAGAGAGAGGAACGGGGGGAGAGAAGGAGGGGGGGGGAGAGAGAGAGGTCGAGAGGAAGGCCGGAGGAAGGGGCCTTATTTCGTTTGAAACAGGGAGGAAAGGCCCTCCCTCTCCACCTCTCTCCCTCTTCCTCCCTTCCTCTCCCTCTCCCTTTCTCTCTCTCTCTTTTCCTCTCTCTCCCTCTCCCCTGTTTTGCTGGATTTCTTGAATCCAGGTCTGGAACCATGCCAGTCCACCCCCGGTACGACTCTATACACTCTGAGCCAGATAGTTCGGGATGGTATAACATTCTGTGTGCTCAAACCTTCTAACAACAATGAAGACTAGAAGATGTCATAGTCTTAATATTGGCCACTATATGCAAGACTAATAGGATTATTAAAATGTCATCTAATATTCCAAGTTGTCAAAATCAATAATGTCCAAGCTATTTCATCCAAAAATTATACAAATTCTATACTAACACAAAAAAGAGAAACACTAAAGCTTTTTTAATCTTCTTGCTTATTACTTGTGATTAACTAGTAATTTATACGCATACAAAGGGATCACATCCATCTCTAGCCATTACTGGCAGAAGAACAAGATCCTTCTTCCAGATCACTTTCTTGATCCTTAACTCTCATAAACTCGGCAATGGCTCGGTATAACTTGGCGACAACTCGGTCTAACTGGGCAATGACTCGGCCTATCATGTTAAAGTCTTGAATAAACAAAAACTAAAAACATGACTCGGCCATTTTCTTTGTCTCATTGATTCAACCTAGTCATGAAAGTCTCGATGGGACTCAACAGGGACTTGCTTTTTTTAACACTACCCGAGCTATCTTGACTTTTGTTATTATGCATTGGTTGGGATTCAGCACAATGCTAAAGTTGGATTCATTTTTTATTTGTAACTTCATGTTTTAATCTCATCCAACCACTCTTCATTTAGGGAATACCAACATGACTAAAGCTGCCAATGAAGTGTTCATGCTCAAAGCAAGCAAAATACAGATGGACATATTTTGAACCCATCAAGCACTTCACAACATCCTCGATACTAATATATTTATTAACTGTTACTGTGTGACCATACCATTCCAGCGATTGACACCTTAAGCAAAAGGCATCATATAACACTATAAGTCATGATATAGTTATTATGCTATGGTGCATAGATCTGACTAGATATTTATTATGCCAGTAGTCAACACCTTTATCAAAAAACATGTCTAATGCTACAACAAGCATCTTAATTACATAGCACTACGGTGCACTAGCCCAACCGATTACTCAATACACGACACGGGCAAGAACATGTCGAGGTTTTCTGAAGTTAAAATATTAGTATCTTTTAAACACCTCGGCACTACAACAAGCACACGGTTGCAGGAGCCCACTTAGAATTGATGCAAGCACATCAAATATGCCCACTTAAAGGGCAGATCAGAGCTCTTCTAGCATGCCACATGTCAAGCACTAGACGTGCCATGTCATTTTTTTTGGTTAGCAACATGGAGAGGGAAGAAGGGCACTTGCCCTGTCCTGCATGCCATCACGAAGAGGGGATGCCTCTTCTGCCACATACGCCGCCCTCTTTTGGCAAAGTGGAGAGGGAGGGGACAGAGATCAACACCTCCACCATAGCTCGTACTCCATTCTTCCCCTTCCCAGCATTTTTTTCCCTTTTACACAGTGTGCATAGCACGTCAAAGCGGAAGAATATCTGTACACCATCCCTCACCGCATCGCACGCTGCTAGGAAGAGGGTAGATGAACACCCCCACCATTCCTCTATATCTCGCTCTCTCAATGTCAATCGGAAGGTGAGGAGACTGGGTATGCCGCAGTCAGGTCGGCATGGGCAAGGCAAGGGATGTTGCCACCTCCCTTCCCTATTTCTCCCCTTCCTCCGGTCATATGTCCCCCCTCATCTGCTTGACCTTTGACCTCCCTCTCCCCATCTTTCTTTGCCGGTGGCTGTGCCAGGCATCACCACCTAGTCTGCCGGCCACCTGACCATGCCAGAGCAGCAGCTAGTCTATCTCCCACTTTTCTTCTTTCCATGGTTGACCGAACACCACCACCAAAACCCCTACTCCCCTTTCTCTCCTAAGAGCAGCTTAAATCCACGAAGCCTGGGTAGTTTGAGATGATTTAAAGAAGAATATGAGAGATTAAGAAGAGGAAAATGGGTAGGATGGACCTTTTGGATTACTAATTCCACGATATCAGGCTTGACAGCACCGTTCTCTCTCTCTATGGGGAGAGTAGCCTCTATACAATGGAGAGGGCCTTTTGGTACAAAAAGGTCCGTCCTATCCAGCCCAACTTCTAATTCCACTATTTTTGGCACTGTCATCGCCCGAGGTGGAAGAAGGGGTGGTGGCATGGTCGTTGCCGAACAACACCAAGGACAGCATCGGCAGCGACGAGGGGAGTAGTGGTTGTTGCCTAGAGTGACGTGGAGGTGGAGAGGGCCTCCCCAAGAGCCAGCAACGAGGAGGAGAACAAGATTGTAAGGAAGAAGCTCCCCTCTTCAAGGAGCAGTCCGCCTTTCTTGAAGAAAGCTTTAACGAACGCAACAAACTCAACCCGGTTGATCTCATCGCCACACCTTATAAATATTATCAAAAGAAAAAGACAAAAAATATTGAAAAATACCTGAATCTTTGATAGAAATCTAAACTTTTTCCAAAAACCCTATTAAATTTCTGTTTTTTCTCATCTTTCAGGAGCAAAAGCTTGTTTTGGCTAAACAACTAAATCTTCAACCCCGGCACATGAAAGTCTGGTTTTAAAACAGATGAGCCAGGTTTTTTCTTTTTTCACTTTCTTCTTAACTTTTTTTAATTTTTCAAGGTTTTCTGTGACGGCTTTCTTTTTCATTTTTCCATCCCATATTTCCTTTGGTGTTCAGTGAGTCAATCATCCCATGCTGGAAGAGCTGTGAGCCTCTCTCTTTGTTTTTTTCTTTTTAAAATTTCTATTTAGTACATAAATTCAAGAAAAAAGCAAAGTTGCATCGAGCTGTAAGAGCATTATTTATATAGCATGCCAAGCTTGGTATTTACCCACCCAAATAGACTGTTTGACCATACGAGGGCATCATCGACTTTAATATATGAGAAATTCTTGCAGGATTCAATACTTCGTTATTTTCAGCTAATAGCATTAATATTAATCATGGTCCAGAGTGAGTGCTCTTCAAGGAGTCTACATGTACATGCATTATATAATACCAGAAAATGTTGTTCAATTTGTTTTTTCTAAATATTTATTAAATCGTCAAAGGGTGTTTCACTGTGAAGTTATTTCAAAACAATATGGTAAAGGTAGCCTCCAAATTAACTTTTCCCATAATTTTTTCTCTTTACAGCCCTTGGACAAAGATTTTTGGTGTCAGCTGTCAGTTTGAACATGTTACTTTTTCTCGTTCAGCAACTCTATGGGGAGATATCCCAAGAATGAAAACTTGACTGTCATGAGATTGTAGATGGGATGGTGTGTCCTCTATATCATTAATGTCACTAGACATGGTTTCTTGATATGGATTTGTTCACCCTTTTCTTTTGAGAGATTTGTTCACTCTTTTTTTTTATTTTCTCCTCTTCTTTCTTTCTTTCCTTTCTGATGTAGTTGGGTAAATATTTTTGGTTGACTGACAAAGAATATGATATCATGATGAAATCGGGATCGCTATTCGCAGTTGTGGAGTTGAGCAGGCATAGTTATCATCATCACCATCATTTAAATATGGAGGGGCTAACAATGATGTATTAGTTTGTTGTTGCTTTTAATCTTTTATGTATTCGTTTGCTAGATGCTGGTAAGAAATTTATCAACTTATGATTTACTAATTTTTTCTGCTATTTAATTACATCCAGCTGCATGGCGTGGGTTACTTGCTAATGAATATATGAAGATGCAGCGTAGTATCTTCCCTTTCTTTTTAATATAGTGGCATTATAAAGACTTCATTCTTCCCAGCAAAATATGTAGTGCAGTTGGTTCAAAAAGCATCTATTATAGAAATTTAGTGCAAAAATCCTAGTCCAATAACAATAAAAAATATTGTCAGATAGTTGGCAAGTCATGACAATTCTCTGGTAAAGAGAAACATATACATCCTCTAGCTAGTTTAGTCATTAAATATATGGGAAGATAAGATAAGAAAAAATAATCATGCCTCATAACTTCCCAAGGATTCCTTTTCGTTGCATGCCCTGTTACCACAGATGAACTGTCCTGTCACACAAGATAATGAGTTAATGCTGAAATTTTGATGTATGAAAACATTCTTCAAGCTTTGAAATGAACATTAATTAAAAGTATAATGATGATAGGGAAACATGTATGTCTTCAATAAATTAGACATGTAGAAAATAACATAACGCTATGTTATAACAATTAACATAATAAACAGAGGAAAACAGATGTTTCAAAAACATGTATAGACTAGTAGCTACTCAAAAGGAAAAGCTAGAAGATGTTATACGAATTTGAATTTGTAATGTGGTTTACATAAAGGCAAGATATATTCATAGCTTTTGAATAAATTCAATGCATCCAAGGCGTTAAATATTCACTGAATGAGAGGAGCCTTAAGATGCTTTTTTTGCGATTGATGATATGAGCCACATTTCTTCAGATCAAGGTCCTAGCTATTCTTGGACAATTATCTACTTTTTTTATATCACAAGATGCAGTTTGTTTGCTGCACCTTCTTGTTACCACCAACTATCACCATCTTGTTACCATCTCAAAGAGCACTCCAACATTTTCATTACCACCAACGAGCTACCAAAATACAGAACAATCAGTGCCACCACTATAGGCACCATCACAACATCATCATCCCACTACAGATTTGATACCCCAGCAACATTTGTTACGACTTACGTCCTCTAACAAACAACTACCAGAACTACAATCACTATGATGTCTGACAGCATGGTCTGTCCACCTTGACAGCATGATCCCTCCACCACTACTATTGCTCAAAGGATTGAAATTTTCATGTATACCATACTAAATGCTACACAGCTCTGATGGAGAGCCAGGAGCCTGGTACAATAATTTTTAAGTAGCCCAGTACAATATGGAAGATATATATTTGGACATCAATGATTTTAGCTTCTATCACAATATCATTGATGCAATACATAGCAGTATGGGTTATTAAGTAACAATATAGGTACATATATGTAAAAAAATGAAAAAAAAACATTTATGCTTGTTGATTATTCCGCTATCAATAATTATTATCTCTAGAGAAGTTTCACATATATTAAAGCTCTTAAACAAAATTTGAAACTATTTTCTTTGTTATTAATTGTTTGATCTAATAAATTGTCAGTTGAAGCAGATTGCATTTGCAACATGGTTACCAAATCTCCAGTTACCTTCTTCCATGCAGCTGCCAAATGCTCACCTCTCCTCTTACCATGCCGGGGCCACCATTACTGAACCTCCGTCTCCTCCTCCCATGGTGCTATCTCCAAAGTCCGAAGCATAGTTTTCTCAACGACATCCACTCCGATGTTGTGAGTCACTTTGTTTTCTCAATCCTAGGGTGATTTTGGGTCTTGGACTGAACTCCAGCTGAGCTCGAGACTATGAGACTATGGTTGGGCTATGCTTGGGCCTAAGTTTTCTGATTGAAAATGGGCCAGGCCTGGACATATTGCAAATAGTTTTGAGCTAGGCATGGCTTAAGAGGTGTCGGCCTAGGCCCAACCATTTATCAATCTTAACTCCATGGATTTATTTCCTAGGCAACCCAAATTCTACTTGAATTAAATAAAAATGATTTTTTTAAAATAATCACATCACAAGTACAAAAATGTCAATGAAAGCCTCTTGAAGGCACATTAATTTTCCATGTGACTACTTAATGGCTAATCTACCAATCCTATAAACTTATTTGGAGTCTTCTTTTTTAGGAAAAATATTGCATATGTACGGTCTGTAGAAAAGCAAAATATCAGTTTTGTTTTATAAAAATCAACTATTGATACATTATCTTGGATGGTACACACTTAGCAAGCCAAAACTGACCAGTTTGATATTAATCAAAATTTCCGTCTTTTGGTCAGTTTCAATTGGCTTCAGTTGGTTTTGGCTGGTTTTGACTAGTTTTGGCCAGTTACAATACTTTTGGCTAATTCTGGCCAACTTCAGCGATCTCAAACAAAACTGACCGAAAACTATTTTTTTTGTTTAACAAGTAAACGAGTTTAATTTTTTCCTTTGATTATTCGTTTCTTTTAGATTTCTTTACTAATTAGAAACAAAAGTAGTATTTAAAATGAAGTAATAAAATAAGATGATCTTTTGTTTATAAGGTTTTTTTTTTCAAGCTTAGATGAGTTATTAAAATGATATATGCTTAGATTGTTCTTTCTTGCTTAGATGTGTAATAAATGAAATAGAATGGAATATAGTTAGTCGGGAAAAGGCTTGATGACTGTGAGGATGATTATGATTAAGAGAATGAGACATAATTAGATGACTTTCCCTTGCTTAGTTGGGTTATTAATTTTATAATCATGTCATATTGCATAGGTATATGTAATCAATTTTATACTATTTGCCATGCTAGCTTATGCTTAATTGAGTGATATTTGGTACCTACATGTAATAAATGATATTACTGTGAGTCTGTGACCTACTTAATGCATTAGGCTTTAATGCAGTTCAATTTCAACCTAACGTTACTCAAATTACACAAATCATGGTCTATTTTTTCCTTAATAACTTGTCATGAATTCTATTTCTTCCTTAATTTTTCTATTTTCATATTTTTCTGATTTTTTTGCCTAACCTCCAAACAAAACAAAACTATCAAAATTTCTGAAACTAAAACTCTCTCCAAGGCATGGAAGGAAAAAGAATTTTACGTTCTTTCTTTTGGGAAGGAAGGATTAGGGAAATCCCATTGGTTGATGCTTTCTCTAGACCTCCGAGGAAAGCATTAAAAAAAGGCTGGAATAGTACGATCCCTCCATCACCCCAGGATGAAAAAAGTGATCTCATAGTTCTTGGTCTGTGAGGATGCGTTGTTAGGTGCTCCAATTTTTCATTAAGGCCGAACCTAAACCTATGCTCGAGAGATAGTTGTCTATACACTGATAAGATGTATAGATTCTAGAAAAAAGAGGAGTCGTGGTGGTACCCACAGGCCAAGTTTGGTTGCCTAATTCGATTAGTTCATCAAAGTCAGCAAGTATGATGGTTCAAATGAAGATCTTGCACATATTTCATGTATATCTCACAGGTGGATTTAAAAAACCCCATGAATTAACTTGGGTTGCATTTGTGGTTTTAGCTATATTGACTGCATCTTTTGGTGTTGCTGGTTATTTCTTACCTCTGCACCAAATTGGTTGTGAAACCAAGTTTTAAAACATTGCTTTAAGTTTAGAAAATTGTAAAAAATGGGTAATTATTATAGATCTTTGTATAAAAATTCAGTAATGTTAGGATCATAAGAGATATCATTAGGATTCCCAAAAGATATAAATAGGTCATATTTAGCACAATATTCAGTTCGGCATTGGTTCACCGCTCACTTGATAACTAATTAAGCCGAACCCAAGTTGGGATTTTAATTTCAAAAATAAACAAGCCTAGCTAAGTCTAAGTTGCTCATGTGTGGCTCAATATAGCTTGAAATAAAAATAAGTAATTCATATAAAATACATTATGCAATAAACTATTATTCAAGATAATATTTTATAATACTATTAAACTACAATGCTTTTTAATTAAGGATATACATCAGCTGTCAGATTTTGATTTAAAAGTTACCCTAACTATAATGTCATGGCTAACAAGGTAAAGAGATAGGTACAACCATAAAGGTACATTGCATACCACCAGTCACAATATATAAGGTCACAAATAAATAAATAAATACACATACACACACATCATATATGTGTGTGTAGTATGTATTTATATAAGATGCGCTAAGGAAGCAGATTCTATAGCAATTTTTTTGACAGATTCAGAAGTGTGCAACACCCTAGGTAGAAGATCCATACTAGGTTGCTACCAACGGTTCGATGTATTATCCCATCGTGGTATGCAAATGGACCTGAACCACAAAACCATCCGATTTGGGGTTTACCAACTGGGACCAATGTGGTATCACGTCCAAAAGGCAAGTTGAGGTGGTTTAGCCCTTTACCACCCTGATAATAGAGGAGCAGGCATCCCGTGGCCTCCTCATCTCTTCTCTTCAAAATTGGAGTGGATATTGTGAGGAAAATTCAGGAAAAAGGTAAAGACTTACCGATTTTGAGCCTAAATCCAAGCCAAATTTGGTATAATCCACACCCTTCTCTTCATTCCTCTCATTTTTTTTATTTTTACATCTAAAATAGGTCGAAAATCAGTAAAATCAGGAGAAATCATGCTGAAATGTTGTTATACCCTTGGTAGGATTCTACAGTAATCTGAATTAAAATTATTTTTTTAGATATTTTGTAACTTAGAGTGCACATATAGAACATGATCCCTAATTCAAGCATTAAGCCCAGTACAAAATCATAAAACATGCTAGAATTATTCAACTACAAATACAAAAAGTCGGCTAAACAATCTTCCATGGAAAATTTATAGGAAAATCCAGCAAAACCTTTGAACCCTAATCGCTTGCATGCTTGCTCATAGGATGGAAATAAAATCAGATATTCACTTGTTGAAGTCTTCATCACGAATCCTCTGGTTTAGCTAGACCAATGCCTCTACTGTGGATGCTGATTGTAAATCAAGCATGGAGATTAGAGAGACATATAGAGAGGTGCAACCATAAGCCCAAGAGCAAGACAACAACTAGATCTTTGGGAATATGTCCACCTATATATCAAGATAATATAGCCTGTGTCAATCTATGAAATGAAGGCAAAAACAATAGAGTTAAGAGTAAGAGGAGGATGACAAAAGTCGAAGAAAGTAATGTAGCCTATCCCTCCCCGGTGAGACGAGTCGGTACGGGTTCATGCCATGCCGTGCCGTGCTGGACCGCCGACATAGTAGAAGAGGCAGGAAAGAAGGAGAACGAGAGAGAAAAAGAGAGAGCGGGGGAGGGAGAGAGGCCGGCGAAGGATGGCGGAGGCCGAAGCCAGGGCAGCAAGGGGAAGCTGCGACCGTTCCCCTGTTTCATTCAAAACAGGGGTCCGACCGTTTTTTTTAATTTTGCAATTATTGGCCCCCTATTTTATAATTATTTGGGAGTATTCTCTCTTTTTAAACTTTTTCTATAAATTTAAGTATAATTTGATTTTTTAATATTTTTTTGATTTTTTTGGATATTTTTTGATGTTTTTATGATCACAATTTAAGCTAAATGATGCATCTTCATATTTTAAAATAATACAAATCATAAAATGAACAACATAAAATATCTTCAAATCAAGATACAATCAATTACATACTTTTAAAGTGCTCTTGGATATCTAAAATCGGATCGAGTGGCGATGTTTTTCATAGATATCCAGATCATCAGTATAATAAGACGGCAGATTAACCTACCCCTCTAATCAAGCGACGTTGTAGTCTTGTATGCTCAATCCCTAAGGAACGCGCGCCGAGTTATAAAAACTCTCGAATCTCTCGCTGAAGCTTTGGCGCTGAGAAGTGTCCTCTGGCTGATAATGACTGTGGAGGGATCCATCCGAATATGCCGGCAGCAAAATCCGACCCGAGAGATGCTCCAGGCTGCATAGGATAGTAGCCACCAGAAGATGTCTCAGATGCACCATATCCATATCCGTATTCGTATGGATCCTGTGGCTGCGGATAATATGATCCAGTATAGGACTCGGAATCTGATACGTATATAGATCCTACTCCACGTGCGAGATCTTCTGCAGCTACATCTGGTCCTCCTGAATGACGTTGAGGAGTCCGTCTTCTATATACAATCGTATCCTCACGGGCTCTACCAGATCGTCTACTATGGTTCCTATCTTGTGTAGCATGCGTAAACTAGGACTCACCAGTGTATCTAACACCAGCCTCCGGCTGTGTCTCATAAACAGTGGTCTCTTGTCCTTCACTCTCTTCATGGCTAGCAGATCCACCAAAACCATCATTACTGCTGCTTCAGACTCCTCGACACTCTCCATTGGGGCATTTTGTTTTTCCTTTTTGGTTTGTTGGACGCTGCTTTCTTACCCTTCGTGCCCCTCTCTGCCTAGCTATGTCGCCCTCCTGACCGAGTTGACCGGATACTGTAGTGTCCTCGTGTAAGCCTCTCTCGATCATTTCTCTGAGAGAATGTCTCAAACGAGAAAAAAGTAGGTAACGAGCTTTCCTGTGGCTGTGGCTGATCAATTATGGAAAGGTGTAGAATATTGCTCTCAGCCCATTGCTCTGCATTGACTCTAGCCTCTCTGGCTATGAAGCTAGCCGGTCGTGGAGGCGATCCTAGCTCGTCAAGTTCGGGCTCTTACTGCTAGCCCACAAAACAACCGATCATAGGATCATCGTCATCATCGACGAAAGCCCTATGGATCAGATCTGCATACTTGAGCTCCACTTTCTCCTGAATGTATTTTAGCCTCAACCACAATTGTAGTGGACATATACAAAGTCATTGAAGCGCTTTTGTATCAAACGGTTCCTCTGCTTACTGTAGATGAGGGCGAAGGTGGACCGATTGCGCTTACAGCCACTCGAGGAGACCGTCTGGAAAAAAATCCGAATAGCTAGCTGCTTAAGGTTTTTCGCGGACAGCCCAAATGAATCCACCATTCGGCTACAGAAACATCAGAAAGCCAAAGTGCGCGGCCTTTTCAGAAAGCCACAACGCCCACGCGCTGTGGCTTTGGGCCGCCAAAAGCCCAACAGCAAACAGAATTGGTGCGAACCGGACGGAACCGGACCGATTCCGGCCCGGTAACACTGTAGTTCCGACCCCATAGGGCCGGACCATTTTGTATAGCTGAACTGAACCGATCAACGTCGGTACCGGTTCGGTACGTGCGGAACCAGCCAGTACGGGCCGATTCAGCATATCTTGATCTAGCATCAACTTGATGCTTGTAAAATTTAAGAGAAATAAATGTGCAAAGTATTTGGATAGGTATGATAATGCAATAAGTTCCCATAATTTAGATACAGCTTCAAGTACTAGAACTAAGTCATGCTATTTGTGATATGGCCACTGCTAGTGCCAATAATAATGCATCAGTTGTTTTAGCATAAACGAGGAAAGTGCCTGACCATTTAAAGAGTCAATAATTCAAACATTTCTAGCAGTACTTTCAAGATAACATTGTTCTAAGAGTATGTATCAAACATGGCAGTTTTCAGAAAAGATTTTTCCAAAACCATAGAACAAGATTTATAAATTATTTAATAAAATATAGATGTAAACAGAAGGAGCCGAAAGTTGTTCTTAAGGAGGAAGGTTATGGCATGGTCATGTGGGAACCTTTTCCAGATATGACTTCTTTTTCTGTTCTCCATCTTAGGCCAATCTGAGCAGCAGAAATCCAATTCTTAGAAAGAATCTTTTTTGATTTTCTGGTAATATGCACAATGCTACCGAGCAAAACGTCGAATCGAAAGAATATGATGAAAGGTCAGAACAAGTATAAATTGCAGTTAAAACAACAATTTTATCTATACCACACCAAAACCAAGGAATCAATTAACAACTAATGAAGCACATAAATCAATGTGAAGTGCAGAATATTCTGGGAAATTCAGATAAGACCATGTATGAAAAATCAGTACAATTTACAACAGTGAATAAGCTGATTAAAAAAATAATAATCCACATTTCAGCAATGGTATGGCTGGGGATCCAAAATGATGATCTATAATCACCCATACTTATGACAAAAAAATTACAAGATTTAATAAATTTAAGCAGTTTTCATTGTTTCCTTTTAGCATTTCTCTAAAGTCCTTTTCTAATTACGAGTAAACAATTAAAATGTTATGAAAACTATAGAAGCAATTAAAATGGATGTACCATGCTCGAGTTCTACTTAATTTAATCCAGTTAAGCATCAGTTCATTTGTATGGATCACGTGCTGAGCCCAAGCCAAGCCCTAGTATCCACTATTCCACTTAATTTTGCAAACCAAGGAATCTTCTGGCCAAGTACAAAAATACTAATGCTTTTCAAATCACAGGTTGGGAAGGTATGGTAATGTAGCATACATGTGCTAGCCACATGCCCGACAACATGCCTAAGAATGAGGTCATGTCAGACCAGTTAGTTCCAGTCTACACCCACTGCCACGCATTGGCATGAAGATATACAAACTGGAACAGATCAATAGGCATGAATCTGAAGAATTTACACCTTGTTTTGCATCTGAACCTCACTACTGTGGTGCATCACATATGGCATGGACAAGCACGATAGATTAGTAGGATACATTGTTTGGAATTGGCTTGTTTATAGTCCGGGATTTAAGCTGCAGCATGAGCTCAACTTGTTTCCTAGTCAAACAAGTCTAAACAAGCCTGCTAATGAACCAAGCCTAAATTATCCATAAACAACTTGGTTCATTTGCAAACCTATGTGTAGAACTCATATGGAATTCATATTTTCTGAAATGAAAGAATGGAAACTGAGAACACAAGACAGATACTGTAACTGTTCCATAATAGTCACACATGCCTTACTGTATATTGGCTTCAGTGAGTTTCCTTACCATCAAAAGATGGCTTACATGCACTAACTCTCACCTACTGTTTAAAATCTATTTCTATCCTCCAATGAAGATGGATTAAACTTCCTCAAACAAATGTTGTTGGTCCAGAAGCATATCTTTGCTCCCAGTGGCTCATAACAGTTCCACCTAACTTCCAGTATTGAACTTTTCTTTTGAAACTTTACAAATCAAGCTTGCTAATCTAAGGCTTGATTTCCAGCCAACTACATCATTGCTCTCATCCTCTTCAAACTCATTTTCAAGCCCTAGATGATGTTCACTTCAGTTAATGCCAATATGTTCATCATATCATTTAGCAAATGGCGATAAATTTCTTTTGCTTTTTAATATCTTGAGAAAGGCATATGCTATGAAGGCAAGACAGACCATTTAAAGATCTTTTGCCAGAACATTCTTACTCAGATCCACATAATGTAATTTGGTATCAACATATTATCTGATCTCATAAACTTTGTCATGACTTGAAAAGTTGAATTGAACATAATGAACATGTGGTGAAAGTGGGTCGGATAAATCTAAATTTGACTTGTATCTGGCCTATATATGTAATGCGAAGCCATTGGTCAGATTGGACTCAGACTGAGTGTACAACTCCAATCAGGTTTGTTATCGATCAGTTCTATTCGTCCACACACACCCACAAGTACCCAATCAAAGTAATTAATTGATAAATTTGGTCTAAACATAGATACACCCTGAACCCAGCACATCACATGATAGGATTGGAGGTGAATCTTTTTTTTCGGGGCAAAGAGGTGAATCGAAATTGCAAACCCTAGAGCTAGTCTCAACCGGCTTGGGTATAATTAGGGCCTAAACTCAGGTCCACCAATGAATACTCCCCAACTCCTTGGTGTGAGATTGAGTACCTGGAAAAATGTTTCAGCTCAAAGTATATGAAATCAAATTACTAATAAAAGATAAATATATTTTTTTCAGAAATTCATTTGGGAAAGCAGCATGGTTTAAAAGGTCTTTGTTGACAAAATTACCCACATTCACAAAATACCTTGGACATTGGATCCATAGCACAACAAGACAGGTTCTTTCAATTTCCACCCACCAATTATCCTTTAAAGAACCACCACTAGAAAATCCCCTTGCTGTCCTGTACACTCTTCTATTATGTAAATTAGCTTTCTGAAAACCATTTTAATGCATGATTAATACGTTCAAGAATTAGCCAGTAATCAAATTAATGTGGCACCAGGAAACATGGTATAGGGAGCATAACAGCAAGCCAACATAAGGCTCACTTCTACACAGATCTTTATCATCACATAAATCATATATTGACTCAAACACTAAACAAAAGTAAACAAAACTGATGTAGCTTCACCACAATTTACTTGCCTCCACAAGTCTAATTGGGTTACTATTCGGAATTGTGATCATCCTCATTTACCAACATCTATAGCATGCACTTAGCATGAATTTTGTACCAAATTTTCAGCTATATTCATTAGAATTTAGATCATATATTGCATACTCTCTCTCTCTCTCTCTCACTTGCTCTCATGTGTTGTGTTTTGTTATCATAAGTATCAAGTCACTATGTTCAGATACTTAGAACTTTAAGCATCATTATCTTAGAGAATATAAGCAAAGCACCACCAAAACAAGAGAAAAGTAATTAAGACAGAATAAATTAAAAGATATTATTTGAAGGACATGGCAAGAATGTTAGCAGACATTCTTCGGTATAGAATCAAGGGATACACTTTTTCAGCACAAAGTATTCATTCTTACCTTGCCCATTTTGTACTGTGACATGTCAGCAATGCAATATCTTTCACAGGTTAAGGTTTCCAAATGGGAAAAAGTACTCTTGCTTCAATTTAAAAGAGCTAAAAAGAAAACAGGAAAGGAAAGGAAAGGGAAAAAACACTTCAAAGTTCAAACTATGAAATCGAGATACAGTTGAAAAATATACAGACAATTAAAGCCATATAAGCATTATGACTAGATGAAAATGCATAAAGCAGTGTGATTAGATGAAAATGTAACTTGTGAAGTAGAATATAAATGGACAAAAGCATTTACTAATGTCTTACAAGAAAGAAATTTCTTATGAAGCTCGTTCCCTAAGTAGTCAAATGTTGATTTGTCTTGGTGATTCTTATATGGAGTAAAGATGCGCTCATGTGATCTTTGCAACAACATGGTTCTGTTCAGGAGGCATTGCTACAGTGTGACCAGTAAAATTAAGTAGACTGAACAAGTACGACAGAAGTAAAGAGCCCAAATAGGAGGAAGGGAAAACAATGGAAACTCAGATGCAGAAGCTTCTCATAAAGAGTATGTGCAGAATTAAAGTGCTATAGCTGTGGAGAACTAGCAAACAGCAAGTCTAGTTCAGCAGTTGAAATTCGTGAACCTCATTTGTTCAGGTTGATTGGGTTTCATTGGAACATTTGGTCAAGCTACAATTCATCTATTGTCATATTTTCACTTTTCAAATTTTGATGATAATCCTAATCTAAGTGTGTTGCCATGGAATTTGTTTAATTTTCCCTTCATTTATTTGGAATTAATTCAAATAAATCCTTTAAACTACTTAAAATAAAGAAATACAGCTTGTAACATTAACCTTAATAAGACAGGTCTTTTCAACTTGACAGACCAAGAATTAATAGTATGATACTTAAAAGTTCGACAATGTTTTACCCCCTGCTCTCCAGCAGACAAGAATCCTCTTTATTGGTTCCTGAAAGAAGCAACTTTTTCCAAGAGAGACCTGGAAGGCTAGTGGGGATGTAAGTACCTACCATTTTGGTTGATAGTTTGGGCACATGTAACATGAGCAAGTCTACAACATTTTCCCGAAAGTCTAGATGAAGAGAGAACAATGCAAGGTTAGATATATGGGATCATATTCATCTGTAAAGAACATAAATTGATTTGGAAAGCCTACAAGACATGAAATATGCATGCCAGCTTCTGCTACAACTGCAATTTAGGTACCAAGGATGTGAGACAATCTACACCAGATTTTTCTTTAATCCTGGCCTGCAGGCTTAAGCATCTACATATATCAACCTTGTAGCAAAATCATGATTTGGTTTAATTATCAGAAATGAAAAGAATAAATAAAAAGAAACAAAAAATGTTTCCGGTGAAATAGAAAATGACTGGAAATCCAGGGAAACAAGTATTTGGTTCAATAGAAAGGCTAGACAAGGTTCTACTTCTCTTGAATTTAGATTAACAGTAAAGGTATCAAAAAAGGCCACGAGTATATAAAAGATAATCAAATTCATGCTCAAAAGACATGCCCAACGCAAAAATCAGCTTTCGTTCTTCCATTAATTTAGTGCTAAAAATAGAAATGATTATTTTCTGTTTTTTAATCTATATTATTTTGGAGGCATGCTTAAAAAGAAAAATATAACTTGCTTGGTAACACCTCCCTTTTCTAGTTTCTCTTAAAATACAGAGAAAACAACAGCCTAAACTTGTCCAACGGTTTTATTTTATATTCCTAACAAAAATTTTTAAAATGCTCAATAATTTCAGTAGGAGAAAATTTATGCTTCCAAAATTTTTCTTAATGTTTTGTTTTGTTTTTGGAAAGCTAGCATGACAGCCACTGCACCCACCACCACCACAAGCACTGCAATCATTGTCATCATCAGTTGACACCACATGGACTATTTAAGTAAAGATGGAAAGTTGATAACTGCACTTTTAATCCTGTATCTTCATTACAATCTCACAACTTGAGCATCATAATCCTTTGATTATTCTCTCCCAAATATGAGACCTCTTTCCACATGTAGTTTAAAAGGATGCAAGGTCCTTTAATCTCTTCAGAAAGTATGAAGTTGGATCTTTAATGTTGCATGAAAATTTGGTCTAATGTGCATGCCAATACTACTCACCCGGGCATTTGGTGGGAGCATAACCTGAAAAAAATTGATGAAAGATAAGCAACCTGCACCAGGAGGTGATGGGTATGCACACAGGTTGACACTGTTTCTGCTAACATTAAATGAATATCTCACTATATCCAACTTTTCTTATCCCAGAATATATAAGTCTCCTCTCCTACGTAACCAAGCATTTTGGGTCTGCCTTATGAACCATGTTATGTAATATTCACAATCAAAAGACATCAAGCTTCTTGTTACAAATGTAATAAACAGCATATGATTGAACAGTCCAGAATATCTTTTCTTAATAAAATAATTTTGAAAAAAAAATCCCAGGTAGAACATTTTCACACAAGGATACTCCTTAAAGAGCTTGTCATAGTAACGCTTTACCAGCCTCTTCTCCCAAGTGGAATCCATGTCATCGTCTTCAGAAATAATGAACCTGCATAAGAATGTAGCTGTACCTTCTCATGGGAATTGACAACAGTTGATTGCTGATCAAATAGACAACCCTTATGTCCATGGTAATATGAACATAAAAGAAAAAAGGGAAAGAACAAGAAGAAAATCAGAAATAAAATGAAGTGCAAAGTGTTTCAAAGTCAAGTGCAAGTTCAGGCTGGCTCCATTATAACAAGGGCAGACTTAAGCAGTCATACCTTGTGAGTATAATTATGTATCTGAAGATCAGGACTTGCACAACTAACTCAAAAATGAGATCATACAAAGAAGAAACTGAAGGTTGATATATTAAGACAGCATGAGACAGGAAGATAGATATGCATGACAGTAATTATCACATCAAATACAAAGTGAATGACCCATTCAAAATGAGATGAAATAAGGTGTGTTTAGTTGGGAGGAATTGGCAGAAGCATAAAGTCACCTTCCAGAACTTGATATTGGCCCACTCCTGCTGAGATCAAAGGCATCATTTTGCAGAAATAGACTTTGGAATCCAAACTTGACCCCACCTTCAATGAACAAAACTTGCAGAGTAATGACAGCCAGAATTCAAGTTCAGGGATGCCACTTCCAACCGAACACACCCAAGTATTATGACCTAGAGGTCCACAGGTACTTACATATTTTTCTAGTAAGAGCTACAAATTTAATTCATGAAAAAGTGACGGTCTCATACTGCATTGTCTAAAAATCAGCTAAAAACATAACTGGACAGAATAACCAAAGTTGAAAGTGGAACACATAATCCAACATCTAAGGTTGCCCCCTTAAAGGCTAGTTAAACATTTTTGAATATGGTCTGAGAGGAACCTCATGTTTGCCATCATCCTCAGGACCTCAGTTTTGGTGGCAACTCAACTTCTCTCAGATTTGCAATGACAGCAGGCCGTTTAATCCCGTTGCAGTTATCGGATGGTAGGTTACAGAATACTTTGATAGTTGTACTCCTGTAGAAAAGCTTCGATGCTTGAATATTATTTTTAATGCGCATCCAATAGGTACCTAGGCATGAATATTTGCTTCTTTTGTCCCTAAAAATCGACTCCATCAAAGCCACCCCATCAGAGGCTTGAACAATCCACCTTTTTCTTAAACTCATCCATCACTGGAGGTTATCCTCTTTCAAATTTAATTGCCAATTCCAAATGATTTGGTACATAGTTTACAGTTTCATTCAAAAATGTTTTGATTTTTTTATGGAGATAACTGAAACAAATCATAACAACACCTAAAAGGCAAATTCAACCAAAATATTTACATATCAACTTGTTTGTTTTTCTAGATTTTATTTATATAAATTTTATTTCAAATGTGTTTGGCAATATTAAGGGTGTGAATGGTTAAGCGAGCTCGACTTACCAAGCTTTCACTTAGATAGGCTTGTGAACCAAGCCCAACTATTTGTTCAGGCTTGGTTAGCAAAATAAGCCTAAAGTGATGTAGACTACACTCAATGCAAATTTGCATTTGGCTTCATTTGTGTATCTATTAAACATAAAAAAGCTACTACATGAATGGACTTAATAGTGATGGAACACCAAACATGCATATTTTTTATAAGAATAAATAATAAATAAATATTCGTTTCCCTCTCCTAATTGGAGGGGGAAATACTCGTCCTTCAACTTTGGTGAAGGGATGATCCTTCCATGGCATGGTGCAGCTCCTGAGCATCCTCAATTTTGACTTAGCTTCAGAACCTATGATGTATGACAAAATCTAACTGGTGTGAAATCATCATCACATGCATATCTTTTATGTTATATCTCCTAAGAGCTCTTACTAAAGTACATCCATTTACAAGTTGCAGGTTTTCAAAATTTTCAAACATGTTGCTACTTGTGAACTAGCACACAACCTCAATAAACCACAACAAAAAGAATGCTAATGATGATGCAACTATATTAAAGAAACAAGAGAAGAAACAAAATCTTAATGTAGGGTTAGAAGGGTAGGCATTCTAGGGTAGTATAACATTTCTTATTTTTTATTTAGTCTACGAGCACCAAATAATGCATCATACCTGTAGCCTTCTCTAATTGTGTCTTGATCAGTTTTGATGGGCATATCATTATGCACATTCTTTGTATTCCCGTAAAATTGAACTGAGCAAAATACATAAGTTATCAAAAATAAGAAAATCTTCATATTCAAAAAAAATTTAGAGCAAACATGATACAAATAAATAGATATAAATATACATATTTATGTACTAAGAGATAGACTATACTCAGAAAAAAGAGCAAACACTTTCTTCTTAACTTCTCCATTGCATGATCAAAGTTTAGATCAAGGTTTTAAAAAGCGGCCACAATATTCAAACAATTGAGATACCTTATAGCATAAATGCATTATGCAGGCACATAAGTGGATTCTCATGTGAGTGGTTTTTATATATATTTAAAAATTAAGTGGAATTTATGTATTCAATTTTTTAAAAATATTGAAAAAATAAGAATTTAAAACATATACTTTCATCCTCATTTGAGACCCTCTTTTTAGTGTAGCTTGAAATGTTAGTTAATAATAATTATATTTCTCCACAAACAATGCTCAAAATTCATGTACTCTAATTTTCAAAAGGACCACTCAAAAGTCAATCATCTTTTTTAAGAAGTGACTTATCATCCATTTTCATCACAATCTATATGTGTCGGGGCTGCATACCTAAGCCATTTCGGCCTATGTAAGCATCCGATTAATCTTTGTATGGCCCAACCTCAATATGGTGCAGTCAACAGGCTGGAAATGTATACGTGGGTTCATATGCAGCAGCATCATTTACATTTTAAAACACCGACTTTGGATTGATAAGATTGGTTAGCCTTTTTTTTATAGTCCACTTTCTTCATGTTCCTCCTCATTCTATTCCTAAATCAATCAGACCTTACCCCTATGCTCCTCCCACCCTTCCATTCCCATCCCACCCTCAGCTAATCTCCTTCCTCATGCTCCTCCACTACCCCTATCCTCTTCTTTCATTATTTTCCACCTATCTCACACCTCTCACCAAGGTTCGCCGTCTCGGTACCGAACCCCGTACCGGGACTATACTAGCATAGTATTAGTATGGTACGGTACTAAATTTTTTGGCATATAGAGTGTCGGTATGCCATCCGTACCAGATACTGGTACTAAGCTAGTACGGTATGGTATACTCTATATCGCCCGGTTCGGGCAGGTACGGTGTGCCATGCCTCCCACACCACTTCTTAGCAAAATTTGCTATACCGGTACTGGACCCCGTACCGGTGCCACACTATCATAGTGTTGGTACGATACGGTATGCGGTACGCCACTGGTACCGGATCGATATGGTACAGTATGCCTGATACCATTCGGTACGGTATGGTATAGCATACCATACTTCCTACCCATCCCTAGCCTCCACCACCCCTACGCTTGTCAATTATCCTTCCCTTGTACCAATGTTCCTAGCTTATCCCACCACATCCCTCCACCGCTACTACACCCTTCATCCACAACCATTAAACATCCTACCTACAATCCTTGGTCTTCTAGTACATTTCACCAACCTTGAGTAGAGGCTAGGGATCTGTTTTATTTGAATAGGGCAAGAGAGAAACAAAGGATTAAGGGGGTGTGTACAAGGAGAAAAACTACCGTTTACTTGGAGATCCAATAGCTCTCGTCAATCCGGGATTTGATCATATGGCAGAGAGATTTAGAGGAGGGATTTCCTCCCATCTTAGAACAAGCATAGCCCATTTCATTATCAATGTTTGTGTAACATATGTGCATCAAATGTTTATTTACTTTAGGACCATATGATGCACTATTAGGAAATTTTCAAAACTTTGAGTTTTGGTATCTAGTCATTTTAAATGTTGTAGATCTATTTAATGTTGTAGATTTACAATTATAGATGTTTCATAGTTCATCATACATAGGCAGGATTAATGTTTTCACTAATCAGAAGAATACTACCTCATTTTTTTATGTATGCAAATATAACAAGTTTCATACATATCTAATATATAAATAGATACATAGATGCATACATATACATACATACATATATGCATACACATGTATATATATGTATGTATGTATAGACTCATGTCCTTGTGCATACATACTCAAGCATGCACATATTGCGAGAAAACAAATACATAATAATAATTTTGTGCATAACTAGTGCAAAGACATATCCAATGATGAACATTAGTTCTTTGTACAATAAAAAATAACTACAACAACTAGATAAGTAACAGAGACAAACATGTATAGAGCAAATGGGATGGGACAAAATCATAGCAAAATGGATGAAAACGTAGGAAAGTAATGGTTATTATATCCATTTAACCAAACTGTTGTTATATCGGGGGCAAACAATCAATGGAAACAGAAGTAGTAATAATATTTGATAAAGCACAATAAGAAGGAAAATGTAGCTGCCATGTAAATAGTATCAAAATCATCAACCATTATTTGCCATAACATTGCATCATCGTACTTGGCGGTGCAATATGAAGGCTACAAATATACAGCGAAGGTGCAATTTAAAGGATGTAGATTACAGTGATGGAGTAATTGGAGGCTAGTTGTCTGAAATTTAGAAAAATAAGGTTCGTCCTCTCGATACCGGACTCCATACCGCTGCCACACTAGCACAATGTCGGTACGGTATGATACGAAATTATTTTGGCGTACCAAATGTCAATACGCTACCCGTACCAGATATCGATACCGAACTGGCACAATACGGTACATCCTATACCATCCGATTTGGGACGGTACAGCGTACTTTGGGCCTAACAAAAGGTTAGAAAAGCTCATAACCATAACCATAAGCATCCAGCCATGATCAAATAATTGTGATCAGCTTTATGAATCATCATGTGACATTTTGAGTTTAAGGCTCCCTCTAATGTTCAAATAGGGTTGCCCACAAAGTCACAAAGACTGAGTTAGGATCCTTTCACACTAACATGTTTTTTTTAACTACTTGCCAACCGAAGGTCAATCTTCCACCTTTTCCCTTAAGGCTTGGAACTTGCATCAATGGTGTTGAAGCAAACGTGTATGTCTTGATACTAATCAAAAGAAAAGTTTAAGTTATTCTTGCTGATTTAGATCATAGAATATACAACTAAAAAATAAGTCAAAAAATGGGAATCATGTTTGTCATGACCATGTGAAAGAGTGGACCATATTCATAAGGTTGATCTTTTTGGTAATAAATGGATTATGGATGGCTGAAGAAGCACGTGAGAATGATAAGATGGCCATAGCTTAAGATTGGGAAGATAGTTTCACCGAAACATTGTGCTCCGATGTAGAAATGCATGTAGCTCCCTAACTCTTTCTTTGGAGGGACTGTTCATCATCTGTTTTTGCTCTAGGAGACAGGAGACAGCAAATAAATAGCTTATTTTATGCATTCTTCCCAGAGTCCATTTTACTTTTATTTAGAGCCAACATCATGTTCTTTTCCATTATTTAGCTTAATCATGGCCTCAAAAATTTATGTAAGGGATAGAATGATCACAAGTATAAGTTTTTGAATTCATGTATAGGCATCAACAGCTTCAAAAGATATGTGTAAGGAAAGGGATAGAATTTCAGTTTAATTTTATCACCACCTGGTTGCTTCAGTTAAAAGGAATACCTCTCTAACTCAGAACAGCTGGCTAGAACCATGCAGTAAGTATGCATCAGTTTGAATATGTTAACTTTAGAAAGGAAGAAAAAAAGATTGATTTTCAAATGACAAGCACTTAATTGTAATTATGTAGCCATTAAAAGGCACTATTTGACAAGAAAAAGGATATAGTTTTGCTGCTAGACAAAGGTTGGGTCAAGAGATATATCAGCTTGAATAAGAATAGATATCCAGAGCATGAAACAGCTAGTTTACAAAAATTATTTGAGGGAAGACAAAGACAACTTTATGATCTAAATGCATTTATGGATATGCATTGACCATGGGGAGTGTTTCAATGTCTTTAGCAAGAATGTAGGAGAGAATTCTTATTCAACACCTATGTCATGGCAGGTTTAAATGTGGACATACATTTGTGAATGCCCAAAATAACTTGGAATTGCAATAAGAAGAGCTTGGCTGTCTACCACAAATAAAGGAAGGGAGCCGACCAAATAAAAGTTGTATCAAAACTTTTATAGAATATGCTCATGACAGATAGGATTTAGTGGAAGCTAATTAAATAGGAATGGGCATGAAAAACTGAGTGAGGGTTCGGAGTAGAGGAAGAGATTTTGAAACAAAACAGGACATAATGAGTGAGCAATATGACTTTTATTTAACCTTCAACCATCACTTCTGTGCTTCAATTAAAAAGGTCCTCCTTAAAAGTATAAAGTCCTTAAATTAAAACAATCTTCCTTTTAATTGATAAAACATATGTGCCATTTTGATTCCAAAAAGTAACACAAAATGTCACCCAACTCTGTGGGGTTATTGACAATCCAGGTTTTAGCTTTCTATCTAGTCAAGGATTTTACCATTAATCTACCCTTAAGGCAACCTTACTTTTAATTGGTAAAACATCTTTATTATATTGATTCTGAGAAGTAGCAAAAAATCCCACCCACCTCTATGGGGATTTTTTACAAACCTGATTTTAGCTTTATATCTAGTCAAGGATTCTACCATTAGTCTACCCATTTATGAGTTCATTTTCATATTTCCATCAACTTATTTAGTTATAATCTCATCATGCCTCCACATGAAGGGGGCCTCAAATTGCAGGGCACATGTTCTAGCTAAAAGAAGGGCTTGAAAATCACTTAGTATTAATCTTCTTACTGCACACTACAACAATAATCTACCTCTTCACTTACCCAAATTATTGGTTTTCTCTCAAGAAATAGGCAGTTTCTGCAAAAGGATGGAGAACCACCTTAAATAATACAATAAGATCCCCTTTATCTAGGCAGTATCTAAGCTGATATGTGCATAAAGGAAACAAACAATAAGAAATGAACTTAGAATTATCAACTAGTGAAGTCCCTTCAGATGGATCTTTGGTTCCTATTTGATCAAAGAATGCACACATTAGCACAAACTACCAAAAATATGATAACTGATACTACACTAACATAATGCTCTATTTGTTTAGTTAATGGCTCTATGGACAAAACACATGACCAGTCTTCATGTCATAACAAACTGTTGATAAGCAAAATATTATCTTTAAATTCTGTTTTTTAACATATTGCTGCCATGTTGCAACAGAGGCATCATTAGCAGCTCTAACAGAACACAATGGCTTATTACAACATAACAGCATCGAAAAAAGTGCAGATAAAATGGTATAAAGGTTTTTCAAACAGTTGCATTGTAGATCTATTTAGAGCAGTAGATGTGTTTCTTTTGGCTCTTTGGTTTATTGCATCATTGAGATATATTCAGCTCTCTATGTTAAATTTGATCATTTTACCTCTTTGTCTAGATTATTGGCATGTCGAAGGGAACTTTGGAGGATAGTCCCTCAGTTTCATGACTATGGCCAATAATGTAGATTCTCCTACACACCAACTAGATATATAGGTTTCATGCATGGCCCTCTCTCACCTAAATTTTTGTTGGCCAGTAACTTTGCACCAATTTCTAGAGGATTGACAAGTTCCAACCGCCAGTTGTAAAAGACTCTCAATCTTTTTATGGAGCCTTCTCAACTTTTCGCAGTGTTCTAAATCCAACCCAATATAAAACAGGAAGACATGGATGCTAACAATGATTAATATGTTTTTAAGAAAATTTATTTAAAGTATTAGTACTAAATTTTGAAAGAAGATGCTTTCAGATAATTGATCTTATAACCAACAAATAAGGTTGTTATCAAGCTCAAATAAATAACAGCCCTTATTGTAAGTCTTTGTTTATGTTGACAAAATAATGATATATATCAAAACTACCATAACTACAGCTAGTATGATGTTACAAAGGTCACTATTAGTTACAGAGCCTTGGCACTACCATTTATACCTGGAAGCACTACCTGCCTTCTTATTTCTCATAGAAAAGATACACTTGCAATACCCATTTCTAAAACAACAGAACCCAAAATATATAAATATAGTCTCTATATATAACATGAACTCGAGGGGTCCATCTCTGCCCTGGAGTTCAACTCCATTTTTCTTCCAATTCAGAGAATTTTGAATGCCCCTCTATGCCCTCTTTTTCCTTCTCAAGAAGCGGTTTCCTTCTCCATGATGACCAGTCAACTGTCAAGTGATAGACTCCATGTAGGCCCTAAGCATGCAGCCTTTCCAAAATTACCCCCTCTTAAGGAATCTAGCCCAGCCTTTATTAAGACACAACTAATAAATATAAAATATGAATGGGGAAGAGCTCAAATCATTTAAAGCTAAGGTTTCTTTACTTCCTTTTTTTTCTTTTTTAGAAACATGGTGAGGTGCCACCATCCGATGTTGAACTCAGGACCTCTTTGCCGAGGAAAGGAGTTTCAACCAGCTGAGCTATCTGTACATAATCTCTTCCACTTCATCACAAATCTGACAAAATTCTCGGTAAACCCATCAATGGTTAACCAAATCATGTAAGAAGATATTCTCTTTTTTTCCCTCAGCTGTGTTATAGAAGAAGGAATAGACTTAGAAGCAGCATCAATAATTGAAGCTAATTTATGACAAAACAAAGATCACCATGTCATGCATCAATTACAAGAACATTGCTGTTTAATTTCTTTTAGGTGGTGGTGGTGGTTCTCTTAAAATAGTCTTGTCATTTCAAGTTTTTTGATGAAAAAGTAACTGCGTGGAAAAGGTACCATAGTCGTTCATGAATTTTTTGTGCCGGTCGTAGGCGTTGAGCCCTCTAATGTGAGATTGGTATTGCCTGCAAGGATCAAATCCATGAATTAATCGGTCTGCCCACAAGTGATCGGAAACAGAAAAAGAATTTAATCGGAAGGATCAAACTTACATCTTCCTCTCCTCTCTATGAAAGACTGCGGACTTCAATGACCCGAGCGACGCCATTAAGCCTTCCCCTTCTTCTTCTTCTTTATGGAACCCTAGAACTCGAATTCTCGCTTATATGGATGGGAATTCGGGATGAAGGATTCCTTCCGGTTATAGGTTATTAATTTATTATACACCTTTTTCCCCTTTTTTTTTCAGAATTTCCAACCTTTGGCGGCCGTGAACAGGGGTTATCGAGTGGGCAAGCCCATGATGAGTTCTCGCGTGATGAAAATGGGCCGGGCCATAGTTCTATTTGTTAGACTAGTTCTTTGAAAGTTGCAAACCTAGCCCATTTTTATCAAGTGTTCAAAGCTGACGTACCGATATGATCTGCATTCTCCAAACCCTGAAATTAGAATGAGCAAAATTTTAAAAAACTCCAATATACTTCGATATCTCAGCCAATACATCCTAATCCTAAATTCGAGTGCCAATGCTTAATCCGAATTTTTTTTCTATTTTGAAATATGTTAGTAGTTCCATCTATAAACTTATATTATATAAAAGCGGATGATCAAAGGGAGTTTGCTTCTCATGTCTTCGACCATCCCCAAGAAGCATTGGACTTAGTGTGTAGGCCCTCCGCCTTCGCTTATCAGCAGCCTTTATATTGACCAGCGAGGAGGCTTTGCTTGGAACGTAAAAAATATTAAATTTTAATTAGGCCAAGCCCAAGTTCAACTAAAAAAAAATAGTTTAGGCCCAAGACTCAGCCCATGATCAGCTCTACTTGGACCCTCATGAAGTGCCTTCATCAATTTGCCTCCCCCTCTGTTTTACTAGAGCAATTTCCTGATTTTATCCACATGGCCAACTCGCACCTTGCTACACATTGCATCAATAAAAATTAGTAATGTATTTTAATTATTATATTATTTAAATAAGAGGTTCAACTAACAGGATAAAATAGTCTTCATTTCGATAAAAGAATAGGATACATTAATTTGAAAATACATTTTACGGTTAATTGACAAAAATGATAAATAAATAGCAAATGTCATTTACATTATAGCATATTAAAATAATGTCTAAATAAAAAGTATTTTTATTTTTTTTATTATTATGTAGATGGTGAGTAGTCATTTGAGCAAGTAGCATCGTTTGTTCTCCATTAGCATCCTAGATTTTTGGATTGATTAATTTTTGGAAATAGCGATTATACAAAAGTTATAAATAATGATAAAAACTTTTGGATAATATCATTCTTAATATAATATTTTATTTTCTAAGTTGGTACGAAGATTTGAATAATACAATTTGTTTAATCCATACGATCTAGATTATTTAGCCATTTATTGCTTTTACAGATCACTAGGCTAAATTGAAAAATAACCCTTGTCGAGTTCTCTTATTACATAATGTAGTTTAACGGAATCCTTTTTCAAATATTTATGACATTCGATGGTTTCAAAATAATGTAGTTTTAAAATTTAATAAGCATATTATGTTCTTGATATACCATTTATTCATTGAATATAGAAAAATAGATGGGACAAATTTATTTGTGCTAAAGCATCACGTAGACCTGGATAGGAGCCATATCTTTTTTGCTCATATCGAGTGAGCCAAGATTTAATAATCATTTTTGTTCCATAAAAATTATTATTTTATTCCCATGCATGCATAGTTTTTAATTGAATTTCGCAAACAATGGTCGTCAGTTTTGTTATAACAGTAAGTAATGGTTTCAAAAAGAGACCTGTTATTGTAATAATACAGATATATTAGTATAAAATGTTATAATCTACTTGCAAAATAAAATTAAGTAAGACTCATATGACCATTGTATAGTATGTTATTACAAAAAATTAATGTAAATACATTATTCTTAGATTATTTATCTCTTATGCTAAATCGATATTTATATTTATATAATAAATGTATTTCTTGGATTAATTTTTTTAAAAAAACATTGTATTTGAGAGCGAATAAGAGAACTGCAAGTGCAATGCATATGTAGTGGAACAAGTTGTATTAAAATTCAAATTTGTAGATGCATCAAAATTTTCCTTGTAAAATACATTAGTGTTTTGATTTTTATGGAATTTCAAATTTGTAAGTGGACCATAGTTTTCCTCCACTTTGGTCTACATGGTTCTTTGCTTGTTGAGTTTGGTAGGATGGATAACCTCACCAACTCCTACTACCTTGTTATCTATTACATGTTCTTTCTTCTGAACTTCCAAGCTTGGTCAAACTCTTTTTACCATTGGTGGCTCAAAGAGTTTGGGATTTTGGTTTCACCGTAAACGGATTCTTGGCCCGTAGAGCAACTTATGGAAATATTTTAAGGGGTGGCCAATCTAAACAATTAGACTAGTCTAAAAGTAACATTAAAATTCTAAAGGTTTGTTTGAATATACTAGAGTGGAATTCTAAAGATTAAAATTTTCTGAAATTAAGATGTTGATTTCTATATTCAAATTCAACTATTACAAATTGAAAATTTCAAGTATATTCATTATAATAATTATTGTTAATTAACCATTATCAAAATAGCTATTGGTAATTGGACACTAAAAAATAACTGTTGTAACTAACTATTAATAACTAGTCATTATAACTGGCCATTAAAAAAACTAGTTGTTGGTAATTAACCATTGAAAAAAGTAATCATCAACAACTAGCTATTAAAACTAGCATAGCAACCAAAGTTGAGGGGGTAAAAAAGCCATTTGAAACTAACAATTAAAGCAAAAGCTTGAAAATCTATTTATATGCATCATCTCCTTCCACAAATATATCATCTTCTATGGTAATAAATTTCACCAAATTCTACCTCCCGCAAAAGTTTCCTACAGACAATATGGATATCAGTTGCTAGTGAGAAGTACATGAAGTAGATGACAAAGTGATTCATGTTATTCTTCCCAGTCTAGCTCAGAGCTTATTAATTTCAATCTCAACTGGTGCTATGTACAGAAAAAGGTTCATAAAGGCTACAAGACTTGTAGCAAAAGAGAGTCTCATGTAGAACTCATATTTTTCAAGCACTAATATATTTCTTTAAGGAGAAATATTTTCTTTATCGTACTAGCTAGATGTGTCATCATCAATGTCCACCCGACTGGGAAGGTTATTTTTCGGAGGAGAAACTATTTGATTTTGGGATCTTCGTAAGCTGAAACAATTAGAGAGTTTCGATTGATCCTTTTCATGCACTCTATTAAGAAATGCAAGCAATCGTGTGTGCAAGAGCAATTCCAGTATTTAAGTATAACTATTAGTTGATATTTTAGGCAAGCCTTGAATTCTATCATGCAACTTTTAGGCAACATGTTCCACCAACTATTGCCTCTCCAAGAATTTAAAACAAGTTTAGTTTTTTCATATTCTGTGATAGTTATTTACTTAAAGTAATTTTTAATTCTAATATACTATGGCAATCTTTTTTTTTTGTTGTTGTTGCTGTAAAATTGCATTCGTACCGTTATTAGAACATATATCCCGTAAAGATATCAAGAGACAACCAAGATCCATATCATAATCAAAAAAAAAAAAAAAAAAAAACTTTATCTCAAAATAATATGGTTGCATTTGATTTTGACTTGCTTTCTTTACGTGTAATTAAGAAGATTCAACATCCAGTACTAGACTGTTGGGAGATGAACTGGAGCAAGGTTTCATGTTCCATATATATGATAACACTATTTAGTGGATGTAGGTTATGCAAGCACACTGAATTTTATTTCTAGAAATTCGAGTATCTAACACTAGAGCAAGCACACTGAATTTTATTATTTAGAAGGTTTTATATCCGAGTCTATCCGAATATACATAGAAATTCGAGTATCTAACTAATATTCGTATCTATATTCATATTCATTAAAGAAAAATGGATATGGATATTGATAGACAACTACCTCATTCATATCCAAACATTTGATTGTATTTGTAACCCTTTTTAATTTTATATAACATTAATAAATTTGTAATAAAAATATATAACCATATTAGTAAGTTATTGACTAAATTTATCATTCACTTAATATTATCTTTGATTTTATGATTATAAAGTTTAATTATCTGACTTACATACATATTTATATCTATATTTTTAATATCCAAATTTTATCTTTAAAACAAATATTGTTAAAAAATTTTATATCCAAATAATATTTATATTTATATTTATTTTATTTAATAATTATATATATGAATATGAATATATTGGTATTCAATTTTTTCTTTTCATATATTTTTGTTATGGCATGTTTATCAAGCTCGCTTCCATGCGACGACGAGTGACACTACAAATTAACACTGCTCCCATTGACAATGTATCAACATATGTAAACATCTTTCTTCACCTTTGAGCTGCGTATACTGATACCCAACATGTCAAGATTATACAGCAACTCTTCTAATCTATTTATGTTATATCAAAAGGTGCTGCTATATTTTCTCAATACATCACCTTATGGAATTGGTGTGAACTCAGTTTTTGGGTATCAAATATGTGGACAGGTAATTTATTTAGAGCCAAGATATCAACATTGCCCCAGATGGTTTCGAAAGTCATGATTTGAACAAGTTTTGGGAAGATTTTGGGAGCGTCAAGATATTTTTCCTATGCTAAATTGCAAATTTTCAACGTCCAGCAAGCTTGGTCTAGTTCCTTTGCTTCAAAGTTGGATGAAGTGAACTCATTAATAATATAATTTACATATTATGCATCTCTATTGCCTCAAAATTTGATTTAACATTTATAACATTCTTTACTTTGGTATAGAGTAAATTCGTGCTCCCTTCAGAGAGCCATGACTAGGTGCTAAAGTCTCTCAACAGCAAATGGAAAGAATTTAAGAAAAAGTTGAAAATAGACTACAAAGAAGAGGATATGACAAAGGAGGAGGTTGCTCGTAATTATTCTCCTGATGTATACCTCATCAGTGGAGGAAGCTTGTTCACTATTGATTTTTCGAGAGAGGACGGGTAGTGTTTACTCTCTTAATACTTTATATTTTTTATTATTAATATAGATTGTAAATATACATATCGAATATATTACATTGTTTACTTTTTTTTGACAGACATATTCCGATATTGGTAGAGTTGCACAAGCATCTCAGACGGTTCCTTACATATCAGGCTCCAAGAGTTATGCAAGGCATAGAGATGAATTGCTATGTTTCTTTGAAACTCTTCGTTATATTTCAAACTCCTCGATAAAACACTTATATTAGAACTCTTCTCAAAAAGATTACTTTTTGTTTTATATTGAAATGTTTATGCTTCTTAATGAAACTATGTATCGTGTATCGTGTACTATGTATCATGATACTTATGAGTCTTATTAAAACTCTTTGACTTTTTTACTTCAAATTGCAACTTTAATCTTTATACTGAACTATGCATCATGTATCATATAATGTGCATCATGAATCATATAATGTGTATCATGAACTGTGTATCTTCTATCATATATTATATATCATGAATGATGTATCATATAATATATACTTTTTTTTATAGATAGAAGAGCATGGAAGGGGACCTGGTGAGATGGAGTTATATAAAATGACTCATACCCATTAAGATGGCAGCTTTATCCAGGAGAAGTCAAGAGAGATAGTCGTATGTATTGATAATTGATTTGTGCAACGATTTATAGCTTTATTTTTTCAAACATTAATATGTGACTTTTTTTCTTAAATATAGGAAAGAGCTATATCCCTTATTATAGAGCATCTCATAGACTCATCATCATTTGGGGAAACAAGTCACGTCGAAGCTCAGGTGTTCATCGAATTGATGGGACTAGAGTATTATGGTCGAGTGAGGGGTTTTGGTGTTGGAGTTATCCCAGAATGCTAGATATAGTAGTAGCACTATAGAGATTTGTAGGCTGGAGAATAGATGGAGAAGATGAGGTAGAGCCATCAGACAGAGATACAATCTTTGAAGGCTCAACTTGACTATATTGCATCCTTATTGTATAGGTTTGTCCCTCCTTAGGTAAATAACTACATCTATTTGAATATTTTAAATAATTATCATGTATATTTTTGTATGATCATAATAATTTATAATACTTTATAGTTTTTGCATTCTCAACTTCTAAAGTTTCTATCTTTTTCTTATAGATTTCTGATACTTCCAGCAGTCGTAGAAATGATGATGTTGCTGCCATGGATCCCTGATAGCCCTTAGACTATTTTTTTAGGACTTTTGTGTGTATATTTTTATGTTTTCTCAATCATATTGAGTTGTAATGGACTTTCAATCATATTTGATAATGTAAATATAATCATATTTGACAATATAAATATTTGTTATTTTTATATATGACATGTGTTATTATATGACTTCTCTTATGTATGTATTTGGTGTATATATTTGTATACAGAGTTTTTAAACTTTTTAAATATTTTTTAAAAAAAAATTTACGATTACGACCTGTTTTTGGAAGTTGTTCCTATTTGCTATTTGATTCATCAACTCATCTTCTTTTTCCTATATTTAATTTTTTTTCTCTCTCTTGTTTGAAATGGTTTTATTTCATGGTCTAGGAAGGGGCATTGTGTAGAGTTATAATAAATAATTAGTTGTGGGATTTTTTTGAAGAAAGTGTTTTTAAGGAATTGGTATGATCTAATTTAAGGTCCCATTTCCATGAAGTGAAAAGCTCTAATTATGGATGAAAATAATCTTGGTAGAGGGTCATGATTATCAACACACAAGAGTCTAGTCCTGCATTATATCAAATCTTGATGAACTGCTTTGATCCCTTTCAGAATTTATAGATTTGGTATGATGGAGCTCCCAAAATGGACATCTATCGATTTTTATAGAAATGAATGGTGTCATTATCATGAACTTTTTTTTTTTTTTTTTTTGGGGGGGGGGGGGGGGGGGGGGGGGGGGGGGGCGGCGGGGGTTGAACTATATCAAAGTTGAATGTTTTCTTTGTTTACAAATGGATCAAGTAATTGGGTCAGCAAGTTGCTTGATCTTGTATTTATGTTAAACTGATTGAGTTATTAATAGTTAGCTATATTCTAGTTTGTTAAATAGCAGTTAACCTAACCGGACATGACTTGTTTATTAAATAGGTTAAACAGTCAAGTTAGATTACCTGCTTATTAAACACGACAGGTTTTAACCTATTAAATAATAGATTAGGTTCAGATTTGAAATTTTCTGACTAAACCCGTATCTAACCCGACTTGTATATGATCCGACCTAATTCGATTTTCATCCTTAGTGGTAGTAGTGATGGACGTAATAGAGGTCGCAGTAGTGTTAGTGTTGGTGGCAATAGTGATATAGTAATATTGTGGTTGCAAGATGGCAGTGGCAGTGGTAGTAGGGGCATTGACAGTGCAATAGAGGCAATAATAATCGTAGTGATAGTATGATGAAAGTGGCTGAGTCGAAGTGGTGGTGGTGGTGACAGTGTTAATAGGATGCCGGTAATTTGGTAGAGGTGGTGATGATGGTAGCGGTGGTGATGGCTGCAGCAGTGTGGTAGTGGTAGCGATGGTAGCGAAGGTACCAATAATAACAGTGGTAGGGAAGGTTGTGACAACGGAGAGGGTGTTGTTGTTGATGGTGGCAAAAAAATACGAGTTCTACATTTTTGAAGATAATAAAAGTAAAAATTTTTACTTTTATTTTTTTCCATAATTTTATTTTAAACAATTTATATAAAAATAAACGAATAAAAATAATACAAAATAGGCCCTCTATCCTAATCAATAAATATGATCAGGCTAGTTCTCAACAAAGTTGATCTATTGTGCTCAAGGTATTTGCAAGGCCAAGCGGCAATAAAGTTGGGCTAGTAGGAGAGCGGTAAGACGGAGTTTAGGTGGCGGGATTCTTGCTGCACTTTTTAACTTCTCTCCCTCCACCAAGTACGTTTATAACAGGAGAGCACATTGGATGCTGCTAGTGTTCCGGGCTTCTCTAGGGTTTTAAGTAGGGTTTTCAAGTGCCAAGAGGGACCTTGACTTCAAAGTATCGCTTACTACAGCGCTGGTTTATATAGGGTTTAGGATGGCTTTTTAGCTCAACCTTTCGAGATCTCAAGTGCTTAGTGATTTTTTCTGCTGTTGCTCTACTGTTTTTAGCCAAACCTTCACAGAGGTATGTCTCAAAGTAGTTCAATGGGTTTTGTCTCAAATTGTTAAGTTCGAGACATGATCTCTCTTTTTTTTTGGTTGGAAAGTTCTTGAGTCATAATCATGGAAGTATTTGAAGAATCTTGCTATTTTGAGAGTTCTTGTGAACTCTCAAGTATAGCAGCTTTTTAATCCAGAATGGGGCTTGTTAGGTTGGCCACATTTGGTAGAGGTTTTAGTGACTCGCCAAAGTTCCCCGAAGACCAAATTTGAAGGTTTTCTCTAGCTCACAAACTAGCAGTAGCTTAGCAAAATTTCTCTCTTTCTGCCATCTTCTTTGAGGTCAATAAGGGTGCTTGTCTAGTTGTTTCTTTTGGTTTTGGGTGGTTTTTGTTTTAATTTTAGCATAGGAATGTTAAGCTCTCAACGTTTCTCCTTCTAAGATTTTTGTGGACAGAGCTCATAGTGTGTTTTTGTGGCATATTAGATTATATAGCCTAGTAACACAAAATAATTGTGTTCCAAGAAATCTTATTGGATTTTAGGAAGTTGATCTCTTCTGCCACCATTCAAATGGCTCCATCTTGTAAACGAGGAAGAAGAAAGACTAACTGCAAGCACTGCCTTGTTCGGCGAAAGACGACATCAGAACCAGCCCCAGAGCTTCAGTCCACAGCTGATGGCCCCTCCAAACCAGCAATGCTGGAAATGGAAGCTAAGAATAGCGATGATGTCTCCACCTCTGGCTTTTCCACTCCAAAAGCCTGGAGGTTCCGAATACCGGAGCACCTCCGCTGCCCTCCAGCGCCCAAGAAGCGGCGCCTGATGACCTTCCACTGCTCCTCGCAAAGACCTTCCATCTCATTCTTCACATCTCCCGACATAGAGCTCTTCTTCTTATTTGCCCTCCATGGCATCTCGGTCTAGCTATGTCATGTGTTTCTCTTCTTTTGTTTTATTTTCCTTTTCATTTTAGCCTTCAAGGCTGAGATTGTTGTGCTCGTAGAATATATTGAATCACCCTTCTTTCCTTCCATCTTTCATGAGGTGGGTGATTAGGGTGTGGTGTGAGAATGTGAGTTTCAAATGAGAATGTCAGCAAAGTAGTAGGTCCTTTTTTTTTGTTCATTTTTGTTCTTTTCTTTAAGAGTTATGATTTGGTTTGGGGCCCTATTTGGGCCTTAGTTGTGTATCTTTTTGTTTCCTTCTTATATGATATGCAGTATGGACGTGGATTGCTTTGTGAGACTATGAAATTTTGAAAGAATGTTGATGGTGAGATAGCATTAAATATTAATGGCACTTTTCAAAGCCCCTTTTGGCAGTGAATACAGTGGAGCTTCTCCATATTCTTCTCCCTTTTTTATGTCTAGTGCCCGCTTTCTTCCTCTTTTGCTTTTAAAAGAGATGATGTGGGGCTGCGCATTCTAAAATTTAATTAGCTTCCATGATCTTTGAAGCACAAAGATGTGGGTGATGTACATACTTATGGCTTGTGCAAGTTTCAATCATCACGATCCGCTCTTCATTGGATAGAGATTGCAATGAGTCGCAGGTTAAAAAAAAGTTCCACAAGCGTGAGAAATTGTACGTAGCCCTTTAATTCAATGTGAATCATTGTGTTTGTGTTGAGTTGCTAGCTTTTTGAGACCAGACCCACCACACTATCAATTCCTGACAGAATAAACCAACCTAGGCAAGAAGATGATCCCACAGCACTGTTCTTCCTGACAGTTGGAACAGGAGTATCAACATGGAGTCTGGCATTCTGTAGCAATCCAATTAACACAAAGGGGTTTGGGTTGTATCTTTCGCGCAAAAGAATGATGGAACTTCTTTCGCGATGTCCACCATTAGCTCGTACCTTGCGCAGCTCTCAAAGCACTCCGACCTCTTTCTTCCATCTACTACACATATCTCAAAATGGTCATTGTGGGGATTTGACGATTGACATTGCGAAAAAAAAGGTAAATCATTCATTCCCGCGAAAGATACAACTCGAACCGAACAAAAAGAGCTGTAATTCTATCAAGTAGAAGATTTTTCTTGTTTGAACAGCAAGGGCAACTTAGTTCACATTTAGTAAAGTTTAGTTCTCCATATAATTTTCATGCTAATCCTTTGTTAGTTTAGAAGTAACTACTATGATCTTCCATCAAAAAAGATGTAAATACTATGATCAAAATGATGATAAATCATCCACTAATCCCACTTTGATTATTATTTAGATTAAGGATGTAAAGAAAAACAATTGAACTGCTTGACTGCTGCAAAACAAAAAATGATGGCAAACATAAAGAGAAGCTGCCTTAGCATGGTAGTCAACTGCAGTTAGCATTAGGCAACCATTCATCCTGCCCTTAAACATGACCCTAGAAGGCCAGCAACCTACTAGTGCGGAACTTAGTTACCCACGATTAGAGGGCAAGGAAAAATTATCCAAGTTAACACATTCAAATGTTACAGATGTTGCTATTACTGCACCTATATCACTGCATAATTTCGAAGGGAGCTAATAACAAGGGGTTTGGAGAGCCTTCAAGAATTTTGCTAGCAGCCTAAACAATTAAGCTTATAAAAAGGCACATGCAAAGTGTTAAGAAAGAAATTTGCAGCCAAAAGGCTTGAAATTCATTTGCTATTATGACATGCTTATATACACTTCGTATGAGATCAATATCCTTACATTAAAGAGATCAATATCACTACATTAAAGAAATGATATGATCCATATAAAGAAAATCTCTACAAATATGTCCATACTTGGCAAAATTAAGAAATAATTTCTATCACATGGGATTATATAGCTGGTCATATGTGCCAAATCTAGTTGCATGGTTGGCTGAGGAAATCAAGAAATGATTTCCATCATATGGATTGTATAGCTGCCCCTATCTGCCTAATCTATTGCCAAGAGAATCAAGATATGATTTTTGTTGGCCCAACTAGGCAACCGAAGAGGGGGGGAGGGTGAATTGGGTTTTATAAAATTTTATGAAAATAAAATCAAATCATCTCAAGTTTTTAAATCTAATGAAATAAACTAGATACAATAAGTATAGCAAATAATAATCACAAATATGCAACTAAGTATTGAAAAATAAAGAGTGAAGGAAAAAAAAATAATACACGACAATTTATTGTGGTTCGGTCTCCTTGTGAGCCTACATACACTCCCCAAAACTTCTTCTTGAGATTAATCTACTATGCTTATCCAAAGCTTTACAAATCGCTTGTCTTCCGAGTGCAAGCAACCTTTACATTTGGTGATATCCGAGCTAACCCTTGATTAATCTACTCCCTCAAACACTCTCTTATTTATCTAGAGTACAATTCTCCAAAGCAATCTCTTTTTATCACTCAAACTAACAAGAGCTCAACAACTCTCTTACAATACTTAATCAAAATAACAAAAATGAAAGCACTATACTCAATTTCTCAACAAGGAAGACTTTTTACTTCGAAGCACAGTACTCTCTTGATTTCTCTTTAATCCTATAGAACTCTCTTCTTTTCTTTGCTGTAATATGAGGTATGAACCTCCTTTTATAGACTTGTGAAGTTATTTTTCCGTTTGAAACAATTTGAAGCCTTGGAAACCCTTTTTCAACACATTTAATATAGGCAGATTCGGATCAGATTTGATTCTTTACTTTGCAGCACCTTTTTGACCAATCAAAAGACTGAACTTGACTTAGTGGCTGGAGACAAAGTTCACTACAGGAAAATGGGCCTTTCCCGACTCTTTTTTACCGACGCTAGGATGAAGCGTCAGGAAAAATTTCACCGCTCATACATTTGCCGACGCTTTCATTTAGCGTCGGCAATTCTTAGCAATAGACGACGCTTATTAGCGTCGTCGTATTTTCCACCTAAAACGACGCTTATACGCGTCGTCAAAAGTCAAATTCACAACAAAACCAGCGGCCGCTCCCCTCCTCCTCATTTTGCATCCCAATCGATCAAACCCTAGCTCCTCTGGCTCCTCCTCCCTCCTCTCCGACGACGAGCGACCGACCGACCCTTGTCCTCTCCGGCGCCGAGCGACGTCCTCCGCCAAGCTCCTCTCGTCCTCTCTCCTTTCCGGCGCCGAGCGATCGTCCGCATCCTCCTCTCTCGTCTTCGGCGCCGAGCGACCGGCCACCAGTACGGACACCGCTTCGTGAGCTCAAAAAGGGAAGAGGCTCCGGACCATCTACGACAAGCTCTCGCTCGATGGTTTCTCTGCCGATCAAATCGAACAGGCTCTCTCTGCTCTTAAGGTTATTTTTCTTTTCTCATGTACATTTTTTCCTCCTCATATCACAAAGTTCCCTTTCTCAACTTGGGGTTCAAGAAACACAAATTGGTTGATTTTTCTGGATTATTTCTAGTTTCTAATGTCCAAACCAGACCTAGACTTGATCCATAACCCCTGGGCTTTGATGAAACTGTCTGCCATGCGATTAGATAAAACGTAAAAGAGTACTAGAACTTGCTTTTGATTCTTGTCCATGCGGCTTCAAGAAACATGGACTGGTTTTTTTCTTTCGGATTTCTTTTAACTGGTATTTGTTCATCAGTGAAGAGGTCAATTAATTCCCAGAAAGTGAGCATTTTAGTTTCACTGATAAGCAAGAAAGAGGGCAAAATAGGGATGTATTGCACTTCCACATATGTAAGCTTGTTGGAGCCAAAATTCATCAACATCATATGTTTTCTACTATATTATTTGGTTTACTAGACGGTAAGTAACATAATTCAGTCGTCTCTATTCAAGGAGTGAGCGCCATTGTACCCAATTCTACTGGAGATACATAGAGGACAAATGTTTAGATGCTTTATAAGAAAAGCAAATGATACTGTCTGATCTTTCTGACAGAACCTATATCTCATGCACTCGATGAGAGAGTTTCTTTCAGATCCTTGCTTGACATTTGCATGCATTTGTCGCCTGAGGCATACATCACAAGCTAGAGAAATAAGAAGCTTCAAATTTGTAATTCCTCTTGCTGCATTTCTAGAAGCAAGGAGTGATGAGTGATTTTGTGGACCATTTCTGTCAACAATTAGATAATAGCTCCGTGGGAATTCACTCTACGCTTTCACGTTTATCTGAACTCTTAAAAGGTAATGATGAAGAGCTATGGCGACATCTTGAGAACTTGAAGGTTAGTTGATGAATTTTCATATGCTGACACATTTAACAGCTGTGTGCGTGTGTGCATGTGTCTATATATACAATCATCTCTTGTCCTTTTGATTCTTTAGCTCATTGTTTATTTTCCTTTTTTTCTTTATTAATTGACATTTTTTCTTGTACTTTTCTGCTTGCATGGGGGCCTGTTACACACACACACACACACACTCAGGATTCGCCTGAATATGTATTTTGTCAAAGTCCATGGATTCATATTTCCGTTATATCATGTCAAGACAACTGCAGAGATTATAGAGAATAAAGTTAGGATCTTCTGAAGATGCATTGAAACCAAAATAGGTATTTGACTTGTTTCTATGTAGTCAACTTCATCTTTTTTATGTTTAGCATTTCCAATGTCTGTTAAAGATACCCTGTTTTTCATTAAGGATCCAGTTTCATGCTTGTTAATGAACTCTTCTTTAATTCTCTTTTTTCCTGGGTGGTAACTGCATGAATTAATAAGTTGTGGACATATTGCTACAAGCCTATTGTTTGCTTTTACTGAGACCTCGTGTTTGTTTATTTCCATCTGTTCTGTCATGCTTCTCCCTTGGTAAGGAAACTGGAGAAACATGGTCACATTTATCTGCAATTAGAGTATACAGAATTAATGTTAAAAATCTATCAATCAGTGAAACTGAAGTACAAATCACAAATATATCTAACTCTCTTGTTGGCCACATACGTTTTTAACTCCCTTTTATGCTACTCTCTTGTTAAGAATTTTGGGAAAATCATGGTTGCTTTCAGTTTGCCATCATAGTACACACCATAGAGGATAAATGTCGATGTTGGTCACTCTTTATTGACGTCAATTGGTTTTACTTATACAATACTCACCCTCAGTAGTAAAAATGATGCTTCTTTATTTGTGGTTGTTTACAAGAATTATTTTATCACGATGCTAGCCATATGGTGTTTTATATTTTCTTGGTTTTGTTAGGTTTTAAGTGTAGATGACAAAAGTAATTTCCTGCTATTATTTAATACTGGGATGGTTCATTTATTATTACTTTATGTATTTTTTTTAATTTTACATTTTGTAATATAACATTTCTTTATCCTAGATTTTGATTGAAGATAGTGTAATATTTTTTGTTTTCCTAAATAATATATGGATATTTGCTTTTAACTTGTCATGTCTGATAAGAGGATATTCTTGAACAAGAGGGCTCCTGTTCATTCAGTCATCACATTCTATTCCTCAAAGCATTGTCTACATTGCAATCCGAGCTTCACATTGCACGCTCTTTATACGTTGGGCCAATTGTATCTGATTATAGTGTTCAGGTGCAGTTTTCCAGGTGCCAGCTCAACAGGCTTTCAATCCTTTTTTTTTATTCTTCTTTTGATGAAAATCCTTGATTCTTTCTGTGCATACTAGGTAACAACATGCCGCGAGGAAAACGATTCAGAGATGTTGAGTTTCAGCACACATCCGTGGGATTTTCTTCCGATCAGTTCCTACGGTCCCAGCAGCACGAGTCCCATTCTCAGCACGAGTTCCATACTCAACACGAGTCTCAGTCTGAGCACGTGTCACCTGCTGATTGTCCAGACATGGATGACGTGCATATCCAGGGTAATTTGATTTACATTTTATATATTAAATCATTTGCCTTTAATGTTTTAATTAATGTATATTTTATTTTATTTTTATAGATGGACTGGGGAGAATGAGGAGGACACGATGACCCACTCGAGCACGGGATGTGTGGAATCTACATGAGGATGAGAAGATCGTTGTCCATTGCAATGAACTGGGGCAGCCCATCAAGAGGGCTGCAAGCATTTTATCGACTTTTCTAGGATCGGTTGCGCGGAATGGTCAGTTGTGTCCGCTCAACTATACGAAATGGAATGAAATGCTTCCTTCGTATAAGGTTGAGCTTCTTAAAGTTATTGAGGTAAATAATTGAATTTGCTTACTATCACAATTTTATTTTTTGATTTAATATTGTTATAACATTCTTTAATTATTTTGGTGTAGCGTAAGTTTTTGCTTCTTAAAGAGAGCCATGATTGGGTGTTGAAGTCCGTCAACGAAAAAATATAGGGCCAAGTTAAAGGCGGACTGGAAGCACGATGGTATGACAGAAGAGGAGGTTGCCCATGTTTGTCCTCCTGATGTAATCCCTCATCAGTGGAGGGAGCTTGTCCACTACTGGTTTTCCGAGAAAGCTCAGGTTGTGTATATTTTTTCAATACTTTAGATTGTATTTACTAATAATATATATTACAAATTTATACATTAAATATATTATATTGTTTATTCTTTTTTTGGAAGACATATTCCAACATTGGTAGAGCTGCACGAGCCTCTCAAACTGTTCCTCATACTTCAGGCTCGATGAGTTATGCTAGGCGTAGAGCTGAATTCGTAAGTTTTTTTTGAAACTCTTTGAAACTATTTTTAACTACTCTATCATATAGCATGTATCAAGATAACTAGCTTGTCAATATACTTTTTGTTGTAGATGGATGATAATGGGAGGGAGCCTGGTAAGGTGGAGTTTTATAAGATGACTCACACCCACCGAGATGGCAGTTTTGTTCGGGAGGAGTCAAGAATATAGTTGTATGTATTCATCTTTGAATCTTTCAACGATATTATTATTAGTTCTATTATTGGCATACATTAATTTGACTTTTTCTTTTAAGAGATATAGGACAGGGCAACAACTCTTATTTCAGAGCGCGTCGGAGAGTCATCATCATCCGACGTGGCCAGTCATGTCGAAGCTCAGGTGCTCGCTGAATTGTTGGGCCCAGAGCGTTATGGTCGAGTGAGGGGTTATGGCGTTGGAGTTACCCCCACTCAGTTGTCTGCAGTGGGCATGTATACAAGAAATGCTGGAGAAGGCAGTAGCAATGCAGAAGTTAGTAGACTTCGGGCAACAATTGAAGATATGAAGGATTGCCATCAGGCAGAGTTGGCAGAGCTGAAGCAGAACCAACAAACTTTGCAGTCTCAGCTTGAGCATATTTCATCTATGTTACAGCGATTTCTCCCTCCTCAGGTAAATAACTATATGTATTTGATGACTATACATAATTATTATTTTGCATGAGTTAATAATTTTCATATTCCTAACTTCTAAATTTTTTTTTTTTTTAGGTTCCTGATACTTCAACAGCTCGCAGAGATGATGATGGGGCTGAATGCGGTCCCTGATATTTTTTAGACTGTTATTTAATGAGTTTTATATGTATCTTTCTTATATTTTTCAAAATACATTGTAATTCTAAACTTATGTAAATTTAATCTTATATGACAATATGAATGTTTCGAATGATCTGTATGTTTGTCTTGATGTAAATGTAATGCAGGTTCATATTGCTATAATATGTTTTTTAATATGCTTTTTGTTGCTGGTGGTCCAAACCGTGAACGATTGGCACTGCGGTGTGAACGGGGTTCCGTCTGAGTTGTTTTGGTTGGTGTTGCTTGCGCTCCACCTTCCGCCAAGAAACCTGCAAACAAGCCTTGCACCACCACCAGGGTGGTGATGGCCCTCCGACGGTCAAGTCAGAGGAGATTGGAGGAGGAGGAGAGGTGATAATCGCAAGTAAGAGAGTGCTCTGGGAGATATTGCTCACCTCCCCCCTTTCTCCCCCCAGCCGCATATATACCTGGCTGGGGGGTCTCTCAGGGGGGGTTCGTTATCGTGGGGCACGATGGTGTGGCCACTGACATGGCCGTTACAGGGCGTCGTGGAGCAGCACCGGGTACGGCCACGTCCGGGCATAGTGGGGCTCCGCTTTGTACGGCTGATGCAGGAGATCGTGGAGCAGCATCGGATACAGCCGTTGCAGGGAGTAGTGGAGCAGGAGGCCGCGGCGTGCCTCTGGGGAATAGCCTGTCGTTATCAAGAGATCTCCGACTCGGGGTCGGAGCGCTGGATCAAGGGGCAGCCGACTCGGGGTCGGGCTGCGGAGCCGAGGATATCCGACTCGGGGTCGGATTGCTGGATCAAAGGGCAGCCGACTCGGGGTCGGGCTGCGGAGCCGAGGACGTCCGACTCGGGGTCGGATTGCTGGATCAAAGGGCAGCCGTAGTCTTCCTGGGCGCGCGTGCCGGTCACGTGGGGCATGGCGGCTTATTTCCCCCGTAACAGTAGCCCCCCACTTCCGAGCCTGGAACCAGAAGGGGAACAGGTGAAGGGAGTGATGTTTCGGGATTGCCGCCGTTCCTCGGAGAGGCGCGCGCGCTTCGAGCTCCCCGCCCTTTTTATGGCGTATGGCGGTTATTGCCGACCTGGCAGTCTGAGGATTTCGGCGGACATCCTTCCTTAATGGTGTCGATTCGCCTTTGGGGCGCGAGCGACCCTTCGGCAGCCAGGCGTCCTCTGGCGTCATCGAGGCGTCACTTGCCTTTCCGCCTATTTAATCGGGGGCCTCTCCCCGTCCGTCTTCTTCTTTACAGATATTTTCAAGTTTCCCCTTTGCGCAGCTGTTGCTGCCGTCGGACTGTTCACTTGTTTCTCCTTTGGCGCTCTCGGAGCCGTTCTCACCTCTTTTCCGGTGAGTTTTCCCCATTCTTCTACTTAGGGCTCTCCATACTTTCCCCTCTTATACTAGTGTACTCCAGTCGCTTCGGTCTTTCCCCCCTTCTTGTCCCCGTTCTGACCGTAGGTTTATTGGCCATTAGGAATGGGCGAAGTGAGAGCAGACCAAATTAAGTCGGAGCTGGTCGCCACAGACTTAGACAGACTCGTGGCTCGGTACCACCTTCCCGAGGCCTGCAACGCCACGCTCCCGGGGCCTGAGGAGAGGATGTCCCATCCTCCTCCAGGGAAGATCGCCATCAATGAGGGCATTCTCCAGGCCGGGTTCCGCTTTCCCCCTTCGGACTTGGTCATGCAGGTACTACGGGGTTTAAGAGTGGCACCGACGCAACTGGTGCCGAACTCGTGGCGGGCCCTGACGGTCTTCCAGGTTCTCTGCCGTATGCACGAGATCCCCGCCACCCTGAATGTTTTTTGGGAGTTCTACAGCCTGAGCGGCCACCCCCAGGACAAAGGGTGGTGGTGCTTCGCAGCGCGGCGAGGATGCGGCCTTGTCAAGGAGGCTCCTACCTCCATTCACAAATGGAAGGAGCGCTTCTTTTTTGTTGATGCAGATCCCTCTTGGGAAATCAGGACGACCTGGGAGACCCCGATGAAGTCTCCGATCGGCCTATCGAGACTGTCAAGGGAGGAGTCCGATGGCTTGGCCGCCTTGAAGGGGTTGGTTGCCGAGGGCCAGCTCCCCCCGGTGGCCCGCCTTATTTCCGAGGATACTTTGGTGAATGTCGGTCTGAGCTCGGTCCCCACCGACCGTGAGTCCGCCACCGATTCTTTCTTGACTTTTTCCCTTCTTTCGTCCCGTTCTTTCCTTTGGTTTCTCCGTCTCCGACTATCCCGTCCTTTTTGCAGAGATCGACGACGTCATGCGGTCGGTGAAGACAAAGGCTGTTGGTAGGGCGTCCCTGCTGGAAGCAGCCCAGAGGAGGAAACGAGCTCTTCCGAGCGGGGCCCCACCGGCGAAGAAGTCCCGTAAGGAGGTGCCTCCGACGCCGACCGACGAGTCCGGGCCCACCGATCAGGGAGACGTCGTGGGCACGGACCGGCAGCTGACGCTGTATCAGCCCTCCGGTGGTAAGATTGCCGCTACTCCGGAGGTATCATCCGAGCCTGCCCGAGACGGACGGGTCGGACGTGATCGGTCCCCGACCCGGCCTTCGACTCGGTCGGCTCCTGATGACTCGAGGAGGGACGCGCCGAGGCCCCGACCGAGCGGGACCCTATCAATTCCTGGGGTGACCCCCGCCCCGAGCGCGGTCGGCCGGACTCTTCCCCAGGCGATGGATAGGGGTAAGGCTGCAGAACCACCGTCCGGCTCTGGGGAGAAATCGGGGTCTGCCTTCACTACCGATGGCGCCCGAAATCTCATCGAAACAGTGCTGCTGGAGAAGGACCGTCGGCGGGTCCGGGAGTTGGAGGTCTCTGACGTTGGGGCTGCAAGCTGTGTCTGTCTCATGTCGGTGAGTATTCTTCTGGCCGCTTTTCACCATTTATTGGCTCTGTTGTTCTCCGCCTGACTCCCTTATTTTTTCTATTTCTTAGCTCGCCCAGTACATGGTCCGTCTGGAGGAGTGCTACAAGGAACAGGCGGGGCTTCTGGCGAAGGCCGAGGACCGGCTGAAAGCAGTGGAGAAGGGAGGCCAGGCTGTGGCAGGCAGGACGACCGGGGACTTCGAGGCGAGGCTCCGGGAGGCCGAAGAGCGGGCACTCGGCTTTGCTGCCCTCGAGAAGCAACTGTTGGAGGCTCAGGAGCAGCTCAAGGTTGCCTCGGGTCTCGAGGGCGAGGTCAAGAAGGCGGATGAGCGGGCCGAGAAGCAGTCCCGGAAGGCTGCCGACTACCGGGAGAGGTGGGAGAAGGCCCAGCGGTCAGCCGACAACGCCCGCAACCGAATCCGGTCTCTTGAAGCTAAGCTGGGTGAATTGGAGTCGGCCTTGGAGAAGTCCCGTGCGAGCGATCAGGAGCTTCATTCGCGCCTGACGGAGGCTGAGGCTGCTCGCATTGCTGCCGAAGCGAAGCACAAGGAGGCTCGGGCTGAGCTGCTGAGGGTCTCCACCGAGGCGGAAGGCCGGATTGTGGCGAAGGTCTTGGAGGCGAAAGCCCAGATTATGGAGCGGGCGGAGGCGGCGCTGGCCGAGAGGAGTGCGAAAATCGGGCGTCAGGCGGTAGAGGCTTATCGCCAGTCCGCCGAGTTCGCTCATGATATGTCGGAGGCAGTACAGACCTATCGTCAGTCCGACGAGTTTGTCCGTGACGCGTCGGACGCGGGGGCCGAAGCCTTTATCTTAGGCTTCGAGGAGGGCCTGGCAAGGGTGTCGGCTAAGTACCCCGAAGTTGACCTGAGCGAGATTTCCCTTCTCGACTCCTCTCCGGCGCCATTGCCTGCTGGTTCTCCTGCTGCTTCCCTACCTCCTGCAGACGAGCCCGACGTTCCCGACCCGGGAGTTCCTCCAAGCTGACCTCTTGTACCTTTCGTTGTCTTCTCCTCTTTTTTTTTTTTTGTATACCGGGGTTTTGCCAAATTGTATGGGCCTCGGCCTTGAAACAATGAAAATTAATGCAAGTTGAATGTTTCTTCATCTCGCCTTCGTCCTTCTTTTTCTTTTAACTCTCGGTAGCGTCTTGCTGACTCCTGGCTCCCGAAATTCTTCCGGCGCTAGGCCAGGCATCCGAGGGTTAGGCCTCAGGAAACTCTTCCGGCGCTAAGCCAGGCATCCGAGGGTTGGGCCTCGGGAAATTCTTCCGGCGCTAAGCCAGGCATCCGAGGGTTAGGCCTCGGAAAATTCTTCCGGCGCTAAGCCAGGCATCCGAGGGTTGGGCCTCAGAAAATTCTTCCGGCACTAAGCCAGGCATCCGAGGGTTAGGCCTCGGAAAATTCTTCCGGCGCTAAGCCAGGCATCCGAGGGTTAGTGTCACGACCCCCGCCCCGTTCCCGGCGGGCCGCCGCGACGGTCCTAGGGTGCGGGTAGGCATAAGGCCACCAGCCACCGCGTAGAACCCTACTACCTATCAATCATCAATAGATCTTGAAAAATTTGGCATGATACATGCACAAAATGATCACTTTTTCTATAGTGACCTGTCAGGATTATCTCAATACATACAACACACTACCTGTCAGAGCAGCAATCACATAATCCGTCACATAATGAACCTGGACAATATATATCAATACATTATCTCAGGCATATAACTCATCTGTATAAAAATCTGGTTCCCATTCCATCCATGGTCAAACCCATATCCACAACAGGATCTATGACTGTAACTATGCACTATATATAATAGAAGGTTTATAATGCACCAAAATGTATAAACCTCTATCTACATTATACTATACTATACTATGGAGCGGCACAGCTAGCAGGCAATCTCTAATCCTGCTCCTCTCTATACAATACCTGCCCTGCAATCAAAAACATCAAACTGGGGAGTGAGTATATAAATACTCAGTGAGTGGAGTAGAGAGTACTATGCACATGAGACAGAATATAATCATGACTCGAGATGAAATCTCAAGATCAATAACAACATGAACATGAACTCAACATAGAGAATATGGAATAAATCATCAATATTACCACAATCAATATCAACTCATCTGAAGCATATATGGAATAATCAAGCAAACATATATGCTACTCATGAATATGCTCAACAGATCATAATGCTGGAACATACAAATCAGGTGTCAATATGCTGAAATCATCACTAGACAGCTGTCGGGAGGTGGGTTTTACGCCCCAGGCGAACCAGCAACAACTCCCTACTGTCACATGCATATGCAGGATAAGACACCATACCGATAACATAAATGCTAGACAGCTGTCGGGAGGTGGGTTTTACGCCCCAGGCGAACCAGCAACAACTCCCTACTGTCACATGCATATGCAGGATAAGACACCATACCGATAACATAAATGGTAGACAGCTATCAGGAGGTGGGTTTTACGCCCCAGGCGAACCAGCAACAACTCCCTACTGTCACATGCATATGCAGGATAAGACACCACACTGATCATATAAATGCTGGCCAGTATCCAGAACAGAAATCCATCTCACATCTACATACTAAACGGCACCTCGCGGGAATTCTACATCCGCGGAAAGCCATACTGCACCTCGCGGGGTCTTACTATGCCCGGCGGCAAGCAGAATATAAGTCGTAGGACCGGCCGATCCTACGCCTAGGGCCGTGTCCCCCCCTAGGAAGGGACTGGGCTCCGCCCACCCAGAAGGCTACTATGTGCACAAAGGCCGATGTTCAACCCCCATCGACTATAGGTGTCCTGCAGATACTGCCAAGCCATGCATAAATGCCATAATGCACCCTCCCAATACTCTACTAAAAAGGAGTATGATCAAGACTACCACTCACTCGATCATGACCTAATCATAAACTAACATTAGGGTTAGGAGTGAGGGTCAAGGAAGTGCAATACAACTCAATATACCACTAAGAAGGCTCTACAAATCTTTGAAATGGAGGAAATGAAATCAATTTACAAAAGAAGTTATTTCACAATTCGGAATCAATTTGATTACTCATCAACCCCTCGTAATTCCTCTCAATGTTCCCTCAAATGCATGTACAGAATAATCAAGCATGGAGAATCAAGATTATAGAGGAATCTACTACAATATCAATCAATATGCTCAAGTGGAATCAATTCACACTTGGCGACATTCATGAAAATGAATTAAGGATGCTCATGGTGCAAAGTACATGACTCCCACTCACCTGTCAATCCGGCACAGCCCTGATACGCCTCCAAAAATCTACAGCAGGCAGTGGGGAACTTCTTCCTCTTGTTTCCTAGCTTCTTGCCCAACTGTGACATGCATTTACAATACATTTAGTTTTGTATCAAGGGGTATAATCTACGTGCCAATTATAATATAGGGGACTTTAATTAATTCAACTCCCCCATTCCCTAAATCTTTTCTTTTCTTTCTTTTTTTCTTTTTCTATTAATTAACTCGCCATTTATGTGTATTAGGGACTCCCTTGCATGAGTACAAGGTCCCCTAAGCTTAATCTGGGCTTAATATCCTATTATGGCATGAAATCCCCTATTTTCTCACTCGGATGAACAGTAACCCGGACCAACAGCCGGTTACTTCATCCTGGGTTTGATCCACTTTCCAAACTCCAAATTTGATGAAATTTTTACCTAACATTCTACACTCATAGGGAATTCCAAAAAGGTAACATGCATTGCTATCGGAGGCCGTTTGACCCCCTAAATAATTCGCCGAAGTTGGGACTTCGACACAGTTTTTTCGTAGTGCCGGAAAAATTTGTCAAAATCCGATTCTTCCTCTTTTAACCGCCTCTACAACCCTTATCCGACCCCTCTAGACTATATTCACCCTTTGTATAGCCTAATGTTATCAAAAGACTAGATAGGGATGGACATTTACCTTTTTCTTTTTGGAAATCGAGGTCCTTGCGTAGAGGAGAAGGAGATCTACGTTTTTCCCTTCAGCTGGAAGTGCAATCGGGATCTCTTTCCTCCTCGAATCCTCTTCCTCTTCTTCTTTCTTCTTCTTCTTCTTCTCTTTTTCTTTCTTTCTTTCTTTCTTTCCTCTGTTTCACGCCTGAGAACCCCCTCCCTCTTTCTCTCGGTTTCATTCCAAAAGCCAGCTCAAACCCTCCAATTAAATCACATCAAGATACTATTCACCCTTTTTTTAATATTATTAAATTCCCATTTTGCCCCTAACACTTCAACATATCTACGGTTATGCCATTAACTTTTGATTTCTTCCAATTTTACCCCTTATATCAATTTTAAAGGACTATTCTATCCCTTTTTATATAAAAAAAAAATTTTGGGGTTATTACATCCTCCCCCCCTTGTATAAAATTCGTCCTCGAATTTAAAAGAGTAAATTACCTGATTACTCAAAGGGGTGAGTGTATCTGCTTTTCATATTCTGCTCGGTGTGGTATTGGAAATCAAATCAATTAGAAGTGTTTTACCTTCTATCTCTACCACACAGGTAGGATACACATACTTTGCTTTTATACTATCCCCTACAGGTGTACTAATAGCTAAGGGAATATGCATTAATATCTTATCCTTAGCTAACTTTTTAGCAAAATAAGGGGACACAAATGAATGGGTAGCTCCAGAATTAAATAACACTCTAGCTTTAATCTTATCAATGAGGAGCATACCTGTCACAGCTACATTTAATGCCTGTGCCTCTTGTGGATTTACCGTGAACACCCTTCCTTGCCCTCTACCTACTGGAGCTGATGGCTGAGATGGTCCAACACTCTGCTGTGATGCTGGTGTCTGACCTCTGCCTCTGCCTACAGGCCCCCTACTACTAGGCCTGTCCATCTGCACAGAAGGGTAGGATGCCAAAGGCACAAACTGCTGGGTGGCACCCTGCAGGCATTCTCTGGCAAAATGACCCGGCTGTCCACATCAGTAGCACACTCCCTGACCCATTCTGCATCTGCCAGGGTGCTGCTTCCCACATATGCCACACACTGGCCATGATTGGAACCCAGATTCAGTTCTGGCTATAGTGACTGGAGGACGAGGTACTGATGGTAGAAAAGTATCTTGTGATTGACCTCTTTCCCTCCATTTCCTCTTACGTGGCGTAGGTGGAGCTGAGCGTACAGACTGCTCCGTCGGGCCCTCCAAGAGATCTACACCCTCAGATCTATATTTACTGCTTTGCTCCTTTCCCACACTCATTTTTCTCTGTTCTCTTTCAGCTCTTTCTTCTTTGTTTCTGGTCTCCTACTGTTTTGCTTTATCAATCAGCCTAGACATGGTGGGGACCTCTACTGCCAGTACTGCATTATAAAGCGGGAAAATCAGACCTCGTCTGAACCTTTCTATCCTGGCAACTTCAGTGGGGATGATGTAAGGAGCATACTTTCCCAATCTAGTGAACTCACGAGCGTACTCAGATACGCTCATTCCGGGCATCTGCTTCAGCCTCTCAAACTGAAGAGCCCGATTCTCCCTCTCAGCCGGAGACAAGAACTCATCCATCACTGCTTGCCTGAACTCTTCCCAGGTTGGAGGATTCCTACTGTACAATCTGTCCTCCACTTGTCTCTGGTACCAGTCCCAGGCATCTTCCTTCATTGTAAGCCCTACAAGTTCTATAGCTCTTGCATCAGAACAGGGTAGTCTCCGTATCATCTTTTCAGTCTCCTCCAGAAATCTCTGAGGATCTTCACCTTCTTCCCCCTTAAACTCCGGGGTTCTGAGCCTCAGAAACTCCTGTACAGTAATCCCCTCATCATCTAGAGCCCGCCTGGCCAAACTTCTTGGCACAGGTACAAGAGGTGGGATAGATACTACTGACGGGGCAGGAGGTTTCCCCCGAGCAATCTGCTCCCTCAGAGCCTGATTTTCCGCCAGTAACCGTTCCATCAATGCATCTCTACTTCCTATCTCTCATTGATCATCAACCCTCCGTCTATCAGCAGGAGGAGGTTTTTCTCTTTGGGGCTCGACATGTGCGGAACCCGCATCCAATGCTATATCTGGCTCCATCCTCTTTCCAGGACGAGCAGATCCTCTCCTTGGAGGTATTCTTTATATCTCTCTAAAAAAGTCAAAAAGAGAGGATGGTCGTTACACACTGAGTCATGATATATTTTACTGAGTTGTAAATGACTCATAAAATAACATACAGAAAAATCCTATGCTCCATAGTATAATCCTATACTTAATCCTGACTCATCCTATTGCTCTGACAGGACTCTTCTTAACCTTTGCTCTGATACCAAGCTTTGTCACGACCCCCGCCCCGTTCCCGGCGGGCCGCCGCGACGGTCCTAGGGTGCGGGTAGGCATAAGGCCACCAGCCACCGCGTAGAACCCTACTACCTATCAATCATCAATAGATCTTGAAAAATTTGGCATGATACATGCACAAAATGATCACTTTTTCTATAGTGACCTGTCAGGATTATCTCAATACATACAACACACTACCTGTCAGAGCAGCAATCACATAATCCGTCACATAATGAACCTGGACAATATATATCAATACATTATCTCAGGCATATAACTCATCTGTATAAAAATCTGGTTCCCATTCCATCCATGGTCAAACCCATATCCACAACAGGATCTATGACTGTAACTATGCACTATATATAATAGAAGGTTTATAATGCACCAAAATGTATAAACCTCTATCTACATTATACTATACTATACTATGGAGCGGCACAGCTAGCAGGCAATCTCTAATCCTGCTCCTCTCTATACAATACCTGCCCTGCAATCAAAAACATCAAACTGGGGAGTGAGTATATAAATACTCAGTGAGTGGAGTAGAGAGTACTATGCACATGAGACAGAATATAATCATGACTCGAGATGAAATCTCAAGATCAATAACAACATGAACATGAACTCAACATAGAGAATATGGAATAAATCATCAATATTACCACAATCAATATCAACTCATCTGAAGCATATATGGAATAATCAAGCAAACATATATGCTACTCATGAATATGCTCAACAGATCATAATGCTGGAACATACAAATCAGGTGTCAATATGCTGAAATCATCACTAGACAGCTGTCGGGAGGTGGGTTTTACGCCCCAGGCGAACCAGCAACAACTCCCTACTGTCACATGCATATGCAGGATAAGACACCATACCGATAACATAAATGCTAGACAGCTGTCGGGAGGTGGGTTTTACGCCCCAGGCGAACCAGCAACAACTCCCTACTGTCACATGCATATGCAGGATAAGACACCATACCGATAACATAAATGGTAGACAGCTATCAGGAGGTGGGTTTTACGCCCCAGGCGAACCAGCAACAACTCCCTACTGTCACATGCATATGCAGGATAAGACACCACACTGATCATATAAATGCTGGCCAGTATCCAGAACAGAAATCCATCTCACATCTACATACTAAACGGCACCTCGCGGGAATTCTACATCCGCGGAAAGCCATACTGCACCTCGCGGGGTCTTACTATGCCCGGCGGCAAGCAGAATATAAGTCGTAGGACCGGCCGATCCTACGCCTAGGGCCGTGTCCCCCCCTAGGAAGGGACTGGGCTCCGCCCACCCAGAAGGCTACTATGTGCACAAAGGCCGATGTTCAACCCCCATCGACTATAGGTGTCCTGCAGATACTGCCAAGCCATGCATAAATGCCATAATGCACCCTCCCAATACTCTACTAAAAAGGAGTATGATCAAGACTACCACTCACTCGATCATGACCTAATCATAAACTAACATTAGGGTTAGGAGTGAGGGTCAAGGAAGTGCAATACAACTCAATATACCACTAAGAAGGCTCTACAAATCTTTGAAATGGAGGAAATGAAATCAATTTACAAAAGAAGTTATTTCACAATTCGGAATCAATTTGATTACTCATCAACCCCTCGTAATTCCTCTCAATGTTCCCTCAAATGCATGTACAGAATAATCAAGCATGGAGAATCAAGATTATAGAGGAATCTACTACAATATCAATCAATATGCTCAAGTGGAATCAATTCACACTTGGCGACATTCATGAAAATGAATTAAGGATGCTCATGGTGCAAAGTACATGACTCCCACTCACCTGTCAATCCGGCACAGCCCTGATACGCCTCCAAAAATCTACAGCAGGCAGTGGGGAACTTCTTCCTCTTGTTTCCTAGCTTCTTGCCCAACTGTGACATGCATTTACAATACATTTAGTTTTGTATCAAGGGGTATAATCTACGTGCCAATTATAATATAGGGGACTTTAATTAATTCAACTCCCCCATTCCCTAAATCTTTTCTTTTCTTTCTTTTTTTCTTTTTCTATTAATTAACTCGCCATTTATGTGTATTAGGGACTCCCTTGCATGAGTACAAGGTCCCCTAAGCTTAATCTGGGCTTAATATCCTATTATGGCATGAAATCCCCTATTTTCTCACTCGGATGAACAGTAACCCGGACCAACAGCCGGTTACTTCATCCTGGGTTTGATCCACTTTCCAAACTCCAAATTTGATGAAATTTTTACCTAACATTCTACACTCATAGGGAATTCCAAAAAGGTAACATGCATTGCTATCGGAGGCCGTTTGACCCCCTAAATAATTCGCCGAAGTTGGGACTTCGACACAGTTTTTTCGTAGTGCCGGAAAAATTTGTCAAAATCCGATTCTTCCTCTTTTAACCGCCTCTACAACCCTTATCCGACCCCTCTAGACTATATTCACCCTTTGTATAGCCTAATGTTATCAAAAGACTAGATAGGGATGGACATTTACCTTTTTCTTTTTGGAAATCGAGGTCCTTGCGTAGAGGAGAAGGAGATCTACGTTTTTCCCTTCAGCTGGAAGTGCAATCGGGATCTCTTTCCTCCTCGAATCCTATTCCTCTTCTTCTTTCTTCTTCTTCTTCTTCTCTTTTTCTTTCTTTCTTTCTTTCTTTCCTCTGTTTCACGCCTGAGAACCCCCTCCCTCTTTCTCTCGGTTTCATTCCAAAAGCCAGCTCAAACCCTCCAATTAAATCACATCAAGATACTATTCACCCTTTTTTTAATATTATTAAATTCCCATTTTGCCCCTAACACTTCAACATATCTACGGTTATGCCATTAACTTTTGATTTCTTCCAATTTTACCCCTTATATCAATTTTAAAGGACTATTCTATCCCTTTTTATATAAAAAAAAATTTTGGGGTTATTACAGTTAGGCCTCAGGAAATTCTTCCGGCGCCAAGCCAGGCATCCGAGGGTTAGGCCTCAGGAAATTCCACTCGTTGGTCGACCAAGGCTGGCGCATGCCGAGGCAACTGGTCGGGGCTTCAGGCTAGTCTGCTCCCGGGATGGTCATCGGGTTAGCCTGGCATCCGAGGGCCGAGCCTCGGGACCTTCCACTCGTTGGTCGGCCAAGGCTGGCGCAAGCCGAGGCGACCGGTCGGGGCTTCCGGCTAGTCTACTCCCGGGATGATCATCGGGCTAGCCAGGCATCCGAGGGCCGTCAAGCCTCAGGAAATTCCGCTCGTTGGTCGGCCAAGGCTGGCGCAAGCCGAGGCGACCGGTCGGGGCTTCAGGCTAGTCTGCTCCCGGGATGATCGTCGGGTTAGCCTGGCATCCGAGGGTTGTCAAGCCTCAGGAAATTCCACTCGTTGGTCGGCCAAGGCTGGCGCGAGCCGAGGCGACCGGTCGGGGCTTCAGGCTAGTCTGCTCCCGGGATGATCATCGGGTTAGCCTGGCATCCGAGGGCCGAGCCTCAGGACATTCCGCTCATTGGTCGGCCAAGGCTGGCGCAAGCCGAGGCGACCGGTCGGGGCTTCAGGCTAGTCTGCTCCCGGGATGATCATCGGGTTAGCCTGGCATCCGAGGGCCGAGCCTCGGGACATTCCGCTCGTTGGTCGGCCAAGGCTGGCGCGAGCCGAGGCGACCGGTCGGGGCTTCAGGCTAGTCTGCTCCCGGGATGATCATCGGGTTAGCCTGGCATCCGAGGGCCGAGCCTCGGGACATTCCGCTCGTTGGTCGGCCAAGGCTGGCGCGAGCCGAGGCGACCGGTCGGGGCTTCAGGCTAGTCTGCTCCCGGGATGATCATCGGGTTAGCCTGGCATCCGAGGGCCGAGCCTCGGGACATTCCACTCGTTGGTCGGCCAAGGCTGGCGCAAGCCGAGGCGACCGGTCGGGGCTTCCGGCTAGTCTGCTCCCGGGATGATCATCGGGCTAGCCAGGCATCCGAGGGCCGAGCCTCGGGAAATTCCGCTCGCTGGTCGTGCGCTTGTCGCTCGCTGCCCGACGGGGTTTCTCCGTGGCCAGCCGCGATCATGTTTCTCCTTTTCTCTAAGCGTTGCCTGGGGGAACACGAGAAGGGCATTAAACGCTAATTAATGCGTTACCTGGGAAATCGGATCGCCAGCTGCTGCTTGCGAGGAGTGTTAGTTGAGCGGCCGCAATACGCGGGTTCTTCGAGGAGGATACGGCCTGGGCGCGAGCGGAGATATGTGGACCTAGGGGTACATGACACCCGGATTGTCCTGCACAAAGAATGCGGTTTAAGGAGAATGACGCTTAGGAAATCGCGGGGAGATACGCCTCGGGAGCCGGAACGGCTCCGGTTTCAATGCGCCTGCATTTATTGGAGCCACCCGCATCGGAACGACCAGGGGGCCGCAGTTTGGCTATAAATACAGGTGCAGGTACGATGGAGTTTGCCAAGCCGGAGCTGTTCAGGTTGCCATGGATCGCGGACCTCCTCCTTGGCATATGACTGAGAGACTCCTGTTGAAGGAAAGGGGAGGCGCTCCCCTTGCGACTTCAGCCAACTAGCCGTTTCATCTGGGATCAACAAGGAGGGTCTTCCCGGCGGAACTCCGCTCTAGGCGTTTCATCCGAGATCAGATCTCCCCTCCTTGAAGTTCAGCCTCCCGATTGAGCTCTGCACCAGACGCTCAGTCCGGGACCGCGCCTCCATATGCTCTTCCCCCTCGTATTCCTTCTCTTTCCTACCACTGGGGAGGATGGGAATATTCTTTGGAGGCGGCGTTCCCCTGGGGGCAGCGGGAGCTTCTTCTGCGGCGGCTCCTCGTCTTTTTGGTGAGGTGCTGGATGGCGCCTCCGGTTAGAAGCACCCACTTCCAGTGGGATTGCAGCTGCTTTGGGTTGAGGGTTTGGGATCCTCGGTCCTCAGCTCCACGGATTCTCCACCTCTTCTTTGCTTTCTTTACTCCCTAATTCCCCTCTGGGAATTTCTTGTAATCACACGAGCACGCCATTGTAACCAGAAATTATTGAAATGAAAAGTGTTGCACCTTTTCAAATTGTCTTTCTGGCCTTGTTGTTCTACTGGTAATACATCCGCAGGTTAGCGGAATTCCAGCCCCTTGGAATTTCTCGGCCATCTAGGGCTTCCAACTGGTAGGAGCCAGGTCGGTTTACCCAACGAACTTTATACGGGCCTTCCCAATTCGGCGCTAGCTTCCCACCTTCCGTAGGTTGAGATGCCTTAGCTCGCCTCAGCACCAGATCTCCAATTCTGAAAAGCTTCGGTCGGACTTTGGAGTTGTAATATCGGGCCACCCTCCGCTGATACATTGCCATCCGAACCTGCGCCATTTTCCTTGCTTCTTCCAAGAGATCCAGGTTCCCTCGGAGTTGCTCCGAGTTGGCCTCGGGTCGGTGTGCGGCTACCCGAGGTGAGGGAAGTCCGAGCTCTACGGGGACAACGGCTTCCGTGCCATAGGTTAGGCTGAAAGGCGTCTCCCCGGTAGGAGTCCGATGCGTGGTCCGATACGCCCAAAGGACATTCTCGAGTTCCTCGACCCAAGCTTGCCCCGTCCGTCCGATCCGCGCTTTGATACCTTGGAGGATTGTCCGATTTGTGACCTCGGCCTCGCCGTTGGTTTGGGGATGCGACACGGACGTGAACCGATGTTCGATCCCGAACTCCTCGCAGAAGTCTCGGAAATGCTTGTTATCAAACTGTCGACCGTTATCCGAGATGAGGACCCGAGGTACCCCAAATCGGACAATGATGTTCTTCTTTACGAACTTCCGGACTTGCGCCTCCGTGATGGTGGCCAGTGGCTCTGCCTCCACCCATTTGGTGAAGTAGTCGATGGCGACAATCAAAAATTTCCGCTGGGCCGAAGCGATGGGGAATGGTCCGAGGATATCCATTCCCCACTGTGCAAAGGGCCAGGGGGCGGTGATTGGCGCCAAGGGAACAGAGGGGACTCTCTGGATGTTGGCGTGGCGCTGGCAGGCGTCGCATTTCCGTACGTGATCCTTTGAGTCTTCCAATAAGGTCGGCCAATAGTAGCCTTGCCTCATGATCTTATGTGCCAGGGACCTAGTCCCCAGGTGCGATCCGCAGATGCCTTCGTGGACTTCGCCGAGGGCGTAAGCCGCTTCCGAAGGGCGGAGGCACCTTAAGAGGGGGGCGGTGAACGAGGTCCGGTACAGCCTCCCTTCGTAGAGTACGTAGTGGGCGGACTTCATAACAAGTCGCCGAGCTTGATCTTCATCTTCGGGGAGGATCCCTTCGGCGAGGTAAGCTACAAGCGGGTCCATCCAAGATGGTTCCGGATCAATTGCCATTACCGCTTCAGCTTCGCCGATGCTCGGGGCATCTAGGGTCTCCAGGTATATCGCCCTTGACAAGTTGTGTGCCTCAGCGCCCACCAAGCGGGACAACCTGTCGGCCCTAGCATTTTCGCTCCTTGGGACCTGCTGAATGTCAATACTGCCGAGGTCGGGAATGAGTGCTTGCACCTTCCGGACGTAGCTCTGCATGGTCGGGCTCCGTGCCTCGAACTCTCCTCGAACCTGCCCGACCACCAGCTGGGAGTCGGTGAAGACCTTCAGACGCCGGATGCCGAGCTCCTTGGCGAGTTTGAGTCCCGTGACTAGGGCCTCGTACTCCGCCTCATTGTTGGTCACTGGAAATCCGAACCTCAAGGCATACTCGGCTATCACTCCATCGGGATTGGTAAGGACCAGCCCAGCCCCTCCACCTTCAGGGTTCGACGACCCGTCAATGTGGAGCGTCCAGATCGGGAGATCGAGGCTGGGTGTTTCCGGCGGCCTAGGTTCCGCCTCCTGCACAGTGCACTCAGCGAGAAAGTCCGCGAGCACCTGGGCCTTGATGGCGGGCCGGGGCTGGTAGCGGATGTCGAACTCACCAAGTTCTACTGCCCACTTCACCAGCCGTCCCGCATTCTCAGGATTGCTGAGGATCTGCCGCAGTAGTTGATCGGTCAAAAGGGTGACAGAATGAGCCTGGAAATAGGGGCGAAGCCTCCTGGTCGCAGTCAGCAGCGCGAAGGCGATCTTTTCAGCCTTCGTGTACCGCGTCTCGGCATCCCGAAGGACTCGGCTGGTGTAGTACACGGGCTTCTGAAGTTTTGCCTCTTCCCGAACCAGTACTGCGCTGACTGCGGTTGGGGAGACCGCCAGGTAAAGGTAGAGCATCTCCCCCTCTTGCGGCTTGGACAGCAGGGGAGGAGACGCCATGTACTCCTTGAGCTGGTCGAACGCCACCTGACATTCAGCCGTCCAGAGGAAGTCTTTCGGGCGCTTCAACACCTTGAAGAACGGTTGGCAGCGTTCGGCCGATTTTGCCACAAATCGTCCGAGCGCGGCGACCCTCCCAGCGAGCTCCTGAACCTCCTTCACTTTGGTCGGAGGGGACATATCTTGGATGGCCTTGATTTTGTCCGGGTTGGCCTCGATCCCCCGCTGGTTGACAATGAAGCCGAGGAACCTTCCGGCCGAAGCACCAAAGGCGCACTTCGCTGGGTTTAGTTTCATACGAAACTTCCGCAAGGTGGCGAAGGTCTCCTCCAGATCCGCAATGTGCTGATCCGCATGGCGGCTCTTTACCAGCATATCGTCCACGTACACCTCCATGTTCCGGCCGATCTGCTCCTTGAAGATTTTATTGACGAGGCGCTGGTAAGTAGCGCCAGCGTTCTTCAGACCGAAGGGCATTACCTTGTAACAGTACAGCCCCCTGTCTGTTATGAAGGCCGTTTTCTCCTCGTCCTGTGGAGCCATCATTATTTGGTTGTAGCCGGAGAAGGCGTCCATGAAAGACAGCAGCTGATATCCGGAAGTCGCGTCGACCAGTTGGTCTATTCGCGGGAGCGGAAAGCTATCCTTGGGGCACGCCTTGTTCAGGTCGGTGTAGTCGACGCACATCCTCCACTTTCCGCTCGCCTTCCGGACAAGTACGACGTTTGCCAGCCACTCGGGGTAGCTCACTTCCCTTATGAAACCTGCCTCCAAGAGTTTGTCTACCTCCTGGTCGACCACCCGGATCCGATCCGGGGCACAGTGTCTCTTCTTTTGCTTTACTGGTCGGTGGGTCGGGTCGACGTTGAGGGCGTGAGAAATGACCTCCGGGTCGATCCCAGGTACATCGGCCGCCGACCAGGCAAACACATCAGCATTGGCTCGGAGGAATTCCACTAACCGGAGCCGAGCTTCCAAGTCGAGGTTGGCACCGACCCGGACCGTGCGGTCCGGGCGGCCTTCTTCGAGGGGAACTTCGATTACGCCCTCGGCCGGCTCCCCGTGCCGCAAGGCCACTTCGTCTCTGGCGTCAAGGGACTCGACGCTTAGGGCCTCCATGGGCTTCTTCCCTTTGAGAGTTGCTAGGAAACACTGCCGTGCGGTTGGTTGGTCACCTCGGACCTCTCCAATCCCGGCCGCCGTGGGGAACCGCATGAGCAAATGGTAGGTAGAAACCACCGCGCGAAGGGCGTTCAGTCCGGGTCGTCCGAGGATAGCGTTGTAGGCCGAGGGGACACGGACGACCAAGAACCCGAGTCGCACCGTGGCTTCTGCGGGTGCAACGCCCGCAGTCACAGGCAGCTCAATGACACCTTCGGCCGAGATAGCGTCTCCAGTGAATCCTATGAGGGGGGTGGATGTTTTGTGCAACAATTGTCGGGACAAGCTCATCTTTTGGAAGGCCTCGTAATACAAAATATCAGCTGAGCTTCCACTATCCACAAGAACACGCCTTACATCATAGTTCGCCATAGTGAGAGAGATCACCATGGCGTCATCGTGGGGAGTCTGAACCCCCTTTACATCTTCATCACAAAAAGTGATTACATTTCCGACCCGCTGCCTCTTCGCGATGGCCACTCCTGATGCTCCCGCCGAGCCCCCTGCGTTCCTCACGGGCCGAGAGCAGCCCCCAGTGATGGTGTGGATCACTCCCGCAACGGGTCGATTCTGTTCCCGAGGTTCCTGAGGGGCCGGGTCGGCCGGACGCGGGTCTGCCGGGGGACGTCAGTCGTTTACATATCGACCGAGACGCCCTCGGCGAATGAGAGCCTCGATCTCGTCCCGAAGCTGGAAGCAGTCTTCGGTATCGTGGCCGTGGTCTCGGTGGTACTCACAGTACGCCCGAGAAGGCCTCCTCCCAGGGATCTTCTTCATCTGCCTCGGGACCGGGAGGTCCTCCCGCCCCTTGACCTCCATGAGGATCTGGGCCCGGGGGGCCAGGAGTGGGGTGTACCGGTTGAAGCGTCGGTGCGGAGAACGAGGGCGTGTGGCGCCGTGGTTCCTTGCTGGTGACGGGCTTCTGCGCCGGCGTTGAGGCGTCGGGCTCCTCCTCTGGGGTGCCTCTTTTCGCCTTTTCTTCCCGGGCTTTAGAGGGGCCTCGGCGGCCTCCTTGTTCCGGTGGGATGCTGCCTCCTCGGCGTCTGCATACTGGTTTGCCCGAGATAACAGCTCCGGGAAGCTCCGCGGCAGGCATTTGTCCAGGGAGAAGGTGAGTCTGCCCTTCCGGAAGCCACGCTTCAGGGCTGAGAGAGCCACTTCCTGGCTCAGGTTCCGGACCTCCAGTGTAGCCTTGTTGAAGCGGGTGAGATAATCCCGCAGGCTTTCTCCCTCGTTTTGCCGGACATCAAAGAGGGAGTCGGAGACCAATCGCCGCCTGCTACTGACGGCGAAATGGCTGATGAAGAAGCGGGTGAACTGGTCGAAGGACTGGATGGAGTTAGCCTCCAGGCCGGCGAACCATGCCCTTGCCGGGCCACGGAGGGTCGCCGGGAAGGCCTTGCAGAGGAGCGGATCCGATGCTCCATGGAGGAGCATAAGAGTCCTGAAACTCTCCACGTGGTCCCGCGGGTCCGCCGCCCCGTCGTAGGGTTCGATCGCCGGCATTTTGAACCCCGGCGGGTTCGGGGTCCGCAGGATCCTCGAGGCAAGCGCCGGCTGGGAGGAGATCTCCAAGTCAGCGAAGGGATCTTTGGAGTGACCCTTCAGGACCTGGAGTTGTCTGTGGAGATCGTCCACCCGCCGGTCCAGGGAGCGCGACCGGTGGGTGGGGGACAAGGAGCGGCGCGAGGGGGACCGACTGGAGTGCGGGCCCCTCGAGGACTGGGGTGTCTGAGAACGCGCCCGGGTCCGCCTCTCGTACCCCGCACAGCTCCGATGAGAAGGTCCTGGCAGAATGGACCGCACTCGAGAATCCTCCTTGCGCCGGCGCTCCTCTTCATGGGAGAGGAAGGAGCGCGGGTTGTGAGGAAGAGGCGAGTGCTCGGGGGGCAGCGGCTCCTGAGCCCGTTGCGGCACCCGAGAGATCACGCCCTGCAGATTCTGCACTGCCTCCGCGAGGGTGCGAACCTGCTGGGCTAGCTGGTCGAACTGGGCAGCTTCGACCGTCTGAATGGGAGAAGGGGCGGTGGAGTGCTGCTGAGAGTGCGTTGGGGACGCAGCAGCCTCCCGGCCGGAGGCGCGAGAGGCTCCGCGACCGGAAGCATTGGAAGCTCCACGACCACCTCGCCGTGCCATTACGATCGTTCTAAGATTCGGGTCCCTTCCTCTAGCGCCAACTGTTGCTGGTGGTCCAAACCGTGAACGATTGGCACTGCGGTGTGAACGGGGTTCCGTCTGAGTTGTTTTGGTTGGTGTTGGTTGCGCTCCACCTTCCGCCAAGAAACCTGCAAATAAGCCTTGCACCACCACCAGGGTGGTGATGGCCCTCCGACGGTCAAGTCAGAGGAGATTGGAGGAGGAGGAGAGGTGATAATCGCAAGTAAGAGAGTGCTCTGGGAGATATTGCTCACCTCCCCCCTTTCTCCCCCCAGCCGCATATATACCTGGCTGGGGGGTCTCTCAGGGGGGGTTCGTTATCGTGGGGCACGATGGTGTGGCCACTGACATGGCCGTTACAGGGCGTCGTGGAGCAGCACCGGGTACGGCCACGTCAGGGCATAGTGGGGCTCCGCTTTGTACGGCTGATGCAGGAGATCGTGGAGCAGCATCGGATACAGCCGTTGCAGGGAGTAGTGGAGCAGGAGGCCGCGGCGTGCCTCTGGGGAATAGCCTGTCGTTATCAAGAGATCTCCGACTCGGGGTCGGAGCGCTGGATCAAGGGGCAGCCGACTCGGGGTCGGGCTGCGGAGCCGAGGATATCCGACTCGGGGTCGGATTGCTGGATCAAAGGGCAGCCGACTCGGGGTCGGGCTGCGGAGCCGAGGACGTCCGACTCGGGGTCGGATTGCTGGATCAAAGGGCAGCCGTAGTCTTCCTGGGCGCGCGTGCCGGTCACGTGGGGCATGGCGGCTTATTTCCCCCGTAACACTTTTGTTTTTCTTTTTTTTAAAAAAAAATCCACTCCCAATGCTTTAAAGCGTCGTTAAAAACCCCCTTTGGCACGGGCTGGCACGCCATCGCCGACGCTTACAAAGCATCGGTAAAAATCCTTTAGGCGACACTATATAAGCGTCGTTACAGCGTCGGTAAAAATACATTTACCGACGCTTTATAGCGTCGGCGAAAACCCAGAGCTGGGCTTCCTTTGGGCTTTCCTGACGCTTTAAAGCGTCGGCGAATCTTATTTTTGCCGACGCTTTCGTTAGCATCGGGAAAGCCGAGTTTTTTCCGACGCTTTCTATTAACGTCGGCAAAAACATTTGCCACTCCGGTATCGCCAACGCTTTTGCGACGCTTCTGTTTGCGTTGCGGGAACTTTAGCCGATGCTTATAAGCGTCAGTAAAGATTATAAAAAGCGTCGAGAAAGATGAGTTTTTTTGTAGTGCTTGTAGCCCTTTAAGTTATCTTTCCAACCTAATAAGAATCATCCTGAAAGGACATTTGGTTGAAAAGTTACAGCTAAAAGAGTAAACATATGTCAGCCTGAATTACAGCTATAGATAGATTTCAGACGCTATTACTCATAGCTAACGTTCAAATTTGAAAATATATTTAATATTAGCCCTTTAAGTTATCTTTCCAACCTGATAAAAATCATTTCAAAAGGACATTTGGTTAAAAAGGTATAGCTAAAAGAGTAAATATATGTCAGCTTGAATTACGCTACGGATAGATAGATTGCAGATCCTATTACTCATAGCTAACATTTAAATTTGAAAATATATTGAATATAAAATTTTTAGATAAATAAGTCTTCTTTCTAAATCATCAAGAATTGTATTAATATTATATTTCAATAAAAAATTATGCTGGAAATACTAATACATGTTCAGAATTCTAGCATTTGCCTTCAAAAGAAATCTCAATTTCTAATTTTCGTTCGTTTGCTATAATCACAATAATGAACTAAATTTATTTGTTTGTTATCATCAAAATCAAATAATAAACCGTTGAAACTATGAATAACAATTTTTATTAAATCAAGAAATGATTTTCATCACTCAACCTCAAGTTGGCGCGTGGAGCTTTACAACATCCAACTAGCCAACAATGAAATGGAATGCATCTCTGCTTAACGCTTTGGTGGAAACATCTGCTAACTAGTGAGTTGAAGAAACAAACTTCGTATGGAGTAGGCTAGACTGAATTGCTCACAAATGAAATGGAAATCCAACTCGATGTGCATGTACTTAGAATACGGGATCGGCGGCAATATGAAGAGCAACTTTATTATCAAAACACAATGTCATAGGTGCAAAATGATTGACACCTAGATCATGGAGTATGTTTTTTAACCATTGCATCTCATAGGCTACTGTAGCCATGACACGATATTTGTCTTCGACAGAGGAGTGTGAGATAGTAACTTGTTTCTTTGTCTTCCAAAAAATAGGAAAAGAACCAAAAAAAAAATGCAAGAACTAGCAGTAGAGTGCCGAGTCATGGTGCAATTAGATGAAGAGAACTAGAGGAAGAAAGAAGAATGCCTTGGCCAGCCAGGGATGCCTTTAAGATAGCGAGGCAAGCAGAGGATAGCATCAAGGTGAGGCTTATAGGTTTAATGCATAAATTGACTAAGAATATGGATTAAGTAAATAATATCATGCCGAGTGACCATGAGGTAGATGAGTCAACTAACGAGACAACAACATAAAAAAATATTATCAATCAATTGACCATCGAAGTTTGTGAGCTTCAGATATTGCTCCTTAGGAGTTTTAACAGTTCTGGCTCCCAAAAGACCCATATTTTCTAAAATTTCCAAAGTATATTTTCGTTAGGAAAGATAGACGCCTTTGGAAGATCAAGCAATCTCAATGCTTAAAAAATATTTTAAGGTCCCAAATCCTTAATGTAAAATTTGGACTGAAGATAGGACTTAAGTGTATCAATAGCCACAATATTATTACCAATTAGGACGATATCATCAACAAAAACCAAGATGAAGACTTGGGATGTACCTTGAATTCGAAAGAAAAGGGAGTAATCAGTACAGGACTGAGTAAAGCCAACATCAAGTAAGGCTTGAGAGAACTTCTGAAACCAATTTTTGTCAGCTTGTTTGAGGCTATAAAACGACTTATCAATTTATAAACTTGATTTTCTCCTAGCGAGAATAACCTAGTGGAATTTTCATATATACTTCTTCACAAAGTTCTCCTTATAAGAATGCATTATTATTATCAAATTGATGAAGATCCCAACCACGAATAACAACAATGGCAAATTAGCAAAGAACCGTGGCAAGTTTGGTAACTGGGGCAAAAATCTCGTGGCAGTCGATGCATTGCTGCTATGTAAACCTCTTGGCCAAAAGCCTGGGCTTATATTGCTCCATAGTACCATCTGATTTGTGTTTGACCTTATACATCCATTTGGAACCAGTTGGTTGTTTTTTTGGAGGTATAGTAATTATCATGGTATTATTTATTTCAAGGAATTCAAGTTCTTTCTCCATAGCCTCTCGGCAATGGGTAGTCTAAATAATATTAAATTATATATATATATTGATCACTTGATGCATAGGTTAGAGGTCTCCAAATCATATAATTTTTGGTATATATGCAGTTCAATAATAGTAGATCATATCTAATAGCTCTTAGATTAACGATGTAGGACTCTCATTATCCAACATAGTCAATTGATTGTATCTAGATAGAAATTCACTCGAGTATGTATGCATGCATGCATATCATACTTCTCCTACTACCAGATATTTAAAGCTTCAGTTGATAAGGAATGAGTGAATAAGGTACATTAGGCTTAGCAACCCCCGCCCCAAATTTGATTGTAATCGTCCACATGGAGGCTGAAATAAGAGAAGATGGCTGAGATAATTTAATAAATAATTGGCATGAAAGGGAATCAGACTTCGGACCTCCCAATGTGATCGGGATCACAGACATGGAGGAGACATAGCAATAAGTCGAGACAGCTCAATTTTGGATTAAGTCAAAAACTCTTAAAATCGTCCAATCCATTTACAATCCCAGGAAGAATAAAGATATTCTAACACACTAATTTAATAGAGAACTATACCCAACCCACCAACTCAATTAGTGCTTCTTTTGCCAATCACATATCTTAGAATGAAGAGAAAATTGGGTCAAAATATACCTGCAATGTCACAAATCCAACTGAAGTAATTAAAATATGATAAATCTTAAATACGGCATCTCCTCCACATTTTTGTGCTATATTTTTTTTGTTCATTCTTGCCATTAGTTACCCAACCTTAATTCGAACTCGATCTGAACCTATCCTTAATCAATCCATGCATATACATGAGTGCCACTATCCTAAAGATTTGATGATGGATTCTAAGGCTTTATTTAACCCATGGTGACCCAATCATGTTGGAGGACCAAACCCATGCACAACCTGTTAACAGTGAATTTGGTGTTAGCTAATCCTAACGCATCCTAATCATAAAAAATACTCAAAGTTATTAAGTGGGGAGAATACGGTTCATCCCCTCTATATTTCACGAGTTACCCTTAGCCCCCCTTTTCTTTAAAAAGTTTCGGACCGGCCCACGAAGATATTGTTTTGATCCACAGTAATCCTTCCATCCATCTCCATGAACCGAGCATGAACCAGGCTTCGGTAAAAAAGCTCACTAGACCATTGCGTGAGACTAGCTTTAAAACTACTTAAGATAGTTCTAAGTTTTCCCTTAAGGATGTGATCTCCATTTTGGCAAAAAGATAAACTAAATCACATGAGTTGCATGTGATTGTCTTCTGCCCTCCTTCAAATACGGCTTGAAGGGTTTACGAACTGCAGCGTTTGGATCCATAGGGAAGGAAAGAGTTAGGGGAAACAACCCCAGGGAGCGTAGCATTCTGATCAGGAGAGTTGTAAAAGAGGAAGATAGGGGAAAATCAAGCGAGATTGCCATGAACTTAGAGCTCCAACATGTCCTCAAGCAATCTCATCCTTATATATCACTATGGAAGAAGAGCTCCAGTCCAGACTTCATGGACAACTGGAAACCTAGCCAGCACTTCTTTGGTGCTCCATGTATGAGATTTGTCGAAGCTTTGTTGGTTGGTCCCCTCACAATTTGCCTTCTCCAATTTTTCTTCCATTCAGTAATGTAGGCTAATAGGGAACGTAGCTACTTTGCATGGAAAAACCCTCCGGCCTGTGCAAGGAGGAGAAGGTTCGTTAATCGACTTCTCCGGTGGAACAGGATGCTTGAGACTGAGCTCTAGAGTTGCAGAGCTAGAAGAAGCTAACTGATGTGGTATCTAGTGGTTGCTTGGGTGATCACAGGAGGTGCCATGGCACTATGGTGGAGCTGGAGTGCTAGAGTGTCCCTTAGAGGCCATTACCTTGATAAAACTTCTGTCCATAATACATACTGAGAACCTATTGTGAACGCTAAAACTACATACATGCTGAACATATTCTATGCAAACCTGAACATTACTTTGTACTATCTCGCAAAGGACTATTACAGGATTTCACATAAATAATGTTTGGCTAGCACCTGCTAAAATTTAACACCGTGCCATCAATGAAAGTAATCGCGGAAACAAAGCCTGACCGTGAAATTGATCAAAGAAGGCTAACCTTGTTGGTTCCTCTCTCCCTTCTCTGGACAACTTGTAAAGAATTGAATACCTTCTCAATATAAAGATATCTGATAGCATTTCAATTGTAGATCACATTCAAAGGACCAACTCAAAGCACGCTTGAAAACTCTCAGATCAGTGGCCATAGAAATCAACTCGCACATATAGCCGTTGGCAAAGATCACATAATTCAGTACAGTTCTAACAGAAGAAGGACAATCTATAAGAAGGAAAATTGACTCTAAATGAAGCCCAAACGTCAAATTGCAACGGCTCAAATTTTGGCATCGAAATGCACATCTCAAAAAATGCATCAAAGCATACGCCAATGCCATCAGGGTTTTCATCATTTCCTCCATACAAATACCAAAACATTCACAAATTTTACATCAATTCCTAATTAAAGGTATTAAAATATTTCACATCTTTCACCAATTTCAATATTCAACGGACCATATTTGTGTCGCTATACACTGGTATTTACATGACATCCATACTGATTATACTCTAAAGACCAATACAAGGAGAGAGGTGCAGGTCAAAACACCAAGGGTGTAAACTAAATGAATGTGGTATAGACCCGTTAGAGCGAGAGTTATCAGTCTATGACGAGGCCTTAGTAGTGCAGAATCTAAGGATGACATTTACACCCATCTTTCTAATATTTTATAATATGGGAGAAGTGGGGTAGTTACACTTATATTTGTATTACTCATAACGTGATAGGAGAGGTAGCACTACCTATCATGTATGGCAATAATAGGCTATATGGCAAATAATGGCAAGGATAAGATCCAAGATAAGTAGTGGTACCCATCTTACTAGTTACGAAGATCCACTTATAAGTACTAGATTGTAATATTAAGAAAGAGATCCTTCAATGCATCAATAATCCAATTTATCTTTAATTACTTTTGCTTTACCCTTACTTGATACTGCTCTTAGATTACTAGTAGAACTCTACCTTATGTGTAGTGGTAATGTAGATTTCTTTCACTGCTGCCCCAGCTACATTCTATCCAACCTATCTATTTACCTTCAAATGGGTAGTGTGATGGTAGTGAAAATACTGGGGTCTTCAAGGAAACCAATTTTGGAATTTTGGTTTATCATCAAGAAGTGACTGAAAACTATCTCATAGAGCCCTCGGAATCTATAGACCGAGGCAATAAGGAAGAAGTCCTACATGCGAATATAAGAGCAATTCAAATCGAATAGACAATCAACAATGCTTCAGTCAATATCATGCCGAAATTCAAGCTCAAGATGGGCTTTGACTATCCTGTATACAGATATTGCGGAAAGAAATGTTAATGGAATAATGCGGAGACATGGCCTTATCATTAGAACTAGTCATTCTCTTGAGGTAACAGATAGGGGGCAATAGTTCAAAGTTCAAACTGCCTAGAGTGCAACTTATCCCTACCTTAAGGGCTAAAGGGCAACCACCCTGATGGATACCACCACTTAGCAGCTATGCATGCTAGATTTATATGTCAAGGAGCAACTTGTTCAGCCATATCCACCATACTCATGGATAGGAGGCAAATATGGTGATGGGTTTTATCTCTACTAGATCCTCCATAGATTCTACATGTTGCTTGAGTTTAACTCTCACGACTATCGAAACCTCTATAATCTTCAAATTGGCCAAGTAGAATGGCATCCAAGTCCAAAATTAGACCGATGGATATAGTATCAAATATATCTCATCACCCTTCTGACTGATGGGACGTGGAGGGTATTGTTTCCACCATATCTAGACCAATTAGGAGCTAAAGGATAATACAACAAGAGAGGTGCAAGTTGAAACACAAAGAATACAAGCTGAATGAATATAGTACAGACCCAATAGAGCGTAAGTTAACGGTTTATGACCCAATGATGGTAATTACATCTATCTTCCCATATTCATAATATGGGAGAAGTAGTGGGTTATGAATATGGGAAGAGTGGGTTAGTTACACCTATCATCTTACTACTTATAACATGAGAGGAGGGGTAGCACTACCTATCATGTATAGCAATAATGTGCCATGTGACAATAATGGCAAGGACAAGTATCTAAAATGAGTAGTGATACCTATTTTACCGGTTACGAGGATCTATTTATAAATATCATATTGTAATATTGAGAAATAGACCCTTCGACATATAAATCAATATAATTCATATTTAATTATATTTACTTTACCTTCATTCTGCTCTTAGATTACCCATAGGGCTCTACTTTAGGATAGTGGTAACTTAGAATTTTTTAACCGTAACTTTGTTTATACCCTATCCATCCCTTTGAATGGACGATGTGACAACAACGAAGATCCTTTAACGCCAAAGCATTTGGACCCACACTATTTGAATCATCTTTCTTTTTTTTTTTAAAGTAAAACTAATCATCTTCCCTTCAATTATGTACTTTCTAGCTACTTCAATGCCAATAGCATGTCCGTGTATCTACCTAGCCTGGCTACAGGATTTGTCACCACTCTTTGCCTGTCAACAAGTTTTTTTTGGCATGCCGGTCCCTAGCTCCCTAGGGGCTCGTTTGGTTCGCGGGAAGCATTTTCCCTCCTAGGAATATGATTTCTGGGAAACAAATTCCTAGGAAAAGGATGCCTAGGAAAGTACTTTTGGCATGTTTGGTTGACCATGGAAAAATGGCAAATTTCCAAAGTGCTTATGTTTGGTTGGCCATCCACTTTCCTAGGAAAGTTATGTATAATTCCTATTATGCCCTTAATAAAAATTAAGTTTTTAATGTCTCTTTAATGCTTCTTTAATGCTGAAGGGACTTTTTGGGAAAAAGTAAAAATGGAGTAATTCCTGCCTCATGGGAAAGTAACTTTCCCATGTTTCTCATGGGAAAGACTTTCCCATGAAATGTGGGAATCATATTCCCATGGGAATTCAACTTTCCCTTCTCTCTCCTTTGAAAACTCCAACCAAACAAGAGGCATCTCATTACTTTCCCGTTGACCACACTTTTCCCCCTTCTTTTTTCGCGAACCAAACGAGCCCTAGATGGTTGAAGCAAGAAAGCCAGTGGGAAACAACTAGGCTATTTGGGAGGTCGCTCGAGAGGAACGGTAGCACTCATCTATGACTGTATCCGTTTTAGTACGTGATGTAGTGCTAAGGCCTCCAAGATTTGGGGTCATGCTTGCACCTAATGATCCATGCGGCTTTATGACATGAGATGCAATAGTCATGGGGGCTTGGATTTGAAGGCACGCTCGCAGCTGATGAGCTTGTGGCCTTGTCGCCTATGATGCCATGGAGCCTGTGCCAGAACTAGCCTTAAGTCAACGAAAGAGTTGGGTGATTTGACACCTAAAAGTTAGGGAGAATGCATGAGGGTTAGGTTATTCCGTAAGTCATAAAACTTGTTAAAGCGCAAATGGATAAAAGTATTCTTATAGGCAATTTCTTCCTTCCCCTTGTAGAATCGTTTTACTTTGCCCCTTGATGCCCCACTATCCTCGTCTTTGTTGAGCTGTAGGCACTATTTGTTGGGACGAAGGCTGTACTTGCTTATTTTGCTTTTGTTTTTGATACAATTTTTGGTTGGACTAGATTCATTGCTGAGTTGGTGGATCAAACTAATTATAAAGCAACATGCCCAAATACATGTGTATCACGCTTTTTTTTCTTTTCATCTGTCATTGTGCATGTTGCTTTGCAGTTAGATTGGTCCACCAGTTGGGCAGTAGACCTAGTCCACTAGTTGGGCATGTTTATTTTAACTCAATAAAAATAGACATGCAACAAAAAATAATTAAAAAATTTATACATACTAATGGTAAATTTGTGATGGTATATTTGCAAAAAAAAAAAAAATAGCTTATAGGATATACATGTAAAATAAAAAATTTATAATACAATATATGCAATTTCAAATATTTATGATGGCATATATATTAAAAAGAATAATGTATGAAGATGTCGATGTAAATAGTAATTTTATAAATATATGTATACATATGGTTGTAAAAAACTCTTTTGTATTTCAATCCGAATCAAGCCGACCGATAAGCCCAGGCTGTTGGTTCCTTTCAGCTTTTGAAATAAAAATAATTACTTATGTAAAAAAATAAGTATCAATGCCCATCCCCAGCCAATTTGCAATACTTTGGAGCGGTTAACCTCTCTCAGCTTTTTTTTTCTTTTATTCCTGTCAGTACTTGAGAGTGATTTCACGTGACTTGCTGTGACGTTGTGAACAGCTAATCAGTACCGTACCCAAGCTGTGCTGCTGACACGATACCCATATCCGTCCCCACGGAACAGCAACTATGATTTGACTTCCTTGCGATCAAGAACGAGGCCTATGACGCCAAGCATACCCAATCAAGTACGTGGGACCCACTATGAAATGAGATACACCGAAGGAATCCTATTCATGGCACGACATCTGATCCTTTCCGACCCCGTCTCGGTACCACGAATCTTAGTACGTGGGGCCCGATATCATCTTCCATGCAAGTCCCCACCAGCCTAAAGTATTAGAATTCGGTGCATGAGACTTCCGGTTGGCTGTCCCTGGCCGACCTCCAATGAGGACCCTTTACGTGGTCAAGAAGCTGTCCTCTCATGTCAATTTGCAAAGAGTAGTGCATGAGGTGGTAACCAACCTAAGAATCCATTGACTTTGACTAAAAAGCCGACGACACTTTCTTCTCTCTAAGGAATCTTAGATTAATACACAATATGTCTAATTATTTATTGTCTAAAAAAGTTGATAGATTATTATATTATATCTTGACATTTCTAAGGTTCAATTATCTCTAAATTTAAACCAAGTTTCTTGACCGTTGGCAGACAAAAGTGTAATCCATTTGCAAAGAGATCGAGTGCGTATTGATGCCTAATGCTCCTGTGGACTGAGTCCAAAAGTTTTTTTTAAAAGTAAGATGCCAAGCATACGCAGTATTTCTAGCTATCCAAGAAATATTCTTCAAGAAAAGTCCTCTCCTGGCTTCCAATACGAGCAGGGATTTTTAGCAAGAAGGATATTATATGGACTCCAAGACAAATTCGAATATCCATGCCATTTGAAATCATTGGATGGAGCACTTATCACTATTTGAATTCTCTTAGAATGGAGCCCGAGCCAAAGATGAAGACCTAAAGATCTAACGATAGGCTGCTTACCATCAAAAGTTATCAGACAGTTAACTTGTTGTTGGAAATTGGACCCGGGGGCGATCGTCGGTCGAGGAGGGGGAGTAGCGGGTGGACACAGGGGAGTGGCGGTCCGTCGGCGGGCGGCGTCCTCCGTCTGGGTGCCTGCAGAAAAGCCGGTGGCCGGGTCTTCCGGCGCCGGCCCTCCGATGCTTAAGTCAGAGGGGACAGATTGTGTTTGAGGAAAAGAAAAGGAACAATATCTGTAGAGTATGGTGTGTCCAACCCCCCTCTGAGAAGCAAGGGCTCCCTCTTATAGGGGGGGTTGGTTTACTTGTGATGTGATGGGGCGAGGCCGTTGTACGGCTCGGCATGTTGCTCGGATCGGCTCACGATCGGGTGAATCATTGCATTGATGTCGGAGGTGAGGTCGTCGTACGACCCGAGCTGGCACGCAATCGGGCGAATCATTGCATTGATGCCGGAGGTAAGGCCGAGATCAGAGACTTATCATAGTTGATTGGACTCTGCTGGGCTGACTTGCCGTGGAGAGCTGCGAGTCCGTAGATAACAGGAGCCACGCGCATTAATTGTGGAGTAAGCCAGAGTTTCGCATTAATTGTGGAGTAAGCCGGAGATCCGCATTAATTGTGGAGTAAGCCGGAGATCCGCATTAATTGTTGAGTGAACCGGGGGTTTGCAGGGGTCATGGGCAATAAATGCTGGGGCAGTGGCAGGATATGGCCCTCGGCCAGATCCCGGAGGGGTACGGCCGTAGTAGGTGGTCGACAAGAATAGACCTCGGGTGTCGGGAATTTTTCCGGGTCGGAGGTTGTTGCCCAGAGATGGTCACCCAAGAGGGGGGTGAATTGGGTATTTTAAAACTTTTTATCTAATTAAAAGAAAACACACAAGTGTATGTGCTAAAGTAAAAATAAAGTTATAAGCACAGTCAATCACAAACACAAAGATTTATAGTGGTTTGGAGCTTCCACTGCTTCTACATCCACTCCCCAAACACCTTTGGGAATTTTCACTATAATCAGCGATTACAGTCCGGTAGTTTTTCGAGTGAACTACCCAACTCGTTGTTTTACCCCGGGCTAACAACGAACCCTATAATCCCCCAATTTTAACTTAGGCTTGGGACGCCTATCCCTTGTTCCAAGTCCCTTGACTGGAACAAGCTCAATATTCAAACATTTTACAAAGATTTAAAAGCTCTTATGAAAGCAAATATAGCAATGAGAAACAACAAAACCGGAAGAACCCTTTTTACCGTTGGAAGCGTGGGTGATGATGGTTCTTCCGATGTGGATCACGTTGGCTTGAATGTGAGCTTTGATTGCCGAGTGGGAGTGAGTAGATGAGCACGAAATCAGAAGAAGACTTGAATGCACTTGATTTCTCCTCTTGAAAGCAGTAACTCCCTTGAACCTCTTTCTCTTTCTTCTCTCTTGAATGATCTTGTGTTTTGTTGGTAAGAAGATGTTTAAAGGCACTTAAAAGCTCCTTTTTATAGCCCTACAAGCAATAGATCCGTTAGACACAAAAATATAGCCGTTTGAAATTCAAACAAACCTGCAAAAGTGTGTCAGTCGCGTCCCAGGCGCTCCGGAGACGTCTCCGCTTGAACGCGAGACGTCTCGGCTGTATAAAAATTCTTTTGACGATGTTAGAGTCGACTCGGCGCTTTCTGGGGACGACTCCGAAGAAGAACAGCTCGACTTCTTGTTTTTCTGTTTTTCTGAGAGAGTCGGCTCGGCACTTTACGGGGACGTCTCGGGATGTTCATGCTTTATGCGTGGGGATGACTCCGCGATGTCGGGGACGACTCCGAATTTTTCTCAATGAAAAACGAGTCCTCTGGAATCTCTGAGAGAGTCGGCTCCGTGCTATCTGGGGACGACTCCGGAAGTTTGTGCTTTATGCGTGGGGATGACTCCGCGTCCTTCGGAGACGACTCGCGTGTTAGATGTATGCCCTAGAAGCCAATTTGGCTGACACATTGTTGATTCTAGGGACATAATTTTGTACTTGACTATTTATTATTGAATAAATAAAAGGCATCTTTTCATTCATATTGTTTATGTGTCTATGAATCGTCCAAGAAATTAATAAGATGATGATACATATTCTCAAGAGTTGAGAATTTGAGCCATGTATCATTGGTGATTAATTTCTAAATGCTCCTGATCAATGGATCATCACGAGGACGGTGATCGATCCGATCAGTGCACAGATCACTTTCCTTCTGGATGGACGAGACTTGAGTCCACAGTGTAGGGACACTGAAGTGATAGTGTAGGTGCTTGTTAGAGAACAAGGGTACTGAGCGTGACCAAGACAAGAAGTCACTTGGATGTCTATCCACTCGTCAGTGACTTGCTTGATGTTGCAGTAGTGTGACTGATCCTTTGACCTGCGGTGCTTCGGCTACTCACAGTGAGGTTATTGTAGTTTGACTGCACAAATACATGGTCTCTAGCCATATGGGTCCATGCAGTGTAGATTGGCTGCAGTAGGTCTACTGTAGGAGTAGGGTATGCACCTATAAGGAATCTATCGACCTTGATAGAAGAGGAGTGATCCTATGTGATTTATTAGACTGAGTTCTAAGACCTTGGCCAGGGCAGTAATATAAAGTGGAGAAAGAGTTTTCCACTATCGAACTCAAGTCGAATAAATCTTGACATATGACAGACGATGGGGTTTGACGAGTTGTCCATGACCTCCGTCCTGTAGGGATCCACGATAGTAGGATTGTATCACATGTTAACTGCACCTAGAGGTTCATCATTCCATTCTGCTGAGTAGCCACTACATGCTGCTAGGTGTCACTGGTGGATAGTGGGACTCATAGGGATTATCTTGATGATCGATAAACCCTAATGAGTTGAGTTGGAATCGTTCCAACCCATTGAAAGGAGTTTTCAATGATATTGTGATAGAGATCATAATATATCTCACTACCAGTCAGAGTAGAACCTATGGGGTCACACACACTAGAAGTATTGACCGATCCGATGGTTGAAATCGTGATTAGGAATCACAAGAAATCAATTTGATTGATAAGAAGTTGAAGAAGGAACAAAGGGAATTAATTGATTGGACTTGAAACAAGAGTCCTACTTCGGGTAGGATTCCTAGAGTCCTAATTGGATTAGGACTGAGAATCCTAGTTGGAGTAGGACTGAGATTCCTATTTAGAATAGGATTCCTACAATCCTAATGAGATTAGGATTTTTGAATCAAAATCGGATTCCTACTTGGAGTAGGATTCCTAGAAATCCTAATTAGATTAGGACTTCGGATTCAAATAGACTCCTAATTGGATTAGGACTAAAATTAAACAAATCCTAATTGGATTAGGATTCCTTAAGTCTAAATTAATTAATAATCTAATGAATCAACATGACTCCTAATTGGATTAGGATTGAAGAGTTCAATTGAGTCATGGTTCATTCAAGTCCTAATTGGATTAGGACTAGCGTAGATTGAACCCAATATGGTCAATCCTAATTAGATTAGGACTTAACCATAAGAGAGGCACCCAATCCTCTTTGGAAGAGGATTAGGGCATCACAAGAAGGAGGGATCACGCCCCTCCTCCTCTCCTTGTGTGCGGCATGAAGAGAGGGGCCGGCGCCCCCCTTCCCTCTTAGGCAATATGTCTAGGGCTCCTAGATTGTAGGAGCCCTAGATGGCTTTATAAGGAGGCATGAGGCCGGCGCCCTAGGTAGAAGAGCTCTCCCTCTCCTTGCAGCCGTGGCCTCCTTCTCCTCCTTCTCCATCTTCAGCCGCAAGCAAGGACTCAAAAGAAGGTGATTGGCGGCCCTCCTCCATCCTTGCTTTCTTCCTCCAGCGCAAGGAAAATAAAAGGGCTGCAGTCAGGCTTTGGTTCTTCTTCAAAGATCATTCTTCTTCCTCCTCTCTAGTGCAATCAAGAGTTGATTGAAAGAGAGGACATCAGCCATCAAAGCTATCTCTGCAAGGGAGCTAGCACCCCGGTGAGATAGAGAGCTTGGATCGGATCCTGCTTCGTGTGGATACCCGTAGAGGCCGGACGTTTGAACGGCTTCAAGCGAACCCTCTTCCTAAAACCACGAATTCAGATTCGCGGTGATCATCTACCCGCGCAAGGTGAAGATTTGATCTTCCTAATAGTTTTAAAAGTTTTAATTCTTACCTAATTACGAAAGGTCTCGAAACAACGTTCATGCGATGAACGTCGAACCCGTGCATGCCGATTCCGCTGCCATCTGAAAAATTTTTGAAATATCAGCGGCATGGGCGGGTTCCCAACAGTGGTATCAGAGCCTAGGCTTCGTAGATTAAGGTAAGAATTAAATATCTAAAGGCATATTAGATCTGAAAATTGAATGATCATGCATGCTGAAAAATTCTGCATGCAGATTTTTCAGGGGTGCTGATTTTATACATGCTGATTTTTATGTGATAAAAAGATGATTCTAATTGCATTGTTAATGGGATTACAAAGTTTAGAATCATGATTAGCATGATCAGCGACCTATGTCATGATATAATCAGTTGGTTTTCAGATCTGAAAATTATAATTGTTGCATACGGTGATGATCATAGGATTCAAACCCTTTTGGTATCAAATGTAATGACCTGCGATGTGATCTGCAATGTCATGTAATTTTTCAGATGCTTGCATGCATCTTATTTGATGTTTTGAGAGGCCTGCGTGCCTCCTAAAAGGAGATGTAATTTATTTTTATTTTTATTTTACATCTGGTTGTATTTCTGTGATGTGATGTACATCAACGATCAAGCTGAATCAAAGGCATGGATGAAAGGTGATCTAAGCGGTTGATGGCGATGGGATCAAGAGTTGATCAAGGATCGAATCAAGGAGGCTTAGAACCAATTCAAGAGTTGAAGACCACTTGATCGATTGATGTGCATGTGCTTGTAATACGACCTAATTAGAATCCATGATCATCACCTAGTTAAAGTTTAGCTTTAATTTGATGCTGCGATTATAACTGCCTGTGATGTGCCGTTTGCATTTGATGTAAATGCGAGTCGGGTAGATAGGTTTACATGTGATGTAGCAAACCCAATTGAGACCTAAATCAAAACCTCCTCAATCAAGTCGAGAGTGAACCGACATGAGCAAGTCATATTAGATTAATTGATCTAATTGGTGTCTAGGAAAGCATGAAAGGTGGTTACTTAATTAGGACCTTACTCTCTGAGTAAGGGGAGCCTCCCACCTGCTTACCTGGCCAATTGTTCGATTACCTCTTATGAAGGGCTCAAGTTACAAACACTAAGACCTGATTAACCAATATTAAGTCAATAGGTCTTCCACTGTAGTAGAGCTGCTAAGGCCTTTCTGATGTTGATTTGTTTCGGCTGGACACAGTGGTCAAGTTGCATCGGGGGGCTGGACCTCTCTATAGACATGAGATGTTGTAGGGTAAAGGTGGGGTTGGGCACCAATAACTGTTAGGTGAGGACCCAATGACGACTTTATTCCTACAGTTATACGGTGGGTCTGACTTAACTAAGAAATGGGACCAATAACTGTTAGGTGAGGTCTTCATGGCTTAGAGACCAAGTTGCACTGCAACATGCTTGAGAAGCATTGTACAAGAGTTGTACACTCATCCATCTATGTGTCACCAATAACTGTTAGGTGAGGTGGCATGTAAATCGGTGGGACCGCTGTACCCACTAGAAACCCTAGTCGTGTGGGATTTCCGTCTTCCTACCAGGGGAGTGTGAGGAATTCGAGAAAATAGTGGGAGTCACATTTGTTCTAAAAGACCTTAGAACAGATTAGGATCAAGTACAAAAGTCTAACTAGAATCTTTACTCTCTGCAGATACAATGTCGGCTTCAAACCCTTTGACCCGTATTCTTGAGACCAACCGACTGACCGGAACTAATTACAAAGACTGGCTTAGAAATCTCAAAATTGTTTTGGACTGTGAGAAAATAGGCTATATACTCGATTCAGATATCCCCACACTACCAACACGTCCTACTGATGTTCAGCGTGAGATGCATAAAAAGTGGTTGGATGATGACATTAGAGTAAAATGCTATATGATGGCATCCATGTCTAATGAACTCCAATGCCAGCATGAAAATATAAAGACTGCTAGGGAGATACTGGCACACCTGCAAGAGTTGTATGGTGAGCAGAGTCGCACAGCTCATTTTGAAGTGTCCAAGAGGCTTTTCAAAACGAAGATGCGCGAGGGGCAGTCTGTCCATGATCACGGTCTGACCATGATCAAGGACCTAGAGGAGCTTGAGAAGCTCCGTATGGACATGCACAAGGAATTACAAGTGGATTTGATCCTACAGTCACTTTCTGATTCATTTGCTCAGTTTATAGTAAACTACCACATGAATAAGATTGAATGCACTAAGACTGAACTCATAAACATGTTGGTAACTGCTGAGGGAGCCTTGAAAGGTTCAAGGGGCAATGTTCTTGCTGCTGAGTTGACTTCTGGTTCCAAGAGAAAGTCTACTTGGAAGAAAAAGAAGCCTGCTAAGAAGCAGAAGAAAGACAAGAAGCCAAAGAAGGAAGTTCAAAAGAAAAGTGCTAACGACAAAGGAAAATATTTCCACTGCAATGTCGAAGGCCACTGGAAGAGAAACTGTCCTTCATACCTCGAGAGCCTGAAGAACAAGAAAGGTGACACACCTTCAGAAGGTATAGACTTGCTCATAATTGAAACTAATCTAACGGTTTCTTCTACTTCTAGTTGGGTTATAGATTCTGGTTCTAGTGCTCATTTGTGCACTACCATGCAGGGTCTAAAGGAAAGTAGAAGGCTGGCGGAAGGTGCGGTAACCCTTCGGGTTGGCAACGGGGCAAAAGTTGCTGCTGTGGCTGTGGGCACCTACCATCTGCGACTACCGTCTGGATTTAGTTTATTACTTAGAGACTGCTATTATGCACCTGTTGCTAGCAGAAATTTGATTTCTGTTTCATGTCTAGCACAGGAAGGTCATGTTTTTACATTTGACAAAGACTGCTGTTCTATTTATTTGAGAAATAAAATAGTCGCACGCGGTTTCATGATTGACAGTCTCTATCATTTACATATGGATGTATCTGTGAATGTTACCGAGCAAGAAGTGAGTGCCAAAGGATCCAAAAGATCCAGAGATGAGATAAACCAAAGATATTTGTGGCACCTCAGGCTTGGCCATATTGGAGAGGATAGGATGAACAAAATGGATAAAGATGGGCTTTTAGGCTCATTGACTTCCGAGTCATATCCAGTTTGCGAGTCCTGTCTTCAAGGAAAAATGGCTAGACTGCCCTTTGTAGGACATGGGGAGAGGACCACTGAAATACTTACCCTAGTACATACAGATGTATGTGGCCCATTCGATGTGCTAGCCAGGGGACGTTATTCTTACTTCATTACCTTTACCGATGATTATTCACGGTATGGGTATGTGTATCTTATGAGACACAAGTCTGAGTCTTTTGAAAAGTTTAAAGAGTTCAAGAATGAAGTAGAAAAACAAACTGGAAAACCTCTTAAGGCTCTTCGATCAGATCGAGGAGGAGAATACCTTAGTGGGGAATTTCGGGACTATCTCAAAGAAAACGGCATAGTCTCACAATGGACACCTCCGGGTACACCTCAACTCAACGGGGTGTCAGAAAGGAGGAATCGGACCCTATTGGATATGGTCAGGTCCATGATGAGCTTCACTGATTTACCTATGTTCCTTTGGGGAGATGCCTTACTCACAGCGATTTATTTGTTGAATAGAGTTCCCTCTAAATCCGTTCCTACCACACCGTATGAGATATGGCATGGTAAGAAACCAAGTCTGGGTCATCTCAAGATTTGGGGATGTCCGGCCCACGTCAAGAGACTACAGGCGGACAAGTTAGAGGCTAGGACCATAAGTGCTCGTTTTATAGGATATCCTAAAGAGTCATTAGGATACAATTTTTACGTCTCAGAGGATCACAATGTGTTTGTGAGCCGTCATGCCATCTTCTTGGAAAATCAGTTTATCCTTGATAGAGGCAGTGGGAGGAAAATTGAGCTTGAAGAGAAAGTCTCTGAAAAGCAACGAGTCATGGATCCTATTGAACCCATTCATACAGAACCAGTACACGATGTCCCTCGACCACCTCGTAGATCTAGTAGGGTCTCCCATCCTCCCGATAGATACTTAGGTATACTAGAAGAGGATACCGAGGAAATGTTCCTAATGGGAGATAGGGATCACATACAGGATCCCAAAACCTACAACGAGGCGATATCTGATGTCGATTCCGAGAAATGGCTGGAAGCAATGAAGTCAGAGTTAGACTCCATGCGTTCCAACCAAGTCTGGACCTTAGTAGACCCACCAGAAGGTATTGTACCTATTGGATGCAAATGGATCTACAAAAGGAAGATAGGTTCGGATGGAGAGGTAGAGACCTATAAGGCAAGGCTTGTGGCGAAAGGGTATAGTCAACGCGAAGGTATTGACTATCAGGAGACCTTTTCACCTGTAGCCATGCTAAAATCCATCCGAACATTGCTTGCCATTGCAGCATTTCATGATTATGAAATCTGGCAGATGGATGTGAAAACTGCTTTCCTGAATGGATATCTTGATGAAGATATCTATATGGAACAGCCTTTGGGTTTCACTTCCAGTGATGGAGATCACAAGGTCTGCAAGCTGCAAAGGTCCATCTATGGACTAAAGCAAGCATCTCGGAGTTGGAACACTCGTTTCGATGAGGCAATCAAAACGTTTGATTTCATCAAAAACGAAGAGGAACCGTGTGTTTACAAAAAGGTTAGTGGGAGTGCTGTCGTTTTTCTCGTACTGTACGTAGATGACATTCTCCTGATTGGGAATGATATTCCCATGCTAACCTCGGTCAAGGTCTGGTTGTCAAAAGAATTCTCCATGAAAGACCTTGGGGAAGCATCCTATATTTTGGAAATAAAGGTCTATAGAGATAGATCTAAAAGGATGCTTGGCCTGTCACAGAAAATGTACATAGAGGAGGTGCTGAAGAGGTTCAGCATGGAAAACTCCAAGAGGGGTCTCTTACCCCTAAGGCATGGAATTCATCTCTCCAAGAAGATGTGCCCCAACACATCTGAAGAGATTCAACGCATGAGCAAGATTCCTTATGCATCAGCAATAGGAAGCCTCATGTATGCCATGCTATGTACACGACCTGATATAGCTCTTGCAGTGAGTGTCACAAGCAGATATCAGTCGAATTCAGGTGAAGAACACTGGATAGCTGTGAAGAATATTCTTAAGTACTTGAGAAGAACTAAAGATTTATTCTTGGTTTTTGGAGGATCATCAGAGTTGAAGGTAGAAGGACGCACACATATTGATGATAGAAAGTCTACATCAGAATATGTGCAATTGTGGTTCAGTAAATTGGAAGAGTTCCAAACAACCGATCATTATAGATTCTACCTTAGAAGCTGAATGTTAAGCCGTATCTAAGGGTGCAGTGGAAACCTTCTGATTAAAAGTTAATTGCAGAGTTAGGTGTAATGTCATTAGATGCCATAACACTTTACTGCGATAACATTGGCACCATAGCACTAGCTATGGAGCCATGGTCTCATCAGAAGTCCAAGCACATAGAGCGGCACTTCCATTTCATACGCGACTATGATGTAGAGGTGCAGAGAGTAGACTCCGCGGATAACGTGGCAGACCCCTTCACTAAGCAGCTGAGTCAGCAAAAGACTGAAGCCCACCTTGAGAAGATGGGCCTAAGATATATGACCAATTGGCTTTAGTGCAAGTGGGAGATTGTTAGATGTATGCCCTAGAAGCCAATTTGGCTGACACATTGTTGATTCTAGGGACATAATTTTGTACTTGACTATTTATTATTGAATAAATAAAAGGCATCTTTTCATTCATATTGTTTATGTGTCTATGAATCGTCCAAGAAATTAATAAGATGATGATACATATTCTCAAGAGTTGAGAATTTGAGCCATGTATCATTGGTGATTAATTTCTAAATGCTCCTGATCAATGGATCATCACGAGGACGGTGATCGATCCGATCAGTGCACAGATCACTTTCCTTCTGGATGGACGAGACTTGAGTCCACAGTGTAGGGACACTGAAGTGATAGTGCAGGTGCTTGTTAGAGAACAAGGGTACTGAGCGTGACCAAGACAAGAAGTCACTTGGATGTCTATCCACTCGTCAGTGACTTGCTTGATGTTGCAGTAGTGTGACTGATCCTTTGACCTGCGGTGCTTCGGCTACTCACAGTGAGGTTATTGTAGTTTGACTGCACAAATACATGGTCTCTAGCCATATGGGTCCATGCAGTGTAGATTGGCTGCAGTAGGTTCACTGTAGGAGTAGGGTATGCACCTATAAGGAATCTATCGACCTTGATAGAAGAGGAGTGATCCTATGTGATTTATTAGACTGAGTTCTAAGACCTTGGCCAGGGTAGTAATATAAAGTGGAGAAAGAGTTTTCCACTATCGAACTCAAGTCGAATAAATCTTGACATATGACAGACGATGGGGTTTGACGAGTTGTCCATGACCTCCGTCCTGTAGGGATCCACGATAGTAGGATTGTATCACATGTTAACTGCACCTAGAGGTTCATCATTCCATTCTGCTGGGTAGCCACTACATGCTGCTAGGTGTCACTGGTGGATAGTGGGACTCATAGGGATTATCTTGATGATCGATAAACCCTAATGAGTTGAGTTGGAATCGTTCCAACCCATTGAAAGGAGTTTTCAATGATATTGTGATAGAGATCATAATATATCTCACTACCAGTCAGAGTAGAACCTATGGGGTCACACACACTAGAAGTATTGACCGATCCGATGGTTGAAATCGTGATTAGGAATCACAAGAAATCAATTTGATTGATAAGAAGTTGAAGAAGGAACAAAGGGAATTAATTGATTGGACTTGAAACAAGAGTCCTACTTCAGGTAGGATTCCTAGAGTCCTAATTGGATTAGGACTGGAAATCCTAGTTGGAGTAGGACTGGGATTCCTATTTAGAATAGGATTCCTACAATCCTAATGAGATTAGGATTTTTGAATCAAAATCGGATTCCTACTTGGAGTAGGATTCCTAGAAATCCTAATTAGATTAGTACTTCGGATTCAAATAGACTCCTAATTGGATTAGGACTAAAATTAAACAAATCCTAATTGGATTAGGATTCCTTAAGTCTAAATTAATTAATAATCTAATGAATCAACATGACTCCTAATTGGATTAGGATTGAAGAGTTCAATTGAGTCATGGTTCATTCAAGTCCTAATTGGATTAGGACTAGCGTAGATTGAACCCAATATGGTCAATCCTAATTAGATTAGGACTTAACCATAAGAGAGGCACCCAATCCTCTTTGGAAGAGGATTAGGGCATCACAAGAAGGAGGGATCACGCCCCTCCTCCTCTCCTTGTGTGCGGCATGAAGAGAGGGGCCGGCGCCCCCCTTCCCTCTTAGGCAATATGTCTAGGGCTCCTAGATTGTAGGAGCCCTAGATGGCTTTATAAGGAGGCATGAGGCCGGCGCCCTAGGTAGAAGAGCTCTCCCTCTCCTTGCAGCCGTGGCCTCCTTCTCCTCCTTCTCCATCTTCAGCCGCAAGCAAGGACTCAAAAGAAGGTGATTGGCGGCCCTCCTCCATCCTTGCTTTCTTCCTCCAGCGCAAGGAAAATAAAAGGGCTGCAGTCAGGCTTTGGTTCTTCTTCAAAGATCCTTCTTCTTCCTCCTCTCTAGTGCAATCAAGAGTTGATTGAAAGAGAGGACATCAGCCATCAAAGCTATCTCTGCAAGGGAGCTAGCACCCCGGTGAGATAGAGAGCTTGGATCGGATCCTGCTTCGTGTGGATACCCGTAGAGGCCGGACGTTTGAACGGCTTCAAGCGAACCCTCTTCCTAAAACCACGAATTCAGATTCGCGGTGATCATCTACCCATGCAAGGTGAAGATTTGATCTTCCTAATAGTTTTAAAAGTTTTAATTCTTACCTAATTACGAAAGGTCTCGAAACAACGTTCATGCGATGAACGTCGAACCCGTGCATGCCGATTCCGCTGCCATCTGAAAAATTTTTGAAATATCAGCGGCATGGGCGGGTTCCCAACATCGCGCGTATCCCTTGAAATCGACCTTTCTGCCGTCTCTGAGAGAGTCGGCTCCGCAGAGTCGGGGGTCGACTCCGACCCTGCGAGATGCCTCGGCAGGTGCCGGGGACGTCTCCAGACGTGCCATTTCTTCCTCTACGTGCCAGAGACGTCTCTGGGACAAACCGGAGACGTCTCGGCTGCCCCTGATCTGATTTCTTCATCTCAAAAAAATCTTCAATAAATCCTTAAAAAATATGGGAACATGCCTTGACAAATCTTAACAATATTCTTAGTTAAACACCTGAAATCCTCAAATAAATTGTTAATATTAAGGGAATTATACTCTAGTGTTTTGTATTCATCAAAATCCATTAGGGGGTCAACAATCTCCCCCTTTTTGATGATGACAAAACACTGAGTATATGCAAAATTTAAAATTTAAACATATACACAGTATTTGATCAGATGTACAAGTATTGTGTTTTAGTTAGAGCTAGATACAGTATGCATAATTCAATATAGTCAACTGTCAGTTCTATCCTTATGCATAAGTATTGATCTTAGTAGCTCTTTGAGCAATTTTGGCATGTCATCTATCACTTTTAGATTTGAATCAAGTTAGAGTGTAAATTAATGAAATATTGATGCTAAAAACAATTAAAAACCAAATACTTTTGACTCCCCCTTTCTTTTCCAGAAGGACAATTGTCTTAAAGCCAATATTCTTCAATTTTATCTTTTCATTTTGTTGATTCTAATTAAACTTTCAAGTATGAGTGTAAATTTTGTATTTTGCATTCCATTTCCATATTGGTGGTTCTACTCCCCCTTTTTGTCATCAACAATGAAGGGGACAAATTTTCCTTAGGTACCTAAAACGCAATTCCTACTAGAATTCAGCATTCATATTACCATGAATCAATCAATGATTTTCAAGTTATGCTCCCCCTTTCCAAGTTATTTCCATTAATGAATTCAGCATTCATTTCACTCCCTCTTTGTTTTGGAATTCATTTCAGACCTTTCAAATACAGTTATTACAGGTTGTGCTCCCCCTGTTTAATATGCATTGTTAAGTTGGCAAAATAGTAAAATGATTGCACATTGTCAAGTTTGAACATTTAAAGTATGTTATGATATTTCCATGGCACATCACAGAATTAGAAACATACACAAAGTTTCAAAAAGAAGGGTATGACATTCATATGGTATTACAATCATTTGAAGCCATTACAAGGATAAAAAGCTATTACAAGTATAAAAAGCCATTACAAGTATTGATTGCTAATACAAGAGAAGAAGTTTCAAATAAGCCTAGGGTTTTACAAAAAGATAAACCCTAGATGTCCACAAAATGTCCCTCACCGGCGACCACGCTCAATAGCCCCAGCAGCAGCCTCTATAAATCTATTTATTGAATCCATTAGGGTTCTAAAGTGATCTCCCTGAGATTGATTGAAGGCTGTCACTAGTGCTTCAAACTCATGGGTTGCCCTGTCAATCCTTCCTCTAAGTTGGGCAGCCACACTGCCCGCATTTCCTTCAGGACTTGCCAACTCTTGAAGACCATCCGATATGATCTTCAATTTAGCCTGTATCTCACATGATCTTCTTGTTTGGTTTGTTGCCACACAAACCAATTCTGACGCTATAGCTTCTATCTGAACTTTGATTTCCTTCAATTCTTCTAGGAGTGCTTCATGTGAGGTACGGATGGGAGCTAACTCAGCAGAGATTATTGATCTCATCTCTTCCCTCATCTACTGGCACATCATAGATGCTAGGGTGTGCATCTGCTTATCTGATAAGGACAATGATCCACTAGTTGGAGGAGGAGGCACTGAAGTGGATGGTCCAGCCGAGCTGGAAGGTACATCAGGAAAGGCCATAGGGCTATGTGGAGGAGAGAGGTGGTCAGGCTCCTGATGTTGGATCTCAGGCTCTATAGTTTGGGATTTTCTTTTAGAGACCTTAACCCAAGATCCGTCTTTCTTGTGAAACTCCATCCTATGTAGTGTGCTCTCATTGTAGTAATCAGTGTTTCTCAAGGGTTTTTCTGGCTCATTTTCAGGGATAGGTACCTTAAAGTGTTTGAACAGTAGGGTGAAGACCATCCCATATGGTATGCTAAATCTGGAATACCTATGACATATGGAGATGTAGTTCAACATGAGCCTCAGGAGGTTTAGGGGAATCCCTAGCAAGATATGGTGCATAATGGCCAAGTCTCGCTCCGAAACGAAATCGAAGCGACCGGTTTTTGGAAACAAGACCCTGTTGATTATGCTCAAGAGTAATCTCATTTCAGCATTGAGGTCTTGGGACTTAACTATGTCAAGAGGACCGCAGTCCTCTCTACCTAAAATTAGGTTTAGGGCAATCTCCCTTTGGGGATGTGAGGTCGGAGCCTCACCGTATTTGGGTATTTGTAACAAGCTAGATAAGATGTCCTCATTGATTTCTATCAATGTGCCTCGGACATATCCGGTGTACCCCGAGCTCCCTAAGTTCAAATTGCTAAACATTTCTCTTATTAGGCCGGGATAGGTTGACATATTTAGGGAACATAGGTGTTCCCAACCTTGGGCACGGAGTCTCTCTCCAATAGAGAACCCCTCACTTGCTAGGAAATTAAAATCAATGTATCTACCTGTGGTTACTGTGCGATTCACACAGGAGGGGGTCACGGTTGGCGGAGCAACCGGAGGAGACGGCGCGGAGGGCTCTTCCCTCCGTTCCTCGTCGTCGTTTGCTACCCTAGGACGCCTCCCACCCGTACGCCTAGCTTTCTTAGGGGCCATTGATTGGAAATCTAGGGAAATGGGGAGAGATTTTGGTTCGATTTGTGGTGGAGAGAAGATGAAGGCTAGGGTTTAGGTTTTCGTTGGGGACGAAGGAAGGCAGCTCGGGACGGCTCGAGCTGTTTCGACCTATTTTAAAAACTTTCATTCGGTCCCTGAGACGTCTCCGCGACTAATGCGAGACGTCTCGCCGGGGGGACGTCTCTGTGATTTGCCAGAGACGTCTCCGGCACTGAAAAATTTCAGAATTATTTCTATCTTTTTCCAATTTGTTTTATTCAACCACAATAATCAGCATGATTTCTTTTGGTGAATATAGAGTGAGCTTGTTTGTGATCCTTCCCCTTAATAATACATCCTATAAAAGTTTGATAATTGATTTTTGAATTATCAATATTGAAATGAGGAATGTTTGACCAAATTTCGAATGCCTATGAAATAGGCTCTGAAAATATCTCCATGAAGAGTCCAAGGGAGGGTAACCATCCTCCGAAAAGTCAAACAATTCGTCATCTAACTTTGATAGATTCATGTTTTCACTTATTAGGCACTAGGTTTGCTATATGTGACCTTGAAGTGTATTATTAGTTTGAGTAGCATTCACATGTATCTCTAGAGCTTACAAAGCATTGCATTACAAGTTCAATCTATTTGCTAGGATCATACAAGCACAAAGCATTCCTTAAAAAGTTGAATCTATCTTTACAAAGGGGCTTTGTAAAGATATCGGCCAATTGATTTTCAGTGCATACATACTCAATCAATACATCATTTTTCAGCACATGATCCCTTATAAAGTGATGCCTAATCTCTATGTGTTTTGATTTAGAGTGTTGGACAGGATTTTTTGTTAAATTAATTGCACTTGTATTATCACATCTAATTGGTATGTTGTCCATTTTGATACCAAAATCTTCAAGTTGTTGCTTAATCCAAAGAACTTGGGCACAACAGCTTCCGGCTGCAATGTACTCAGCCTCAGCTGTGGACAAGGCAACTGAATTCTGTTTCTTGCTAAACCAAGAAACCAAGTTAGCACCCAAGAATTGACAGGTGCCACTTGTGCTTTTTCTGTCGAGTTTGCACCCGGCAAAATCAGCATCGGAATAAGCAATTAAATTTAAATTAGATTGTTTAGAATACCATAAGCCTGCATTAGATGTCCCTACTAGATATCTGAATATTCTTTTAACAGCTTGCAAGTGTGATTCCTTAGGACATGCTTGGTACCTAGCACACATGCAAACACTGAATAATATGTCTGGTCTACTAGCAGTAAGGTAAAGTAAAGACCCTATCATACCTCTGTACAATTTGCAGTCTATACTTTTACCTTTTTCGTCTTTGTCAAGCTTACAACTTGAGCCCATGGGTGTGCTGATTTCCTTTGCATCCTTCATCTTAAACTTCTCCAACATTTCCTTGATATATTTGGACTGACTAATGAAGATGCCTTCCTCTGATTGTTTAATTTGTAGCCCAAGAAAGAAGTTGAGCTCACCCATCATGCTCATTTCAAATTCTCCCTACATAAGCTTAGCAAACTCTTGACAAAGACTATCATTAGTAGCACCAAAAATTATATCATCCACATAAATTTGTACAAGCAATAAGTCATTCCCTTTTCTTTTAATGAAGAGTGTTTTGTCTACATTTCCTCTTTTAAACTTATTTTCAATTAGAAAATTACTTAATCTTTCATACCATGCCCTAGGGGCTTGCTTAAGTCCATACAATGCTTTATGCAATTTAAAGACATAATCTGGATGTAAGTGGTTTTCAAAACCTGGAGGTTGTTCTACATAAACTTCCTCCATTATATAACCATTTAGAAAAGCACTTTTTACATCCATTTGATAGAGTTTGAAATCCATGAAGCATGCATATGCCAAAAGTAGTCTAATAACCTTTAATCTAGCAACAGGAGCGAAGGTTTCATCAAAATCTATGCCTTCTTCCTGATTGTAGCCTTTGGCTACCAACCTAGCTTTGTTTCTTATTACTACTCCATCTTCATCTAGTTTATTTCTATATACCCACTTGGTGCCTATAATTGAAACATTAGGAGGTCTTTTCATTAGAGTCCAAACTTGATTTCTTTCAAATTGGTTTAATTCATCTTGCATAGCATTTATCCAATTTTCATTTTTTTCGGCTTCCTCTAGTGATTTAGGCTCTATTTGTGAAACGAATGCAAGATAATTACTAGTATTTCTTAAAGAGGATCTTGTTCTTATCCCTTGTGAAGGGTCACCAAGGATTAGATTCCTTGGATGACCATGTGCATACCTCCATTCCCTCGGAAGATCTTGATCTCTTGCTTGGGGTTGATCTTCTTCATCTTGCTGAATTGTATCTTCCTTAACTTCATCCTCAAGTTGTTTGTCTTGTATGGAGAACTCCTTCATTCTGTCTTCAAGTATACCTGCATCACCATCTTCTTCTTTTCTAGAAGAATCTCCATTAGCTTCATCAAAAACAACATGAATGGATTCTTCAACAACGAGAGTTCTCTTGTTGAAGACCCTGTATGCTCTACTAGATGAGGAATAACCTAAGAAGATCCCCTCATCTGATTTAGCACTAAATTTACTTAGATTGTCCTTTTCATTGTTTAAAATAAAGCAACGACAACCGAAAACATGAAAATAACTTATATTGGGCTTCTTATTTTTCAACAACTCATAAGGTGTTTTCTTTAAGATAGATCTAACTAAGGCACGGTTTAAAATATGACAGGCAGTATTTATTGCTTCAGCCCAAAAATACTTTGGTAGATCCGATTCGCACAACATGGTACGAGCCATATCTGCTAGTGTGCGATTCTTTCTTTCTACTACCCCATTTTGTTGGGGTGTCCTAGGGGCCGAAAAATTGTGATTGATACCGTTTTCTTCACAAAATTTTTCAAAATGCTGATTTTCAAACTCGGTACCATGATCACTCCTAATTACTTTTAGTTTAAGATTAAGTTCATTCGAAATCCTATTATGAAACTTGATAAAAGCGGGAAAGGACTCATCTTTGTGGGCAAGAAATGAAACCCATGTATAATGTGAAAAATCATCAACAATTACAAGACCAAACTTCTTACCCCCTAGACTAGCAGTTCTAGTGGGTCCAAATAAATCCATGTGAATTAGTTCTAAGGGTTTTGATGTTGAGACTATGTTCTTAGATTTGAAAGAGCTTCTTGTTTGTTTCCCTAGTTGACATGCAGCACAAATCTTGTTCTTTTCAAAGTCTATTCTTGGTAGTCCTTTGACTAGATCTTTTGTAATCAATTTAGAAATTAAATTCATGCTAGCATGCCCTAACCTACGATGCCATAACCAGCTAGTCTCATTGACCTTGGCATCTGTGGCTACAAGACATTGGCCATCCTTCATGGTGAGATCATCAAGGTCTACCATGTAAACATTTCCAAGTCTATGTCCCATAAGTATGATCTCATTGTCAATTGGACTACTAATTATGCATAGGGAAGATTCAAATGACACTTTAAAGCCCTTGTCACAAAATTGACTTATACTTAATAAATTATGTTTTAATCCATTAACTAACAATACATTGTCAATAAATGAGGAGGGTGATATGGAGATTTTACCAACGCCAATGATTTGACCTTTAGCATTGTCTCCAAATGTGACTACTCCTCCTTCTTTTGATTTCAAAGTGACGAAAAGGCTCTTGTCACCGGTCATATGCCTTGAGCAACCGCTATCAAGATACCACATTCTCTTTTTGCTCCCGGCTGCAAGGCATACCTGCAAAATAGTCATGTGAAGCTCTTAGGTACCTAAGTTTTCTTGGGTCCTTCTTGGTTAGTGTAGTTGATTCCCTTAGGCACCCATATTTTAGTTGTGTTTTTACCCTTTACAAGTGTGTTCTTATTGGTTTGAATCTTTCTTTGAATACAAGAATAAGCTTTATGTCCACTTTTCCCACAATAGAAGCATGTAGGTTTTTCAGTTTTGACATCTTTTGCTTTTACAAAAAAGTTCTTTAGATATTTTTGTTGTTTGCTAGTTTTGTATCCTAATCCGGCTTTATTAAAAACAGCTCTTTGATTAGATAGAATAAGATTTAATTTTTCCGAGCTATGTGTAAATTTCTGCACAATTGGTTTATACTTATGTAGCTCATCTTTAAGGTTCAAATTTTCTTTAGCTAATTCTTCCTTATCATTTTTAAGGGATTCAACATTTTGTGCAAGTGAAGTATTACTATTGAGTAGGAGTTTGACTCTTAGATTTAATTCCTTAATGAGTGTTTTTTCCGTTTCATTTTCAATGATAAGTTTTGAATTTTTATCTTTTAGGTCAACGATGCTATCATTTTCATAGCTCTCCTTTTCAATCAATAGATTTTTAATGTCATCCTTTAGTTTTTGATTGGAGACCTTTAGTTCTTTATTTTTTGCTCCTAACATAGCACAATCATTCATGAGTTCTTGGAAAGCTTCATATAATTCTTCTAAAGTAAAATCTGTAGTTGAGCTTTGACATACCTCATCGTCGTCGAATGCCATGAAACACAAGTTGGCGGTCTCATCCTTCTCTTCCTCGGAGGAGGATGTGTCACTATCATCCCAAGTTGCTTTCAACGCCTTCTTCTTCTTCTTTCCATAGTGCTTCTTCTGTTGAGGGCATTCGGAGCGGATGTGTCCCGGTCTCTTGCAATCATAACATATGATTGGGTCTCTTTCTTTTTCTTTTTTCTTTTCCCAATCATTTCTCCCTCCAAACTTCTTTCTTGAGAAGGTCTTCTTTCTTCTCATGAATTTCTTGAACTTCCTTACTATTAAGCCCAAGTCTTCATCTTCACTTTCTTCTTCACCTTCACTGCTTTCTTCTTCACAAGCACTTGAAGTAGCCTTGAGGGCGATTGTCTTTTTCTTTGGCCCATCTTCTTCATGTTGCTTCATTGTAAGCTCATGCGTCATCAATGAGCCCAATAGTTCTTCAAGTGTCAACTTGTTGAGGTCTTTAGCTTCTACGATCGCCGTGACCTTTGCTTCCCAAACTTTTGGCAAAGACCTGAGAATTTTCCTCACAAGTTCTGAGTTAGTGTAAGATTTACCCAAATTCTTTAAACCATTTATTATATCAGTGAAGCGTGTGAACATGCATGAGATAGTTTCATTGGGTTCCATCTTAAATAACTCATATTTGTGAACTAGAATGTTCATTTTAGACTCTTTGACTTGATTAGTACCCTCGTGGGTAACTTCAAGCCTATCCCATATTTTCTTGGCGGAACTACAGGTGGAGACTCTGTTAAACTCATTTACATCTAGAGCACAAAACAATGAATTCATGGCTCTAGCATTGAGTTGAACTAACTTACTATCATTCTCATCCCAATCCTCCTCAGGTTTGAGAACCTGAACGCCATTTACTATATGAGATGATTCGTGTGGTCCTTTGATTATAACTCTCCACAGGGCATAATCTTGTGCTTGAATAAAGATTCTCATTCTAGTCTTCCAATAGGAATAATTTGTCCCATTGAAGAGTGGAGGTCTATTGGTAGCCTGCCCCTCAGCAGGAACATTGTTGAAGGGTGTTGCCATCTTGATCTTTGGCTAAGACGGTTAGGTCTTCAAGAATACACAGAGCACCTGCTCTGATACCACTTGTTTCCCAGAGATGGTCACCCAAGAGGGGGGTGAATTGGGTGTTTTAAAACTTTTTATCTAATTAAAAGAAAACACACAAGTGTATGTGCTAAAGTAAAAATAAAGTTGTAAGCACAATCAATCACAAACACAAAGATTTATAGTGGTTCGGAGCTTCCACTGCTCTTACATCCACTCCCCAAACACCTTTGGGAATTTTCACTATAATCAGCGATTACAGTCCGGTAGTTTTTCGAGTGAACTACCCAACTCGTTGTTTTACCCCGGGCTAACAACGAACCCTACAATCCCCCAATTTTAACTTAGGCTTGGGACGCCTATCCCTTGTTCCAAGTCTCTTGACTGGAACAAGCTCAATATTCAAACGTTTTACAAAGATTTAAAAGCTCTTATGAAAGCAAATATAGCAATGAGAAACAACAAAATCGGAAGAACCCTTTTTGCCGTTGGAAGCGTGGGTGATAATGGTTCTTCCGATGTGGATCACGTTGGCTTGAATGTGAGCTTTGATTGCCGAGTGGGAGTGAGTAGATGAGCACGAAATCAGAAGAAGACTTGAATGCACTTGATTTCTCCTCTTGAAAGCACTAACTTCCTTAAACCTCTTTCTCTTTCTTTTCTCTTGAATGATCTTGTGTTTTGTTAGTGAGAAGATGTTTAAAGGCACTTAAAAGCTCCTTTTTATAGCCCTACAAGCAATAGATCCGTTAGACATAAAAATATAGCCGTTTGAAATTCAAACAAACCTGCAAAAGTGTGTCAGTCGCGTCCCAGGCGCTCCGGAGATGTCTCCGCTTGAACGCGAGACGTCTCGGCTGTATAAAAATTCTTTTGACGATGTTGGAGTCGACTCGGCGCTTTCTGGGGATGACTCCGAAGAAGAACAGCTCGACTTCTTGTTTTTCTGTTTTTCTGAGAGAGTCGGCTCGGCATTTTACGGGGACGTCTCGGGATGTTCATGCTTTATGCGTAGGGACGACTCCGAAATTTTCTCAATGAAAAACGAGTCCTCTGGAATCCCTGAGAGAGTCGGCTCCGCACTATCTGGGGACGACTCTGGAAGTTTGTGCTTTATGCGTGGGGACGACTCCGCATCCTTCGGAGACAACTCGCGCGTATCCCTTGAAATCGACCTTTCTGCCGTCTCTGAGAGAGTCGGCTCCGCAGAGTCGGGAGTCGACTCCGACCCTGCGAGACGCCTCGGCAGGTGCCGGGGACGTCTCCAGACGTGCCATTTCTTCCTCTACGTGCCAGAGACGTCTCTGGGACAAACCGGAGACGTCTCGGCTGCCCCTGATCTAATTTCTTCATCTCAAAAAAATCTTCAATAAATCCTTGAAAAATATGAAAACATGCCTTGACAATTCTTAACAATATTCTTAGTTAAACACCTGAAATTCTCAAATAAATTGTTAATATAAAGGAAATTATACTCTAGTGTTTTGTATTCATCAAAATCCATTAGGGGGTCAACAGAGGTTCTGAGGTCGGGCGTTCCAAGGTCGGACGCCGACTTCGGCTGTCCAAGGTCGGCGGTTGTGCGACTTCTTAGGGGTAATTATGTTGCTGGGGGGAAAACCATATTCCCCCAACACTACCCCCGACTTCCGAGTTCGAGCAACTTGCAGGCTCGGACGCGAAAAGTAGAGATCATTATTGAAGTTGGAGGGGATCACGTCCGCAACCTTACGCGTCTTGGAGCTTTGATAACGGAACCTGCGCCCTTTGGCGCTTCGAGGTTGCTTTAGTCGGCGAGCTTATGATGGAATCTGCGTCCTTACGTTTCCCGAAGCAGCTGCAACGGGGATGGCGCCTTTTGGATCTCCGAGATCGCCTTGTACGGCGAACTCATGATGAGGGTCCCTGGGCCCGATGGGGCGGCGCCTCGGTCTCGTAGTCGAGCCCCCCCCCTCATGAATGGGTACGCCGTTCCGCGCTTCAAAATGAACACGCGGCATGATCTGGGGTCGGACGTTTCCGGTCTCGTATTAGTAGAATACTGATCTGGGGAGGCGGAGGCTACATCGGCACTCCACGTATCCCGGAGGCTTATTAAATGAAGGGAGGGGGGATGACGTCCGCTCGTCTTTCAAGGTGGTCCGGTTTTGCGGACCCATGATGAGGCCGTGAGATCCGATGGGACGGCGCTTCGATTTCGTACCCGACTTATTGATTCGGGGTGAATGAGGTGCTTCGGCTTCTGAGGCCGACACGCGGCGCAATCCGGATGGGGGATGGGAACCGATCTTGTCGATCTGGGCCGTCAGGGGGGTCTATATAAACCCCACGAATCTGCCCTAAGAGTTCTATTTGGTTGCCTTTCATTTTTGCCGTCTCCTTCTTCGCTTCACCTTTCGACCAAACCTTGCCGACGGTGCCCGGAGCGATTTCCGGCGACTTTCCGTAGGTTTCCACCCTGTATTAGCTAGGGTTTCTCTTCCTCCTCCTCTTTACTCCCCTTACCTTTAGTTTATTTCATTTCTCTGTAAAATGGGTCTCGGTCCAGAGGAAGTAGGGTCGAGTTTGTCGGGGGAGGAGTTGGAATTAATCCGCTCCCGGTTCTTCTTCCAGCCCGGGTTTCGTCTCGAAACCGCGGGGCCGGAGGATAGGGTGACGCGGCCGCCCCCAGGTCGGATCGCAATCCATCGCGAGACGCTCTGGGCCGGTCTGCGGTTCCCTGTTCACGAGTTCGTGAACAACTTGCTGGTAGAGTATCAACTCGTTCCGGCACAGCTTGCTTCGAACTCGTGGAGGACCATAATCGGGTTCTTGTCCTTGTGTCTTGCGCACGGGATCCCGATCTCGGTGAGTATTTTCTGCCGTTGTTTTTTATTAAAGAAAAACTCGGCGGATGCGGGGTGGCTATACTTTGCTTTTCGGGGCGGTATGTCACTCTTTTAGGGTGCCCCTTCCTCTATTCATGATTGGAAGATAAAATTTTTCTTTCTTGCGTCCGAGGCGCCGTGGGGGTTCAACCCGAGGTGGGGGCACCCTCGGTTGAAGGCTCTCAACAGGCTCTCTGAGCCCTCGGGGAGGGAGCTGAGGGTCTTGGACTCCCTACGGGCCCTCGGAAAGGGGTTCAACCTAACCGAGCTCCTACGGGAGGAGGCCTTGGCGAGCGTGGGCTTGAGTTCGGCGCGCCCCGAGGGTAAGAGTAGTCGCATCGCTTTGTCTTTATCTGTTTTCTCTTCTTACTAACATTGGTCTGACACTTAAGAAAATTTTTGGTTTCAGACATCCCCCATATGCCGACCAGCAGCACGTCCCTCTTCTCTCGACTAAAGAGGCGGGAGGCCGAGGCCGGGGGGGCTATTCTCCAGCCTCGGAAGAAGTCGAGGTCGGCCGGTGCTTCCACATCGGTCGGGACGGGAGGCCCGGAGGCGGGGGCCTCCACAATTGATCAGGGGCGGACACGGGCCGCCGGCGATGCGGGCCCAGCGGCCCCTCCTTGTCCCGCCCCCGTCGCCCAGCGGGAGGGGCCAACCGTAATCCGCCTACGGCGCCCGGGGCCTGAGCCGACCAGAGGCCCCGAAGTCAGAGGCCCCGAAATCCCTAGCTCGGACGAGCCGAGCTCTTCAAGGGTTTTTAGAGAGGAGTCGGCCGAGCCAGGATCCCCACTCCTCGAGGGGAGCTCGGCCATCCACGACGCCGATGTCGCGCGCGCTGTATTTCGGCGTGCAATGCTTCCAGCGGACCAGGCCGAGTTCCGGAGCTTGCCGATGGAAGAGATTGTCGACGGTACTTACCGCAATACCGCTCGGATAAGCTACTTTCCCAATTTTCCTTAGGCTACTGGCGAATACGTTATGCTTTTCAACTCGTAATCGCTTTACCCTTTTTCTCTTGCAGCATATCCACGAAGTCGACACCCTGGTATTCATTGCCCAAGGGTGTCAAGAAGAGACTCGGCGAGTCAGCCAGCAATTGGAGCTGGCTAAGAAGAAGATTGCCGAGTTGGGGGCGGCGCTGGCCGAGGCCGAGGCGCGGAGGGAGGCCACTGAGGCCGGGCGCCTAGCCATGGTCGAGGTGCTTGAAGAAGAGAGGGCCGCCCACTCTTTGGCAAAGTCGGCCCTGCGTGCCTCGGAGGCACGCCTGGGGGAAGTCCAGTCTGAGGCTGCGGGCCTCAGGTACGAGGGCGGGGTTCTACGCCTCAAGATCGAGCAACTGGAGGCTCGAGAGAGGAGGGCTCTCCAACGAGCTGAACACGCCGTGGAATCCTTCAAAGAATCAGAAGAGTTCCGCGACATGTTAGAGGAGGAAACCGTCGACGGGTTCCTCCGGGGCTTCGACAACTTCCGAAGGCAGATGGCCCGGATCTGCCCCCAGTTTGATCTTTCGACGATTCGTCCGAGGATGAAGCTGGGTTACGGCTCCGATTCGGACGAGGTTCCCGCCGTCCTAGCCTCCGAGGCAGAGTCGGACGAGTTTGGCACAGCCGAGCCTGTGACGACGGTGGCCGAGTTGGAGGGCATCCCCGAGGTACCCATCGAGGCCCCTGCCGCAGACCCCGAACTCGTGCCCGCTGAAGACCCTCCGGTCATCGCCATAGATGACCCCGAGGGGGATGCTGACACGACTGCCGCCCCTTAGGACTTAGATTTTCTTTTTTCTTTTCATTGTGATCGAGGTCGGCCTTCAAACTTTTGAACGGCCGACCTCCAATTTTGTACTTAACCTTTTGGCGTTTTATTAATGAAGAATTCCTTTTATCATTCTGTGTTTATCTTTCCTTCTCTTGTCGTAAATGAGGCCGGAATCTTAACTTATCGTTTCACCGACTTTTAACTTTGTATCTTGGCTTTCGAGCTGTTTAACAGAGGCGTATTCCTTCTTTGGCTGTATCTTCGCTCTCTCAAGTTCTGATCATACCAACCAGAGGGAACTTCGAGCTTAGGTCCTTAGAAAATTTTCCTAAGTCCTATAGCTTGGACTCTAAGATCGCAGAGGTTGCCATGTTTGGCTTTTAGGTTTTTGAGGCACCGAAATCGGGCCTTAGTCCTCCAAGCGGGGTCGTGCTAGATTTGTGTAGGCCGCTATCCGAGGGGTCTAGCCAGGCTTCCGAACTCGGCTCCCGGATCGTAGGACCACAAGAAGGGTTGGCGTTATCCTTCGTAGGGAGCATGAGCTAATAGTCGAGTTGTCGCCAGGGTTTTTATAATTATCGTCCTCGGACCTTGCCGAGATTTCGGTGAGCGAGGTTGGAACCCTTAGAGAATACCTCGGCATTTTTGAACTCGATCAGTACGCCCGTGGTCGAGATTATCTTCATAGCTCGACATCGGAGTTTACGTATGGGGGCCGAGTTGGGCCCTAGTTTACGAGGACTTGCATAAGTTGTCGTGGAGATTCAATAAATGGGGTACGCATAAGGTCGGTGCGGAGTTGGTCTTAAACCGACTCGTAGGAGTAGTCCGACTTTGGCCAAAATAAGGTTTCGACTCTGACCGAGATTTCGCTAGCAACACGTAGATAAAATATGACAAGGCGAGTGTCGAGTAGGATGTACCTTTTGCATTTCCAGAGTTGTGCTCCACATAGCGGAGTGGGTTGTTCTATTCCCTTGTCGACTTTCGGAGTCATTCTTTGACTTGTTGGGGGGCTCAGGCTTCTCATGGTCCCGATGATGCCCGCCAAGGTTGAGAGGATCTGGGAAGGCTTCATTGATCCGCGGCTCTTCCCGAGGTCGAGGGAGTTTGGGACTCTACGGTCGAACCTCGGGGCATCCCGACCTTGGTCGAGGAATCTTGCGTCAGGTCAGTGGGTCGGGGAACGCTCTGCCGACCTGCGATACATCCCGAGGTCGAGGGAGTTTGGGACTCTACGGTCGACCCTCGGGGCATCCCGACCTTAATCGAGGAATCGTTCGTCAGGTCGATGGGTCTGGGCACGCTCTATCGGCCTGCGACGCTTTCCGAGGTCGAGGGAGTTTGGGACTCTACGGTCGACCCTCGGGGCATTCCGACCTTAGTCGGGGAATCGTTCGTCAGGTCGATGGGTCTGGGCACGCTCTATCGACCTGCGACGCTTCCCGAGGTCGAGGGAGTTTGGGACTCTACGGTCGACCCTCGGGGCATCCCGACCTTAGTCGGAGAATCGTTCGTCAGGTCGATGGGTCTGGGCACGCTCTATCGACCTGCGATGCCTCCCGAGGTCGAGGGAGTTTGGGACTCTACGGTCGACCCTCGGGGCATCTCGACCTTAGTCGGGGAATCGTTCGTCAGGTCGATGGGTCTGGGCACGCTCTATCGACCTGCGACGCTTCCCGAGGTCGAGGGAGTTTGGGACTCTATGGTCGACCCTCGGGGCATCCCGACCTTAGTCGGGGAATCGTTCGTCAGGTCGATGGGTCTGGGCACGCTCTATTGACCTGCGACGCCTCCCGAGCTCGAGGGAGTTTGGGACTCTACGGTCGACCCTCGGGGCATCCCGACCTTAGTCGGGGAATCGTTCGTCAGGTCGATGGGTCTAGGCACGCTCTATCGACCTGCGACGCTTCCCGAGGTCGAGGGAGTTTGGGACTCTACGGTCGACCCTCGGGGCATTCCGACCTTGTCGGGGAATCTTGCGCCAGGTCGATACTTCATCGTCCTGCGATACTTCCCGAGGTCGAGGAAGTTTGGGACTCTTCGGTCGAGCCTCGAGGCATCCCGATTTTAGTCGAGGAATCTGAGGATCACAGATAACCCGACATTAGAAGAGATAATTATAATCATTGAAATGGGCGAATCATTTGTAGAGAGTAGACTGAGTTCACATTCTTGATTGTCTTGAACCCCTAGGGGTTTCATTGATAGTACTTTCGTAGATTCTCGGAGTTCCAGCTTCGCGGAATCGGAGTCCCCTCTAGGAATTTCAATTTGTATGCTCCGGGTCGTTGTACTCGGGCGATTTGATACGGCCCTTCCCAATTTGGGGCGAGCTTTCCCTGCTCGGTCGGTTGAGAAGCCTCGGCTCTCCTGAGGACGAGGTCCCCTACTTTGAAGAGCTTGGGCTTGACCCTGGAGTTGTAGTATTGGGCCGTTTTCTGTTGGTATCTTGCCATACGGACCCGGGCGACCTCTCGTGTCTCTTCAACAAGGTCCAGGTTATTTCTGAGCCGGGAAGAGTTGGTGTCGGGGTCGTAATGCTCCACCCTTGAAGAAGGGAGGCCGATTTTCAGTGGGATGACGGCCTCAGTGCCATATGCTAGGTTGAAGGGGGTCTCCCCTGTGGGCAATCGGAACGTAGTCCGGTACGCCCAGAGGACGTTGTATAAGTCCTCGACCCACTGTCCTTTGGACCGATCAAGCCTAGCCTTGAATCCCTGCAAAATGGTACGGTTAGTTACCTCAGTTTCCCCGTTTGTCTGGGGATGGGCGACTGAGGTGAAGCGGTGGTCGATGCCGAGCTCAGAACAAAATTCCCTGAAGTGGACATTGTCGAACTGCCGGCCATTGTCAGATATGAGGATACGGGGAAGTCCGAATCTGCAGATTATGGACTTCCACACGAAGTCCTGCATCTTTTGCTCGGTGATCCGGGCTACAGGTTCGGCTTCGACCCATTTGGTGAAGTAATCATTGGAGACGACCAGAAATTTTCTTTGCCCAGTGGCCAGAGGAAAGGGCCCCAAAATGTCAATCCCCCATTGGGCGAATGGCCAGGGGGCGATGATTGAAGTCAGCAGGGCCGAAGGTCGGCGTTGGATGTTAGCGTTCCGTTGGCACCGGTCACACTTCCGAACGAAATCCGTCGCATCTTTCTGGAGTGTGGGCCAGTAATATCCTTGCCGTAGGATCTTATGGGCTAGCGCCCGACCTCCCAGGTGATTTCCGCAAATCCCTTCGTGGACTTCTCGGAGGGCATAGTCCGCCTCAGAGGGGCGGAGACATCTGAGAAGAGGAGAAGTAAACGATCGACGATAGAGTCTATTTTCATATAGGACATACCGTGAAGCTTGGCGCTTGATCTGGCGAGCCTCTGTCCCATCATATGGAAGGGTTCCGTCTTGGAGATAGCGGACGAACTCGTCGATCCAACTCGGCTCAAAATCGATGCACATGGTGGGCTCGGGTTCCTCCGTGCTGGGCGTCTGAAGGTACTCGAGCGTTGTCCCCTTGGGAAGCTCGCTCATGCGGGAGGTCGCCAGTTTGGACAACTGGTCTGCCCTGAGATTCTCCGCTCTGGGAATGTGCTGAATACTGAAAGAGTTCAAGGTAGACATGAGTTTCCGCACTTTTTGGAGATATTTCTGCATTGATGGCTCTCTTGCTTCAAAGTCTCCCTGGATCTGGCTTACTATCAGCTGGGAATCGCTGAAGGCCGTCAGGTCTTCCACTTTCAGCTCCTTCGCTAACTTGAGCCCGGCGATGAGAGCCTCGTACTCAGCCTCGTTGTTTGAGGCCGAAAACTCGAGGCGCAAGGCTTGCTCGGCCACCACTCCGTCCGGGCTGGTGAGGATGAGTCCGGCCCCGCCACCCTCTGAAGTTGACGACCCATCCGAGTGTAGGACCCATGGTAGCCTCGGGGTTTCCCCCGTGGATTCAGATGGTAGCTCGGGGTCGTCTGGCAGGGTGCATTCAACGAGGAAGTCGGCGAGTATTTGAGCTTTAATAGCCGGCCTGGGCCGATATTCGAGGTCAAATTTCTCGAGCTCGACCGCCCACTTGGCGATCCTTCCCGCACGATCTGACCTTTGCAGGATTTGCTTCATAGGCTGGTCGGTCCGTATGATTATTGTATGTGCTTGAAAATAAGGCCGGAGTCTCCGAGCTGAGATGACAAGAGCGAAGATGGTCTTCTCGAGTCTAGAATATCGAGTCTCAGCATCCCTGAGGACCCGGCTAATGTAGTAGACCGGCTTTTGAAGCTTGTCCTCTTCCCGGACTAGGACCGAGCTTGCCGCGACCGGGGAGACGGCTAGGTATAAGTAAAGGACTTCGTCCCTCTGAGGCTTGGTGAGTAGCGGGGGAGAGGCCAGAAGGCTCCTGAGCTCTTCAAAGGCCTGCTGGCATTCTTCTGACCACCGGAAGTCCTTTGGACGCTTGAGGATCTTGAAAAATGGGAGGCAGCGCTCAGCCGATCGGAAGACAAATCTCCCTAGGGCGGCAACCCGCCCGGTAAGCCGCTGCACCTCCTTGACTGTCCTCGGAGGCGTCATTTCCTGCAGCGCTCGGATTTTTCTCGGGGTTGGCTTCAATTCCGCGCTGGGTCACTATGAAACCCAGGAACTTGCCCGAGGTGACTCTGAACGCGCACTTCGCTGGATTGAGCTTCATTCGGTATCTCTTGAGCTTGGAGAACGTTTCGTTGAGGTCAGCTATATGGTGCTCCGCCGCTCGGCTCTTCACCAGCATGTCGTCCACGTAAACTTCCATATTTCGGCCGATCTGGTCTTTAAAAATTTGGCTGACCAGCCTCTGATAGGTGGCTCTAGCGTTCTTCAGGCCGAAGGGCATCACCTTGTAGCAATAGGTGCCCTTGTCGATGATGAAGGCCGTCTTCTCCTCATCTTCTGGTGCCATTCGGATTTGATTGTACCCTGAGAAGGCGTCCATGAAAGTCAGCAGTTGGTGCCCTGAGGTGGAATCGACGAGCTGGTCGATGCTTGGGAGGGGAAAGCTGTCTTTTGGGCAAGCCTTGTTCAGGTCGGTGTAGTCCACGCACATGCGCCATTTTTCGTTGGCTTTCTTTACGAGGACTACGTTGGCGAGCCAGTCTGGGTAGGAGACCTCTCGGATGAAGCCAGCTTCGATGAGTTTATCCATCTCCTCGGCCGCAGCTCGTTGCCGTTTCGGGGCGGAGCCCCTTTTCTTCTGCTTTACAGGTCTGCTGGTTGGCTTCACCTGAAGTCGATGGACCATGACCTCAGGATCAATTCCCGGTACGTCCGCGGGCAACCAGGCGAAGATATCGGCATTGTCCCGCAGGAAGCTGATGAGGTGATCCCTCTCGCGGGCGCCAAGGCCGGAGCCGACCTGCACGGTTAGCTCGGAAAAATTTTCTTGTAGTGGAACTTGAACAAGAAGCTCACCAGGCTCTACTTGCTTCTTCCAAAGGTTGTCCCTCGCATCCAGGGTTTCCATGGGTAGTGAGGGGCCCGTTGGCCGAATCGGCGCCTCGGTCAGTTGCCTTACTCTGTGGGCCGCTATGTAGCACTGCTTGGCAACTAACTGGTCTCCACGGACCTCGCCTACTCCTTGGCCGGTGGGGAACCGCATGAGCAGATGGCGGGTTGAGACCACGGCTCGAAGGGCGTTTAGCCCTGGCCGCCCAAGAATGGCATTGTAGACTGAGGGCAGACGGACCACAAGGAAGTCCGTCCTCACAGTGCTCTCCTGGGGAGCGAGGCCAACCGTGACGAGGAAGCTGGTCTCACCTTCAACTGGGACCGAGTCTCCGGTGAACCCAACCAGTGGGGTATTAATTTTCTGGAGATGTCCTTCTGGCAACCCCATTTTTTGATAGGCATGGTAGTACAAAACGTTGGCTGAACTTCCATTGTCAACTAGGACACGTTTTACATCAAACTTATTTACAATCATGGAGATGACCACAGCGTCATCGTGGGGGGTCTCAACTCCTTCCAAGTCCTCGTCCGAGAACGAAATGACCTCAGCAGTACGCGGGCACTTCGGGGAAACTTCCTGGGCTGATCCTCCTGCCGAGGCTCCTCCGATCATATTAATGGTGCCGGCGATAGGCCTGTTGTCGTCCGGGTTTTCGAGCGGTGTGGCGTTTTCCGTCGGCCTTCTTTCCTCACGTCGGTTCCTCACGAACCGGTTGGGTACTCCGCGGCGGATGAGCGCCTCTATCTCGTCCCAGAGCTGGAAGCAATCCTCCGTGTCATGCCCACGATCTCGGTGGAAGCGGCAGTACTTCCTGGGACTGCGGGGAACTCATGTATCCCGCATGGGAGGCGGGGGTCGGAAGAAATCCCGACCCTCGATTTCCATCAAGATCTCGGCCTGGGGGGCATTGACAGGTGTGTAGTTCTCGTACCTCCCTGGGTACGTCCGAGGCCGTGGTGGAGACCTTGGTCGAGGCGGAGTCCTCCGCTGAGGTCGTCCCTGCTGCCGAGGGGGGCTCCTCAGCCGGGGGAGATTCTTCTCTCGACGGGGGGATCGGCTTCTCTGTCGGCTGCGCTCCTCGCGGCGTTTCTTCTGCTTCCTCAAGGCGGGCTCAATCGTACCCCGCCTGGAGGCAACTGCCTCCTCGACCTTGGCATACTTCCGGGCTCGGGCCAGCATTTCGGTGAAGTCGGCCGGGAAGTTCTTCTCAATGGAGAAGAGGAATCGATAGGAGCGAACTCCAGTCTTCAGAGCCGACATGGCTATCGACTGGTCTAGCTCGCGAACTTCCCACGTGGCGGCAGTAAAGCGGTCCAGATACTCCTTGAGGGATTCTCCCTCCTTCTGCTTGATGTCCAGGAGGGAGTTTGACGTCCGCCGTTGGCGTCGGCTGGCGGCGAAATTGGTGGCTAACTGCCTGCCGAGTTGCTCGAAGGAAGATACAGTGCTCGGCTTTAGCCCAGAAAACCAAAGCCGGGCTGTCCCTCGAAGAGTCGCCGGGAAGGCCTTACAAAGTATGGCCTCTGAGGATCCTTGTAGGGCCATGAGGGCTCGGTAACTCTCCAAATGGTCGAGGGGGTCAGTGGTTCCGCTGTAGGGCTCCACTTGAGGCATCTTGAACCTCGTGGGGACCGGCTCATCCTCGATCTGGCGGGAAAAGGGGGATTTGGTGGTGAACTCAAAATCTCCCTCCTGCCTTGCTTTCTTACTGTGGAGCGCTTCAATCTGGCGCTCCAAGTGCTCAACTTTTCTGTCGAGCTCCCCAACCCGTGGAATCGTCACCGTGGTTTGCTCCGGCTCACGGTGGTCTGGGGCTGATTCAGCTTCAGAGGGTTGGAGTCTTCTGTTGAGACCTTCCCCCGGTAGCTCTCTCTGGGGGGAGGTCCGCCCCTCATTGTTGGCTCTGGAGGAGCCATGAAAGTTCTGGCCTGGGAGAACCGGGCCGTTAGGGGGAAACTCCGGCAGGACCTGGGCCTGCGGGGGGAGCGTTGGTAAGGCCTCCTCACGCCGCAAGCCTTGAACGGCGGCGGCCAAGGCCTGGACTTGCTGCACCAGGACATTGAATTACTCCGGCTGGACCTGAGGAACCGGGTCAGCCGGAGTAGGCGAATTCTGGACGGAATGTCCAGGACTCTGTGGGGGACGCCGGGAGATGTTGGAGGCCCCCTTGCTTCTCAACTTCATGATCGCGACTCGGGCCCTTCCTCTAGCGCCAACTGTTGCTGAAAATTGGACCCGGGGGCGATCGTCGGTCGAGGTGGGGGAGCAGCGGGTGGACATAGGGGAGTGGCGGTCCGTCGGCGGGCGGCGTCCTCCGTCTGGGTGCCTGCAGAAAAGCCGGTGGCCGGGTCTTCCGACGCCGGCCCTCCGATGCTTAAGTCAGAGGGGGCAGATTGTGTTTGAGGGAAAGAAAAGGAACAATATCTGTAGAGTATGGTGTGTCCAACCCCCCTCTAAGAAGTAAGGGCTCCCTCTTATAGGGGGGTTGGTTTACCTGTGATGTGATGGGGCGAGGCCGTTGTACGGCTCGGCATGTTGCTCGGATCGGCTCACGATCGGGTGAATCATTGCATTGATGTCGGAGGTGAGGTCGTCGTACGACCCGAGCTGGCACGCAATCGGGCGAATCATTGCATTGATGCCGGAGGTAAGGCCAAGATCAGAGACTTATCATAGTTGATTGGACTCTGCTGGGCTGACTTGCCGTGGAGAGCTGCGAGTCCGTAGATAACAGGAGCCACGCGCATTAATTGTGGAGTAAGCCAGAGTTTCGCATTAATTGTGGAGTAAGCCGGAGATCCGCATTAATTGTGGAGTAAGCCGGAGATCCGCATTAATTGTTGAGTGAACCGGGGGTTTGCAGGGGTCATGGGCAATAAATGCTGGGGCAGTGGTAGGATATGGCCCTCGGCCAGACCCCGGAGGGGTACGGCCGTAGTAGGTGGTCGACAAGAATAGACCTCGGGTGTCGGAAATTTTTCCGGGTCGGAGATTCTGAGGTCGGGCGTTCCAAGGTCGGACGCCGACTTCGGCTGTCCAAGGTCGGCGGTTGTGCGACTTCTTAGGGGTAATTATGTTGCTGGGGGGAAACCATATTCCCCCAACATAACTAATTATCATTTGAAGTTTCCGATGACAGCCATCTCACTATCGAAATTAAAGATATTTCTTTTAGAAGCATTTTTTTTAACTGAGATTGCTTAGGTTGGATGCTTTAAGACTCTAATTGTTGAGTTTTGTTCCAGTTGCATGAAGCATCTGAGTTTTCTTTGATAAAGGGGGCTTAGAACCCATAAATACCCTTCATTTATTCTTATCAATCATTGAAGCATTACTCAATTTTTACTTAAGATTCTTCTAAAATTCTTGAGTGGTGAGAGGCTACTTGAGACCCAACAATACAAAGGCACGATTTGAAAGAAGGCCTTGGTGGGATGCTAGAGTTTTTTTGCCATGGTCCCATGAAGTTTAGAGGTGTGAGGTTGATAATCTAGTAGGGAGATAAGATATGAGGTCTTCTAGTTTCTTTAGCTTAGGTCCATTTTTTAATCCATTAGCCTTATTTACTTCCTTTAGTTCTAGTTATTAGTTTAAGTTTGTTTCTAGTTTATTTTTCTACTTCTAGTTCTAGTTTATGTTGTAGCACTTTAATCTCGCATGAGATAAGAAATCCTATAAGTTTCCTTATCAGATTTGGTCTCAAAGCTTTCTCTTTCCTTTTCCTTTCAATTTAAGATTTAAAGAAGTAAAAAAAGAGAGAAAAAACCAAAAAAGTTTTCTTCAACTCCATTTTCAAATCCAATTCCATTAGATTTAGTAACAGAGCTGCTTAGGTTTGGAGTTTTTCTTATTATTACTACTTTTTCTTTAAATCTTTGATTGTGATGCATGCATTCATAAAATAGGAATCTGAAATCTTTTTCAAACTTCTACTTTGCTTCAAAGTCTTACTTTGATTTCAAATTTTAGCTACTTTCAAAGTCCTACTTGCTCTAAGATTGTCTTAAATTTTAAATTCGAGTTTTCTAGTAGAAATAAAGTGTACTACATAGAGTTGGACTCTAGATCTTAATTGTTGATTTAGTTTACTAGATGAATTAAGTCTCAATTGATTGATCAAGTTTCTTCTTCTAACAGAGGTTTAGTATTATCAGGATTAGTTAGTATCAGCTGCTACTAAATTAACTTCATGAGAGATTTCTTCCTAATGGAAGGGAGTTATTAGGCAGCTCCTCCTTTGATTGGTACTTTACTGCTATTGAGAGTGTGAGGATAATCAATATTCTTTTATCATGTCTAAAGTATAGTAGGCTATGATTCTATCAGGTTTAACCTAGTAGTATCTATCCTCACTCCTCAATCACTTGTAAGCATCCCTCTTCCCGCACTCTTCTCCTCCCCTCTCTTGCAAGCTGGAATTCAGTGAGATCCTAAAATTTGGTGATAGCAGGAGGAATTTCTCTCCAAGTACAAGCCTCTTCTCCTACCAATAAATATTTGCCTCTGACAAAATGTACAAGTGATCAATAGGATCCACCTTGAGAGGGAGCAATGATGAGGGGATGCAATCATTCTCCTCCACCCCCGCCCTACCCTCCTGCCCCAAATAGGTGAAGTCCGATGGTGGGATACGCAATAGGATTGCCTCAAACTTGTTAGATTTTAAGACCTAAGTGCGGGAGTGGAGAGTAGCTCGGTGGTTGAGCTAGAGAAGAGGCCCGGAATGTAGGATCGGAAGCTTGCGAATGATAGGAAAAACATTAGCATTTTATGAATGATAGGAGTGACAAATCAAAATGGAACTATGTAATTTAGGATAGGTAAAGGATTTTGTAAAACCCTTAAGAGGCTAAGGTATTTTCATCAATTGGAATGATGTAGTAATGATATTGGATAACACATAGGGTGCAGGATTACATTAGGTCAATCAACTAACTTAAGGGATAATTAAGAAGTCTCAAACCCAAGGAGGGAAAAGTGCAACTTAGGCAAAGTTGAGGAGGGTCAAATTACTCTATACTATCTGTATTTTGGCTTCTCTCCTTTGGATTCCTCGATTCCCCTGATTGAGAAATTAATGTTACACCTAGCTACATGTTGCATCCATACCTAAATAAAAAAATAAATGGCTCAATTATATATAGTCTCTCCTATTAGATCAATTGTATTTTAGTAAATTTTGGCTCAAGAGATTAGCCAAAAAATCTTAGATCTTCTAGATATGAATATGCAAATGGGTGTCATGTTGGTTCATTGGAGCATTTCTTTTTCTTATGCAGGATGACTACAAGATGGATGGGTCCGCAAACTTTTCTAGCCATTATAATAATTCATGCATAGATCTGAAAGTAGATTTTGTGCCTCTCAGCTTGCCTACATGTTAATATTTTGCCATGTGCTTTCGTTGTAACATATATAGTGCATTATACATGTTATATACTACTCTTGGCCCAGCTTATTTTGTACAAAAGAAGGCTTAAATATTACCCTAGCTACTTAATTGCACATGTATACTGCAGGAGAAAAATTAATATCTGGAAGATTTTTAAAATAATATATCTCTATAATGGTAGCCATATTTGTAGTGCTTGTCGAAGTTGCGAGGGAACTAGAATTTGGAGACTTACTCCTCAATCAAGTTCTAAAAAATTCTAACACTATTCTCCAAAATTTATGAAGTAAATAAAAAAATTTCCTGAATTTTCCCTTTTCAAGTTTCTCTCAGTTTCCTCACTTCTAAAGATTGCAAATTAGAATGTTTTCTAGTACCAAAATTAACAAAAGAAGAGAGGAACTCAATTTTTCCATAATCATGATATAGCTAAGGTATCAGGGCAACTTTATTTGCTCATCCACAGCAACGATGTCGTTTCTAGACTATTAGCAAATATCTTTTGGTAAAAGGAAACACGTCAAGATTACTAAGAACATAGAAAAGCCATTTATAAATTAATATTCAATGTCATTGACAATTCTTCTAAATTTTGCAGGGAACTAGCAATTGAGGAAGCATCCTCCACCATTTTCCCCTTCATTTTCTTGTTATTCTCACATCTCCCCACTTTGAGAAACCAAATGGAATTTTTCTTTTAAAACTGTAAATGCCAAAAATCTTGCATGAAGAACGCGTTTTCTAGTAGCAATGAAGTTGAAATCTTGGAGGACAAAATTAGGTGCCACTCACACACACACGTCACAAGTATATAGGTGTCATTTTCGCCAAAGGAAAAAAAGAAAAAGTATATAGATGTCAAGGGCTTTTTATTTCAAAGAGAGAAGAAATCCATACCGACTCAACTAGGGGCCACATGAGTTCAGACAGCTCCCTTACAACTAAGGAAAGAACTCGATTCCCAGTCCAACTTGGCCAAGTTGGACGGAATGGGAGCAGTTGTTCTGTCCACGTATAACAGTAACACCAACGGTCCTCTCGGCCTTCCCCTCCCCCTAGTGGTGGTCCATGCATCGAAGCCCCCGCCACTTCCATCAGCTAATCCCAACCCAGGAAACCTTTGTCTACTTCCTATATCATAGTTTGAACCGGTTGGATCGCCGGTTCACAACAAAGTTTCAATAGTGCTATTACCGTAACAACTCGGAACCTCATCCAAAATGGCCAGCTGAAAGGTATTATTTGAGTTCCTTAATTATATATAAGTACCCAAAATTTACCCAGCGAATAACCGATGTAGAACTAAACACACGCTCGCACGGATCCTCACATAACCTCCCGTTCAAGCCATGACGTCCTCGTCAGATTAAGAGTTCAAATCTAATCACAAACACCATGATCGGCTCGTTATCAGCCCCAACGAATTTGTGCTACAGTGTCCCCTAGTTCACGTAGGTTATAAGCCGGGTCTGCTCTGATACCATTTGTAACAACTCCGGACCTCATCCAAAATGGTTGTTCGAAAGGTATTATTTGAGTTCTTTAATTTTGTATAAGTACCCAAGATTTATCCAGCGAATAGCCGATGTAGGACTAAACACACGGCTGCATGGGTCCTCATAATTACTGATTGTTATGATGATAGTAAGTTTTGTTATTTGTTTCATTAATATGATTTTAAATTGTTTAATATTCAGATAATATCTATTATAAGTTATACGAGTCGTTGTAAAGGTATTAGTACAAAATGATGAGCAATAAGAAAAAGTTAATAATGTTATTGTTCAAATTGCCATTGTTTAACAATTTTTTTAATACGATACGAACTATTTTGAGGATATATTTGGTAAAATTTTATATCTTCTTCGGGAGAAAAATTTATATCTTGAATATAAAGATTGAAGAAAACAAAGTACAAATGCCAAATCATAATTTCTGTTAACGTGATAATAGTTAGGTAACAACTACTCCTTTCTATTATGAATATGTATAAAGCAACGAAACCGTCCTCATAATCTTTGTGATAGCTACCAGTATTATCATATCCATTTCTTTAAAACAATCTTTTCATAGAGTACCTACTTAATTATCAATTTTATAAGAAAGATTACTTTTCTTGTTTTTCTTATATAAAGAATAAAGCATGTTGAAGGGTTTCTTGATGATTTTATCTTTAAAACTAAGTATGAAGTGGATGGTAGTTTAAGTAAATGTACTACACATAATGGAAGCTTCTAAAATTGACCCAGTAAAGCCAAACTTTAAAAGTACAATCTTGCAGGATCTACATGCATATAGTCCCATAGATATAGTATTTTTCCTTCTCTTATGTCAAGCCAGCAATATATTTGGTAGTCGCATCCAAGTAACTTGAGATTGATTACCGCCTTCATCATGATTTGAGATATTAATAGTATTTGAAGAAAAATTATTCCGGTATAGCTTGTTATTTTCAAGCCCATCAATCAAAAATAATTCCACCAAACTTGTATCTATTTTTTTTCTTAAATACGATATCTTTTACTTCTCTCAAAAATTTTTCTAGCTAATCCCATCTCTCTCTCCCCTCCCGCGCCCACTTCTTTCACGCGTGTGCATAACATGTGAGAAAATATCAGTTATTACATATATTAAATGTACATAAAATTAATACTAGATGCTAGTAAATATGTAAACATCAATTTTGAAAGGGTATACATACAAAATTCGATATTTAGATAGATATCTATGTAAAAAATTCTATTATATTTAGATCTAATAATTAAAGTTTTCAAAAATTTCTATACGCATACCAACATTAGAACAGTAGATCTGATCTTTTCTTATAAAATCAATAATTAAATAAAAATTCTCGCATAACTCAAAAACTGCAGCTCAGAAATTCATTCAATTGGCGTGGTGCATTCTAATTGCTCCCTTCAAACTGGCACCGTGAAATGTGCCATTGAACGAAGCAAAATGATTGGTGCGAGGCACTCTATTTTTTTTTTTAACTGAGTGGCAATCCACTTCTTAAAGCATGGTTCACACAAGCCGGTTCGGGTGAACCGGGGAGAAGGTGAGAGAGGAAGGAGGCTCCTGGTCAGAGCGAGGTCTATAAAATCCGCGGCTCTCTTGATGATTTGAGTGCGGTCTCCTGGGAAGTCCTCCGCTTTATTCGATTTCTTCGTTCTTATTCGTCCCTCTTTTTAGCTTAACGGTGTTCGGAACTGGGAGAAGGGTAAAAAGAAAAAGCATATTCTTTGCCATCTCGAGTCCATTTTTCCTGAAGGCCAGCCTCCTGACCTGAAGCCGGAGAAAAGCCTTTTTTTCCCCCCTCCTTTTTTAGGCCATTTTGTGACAAAATCTTTGAGTTTACCCTCAGGAGATTCCTGAATCCCGAGATCTCAGTTAGATCCAGGTGTTCAGTTTATTTTCGATGTTATGTTGCGATTTTTCGGGATTCTGCCAACGGGTTTTGATTGTTCTCCAGATTTCTTGGTGTTTTTGGCATGTGCCGTTGTTGCTATTGCAGAAAAAATATGTTTTTTCCTCCCTTTTTCTCAATTCTTTTCTTCTCTCTGTATTTATTCTAAAGCTCTGTTTGAAGAAGATTCAAGCTGGATTTCTGTTCAAAGTTGGATGCTTTGTTCTAATGATTAGAGCAGATTAAGATCTTTTCGTTTTCTAAAACGAAAAATTTTGTGGCATTGGATCTTGATTATCTTCATTTTGGCAATGACTTCATATTGATTTCATACAAATAAAGAGTCTTCGAGAATAGACATGAAGATGTTTGGTTTCTTTTTGGTATGGGTTGTTTCTCTTTCTGGTAGTATGCATGTTTTTTCTCACACTTGGGACTATAGATCTGGCTTTTTCCGTGTATCCTCTGTCTCTTTTACGTGCAAAAATTATGCAACTTCTTTGCTTCAGTATATGTATGTTTGAGGATATTGTCTATTTTATATTCATTGTATCTGTTTATGCTTGTGAGCTCTATTAAGGGATTGCACTTGCTTTTGTTTTAATTGGTTTTAGCTATGTTTTCCTTTTTGGCAGGGTAGAAGATTGATTTGAAGAAAAGGGACATCCTTTCATGGTGATTTGATTTTTATTATTTGCGGTTGTGCTGCTTTCTCTGTTATGATGGCTTTGTGCTTTAAGACCTATGTCCTTGTTATGATCTGAATATTTGTCAAATAACCCTCTGGGCTTTGGCTTCTAGATATGTGGATCAAGGAAAGTTGATCTGTTTGAGATTTTTTATCAGGGGGAAGAAGCACCCGAATACCTTCTAGATGGACTTGATAAATTTTCACCTCTTCGGTGTGATTTAGAATCCCAAGGCTATCAGACAGCTACGACCGTAGGCGACAAGATAGTGAGTGAATGTGATGGATTAACTCTCATTCTTCATTAGCTTAATGTATATGGAGTAGTTTAAATCTTGCAAAAAATAATTGTTTGTATTTACATGCTCAGTATGTTATTGGAGGATCTGATGATGGAACCAAGTTGTCGATGAATGTCAAAGTTTTTGATAAGTTAACAGGAATATGGTGAGATTTCCTTGTCGTTCATTGTTCTCAGCTTGTATTTGGAGTTGGAATACCAATTTTGCTTGAATTGATAGGTCGATTCCTACCGTATTGGGTACGAAACCTGTGCCATCTAAAGGTCACTCAGCCGTTCTTTTTAATAATGATCGGATATTGATTCTTACGAGGGACTCTCCACTGGATGACTGCACCTGGTTTCTTGAGGTTTGAATTCTTCAGACTGTTTTCTCATATGTAGGAATGTAAAACCTCTATTACATTTGTGATGCTTATGAGATTTTGTCGGATGGAGCCTTTCATTCAATTTTTATAATGCATCACATTGTTTGTCGTTTCTTCTAGAGGAAACACAGAATTTTAACAAGCACAGGATCCTTTTTTGTTCAGAATTTTGTCTTCATTGGTGTGTGGACATGTAGTCTGTACTGGTAATTTCATGAGCGACCACTCCAAGGGACCAAATACAGAACATGATGCTGATTAATAATCTGAATCATTCTTCAGAACTCTGACTGCTTGAGTGCTAGTATACATGATGAAAAATGGGTTCTTAAGGGATTGAATTCCACATTCACAAACAATATTATCAAAATGGCATGTGGGGCATATCTTATACATTTGGTGTGGGTCAAATCAATTCAGAGTTCATTTGTATCCAACACTATCACCAGTTAATAGGTTTATGAATGCTGATATCTTTGTATTAGTGACAAGGATTTGAAGTTTTGTGCCAGAAGCTTTGTCACATGACAATCTCCGATGTCTTTAATCTACATATAATATATAATACAGTTGCTTTTTTTTCTTTCTACATATTCAACCTTCTTTGCTTATGAATTTCTTTTCTATTTGTATAATCTGGTAGGTGAGCACCCCTTTTGTTAAAGAGAAGAATAAGATACTTGGCACAGAGGTGGTTGCCTGGAGCAAGGGGGTCAGAGGTGATGGCCCAATGCCAATTGTCATCAGTGGCCCTTCTGGAGTTGGTAAAGGTACCCTAATATCCAAACTTATGAAGGAATTTCCATCAACTTTCGGGTTTTCTGTAAGTCACACGACACGAGCTCCAAGAGAGAAGGAAGTAGATGGAGTTCATTACCACTTCACAGAAAGAAGTAAAATGGAGAAAGAAATAATGGATGGGAAATTCCTTGAATCTGCATTAGTTCATGGAAACCTTTACGGAACAAGTATTGAAGCAGTTGAAGCAGTTACAGATGCTGGGAAGGTATTATCAGATCCATTTACTCTAATTGTGAATGCATATGTGCAAAAGACTACTACATTTGCTGCTTCTCCTTCTTCTCCTCCTTTGCTTATTCTCCTTGCAAGTTGGATGTACTTCTCATTTGATTTTGGGCCTTTTTATCCTTGTGAATTGGATGTACTTCTCATTTGATCTGGGGGCCTTTTCAATTACAGAGATGCATTCTTGACATTGATGTTCAAGGTGCTCGATCTGTGAGGTCTAGTTCTCTGGAAGCAATATTCATCTTTATCTGCCCCCCATCATTTGAAGACCTTGAGAAGCGCCTTCGTGACCGGTATGTTAAAAACTCTAAAAATCTTTGAGATTATGATTTTGTTCTTTGTAACTACCAAAATCTTCTAATTGTTACTCCAAGGAATCAGGCTATCTAATGCTCTCATCTCGTTAACATTAGAGGAACTGAGACTGAGGAACAGGTACAAAAGAGACTGAGAAATGCGAAGGCAGAGCTTGATCAAGGAAAATCTCCTGGTCTTTTTGATCATATCTTAGTGAATGATGTTCTTGAAACATGCTATAAGAATCTTAAGGTGCACTTTACCCCTTCAAGTATATGTAGCTACTTTTCACTTATTTGCAACCTGGATTTCTCTTGTTTTTAACGTTTAGCCAACCTCCAACTATTTGTCTCATCGAATTACATTTTCATGTAGAAAATACTTGGTTTGGATGAGACTGCTGATGCTTTGTATCAACAATGTATGTTCAATCTGGTGCAATTTTTCGTTGTATTTTGCTCTTTTGAAATTACAATTACTAATATATTTTGTATCACACAGCTATGAAGAATCACAAGATCCCTTTATGTTACTCCATATCTAAAACAGATCAAAAATTTCTGATACATGGTGGAAGTAATGAGCTGGGAGCGGCAACCCCTACCTCGTAAGCTATTCGATTCTGAGCTTTTAGTATTGAATTCCTGTTGAAGGAGTCTGACTCCTTTCCTCTGTATTTTGAATTGGATAGGTTCATGCTCGATGCATCCTTGCTTAAAGGAGGTGCTCCTGGCCGGACGAGAGGACTGAAAATATATGCTATTGACCCATTAACTGATAGTCTAAATTGGATTGAACAACTTTAGCAACCAAAAGAAATGAAAAACCTAATCAAGATATATGCATCGGTACTGGCTATCTCAATTTTAGATCAACTTGGCCTAAAGTTATAAAAGTTTACACTCAGACGTAGAGCAATGTGGTTGTCGAGTTCAAATTGCATATTAAATAGGTACTGCGTGATTTGTACTATTGTTACAGCAAAAAGTTTTCTGGAGACATTATTTTATGTTCTTACTTTGTAGGTGAGAACTAAATTTATTATTCTCTTCACTGGGACATAGGAGACAATAAAATGCATGTCTTAATCTATGCTATCTCCAGGGGTCTGTTCTTGATGCATTAAAATTTCTTTTAGTACTTTATAACCACTTGGTGCTTTGTTCTTAGTGATGCTATCTTGATCTTGGCAATTGAATTGTTTCAGTTGGTGGTAAATCTTTTAAGCCATTAATTTGCATCACATGTTCTTGTTTTATATATTATTTTGTTCAATGTATCAACGGCCAACTTTGAAGAATTTAGGGAGCCACCAGTTCAAAGCATGATATGTTTATATTATATATATATATAATTATAATTATAAGGGGTGAAGAATGTCTGAAACTTCAGTAAAATGTCATAGATAATACAATGAAACGAGTTTGGTAACATTTATAATATGGTAATACCCAAAGAATTACTATTTAACAATTTTATTGTCAATGAGAAATGTTATTTGGCCTTAAAAAGAAAGAAGAAATTGAACAGTGCCTAGCATTTTAGGCCATGGGTTATATCATTTGCAAAGTTGTAAAGGTTACCATGTCAGCATCCAAGGTGATATACGATGAAACTGAGATGCCTATATGGATGTTGATATGGAAACACAATTTGATCAGCCCCATTTGAAACAACAGTAGCAGCTAATTAATCGGCATAATGAATGAAGACATACAAGACTTTCAAGTGAAGCAGAGATTTAAGTTGTGTAGCTGTAAAATTAATAATAATTGTATGTTACTAAATCCAGTGATCAGGTTCCTAGTGAAAGTGCTATCTTTCACATGGTATCTCAAATCCAGTTATATGATTGGGCCTATCTCCATTATCCTTGTAGGCAATGAGGCTTAATTTTCCCTGTTACACTTCAGCTGGAATTTTTTCATTGGCTACTGTTGGTACTTGAATAGCTCCACAGATAGCTATCAGACCAAAGCCCTCATCAAAATCTTTTGCCCTAATTTTTTTTTTTCTAATTAGATGCATCAACTAAACAACATTAAGATATCAAACAAACCTAATCTTTGACCCTGCATTCTTTTTCCACAAAGTCTGCCCTAGGACCGATCCAAGCCCAACGCTGGACTATTTCCCTCTCTCTAGCTTTGGATTAGCTGCCAGTGTTTTCTCCTAAATAAGTGGATTGGGACTGCCGGCCAACAGGGACACGAATTTTCGTTGGTTCTGTATGTCATCAAACTTAGATGTCTGCATCAGCCTTTCACATGCATAGTTTGCAGAAACCTACCACCATTTTCGGATAAAGGAAACCTACCGTCGATTGCCAAGTAAATCCTGCTCCAAAAATGTGGGACAGGGTTTTGCAGAGGGATTAGAAAAAGGATTACATACCAACAATGGTTATGTTGTGAGAGAAAAAAGAACTAATACTTGAGAGATGCACCATCCAAAATCTTTTTGAACCCAGAACATCTAGTTGAGCAAGGAGGTACGACCACTGGTTTAAGCTCTAGTTAATGCCAATGATATGTTATTGGAGGAAGGAGAAAGAACCTCAAAGTTGAGGAACACTAATCAGACTTCTCGGACTTCTCACGCCATCTTCTCGGACTTCTCACGCCATCCATGCCTTCACTGAGTGCACCCTCTTGCACCCTTTATCCCAGCCATAAGTTTTGAATGTAACCTTGCTAAACTTCACCGCTCGCTGGGTGCTGAATTAGTAGGCCAGCACCTCAGAATACACGAGCTGAACTTAACTTGCAGCAGATGAACCCTCAACAAACAACCATCAAAGAATACATAGCTGAACTTCATGTCAACTTGCAGCAGCTGAACCCTCAATGGACACCCATCAACCACCAAACGCCAGCAAATTGCCCATGAGAGCATACGCACGAGATATCCAAAATCACCGGAGACTACATCTCATAACAGACGAGTGAATATAGAAATGTTTGCATGAACAGTTGAACGTACCATTGATTCGGATTGCTGTAATCTTCAAACCAATAAGGTAAAAAAGGGGGCATGTTCTTGTTTGTTACAGTTACTAATAGATTACTTCATTCTACCATCCCTTTTCATAGTACAAGTATTTAACAGATATGAGAAGACGCTAAAACAAAGAGAAGAATAAGACCAGCTGCTGCTCTCTCTCTCTTTGCGTGCTTCGTCCCACAACACGAAAAGAAAATAAAGAAAGAAAAGCAAATGGAAAAGCCAAGAATGAATTGCCTTTGAACATCAGACCTACCAATGACATCCCTCTTGAATTGGCTCCATGCCTCCAGCTTGCCCTCTTGCCTTCACCTAAATCAAGCAGTGGAACAAGTAGAGGAGACCCTCTCAAAAGTACCGCCAACATAATCTGGGAGTGAATTAAACTAGAAAGTGACTTATCTATATCAGAATTGACTAGGAAACGCTGGAAACACTAGCCATGCTCACAAGGGGTAATCACTGGATGGCGACAGCCCTGTTCGGAGGCCGATTCACAAGGATGCCACCACGCTGCTGTCCCGAGCAATCCCCTTCCTCCACCCTCTCACCTGATTTGGAGTGAAAAGATAACTGGAAGCCAGACTGCTGTTGGTAGCCATCATTACCATTAGCATACGCCTGTGCTTCACAAATACCTTGCACTACTGGCCTTTTTATTTCATTCGTGTTGCTTCCTGGACAGCCGGAGGGCAGAACTTGGGAAGCGGAGGAGCTAGCTGACTGCGTTGGAAGTGATGCACCTGCATTCCCCCCATTCTCAGGGTTAGCAATAGAGGCACTAGCTTCAGCTTTCTTCGTGTTGAGAAAACGACCTCCACAACCCCTTGCCCTCCTCATTGCATGCAGGTGACGAGATTCATGAAGATATGGCTGCAGAATGAAAGATACATCCATGTATTGCGTCATTGGATTTTCAGACACAGATCACTTTCATACTCACTAGCAGGATGGTACTGGTGTAGTCATAATTATCAATAACCATAAACACTGAATAAAGTAAACCAGTCACTCTTAAGTTGAATCCCTTATCAAAAACTCAGGTGGCTTTTCATCTAAATAGCAAAAAATCAATAGGAGCATGAATGACATGCAGAACATTTTATATGTTTTCTGGATCAAAGATGTTGGGCAATGAAATGAATTAAGCAAAGAGTTAGCCCAGCAGCGTAGAGGATGCTGGATAGATAATGCACAGATCAGAAAGAATAGATATACAGATGCCTATGGACGACACTGGCTCCAAGACAAGTAGAAGCAGAAAATGGTGAGATGGTTAACAGACAAACAGCATTAAGCTTAGGTAGGGTTCAAACAAGGAAAACAGGCCAAAAAGTAGATGATATGAAAAGCTTGGATGTACGAAAACAAGACTGACCCAAAAACTTCTTATTTCACAGGCTCAGGTTTGAAACAGAAATTATCGTTGAATATTAAGGCTTCTTTATATTTATAGCAATGTCAGCAGAACCATCCCGAACCAGCAGTTCGGAGAGTACCGAGCTGTACCAGTAACGGACTAGGACGATTCCGGCAGCCGAAACGAAAAGCATCCGATGGAGGGGTAGGAGAAGGAAAGAGACGAAAAGAGAGCGAGTGGGGGAGGGAGGAAGAGGGAGGGGAAGGAAGAGCTAAGGCTGGCGGAGGGCCGGCAAGCGTGCAAAGGGGGAGAAGGAGAAAGAAAGAGAGGAAAAGAGAGAGCGCGCGGGGGAGGGAGGGAAAGGAAGGAAGAGCGGAGGCCAGCGAGCATGTGGAGGGCCGTAGAGAAGGGGCGCCACCTCTGGTTCCCTATTTCGTTCGAAATAGAGACTCCAAAGGAGGCCCTTTTTTAAATTTGACAATTTTTAAGTGAAGTCAGCAAATCACAAATTTAAAAAAGGGTCCCCTCCGGGGGCTCCTATTTCGAACGAAATAGGGGACCGAAGGTAGAGCCCCTCCTCCGTGACCCTCCGCGTGCTTGCCAGCCTCTGCTGCTCCTCTGCCGGCCTCTTTCTCTCTCCCTCCCTCTCTCTCCCTCCTCTCTCTCTCTCTTTTTCTCTCTCCCGTTCTCTCTCTCCCCCGTCTCCTCTACTGTATCAGCACGGGCCTAGCACGGAACGTTATAGGGGCATACCAACCTGTGCCGCTAGGCCCCGGTTCTGGCATGCAAACTTTAATTTATAGTGTTTAGACCTCAGATGCCTTCAATGTTTGCAGTGAAAAATGCTGAATAGGAGTTTAACTGTTGATAACAGAAATAAGGAAATAGAAGTAGTTCTAAGAAAAAGTCAAGATATAGGAATATGCAAGTATATATTTATCACACATCTACGACATCATTGTCATAGAAAGCATACGCTTCAATCCTATATAATAATTGAAAAGAAAATTTTTTTTTGAGGTTAGAAACTAAATTGCTCAAAAAATATCAACCTTCAATTCTAAAGTTTGTGGATTATACACATCATATGCTCTGAGGACAACAACATAGACATCTCAAGTATCCGACAAGGATGACACATAGATCACAAGTATCAGATCCGACAATCTTTGGTAAATGTATCAATTCACAATAATTTTTATTTGCTACTCTTTTAGGATGAGTTACTTCTACAATATAGACATATGGGCAGGACAGCGGAAAACAATAAACCAATACCAGAGAAAAAGAAATGGTCTTGTATCTAACGCTACCAGGATCTTGCTACATTATGTTCACATTGCCTAAAGGATCTAATTCAGAAGGTATAAATGCATATCAAAAAACATGTAGATGTGCATTGAGAAACACAATCATCCTTGAATTGAATCTATCATGGTGACCATTTTGGATTTTCTGTTTTGGAGAATGGAAGGAAATAGGAAATGTAGAACACGGAGTTTTCCTCGGTCAGGGAAAAAACATCTCAAAGCATCTTTCTAGCTTGAACATTTGTGTATCTTGGAACAGCATCAGGCAGATAAACAACTGATGTACTTTTTTCCTTTTCTTTCTGATTTGCCTCTGTCTAATCTCTCCTCTCGCTCTTCTCTGTAATTCTCCCTTACCTCTGAATAAATTGCAGGTGACCTAGCATCTTTTTCTTTCAGAAAAAGAACATCTGTGTGTGTGTGTGTGTGTGTGTGTGTTTTTGCATGTGCATAAAATAAATCAATAACAGAAATAGCAACTGGAATCATACTGAAATTTAGTTATTGAAGTTTTAAAATAGTTATAATTCAACTTGCTCAAGAATCCTCAAGCAGGTCCTGAAAACCAAAAAGTTGTTATGTTCAAACTTCAAACTAGAAGTTAATGTCCAGAGATTCAAGTTAAACTCGCAAAATATAAAGGCACAAGTATTTAACATGGTTGACATAAATATCATATCTAAATTAACATGAACAACAGATCAGGACAATTATATAGGTGTTAGGTGTCAGACAAGTACTAGCAACATTTATTTATTTTTTTAAGAATAATGCAATAATTCCTAATATAACATAAAAAGATAGCAAAGTCAAAAGAAGCAGAGGAACGAATGTTAGTGTGCCTATGATAATTCACTATGAGAAAGAATCATGGAATTTATTGGCATTTAATGTATCTAAGGTTGTAAATAAAGGACAACATAAGGAACAACACAGACAATATACTATCTGAAGTGGCATACAGGATTTCATGTATTATTGATACATATAAAAAAACTCCAATAATTCCTAATATATCATAAAAAGATAGCAAAATCAAAAGATAAAGAGGAACAAATGTTAGTTTGCATATAATGCCAGATATGAGAAAGAACCACGGAATTTATTGAAATTTAATGCATCTAAGGTTCTAAACAAAGGACAGCATAAGGAACAAAAAGACAATATACCATCTGAAGTGGCATACAGGATTACATGTATTATTGATTTCTAATGTATCATAAAAAGATAGCAAAATAAATTCAACTGACGATATCCATAAGACTCGAGCATCTGACACTAAAGCTAAGAAACCTTGACATGTTATGCATTTATGCTAGCTACAATAATTTAACATGCAATTGCTGAAAACTAACAACTCGTGAAGGAGATGCTCTTCAAAGCCAAGTATTCAGGAAATGCATATTAAATATTGAATTGAAGGAAAGAAAAGAAAAGCTGCACACGATGATATGATCATTATACTGGTAGTTTTACCAGATTTGATAGGTATATAATAAAACCATACATATCACTATACACATGTAAGAAGGCAAAGCAATGAAGTATGACTTTGTACAGGAGGTCCAAAGCAAGAGAAAGCAATGAAGACATTGATAGGAGATGCTTGCCTATCTCAAGAAGATGAATCAAATTTCCAACTAGATGACTTTTAACATTATAATACAAAGCAGAAGTGAAGAAAAGCACTAATTGTAACAACAAGTTATCAAATCAAAGAAACTACAAAATGGTGGCAGTGATATCCTAGCCTCAGTTACTTGAAAAGGAGAGCTGAGGGTTTGAGGAAGCAGAGCTCTTAGAAAAGTAAAGAAGCACTGTAGATGTGGGTGATGGAAATAAGGAATCATTAAGAAAAATAGTATGTCTAATAGTGAAATCCAATCAAACACTCCATAAAGGATGGTGTTTAAGTGGAAAAGGAACAGGGAGGCAAAATGCCTGAATGGTGGTTCCAAATAGCAAGTAATTATCATAGAAAAATAAAGGGCCATAGAACAAACGGGTTATCACAATATAAGGCTTAGTAAGACACGTCACACCCCATTCCAATAGCACGAGCTAAGCACATGACACAGCCGCACATCCATATGGTTTAATCCCATAGGACATGCAAGGCCTGCCTTTAGACACACACACGTCATGTGATGATCCGTGCGGGCATGTGTTTAGTTCCACATCAGCTATGCACTAGGTAGATCTTGGACAATTATACAAGACAACCGAATCCAAATAATACTTTTCCAGTAGCCTTTTAGAGTGAGGTTCTGAATTGTTACAAATGGCATTAGAGCGGACCCGACATATGGCCCATGTGGACTAGGGAACACTTCAACACGAGCTTATATGGATTGACTGGGCTGATCAGAATGTTTGTGATTGGATTTGAATTGATTTAGACCCTTAATTTACCAAGAACACCGGAGTTTAAATGAGGAGAGTATATGAAGATCCATGCGAGCATGTGTTTAATTCTATATCCGCTATGAATTAGATAGATTTTGGATACTTATATAGAGCCAAGAAATCTAAATAACACCTTTCAACTAGCCTTTTTGGATGAGGTTGTAGGTTGTTACAAATGTAAAAAATAGAAAGAGATATAGACTTAGTAAGTTACCTATACCTCTAGTTGAATCAAGCATAATATGCAAGAAATATGAATTTTTAGAATTTGAAATTGTAAATACAGTAGTTGAACAAATATAGAATACAAAGTGTGGTGTGTACACATTTATCAACATCATTTCTTTCAAGATATGCTATGCATCAGATCAATAAGTTTTTTTCTTTCCAAATCAACATCAATATACCATCAACTCTTTCTTATCCTTTACGACTACAACCACAATCAACTCCGTAACAAGGCCCAAAAGAGTCTAGTCCTTGAATACAGAATATGCTATCAGCATGTGCTAGTTCCCTCAAAAAAATTTCTTAAGGAAAAAAGGCTGGAGCCCTTGTTTCGTTTCAAAACAAGGGCTCCATGCTTGTTCTTGTACGCTAGAGGTGATAGGGGCTCAAAAGCCCCCCCCCTTTTCTCCCTCTCTTGACCTCTCTCTCTCCCTCCTCTTCCTCACCCTCCCTCCATTTTCTTTTCCCCCCTCCTTCCTCACCGGCTTTGCTGTGTTAATACAAACCCGGAACGGAATGGCACGATACTGTACTGCCAAGCAAGTAGTACAGGATTTGGTCCCGGCACAGCAAACCTTGTCCTGATGTACAATTGAACATTTAGACGTGTAAGATGACTATAGTGAACGGCACTATGAACTATTCCGGCCTAATTTTGACTAGGGAGGATAGAGAAAATAACAAGCAAAACCAATAAGAATATGCTCATATAATGACTGGAAAAGGTCAAAGTAATTGAATAGTGAGAAATGAAATTAGAACATTTCTCCAGTGATTGCATTATATAAATCTATATGAGCTTCGAAACCCTAAAACAAGATGAACAAGAGTCAGGGTGTACAAGTTATACGAACCATTATTATAAAACAGAATATTGAAAGTTAAACAAATAAATACAAGGCATAAGGGGGAAAAAAATCAAAAATAGCTATTTAGTATGATATGATATTCTTTTCATTTTCCTTTTGTTATATGACCCATATAATAGAAATAGGAGCAAAGAATGGTGTTTTCTACATAACAGTCTGCCAAAATGTTCTTTGATCTTTTTTACCACATATGGTTCTAAGTGTTGTGTCCTCAGTAAAATTGTTGGCTGTCTTGTTTCTAAGAAATCTGGTAGAAGTTATAGCCCTTTCTTAGCATTTCCATTTACACTAGGGACACAGTAGAGGAGTAAAGACGTGATGAAACTGACGTTTATTTGAGCGATTTATAACAATTAAACCCCTTGTCTTTTAAAATAATTATGCAGTTTAATAATAATTTCAGTACTTTCTCAAAGTTTTTTAAATTCCCAGTCCTTAGCAGCTGTACACACTTATTCTCTAATATGCACAGTTACAAATAATTGTATACACACAGATAAAAGTGTGTGCAGGGATACTAAAACTGCATATAGGGAGAGTGTAACTATGTATAAGAACTAGTATAAACGTGTACAATATAAGTCTAAGTGTTTGCAAATCTTGTATAAGTGTGCGCAGGACTAAAAGTTAAATGATAATGGTCAAGGGACCTTATTTTAAAGTAGGGTCAAATAAAAGACTGTGCACTATGCTCCCCATTTTTTTTAATGTAGTTTTTCATAATTCAACACAACAAAATAAGGTAACTTTGAGATCATGCTAAACAGAACCAGTTCCCAATCTAATTCCCAGAGACTTGAAGCTTACCAATGTCTAGAACTAGATATGTAATTGAATGTATGCCTTTTTTATTTCATCATATCAAGTCAAGACATCCTTACCAAAAGATATGATATGATTTCTAAATGTATATTACCATGTAAAGAGTCTTTTATTTAATGCTTTGGAAAACTCTCACTTGCAAACATGTATTAATATTTGAACCAAGGTTTGCAGTATCGGTCAATACTATACCTTACTGGTACCGAACCTGGATGCAGTCTTCTACTATACCGACACTCGTATGCCTCGTCGTCTCGTACCGTATTGTGTACCGATACTGTAATAGGATCGTAATGGTACGGGGTCCGGTACGAAGACATTGAACCTTGATTTGAACTTAACCACATCATCATTGGAAGCAACTTTGCTCCCACTTTGTGACATCAGATTAGGGGCTAAACAACCTTGAGCTCAAGCAAGCAACTGTTATCACTGGGCCAAGTTCAATCCTTCGACCCGCCATAAACAGGTTCGGGTTTGGTCTAAATAGGTCCGAGTCATAAACAGGTTGACCCGTTTAACCTATCTATTAATTGGGTCGGATATAGATTTTAAATGTCTGACCCGTTTAACCTGTTTAACCCGTTTAATATATAGGTCGGATTGTTTCAGACAAGGCGGCCCAAGCCTTGGCCCAAAGGAAAGCAATAACTACCTATCTCCACAGCCCACAGGTTGCTTAGCCCACAGTCCAGCGTGATTTAATGAGATGGGACGGGCCACGGGGTCAGGGACGGAGTCAGGCCATCAGGGAAGTGGGAACCATCTCTCCATCACGTTTCCGTCCCTCATCTCTTCCTCCGTCGCGTCGAACCCTCCAGACCTCCAATCTTCCATGGATGATGGACCCGGCTCTCTCTCTCTCTCGTCGTCGAAACCTCCTGGCCTCCCACCTCTCCGGCTCTTCCTCTCTTGTCGAAAGAAATCCCGAGTCCCGATCAGGAAGGCAAGCGGCTCGGTAAGGCGGTGGAGCGTTCGATCGGGACGGCGAGGGAGCGTTGGATCCGAGCGGTGGAGCGGCAGAAGCGGCGACGCTTGACGGAGGCAGCGACGCTCAGCGGTGGCGGCTCGGTGCGGCATTGCAACGGCAGCACAGCGGCGGTCGCGGGCCTCGCGGTAGATCTCGAATTCGATCGGTGAAGCTCCGGCGGCGACGCGGCAAGACGAAGGCTGCGGGCTGTGCGGGGTGGCGGCTCGGGCGCAGCCGTGGCGAGGGAGGCCGATCAGAGAAGATGAGCAGTGATTTTTTTTCTCCTTTACCCTCCCGCCTCTCTCTCTCTCGGTCTCTCCTCTCTCGGTCTCGATCTCTCTCCTCTCTCTCGATCTCTCTCTCCTCTCTCTCTCTCTCGGTCTCGATCTCTCCTCCTCCTCCTCTCTCTCTCTCTCTCTCCTCTCTCTCTCTCAGTCTCGATCTCTCCTCTCTCTCTCTCTCTCGATCTCTCCTCTCTCGGTCTCGGTCTCTCCTCCTCTCTCGGTCTCCCTCTCTCTTCTCTTTCCCTCCCATCCAACCGGTCCCCACCCTTTCCTTTCCTTAAACGGGTCTTAAACGAGTCGGGTCAGGTGACCTGTTTATTAAACAGGTCGGGTTCAGGTTATAAATCCTGACCTGTTTAATAAACAGGTCAGGTTCAGATTTATAATTTTTTGACCCGACTTGTATCTGACCCAACCTGTTTATGCCTGACCCGACCCGATTGCCATCCCTAGTTGAGATTGAGCTTATATATAGCTCCCATATAACTGATGCCCCCATATAGCGAGCATGACATTGCATATATTTTGAGCTAAGATTAGCTGTTAGATTAAGGTCCAAAGGGCTCACACCTTTTCAAGTATAATAGTATTCACTAAACAAAAATGAAGGATAAGTTTTAATTAATAAAATATAAGAAAATATACATTGCATATGCATCAATTCATATTTTTGGGCTTAGATGAGCCACCATGAGCAAGCTAGGAAAGCCTCAAGCTCGACTTGCACATTTAGAGCGCTTATCAAACCAAATTCCAAGCCAAACATGAGTCACTCATGAATGTATAGCTAATATTGTTAATGATAAAACTGCTAATTTTGTAAAAATCCAATATATATCTCCAAAGTGCAAGAATCACAAGAAGGGGGAAAAGGAGGCGGTCCATATTCCTAAATCAAGTACTTTGAGGACATTCCATTTTAAAAAAAATAGGAATAGTCTACCTAAATCTCTCCATACACGTTATAACACATGATCCTCAAACTAATTTGCAGATAAGATAATATACAAGTCAGTCATAGCATATTTTTTGTTCAGATTACAAATATAATAAATTATCTGAGAAAATTTTAATTAATACATAAAGCTTTTGATGCCATAAAAAATCAAATTTGCATAAAATGCATCAAGGAACCTTGATGATATATGCACACAAGAAACTAAATAAAGTTATATATAAAATATGTCAGATGAGTTTATTTGCATCTACCTTTCTAACTTTTATAACTTTCTTCTCAAGTTCAGCCTTGGCACGTGATTGCCTTCGCCTCAGAATTCCATGATATTGCTTGGCATTTACATAAACAGGCTCCTCTGCCATTTCAAGAGGCAAAGGCATGCGAGTATAAGGCATCCCAAGTAACTGTGGATGCACCTGAAACAACTCCCATGAAGATCAGGTTAAGTTAGCCAATTTTCACATCATAAGCAGGAAATTTGCAAACAATTCATTGCCTTTTCTGCTCAATATAGTGATGCAGTTATCCTATAAGTTTATAAATAAAAAATGTATGATTACACCCCAACCAATACACATAAATTGTATGTCAAAAAAAGAAAAAAAAGGAAACAACAAGCATACTATAAAATTCCGATAGTCTTACAGGGACATGATGAAATTCAGAATATGGGACAGGGTTCCACTACAAGAGGAGAAGTAAACTTCTGATGCATATGAATGAGAATAATATATTCATCATATATAACAGAAAGTAGGCACCATTACCCTTGAAATATGCCCTTAATATATTCATGCAACTTACATACCAGTGCTTGAGTTCCATAAGGAGCCATGATGCGAGAAAAATAAGGATCAGAATATGAATATGTCGGACAAGCCTGTACATATGAGACAATATAAATATCAGCAGGTAAATAAAAAATATTATAAAAAATTGATGACAAAAGCATCACTGGGAATATAGCATAGAACCCTTATAAAATGATCAAATGATTCGAATTACACAGTGCAATTCAAATAATAAGGAAAATAAAAAAAAAGCAAGAAATCTCACAATTGATTGACCAAGCTCCAGCTGGGTATGTGGTGCAAGGTATTCAGGCATCATCGGAGGCATGGCAGATGAGACAGGCTGCAGATGCTGGTGTTCCTGTCCCAAGCTTCCATCTGACCATACAAACAAGACTTTTATGAGTAAAAATTTATCGTACCCAGTACTAATACCCACTTCATAATTACATAGAGTCCAAACAGACACTTCAGGATATGGAATAGTGATTGCTGATATTGCAACTGATACAGGTGTGATAAACATGCTCTTGAACCTAAAGAGTAAAAACTGCATGAAATCACAAAATAATATAACATGGATGCTACCAAGTACACTAGATGAATACTCCGCACTTATATCTGCTTGAAAGGTCATATAGTGAGCATAGTTTTACCATACAATGGAAAATTGGATTCATATCAACAATTAAATCGACAATCTATCACCAAATCACAGTAAACAATTGTATATGTACTTCATTCTAAGAAGCACCATGCGCTGTTCAATTGTTAGAACCTTATAACTATCCCAAAACATCTACTGACTTGTTTTTCCAGTGTACACTAAGATAGGAAAAATAGCAAGAGAATACAGCTTTTGTTTCCCCTGTCATAAACCGATTTAGTCATAATGGCTTATAATGATTCATGAGCCTGCATTTTGTTAGGCTCTTTAGCTTATTCATGAGCAAGACAAAAACATGGCTCCATATGGCCAAAATAACACCTTCCACCTTCTTCTAGACTCCCTTTAAGCCTAGCCTAGGGAAGTTGGAGGGTCAGTCCTTGGTTGGAGGAGCTTAAACTGCAATAAATAAGTTCTGGTCCTTCACCTGGCAGCTGGCCTTATAGGTTGCATCACAAGCCCTTCTCTTGCCTAAATCTCTCTTGTCTAAAAACTTGGCACTTCTAGAGGACCGACAATAAGTTGACACTAGGCAGCAAAATTTGTTCAGTCCTTCCATAGGTTCTTATCAACTAGACTTGTGCTCTATTGCCAACCACCTACTTGATGAGAATAGAATTGGATGATGGTGGTGGTGGTGACAATGGTTAGTCATGATCATTAAAACAAGGAACTACTATAGTTCTAGCAGAGAAGTGTATCACCCCATTTGTACTACTACCATCACCACCTTCAATTTCTGTTATTCTGCATAAAATAGTTTTAAGGATTTAGATGAGTGACCCCACAAACAAGCACATCTCAATCTTATGAGTGATCATGAAACCCAGAAGAGTAAGGACATGTCACTTTTTGGGCTATGAGCAATCATCTTGAGAAACAAAGACCAAATCAACATATAAGCGAACAGAGTAATGCAATAAGTTCATTACAATGAGAAAAAGATGCATAACATATGATCTAAGAAAGAATAACCTCTTTGTGTGCCAATGTTCTGCATCTCTTTACAAACATCACCAGTGCCATCTGCCCGATCGTGCGATTGTGCTTGGCCACCCTTGTTCCCGGCACCTCCCACAGGGAGGTTGACTGAGGCTGACTTAGAGGCACTATCTGGTAGCATAGCCGGTGACATAACACCGAATCCAGGACCACGCCACCATGGCTGAGCATTAATTGTGGATGGCAGAGTACCTTGCCCATTGGCATCTACTGTATTTGTACCATCAGCTCGTGATTCCATGCTTCTAAAACTTGATCTTCAAACTAAAACTTTCCTAGCCAAATATAAGCAAAGATAACGTGGATCAGCAAAAGATTTGCGTGCACGTAGTAAGAAATATTAAGCTCATGAAACAACTTCAGAAGGATCATTAAAAATAATCGTCAACTTAATTAATATGATATTAACTAGAGTTAATGATGCACGAGAATTCCCTAATTTTAAGACATGGAAGGAACTCAGTCATTCTCAAACTGAATAAAAATCACCGCCATAAGTCTAGCAAGATCCCTGATACTTTCAACGAAAACGCTAATTTTAACAAGTAATCGAGGAAGAAAAGAAGACACTAATTTTAACAAGTAATCGAGGAAAAAAAGCAAAACCTGGAAAAATTCGCTACTGAGGAAATATTTCAAAAATCAGAACAGCAAAAGCTCAGCTGAGGTACAATTACTGAATTCCCACATCCAAGCGACCAGCTTTTCAAAGATTCGACGAATAAATCCGGAATTACAGAGAAATTACACAATCAAAACCGAGAGAATCAGTAACTCATCAACTTATCACTTCTCAAACCCTAAAAACCTCGAGACGAAAGATTTAAACCCGAAATTCCTCACCTTAGCCGCCACACAAAATCCAAACGAAAGACAGAATCTTTCAAGTAAGACTCACTTTCTAAGATCAAAAACGCCAATTCGTCAATAGAAAAAACAAAATTCAGCGAAACCAAAACTTGGTTGATATGAAGGAAACAAGCTGCGAGCAAGCACCTCCCCGACCGAATCTTCCAAGCTCTTCAAGAATTCCAGAAGACCAACCGAGAAAAAAACCCTAACCCTAAAAGGACCCCTTTGAATAGGCCAAGCCACCAACAGTGATCAAAAGCGGAGCGAGCGATCGAGATAGGGATTGGGGAACAGCGACTTCGAACTCAACTGTTCCCGAATAAACCCTAGAAATTACGCCATCTCCGGCCACCTTCATCTCAAAGAATCCATTCCCTCTACGATCAAAATTCTAAAACTTTTCTGGAGGACCCAGAAAGAAAAAATCCACTTCGAAAAAGGGAGACAAAAGCGATCAGTTCTCACTTCTACGGAGGTCTCCCACTAAAGTCTGTAGAACTCGAAACACGAAATACAACCATTTTACCCTCCGTACTCTCCGGGCTGTCATTCTCCGAGGGATAACCGCATTTTTGCACCGTCGGATCGACATCGGACGGCTACGCAAGGTCCAATTATCATGGCCCAAGAATCTGACCAGTAGCGGAATGAGGGGTATTTTGGTCATTCAGCAGCTGGTTTGCGGTAGATTTCCGCAAACCGCCAACCGGAGTTAATGAGATTATTTTTAACTACACGAGGTAAATTTTTTTATATCGGACCTTACCCTTTCGGGTTAGAGGTCCATTTCCGGGAATTTGGTGGTAAATCTGCTGACCAAGACAGACCGGAACACTAGTACTTACTGCACTAAAAGACGAATTTATCCCTTATACCTTTTCTGAAATACACTTATTTTATAAACTAGAAGGGTAATTACGTCATTTTGGCCGAACAATGGTAACCCAAGGGACAGTTACGGCCCAACCACCCCACTTCGTGCTCTGGCCTTCGGGCCACGCGTCGACTGCGTAGTATTCCGGGTGGGGACCACGTGTACTAGCTTTCCAACACGTGGCGGACGACGCGGGCTCGATGGGGACCGTAACGGCGGAGAGACGGCGCCGTTAGCGCTGTCGCTGGGCGGGGTGGCAGCTAGAATGTAGGGGGACACGGGGACGGGGACCGCCACGTGGGTAGAACGGGCAGGGTCGGGACCCGGGCGGCCGCCAGAGGCAATAGTATATTGACACGTGTGCGAGCTGGGTCCTCGGGAAGAGGGGAGACCGCTCACGGCGGTGGGAACCCCGGGGCCGCTAGACGACAGTAGAGGCGACGTGCCGGTCTCTAATAAGTAACGCGTGTGGTTTGCTGGATTTGGTTTGATTTTGTCGTTTAGCGGGATCCGCGTGAGCCATGCATATTGACTTGGATGCGGATCGAGGGAGTTGACCGCGTAGATTTGGATGTGGACGGGGACTCGGAAGTAAGCTTGACTTGATCATTGATGGGCATTTGATTAATTGCAAGTTGATGAGGTTATGTAATCGTGTTGCGTTAAGGTCAGATTTGAGAAATTCAAAAGTGGGATTAAATGATATGAATGGAAGAGTCCAGCTTGATTCATAATTTAGTTATGGGGGTAGCCAAATCTAGGTTAAGCTATATAATTCAAAGTTTAGTTGGGAGCATAAGGGAATTGAACTAATGTTACTGGATATCTACTAATGTTGCCTAGAATGTTCAAAGAATAACTAAGTTCATGCTAATAGATTATTTATTTTTGGTAGAGCAAGCTACTTGACTTCTTCAAAATATTTTTTTCCCTGCATTTACAAAATTCTTGGAACTCATTAGTGCAAAACCAATAACTCAAGAAACTACCGCACAATGTTGGGTGTGATTGATCATGACCTAAAATATCTAGGTATCTAACTTTTTAAAATCAGAATTATGCTAGATCTTTCATTATCATATCAAATAGATGAAAGATAGAGGCTATTGTAAAAAGTTAATCAAATTTAGGAAGGAAGCATAACAACTGAGAATGCACATTTTCTGTTGCCATATAGCTAAAGTCCAGTGAGTTTGAATGCTTCACAACTACAATTCAGATAAAAAAAAATAATTGTGAAATCAAAGTCTTTTGTCATGTACTCAGTTGATGCATAAGAGACCTCGAAAATATTTATTTTTTAATGTTGAAAGAAAATTAAATTTATTTAACATTAATTAGAGTTTCCTCTATGAGGGAGCCTACTGCTATTTCTCTATATTTTTCTTTCTAAGAAAGATCTCTCTTTTCGGTTGATAGAAGTTGAGGCCAAATATAATTACCATGTTTGCCACCAAAATAACAAAATATTTCATATAACGCACCACTATGTTTTAGTTTTTTTTTTATAATTAGAAGCATCCAACAATGTTCAAATTTTCCAAGATCAAGATCAAAATATCAAGGATCTGAATTTATATAATATTATGTTGCATTTTAGGATACTGCCAATATGTTTACAGTTTATTTTGAGAAAACTTGACGCATACACAATGGCCGAGAAAACCATTCCAAGTCCTTATATTGTTTATCTTACTGAAATTGTCAATCACATGGGATGTTGAGAAACCACTTGAGCTCTTGATTTTCTCTAGTAGTTAGTACAGCCAAGGCTTAAAGAACATCATCGAATTGATAGGCATAATTAAACCATTTGTTCTAACCATTACGGGAATGAATCGCATATGTTGGTTTAGAATTGCTCCGGAAATGGAATGTATAAGGGCCATTTGGTTGTTTTTCTTTGTAGTTCTAACATGTGATAGCCACCTTTGCTTCAACTTGAAAAATAATTAAGGTTCAGAAGGATTTTGATCAATTGCTTGTCCAACTTCATTTCCAAAGTCACCTGCATCAAAACTGAGAACATCTACCAACTTTATTTTCATTAATGTTGTTTCTTTGCATCAAGCCTTTCCAAATGAATTGAAATGAACAAAACCACCTTTTTTATCCTCTTTTCTTTTTTCATTTTCAGAATTTTGTTCAATAAAAAACATTTGAGATGAACTATGTTCTAAGCCATGAAGATGACTGTGAGCTTCATGACTTTGAACAGACTGTGTCATGGTAAGAAGGGACTAAAATGCTTAAGCATCTGTTGTTACAAAGTTCTCGTGCCAATATATGCTTGAGACCTTGTAACAAAATAAAAATTAAAAGCTGAAAGAGCATCATATGTGACCACATATTTTAAGATATACTCATTTTTTATCTAAAAAGTCATTCTTTTTTAAAGCAATAACATTTGTTGTGTCGATTGAGATTCTCTTTTTTGGAAGAGCTTTGATTGAAGGCTTCTTCCAAGGCTATCCAAAAATCATCTACCGTAGCACCTAGCAAATTGGGCCCAATCCAATTGACCGGCCCAGTCACTTTGGTCCAACTAAAAATAATATTTGGCATGTGCTGTGCACGTGCTTGAGAGAAGAAGAGTCCCAATGGAAGTGTTCTTTCTCCTCGTGATAGTCGAACAGAATCTGACTCCAGGTCGGATTCCGATCGCATCCAAGCTCTATTTAGAGCTCCTCCCCCCTCATCCCTCTTCCACTTCACTAAAGAACCCAGTCATCGTCGGATTCCCCTTTGATTTCTTCCACGACCGTCGACCATGTAGTCAATGTTGTTACCGCTGCCATTCGCCATCGGAAAGCTAGATAAGAACTCGGAAATCCTTCGATAACCCTTCTCTCCCTCTTCCATGACCTTTAGAGGCTTGTTTTCGGCCAGTCATCACCAAAATTTGGCTAAGAAGAACGGATGCTCTGTTTCCTCTATTTTTTGTGAAAATCTGTCTTCTTCTTCTATTTTCTGGCAAGTTCCGCTACCGGTTCTTATCTTCGAGGCCTTCCTCTGTTCTTCCACAATGACCTATGGTCATGGCCGGAGATCCGACTATCGGATTTACTATTTTGTGACTTGAGGGGTTGGAACCCCTGTTTTTGACGATTTTTTGATGCTGCTGGCTGCCGATCGCCATCGGCCGCCGACCGCCTGTTAGCTAAGCCTTGCTGCCTCCTGCCGTTGTCGGGGCTAGCCACCACGACTGCCCCTTGATTTGATCGAAGAGGATAGATGGACTCTCTTCTATTTTGGGGAGGAAGAAAAGTCACTTTTCTCTCTCCCTCTTCTCTCCTCTCTCCTCTCTCTTACTCTTTTCTTACTTTCTCTCTCTTATTTTTCTCTCTCTTCTCCATGATTTTTCTCTCAACAAAGTTTTTCTCTCTTGATTCATGTCGAGACTTGTTAATTGATCTAGGTTGATCGTGCCATTGACAACCAAACCCAGACTCCTAATTGAACTTAGACTGAGATTCTTATCACTGAACTTTCTCTCACTACTAGATTTTCTCTCTTTTCTCTCTCTAGGGTAGTTGGATCCAGTAGAACTTGTTCATAGTGATTTTAAATTGACCTTGGGGAAGGTCCTGATTTAGGGTCGTTGGGCAGCGTATTAGCCTACGTTGGCTCCTGCCAAACACTGCTAGATTTGATCGTCCCAATCTTTATTAAACCATTTGTACCCTAATTTGAGCATGATTTGATGAATTTCACTTCGATCAGACCGACCGGGATGTCGGGCACTCCCTTTTGGTTAGCCCTATAAGGATGTTGGAATTTAGAATTTTTATTTTCTTATGATGAAATTTCAATGAAAGGTATAATTTTGAAATATTAGGCTATGGAAGGATTTTCGAGATTAATAGATCTGCTAGTTGGATTGCGTTCCCAAGGTAAATAATGTATTACTTTTTCTAAGTTTATTAGCAATCATTAAATTATTATATTCATGAATTTGAGTAGTATTATTCATGATGCACGAATTTGATATATAGTATATTGTTATGCAATATATTATTTTGGAAGGTTACGACGAAATGTGATCTTATTATAGATTTGATCGATTGATTTTGACACCTCATGATTTTAAAATTGAAATATAAAATCTAGAATTTTATGAATTTTGACCTAGCTATGTTGAGGACCCCGCCAATGAGGGCTAATACGTTGGCACATAATTTTGTCTTGAAGGTCGTGTCCAAGATGATTGTAACATACCATCAGCAAGCCAGTGGTTCTGAAGAACTTTGTTGCAAGATGATGCGCAACTCACCACAAGAAGTTATGTCGGTGTTATGACGCTACCACATAAAATATGTGGTCATAGCTCATGATCGATAAGATGAATTGACTATTTGAAAGAATATAAATTCATGATGAACAGAATTTAATATTTTAAGATGGATTTGATTTATATATTAGTACTACATATATGCTTATTTTCTATAAATTATTATCTATCTGATTGTCTAATTTATTTAGCTAAGTGATCATTATTTACTAGGCTGTTTAACTCATTATACGATTTTTTATTTTTTCTTACAGATTCGGAGAACTAACCTACCAGAATTTTTAATATGGAAGAGCGCCTAGAAAAAATATGGCAAAAGTTATCTTAGATTAAAATTTATTTAAATTAATATTTTATTCTAGACTAATGTTAAAATTGTGAGACATCATAAGTTGAGTTAGTTAATGAAATAAAGTTTGCATATTATTAGTTAAATTGTTTCACTGCATATTTATGATATTATGTTGAGATGTTTTGTATGCTTGTGGGGAGAGTTTTTTATGAGTATGCAACAATTGATGCAACCTCCGACTCACGATCTCAAGTCGGGGGTGTGACAGTTAAAATGGTACCAGAGCATAAGTGGATAAAATCTAAAACAAAAAAATATGACATAGAATGAGCGTAATTGGATAGACACTAGGGATATTGGGACGTACAACTATATCAATTGCATCGTAAGCTACTTTAAAGATATTTTATTAAGCCTTGTGATTATGTATGAAAAGGTTACTAGGGAATCATGATAAAATTTATTTATGAGGTTTGATACATGATGAAAAGTTGGGCAATATATGAATCAAGTTATAATTAGTTAGATTTGGATCTAAATTAAGTGCAAGAAGATTGACCGTGGAATATTATCAAGCATTGTGATTATTTGTTATTTAAGTGAACTCGAAAACTCAAAAATTAATATGGAGCTATACTGTGATATTACTTAATTTTGAAGATAATTTTTAAAGACAAATTAAGATACATTTATACGAGGTTATTTAAGATTTGGGACTATGAAATATTTTTTTATGGTACCCTTGGAATATTCTTCAAAGTTTGAATCTGTATGTGGATTATGAATGAAACTAGCATGTAGAAGAAAATATGCTGGGTGATATCGCAAAAAAGATTATTTTCTTATTGAAGAATTGATTTTATGTTGAGATCATTAAGTATTCATCTTGGTGGATTATTAATAATTTATATCACCATCTTTGGATCCAAATAATAGATCTTATTTATGTCTATCGTATGTGGTGTGTAATAAACTTCAATTCAAAATTTGAATTTATAGGTTAGTCTAGGGATCTTTTACCCAATGTTATTGAGATTGCTGATGAAATCTAATTTTATAGAAAGAATTTGAATTTTTGAGGTTTCCATAATTATCATAGAATATTTTTGATAGATGCTAAAGATCTCGATGAAGAAAACTCTAGAAAAGATGATTGAGTCAATTTTACTCATATCTATTGATTTAAGGTCTTCTAACTTAGTGGAGCATTGAGAAAATTCTTTTGGTTGTCTTTACTTGTAAGAGTTTGACTTGGAATTGTCTAGTTGAGTTGATAAGAGGATTAAGATTCAATTGGCTCAAAGGTTAATCTAGATGGATGTGCTCGAGGTAAGTTAGGAAACGAGAATCAAAGGTTCCTTTTTAGACTTTACCTAAAAATTAAAATTTTGGATCTTTTTAGTTCATAATACAAAGTAATATTTTGATCAAAAATTATTAGTGAATCCAAAGGATTTGGTGGATTAAATCAGAGTGCACAACGAAAATATAGTGGACTAAATTATTTTTTTGCTAAGTTGGTCAGAAGTAGTATCTCATTAATTTGGCAAGTTTTAATAACAAAAGAATTGATTTGTTTTCTGGTATAGTAGGATATTCCTTGATAAATGAAAGGACAGTGTTTTGATTTTTTTGGATGCCGCTGCACTATCTTAGGTTCCCCAATTTTACGTTGTGCTAAGAAATTTATTAGCATCTTGAGACTAGAATTAATGGATCATCAATTTTTGATCTTAGATCTGGAATATCTTAGTGTATACTTGTTTCCTCCTAAATCTGAAGATTGCACTTCGTCAATTAATATCAACCTTCCATCTGATTGAAAAAATAGGGTTATCAAACAATTTTGATGAATATTCTGCAAGGGGTGGATTAGAGTTGTTTATAATCTAATCTTGTGATAGATCAATTAATCAAGAGCAATTGATATTTTGACAAAAAAACTTGATATTCTTATTCAGAATTGAGATGTTGATAAGAGAAAAGCCTAATTTAGATCATCTACAAAAGAAATCAAATCTCGAGATATTGGACCTTATTCTTATTATAAGAACTAATGATAAAGTTGTATTGATAATTAGAATTATTGAAAACTTGAGGATGAGATTAGAACTAAGTATCTATAACTTTTTGAAAGTGCAAGAAAGAAAAATTTTGTGGATGAATTTCTTTTTAGGGGGGAGATGTAAAACCTAGCATACTGAGTCCGGCCCACTTGACTGGCCCAATCACTTTGGCCCAACAAAAAAAAAAAAATTGGCGCGTGGCACTCATGTGCTTGGAGAGAAGAGGACTCCTAATGGGAGTCTTCTTCCTTCCTGAGATGGTCGAACGGAATTTGACACCGGGTCGGATTTCGTTCATGGCCGAGCTCTACTTAGAGCTCCTCCCCTCTCATCCCTCTTCCACTTCACTAGAGAATCTAGCCATCACCAGATTCCTCTTTGATTTCTTCCGTGGCCGTCGACCGTGTCAATACTGTTGCTGTTGCCATTTGCCACTAGAAAGCGAGGTAAAATTTCAAAAATCCTTAGATAGCCCTTTTATCCCTCTCTTGTGACCTTTGGAGGTTTGTTTTCAACCGGTGATCGCTGAAATTTGGCCGAGAAGAATAGGTATTCTGATTTTCCTATTTTTGTTAAAACCGGCCTTCTTCTTCTATTTTTCGGTAGGCATCGCTGCCAGTTCTTGTCTCTAAAGCCTTCCTCCGTTCCTCCACAACAGCCTGTGGTATCCGACCATTGGATTTGCTGTTTAATGACTTGACGGGTGGGAATTGTTTTTGACTTTTTTTGACGCTACCGGCTGCTAGTCGCCGTAGGCCGCCAATCGCCTATTGGCTGAGCCTTGATGTCTTCTACCATTGTTGGAGCTAGCCACCACAGCCCCTAGATCTGACCAAACAGGAGAGACAGACTCTCCCTATTTTGGAAAAGAAGAAGAGTCTCTCTAATTTCTCTCTACAAAATTTCTCTCTCTTGATTCAAGGCCAGACATGTTAATTGATCTAGGTTGACCATGCCATTGACAACTAAATCTAGACCCCTGATTGAACTCAGACTGAGATTCTCTCTCTCACTGGACTTTCTCTCTAAACAGAACTTTCTCCCTCTACTGAACTTCCTCTCTCTTCTTTCTCTAGGATAGTTGGATCAAGTAGGGACTCTTCACAATGATTTTGAATTAAGTCTGGTGAAGGGTCCTAATTTAGGATCGTCGAGCGGTGTGTTAGCCCCGCCCTGCCCATGTCAAATACTGGTAGATTTGATCGCTTCGATCTTTGTTGATCCATCTGTACCCTAATTCGAGCATGATTTGATGAATTTCACTTTGATTGGACCGACTGGCATGTCGAGCACTCCCGCTTGGTCAGCCTTATGAGGCTATTGGAATTTAGGTTTTTTATTTTATTATGATGAAATTCTAATAAAAAGTATAATTTTGGAATAGGGGGGAGCCTGTCTCTCCCTTTTCTCTTCTAATCAAAGGGCGCAGTAGCCATGGTGGCCAGCCCTAATGACGGTGGCCACAGGTGGCTCGTCGGCCGCTGCCTCGCCGGCGATGGTGGATGGTTGGCATAAGGAAAAAGGAAAGAAGATCAATCTACACCACCCACCTTTAAACTCTTCAAATCTACCCTTTACCGTGGCTATCTCCCTAACCACAGTCACACAATTACAGGGATCCTCAAGGGAAGTGCAACTCGTCCTATTCTGGAGGCCTGCAATGGCGAAATCTGGAAGATAGGATGCCGAAACACGGCACCCCTATTTCGGATAGATCCCAGCGACTCGTTGGCTCAATTTCAAGGTTGCAAAGGCTAGAAAATTGGGAAAAGAAAGATAAGGAATAGACAACACTCACCTCGGTCCGGCAAGGTTTTGACTGCTCCTTCTGACGACGCATCGAGGAAGAAGATCCAAGAAGAATGCTTGGAATTGGCAGCGATCTTTGGTGATTCCCGTGGTGGAACTCAAAGGAGGAGAAGAAGGCCTCAAATAGATGATTCTCGAGGTTTTGGATAAACTCAACTCGCCCTAGGACTCTTAGAGTCCGACGAGATCGGAGGAGGAAGAAGACTCTGATGGGGAGTCTTCTCCTCCATCCATCGCATGCAAAAGGCACATTCAATGCTAATTGGGCCTGGCCTCTTCAGGCCAGCCCACAATTCTAAGGGCTGGGATGGGCTGCTACATAGAAATTTATAGCAACTCCAAACTTTCTTCGGATTGTGTCATGGCCCTCTTAGAGAAGTCAAAACTATCTTAGCTAGTAACTCCTCTATGCTCTTTTCTCTAGCCAAGAATAGTCAGAGCATTGGGGTAAGCAGCAGTGAGTAGCTATCGCAGTCAACTAGCATAGGCGAAAGACAAAGAGTTGGAAGTGGATCAGTAGTCTTCTAGACTCCCTGATTTGGTGTGGATAGGGAACCCCCATCTACCCCCCTTCTCTTTCCTTCTCCTAAACCTATCTCTTTCTTTCCTTTATCTCTTCTCCTTTCTTCTTCCCCCATTTCCCTCTCTCTCACCCACTCTCCTCCCTTTTGTTCCATCCTGCATCATCCCTATCCATCCTCTTTTCTCTTCCCTCCTCTGCCTTTTTCCTTTCCTTCCTTTTAGGTTCCCTCTTGCACCTCTCTCCCCTTGCTTCCCATCCATTCTCTCTTCTCCTAATATCTCTTCTCTTCCTTCCTTTCCTTAGATTATGGCCTACCTATTGCCTTACTTTGCTAGCGTCTGTGCAAAGGTGAAATCCAAAAAGATGATGAGCCTTCATAGGGGGCAGAAAGGATTGTCCTGCCTAGGACAGGGGACTACCCCATTCCGGCTAAGCAGACCTCAGCACTGACCAGGTCGAACCACGGTCCCTCTAAGAGCCAGTCCGATCTCGAATTTTGCCAAAGATTCAGCCGACCTCATTCGGATCTCTCCAACCTTTTTCGGATCTCTCCACTGCTACGACTTGCAGCAACCTCTTCTGGTGCTTATAATGACGTTCCGGGTTCAAGCTTAGGGCACCCTGCTGCGTCGACTGCAGGGATAAATGACGACGCGCCCGAGCCCGAGGCGCCCCATACGACAATGAGCCCCAGCCAAGTTCGGGGTGCCCCATACGGCGATGCGCCCTGGCTCGAGCTCGGGGCGCCTTGCTGAGCAGACCTCAAAGTCAAGGAAGCCAAGCTGACCTCATCGAATATTTGTTGTGGCCCCCATGTCGGCCGGACCTCAGCGCCCTGCCAAGTAGGCAAGGCCGACCTCAGCCCCCGTCGAAGGCCGAGCTGACCTTGATCCCCGCCAAAGGCCTAGCTCATCTCGCCCAGTACGCATCGCGGCCATACCCTGCAGCAATCTCACCGCACTATGCTTTGCTTGATGGCCACGCTAAGACACGTCGATAAAGGACTACGCCTTGCTGCCCTAGCCATGCCTGCTGACAAGGGCCATATCCTGCGGCACACGCCAATGCCATACTTCACGTAGAGACAGCTCAAACCGTATGCCTCAAGTAGGTTGTGGCTGCGCACCACCTGGCTAGTGCCATCTCCTTTCATGATGAGGACGGGTCATATCTCCGCCACCTAAGCACCTATGCGGGGACTATAAATAGCCCCATCAGGTAACGCTTGAGGACATTTTAGCTAACAAAAATTTCACGCTAACTTAAGCATCGGAGGACCCTCACCGAAATCACCGGTGAGGCTTTGTGCAGGTTTATCGGCGTCCAGCAGGCGGAGTCCCTTTACCGACTCAACCAGCAGCTCCCCTGACTCCTCCGGCGTGGTCACCCTCGGGCCAAATTTGAACCACAACAAGCCTGGTTTGCAAAGACATGGGATGAGAGGTAGGTTGAGGTAGTGTGGGCATCAAGGATGATTATTTTCTAAAAGACACCAACAACAATAAACTAAAATTTCTTGCACAAGAATTTATGGGGACGAAGTGGAAGGGGAGGAGGGTGATGGTCAACAAGCAATCACACCAAATAAACCGCACAAAGGGAAGTAAGTATTGTAATGGAGTGAAGTCATCGGTAAATATGAAGTAGTAGGAGAGGGGAGGGATGATAGTGATAGAGTAGTTGCTATGTTGAACCTTAATTTAAGATAGAGGACTAGCATGATTTTATGAAATTCAAATTTTGAAATTTGAACTTGGTTGTGAAAATAGTGTAGCGTTATGCTACTCGATGTAGATTAAATGTGCCAGTCTAGGATCTAGAATAAACACTAATTAATTCAAGCAATGGTAGTGGAAGAAAGAATTTGAGAGAAAAAAATAAATTTATTCAAAAAAGTAAAGGTTGAAATAATAAGTCCACTTTTGCTCTCACAAAGAAGCCTCATGCATCTCCAAAACTTCTCTCTCCACTCTATGATGTCTCAAAAAATTCTTTCCTACTGTTCTTCACATAACTCTCTCCCCCTCTCAATAAAACCACATACTCTCTTCCACTGATAAACAAAAACATCACCATCTCTCACTAAAAAACAAACTCGAATATATTGAGCTTGTGGTTCAATCTAACTTAACATAGACTTGAATCCTAAAGTCATTAGAACTAATGACCAACTAAACACAAATCCTAATAAGACTAGGACTTGGCAATGAATATGAAAACTCCCCCTTATTGCAAAGTCCATACTGATAATATTGAATATAGCAATGTTGTGAAAAGCTACAATAGCCATTACTAATATTACCAAAGCAACAACAAAATGCAATGACTTGTCAACAATTAAACAATGCAACTCCTTTATTGGCTCGAAGAATAAACCTTCACCAGCACGTCCCCTCTAATACATGTGACAAAATGGATGATGTCCTCCAGCTCTTTAGTGCCAAGATTCTATCGAGTATCTAGCTTACACCATTGAATATTCAGTTACCAGTTGCAATCACACCTCTTCAAAGTATCGGCCATTACCTATACACATGAAATCAACAGCAAACAACTTTAGCTCTATTCACATGCATCCAGTTGAGTAGCTCTCTATATTTGCATGCAATGGGCTCTTACATGTGAAATCAAATCCTTATATACTAGAGTCTTCTAACTATTCGAACACTAGAGTAGTTTTAAAATTAATTAGCGCAGCAAAAGCCTTGTCGAATACCAAGGCATAATATGAATCATCTATGCCAAGCATTTTCTTTTGATGCTTGATCTCCAAAGCTGCATCAAAAGCTCTTCAACCGCATGGATGACAATTCTCCCAAAGAAACATCAATATCTTGAAAAGCTTCAGCATAAGACTCTTTTAATTCCTCAATATAGAGCTCTATAACTAGATCAACTGCAACATCCCTTGAATCATCGTGAGCAATTTCAAAATCAACTATTCTTCAATCACAATCTCTTCTAAACTTGATATAGTATCTATCTGCTCGAGCTTGTTTTGCTTCATTTTTTTTTTAGACTTGATTAATCCTTGAGCTAAGTGACCTTGCCATTCTCAATATCTTCCAAACTTGATCCAGTGTCTAATTGATTAAGCTCCTCTTACTTTAGATCTTTATCTTTGAACTCCTTTTTTTTAGATTTTCAGAAAAGTTTCGAACTAAAATCCACTTTCTAGGTAACTTTTGTTTGAGATGTCTCATCTTGCTGGATCTTGAATAAATAGCTGTAAGAATATATCATACTTTCTTCAGCTCTTTTATATTGTGAATATGGAGATGATTCTCTCTATCAACTATAGCTTGAATAATCCACATTGTTTTCTTAAATTTCAAGTTCTACTTTTTTCTCACAACTTGTTTACCAAAAGTATCTCTCGGCATCATCTCTGATTCTTTCAAGATATTCCACAAAATTTTGTTCCATTAGATATACTTTGACTATAAACTTTCAAATTAGATAATACGTGTTGTTCACCTTAGGGAGATAAGTGGTGGCAGCAAAAGTTGATGAGGTCAACCATCATGATCCGAATATTGAATCACAGTAGAGTTTACATGTTGCAAACACTTGCACAATGAATTACTGGAAGCTTTAAAATTATGCTGAATTACAAACACACGAACTACTTGAAAGTTAATCCTTGGTTTTTCGGTGTTTAGCATGCTGATTTTTTTTTTTTTGAAAACCATGGCTGAACTTGATCGAGTTGCCTACGTACCCCTTCACAAGGGGGATCAAGCCACACATAGTTCCTTTTAAGTTTAAAAAATGCAGCAGAAAAATGAATCAAACAATTTAATTCATGCATGCTTACAAGATCAAATCTAGAAATCAGCACACTAAGAGGATTATGCCAGAATCGTTTAAACAATTATGCTAAAACTTTTATGCATGATTAACTATCAGATCTGAAACTTAAGAACTCTATTCCAATTAATCTCCGAATATCCATCGAATAGATTCTGGAGATATCTCTGTGAGGAGCCCCAAAAGAGGGTAAAACCTCGGAAAATCGGACCTAGACCTTGACACCATAATGATTAATGCTAGATTAATACCTTTTATGATGGATAAAAGTTGTGGATCTGATCCTTGACTTCGCAGCCACGCACATGATTGGCCTCTACGAGAAGTACACGTGAAGTCCTGAAGGATTTTCTTCCTCAACAGTGCTAGCAGCTGCAGAACACTTGAAGGCTAAAATCTGCTCGCCGGGATTTAATCAACTCTTGATCAATCGTCTTGAAGCAGATGGAGATGAGCTTTGTAAGAAAAGTAGAGGACTCAGATATGATCTTGAATCTTCTAGATATTCATCCTGAAAAACCTAGCTAGAAGGAAGAAGGAAGAGGAGATGTGGCATGTGGAAGAAGAAGGCAGCATTCCTTGTTATATCCGGCCACCATGTTTTGATCCCTTTTAATGCCAATCATCAAGGCATTCAAATTCGAAATTCAAGTCCTCTAAATCTCATTTAGTTGGCGCATGATCAGGATAAGAACAACCCAAATCAGATCCTAACTAAAAGGGCTATTTGAATTTAAATTCAAATTCATGCGCAAGAGGGAGTGATGCAGAATTCCATGCGGCAAGGCAAAAGACTTCATATTTTCAAACTCACCTCTTGAAATTCGAATTTAATCCATTAAAAAACTCATACGCCACCTTGGCTGATGGTTTGAGTGATTAAAATCATTTAACACATTGCTTAATGTTTGAATTTAAATTCAAACACCAAGCAATGTCGCCAAGTGTCAAGCAATGGGTTCATGCGCCATGCATTAATTTTGGGTTATTTAAAATTCATGAAATCCAATTCCATGTCACCACTAATTGCCACGTCATCTGAGCCTAATCCACTTGGGTTGTACCTAATCAAATTTGGTCAAACCCGGATTAAAACAAAGCAATTTGGTTGAACCCAATTTAATCAGGTCAGGCCCTGATTGAGCTCAAATTGAATCCAATTAAATTTTGGCTCATCCAAACTCAATCAAATTGAATAAATTACTTTGTGTTGGACCTAATCCAATTAGGTCAATCCCCAATTAAGCACAAATTAATTTAAAATTAATTTGATCAGCTTAAGTCCTTTTGGTTCTGACCTAATCCAATCAGGTCAAAATCCTGATTGAGCCCAAAGTTGATCCAATTCAATTTGGCTCATCCTTAGCGCAATTACTCAATCAAATTGAGTTTATTAGTAATTTAATTACTAATTAATCCTCCAATAATTACTTTAATTATTTTATAAGATAATTTGCCAATCAAATTGACCAAATTATCCCCGAATGATTCTTAATCATTCATCAACCTTCTTAATCAATCAGGAAACTTCTATGCGTGTGACCTCATAGGTTCGAACCTAAGTCGGAAGTACAGGAACGACTTTCTACACTAATCGATGTGACTATCTAGCAATGGTACTCGACGTCCGGATAGGCCGAATATATGCGAAACAAATATTCTAGAACCCTGAACAATAGTTACTGTATAATTCATCCCTTTGACTCCTAATGCCAGGATGACTTAGAGCTCACTGTCAACCCTATAATTAGTACATCCATTATGTGATTAATTTTAGATATCCCGTGACTCTTCACTGGGATTACCTTGGCCAAGTTTTTGCTAAATTAATCACAAGACATTATCTCTTCTTTTCAGGAGTGGTCAATTTCATCTTGACTCACAACTAACTACGCAAGTACTTGACTGCACCCAGTGACCTTCCGTCACTGAATTAGAAATTCAGATAGTCCGGTACCAAAGTACAGTGAGTTGCTTGCTAATCACTGTAGTGATATCAGGTCTGAGGGATACTTATACCCATATCCACTCGGAACATCTCTCGACAGTAGAGTGTTCCAAAATTGGTCATGTTCAGTGAAATGTACTCCTACACTTCATCTGTGTGGTATATCAGTATCTCCACACTTCTTGGTTAAGAGGACAACCAACGTATATGTCACACAACGACCTAATCTCGATAATGCTGTCGTTCTTGTAACAACATATCATTTGGTCGTGAACTGGTTTAAGGACTCGAAGATAAATCCTCCTTTATCATTAATAAGTCCTAAGTACTTCATCATGTAAGAGTTCATTTGAAGATGTAAAATGATGAATAATGCTAAAAAATACTTTATTAATTTGTCAATTCATTTACAAAATTCAATCACCAACATGCTGACGATTGACATTTAGGATATAATTCCCAACAACTCCCACTTAGCCTAAAGCCAATCGGCACAGTATCTAATACCTATCTTCGACTTATGTTCGTTGAACTCTTTGATGCCGAGGACTTTGGTAAATAGATCAGCTAGATTTTCTTTTGTGTCAATCTTCTTAAGATCAATATCACCTCGTTCGACGATCTCTCAAATCAGGTGGTAGCGACGTAGAATATGCTTGGTCCGCTGATGTGCTTTGGGTTCTCTTACTTGAACTATGGCTCCAGTGTTGTCATAAAATACAGGCACTGGACCATCAATGGAGGGTGTCACTCCAAGCTCGGTGATGAACTTCCACAACCATATAGCTTCCTTGGCGGCATCAGATGCTGCGATGTATTCTACTTCACATGTAGAATCTGCCACTGTATGTTGCTTGAAACTCTTCCAGCAGATAGCCCCACCCTTAAGAGTAAAGATATATCCCGACACGCTCTTGCTATCATCTTGATCTGATTGAAAACTTGAATCGGAATATCCCTCAAGTTTTAAGTCAGAATCACCGTAGACAAGCCACTGGTCTTTAGTATTTCTCAAATACTTAACGATGGTTTTTACAACCTTCCAGTTGCTACCTGGATCAGACTGGTATTTGCTCACTACTCCTAATGAGTATGCCACGTCTGGTCTAGTACATGTCATGGCATACATTATAGATCCCACTACCGAAGCATATGAAATTCTATCCATACTCTCTCTTTCTTGAGGAGTTGTCAGACAATCCCTCTTAGAGAGGTTAATTTCATGGCCCATCGGAAGATAGCCTTTCTTGAAATTAATCATGCTGAACTTCTTCAGCATAGTATCAATGTACGTAGATTGGGATAATTCGAGCAATATTCTAGATCTATCTCTATAGATCTTCATCCCTAAAATGTAAGATGCTTCTCTCAAATCTTTCATGGCAAATTGAGATGATAGCCATACCTTTATTCCTTTTAATGTAGGAATGTCATTTTCGATTAAAAGAATGTCATCCACATACAAAATAAGGAATATAATAACTGAACAATGTGCCCATTTATAAATGCAAGGTTCCTTTTCATTCTTAATAAAGCCATACGTTTTGATCACCTTATCAAAGCGTATGTTCCAACTTCGAGAAGTTTGTTTTAATCCATAAATGGATTTTTGAAGCTTGCACACCTTAAATTTATCTACAGATATAAAACCTTCAGGTTGCATCATATACACCTTCTTTTCTAAATCTTCATTTAGAAATGCGGTCTTTACATCCATTTGCCAGATTTCATAGTCTAAATGTGCTGCTATCGCAAGCATAATCTGAATGGACTTGAGCATTGCCACGGAAGAAAATGTCTCGTTATAGTCAATACCATAACGTTGGCGATATCCCTTGGCAACCAGCCGGGCTTTATAGGTCTCTACATTTCCGTTTGTGCCCGTTTTCTTTTGAAAATCCACTTGCACCCAATGGGTTTAATCCCTTCAGGTGGATCAACTAATGTCCATACATCATTGACCTTCATGGATTCCATTTCGGATCGCATGGCTCCAAGCCATTTATCAAAGTCATACCTCTGCATTGCATCCATATATGTGATCGGATTCTCATCGTTTTCATCAAGCTCGATAGGATCCCCGTTCCGGACCAAGAAACTGTAGTATCTGTCCGGCTGACGTGGTACTCTACCCGATCGCCTTAATGGTGCGTCTAATATGGGTTCTGGATTTGATCTAATCAAATCCAACTCGACTGATTCAGTAGATGGTGTCGGATCTTCTACATGTTGAACTTCTCTAAGCTCAACATTAGAGCTATTACTTCCTTCTTCAAGAAATTTCTTCTCTAAAAATACAGCTCTATTGCTTACGAACAACTTTTGTTCTTCAGCAAGGTAGAAGTAATATCCTTTAGTTTCTTTAGGGTAACCAACAAAAAAATATTTGACAGACTTGGGTTTAAGTTTGTCTGTCTTCAAACATTTGACGTACGCCGGACACCCCCAAACCCTAAGGTGAGAGAGTACCGGTTTCCGTCCCATCCATATCTCATGTGGTGTTTTATTCACAGATTTACTTAGAACCTTATTAAGTATATAACAGGCTGACTCAAGTGCATATCCCCAAAAGAATATGGGCAGATCAGCAAACCCCATCATGGATCGAACCATGTCTAATAGAGTTCGATTTCTCCTTTTTGACACACCATTATATTGCGGTGTACCAGGAGAAGTCCATCAGAAGAGAATCCCATTTTCTCCTAAATATGTCAAAAACTCACTGGAGAGGTATTCACCTCCTCGATCTGATCGAAGAGTTTTAATACTCTTTGCAGTTTATTTTTCTACTTCATTACAATATAATTTGAACATTTCAAATGATTCAGATTTATATCTCATTAAATAGACATAACCATATCTAAAAAAGTCGTCTGTAAACGTAATGAAATATGAATACCCACCTCTAGCATTTGTACTCATTGGCCCACATACATCAGAATGTACAAGGGTCAATAAATCACTGGCTCGTTCACCTTTTTCAATAAAAGGTGATTTGATCATTTTACCAAGAAGGCATGATTCACAGGTTGTCAATGATTCACAATCATTAACATCGAGGATTCCCTCTTTACTTAACATGTTCATTCTGTTCTTGTTAATATGACCTAGCCTATGATGCCAAAGGTAGACATCCGTGATATTATATATTCTAGGGCACTTATTTGATTTATACATTACATGAACAGGCTGTAACAAAATGTAAATGCCATTACTCAAAATTCCATTCATTACAACAACACCATTCCAAATGATATTGCAATAATCCTTTTTTATTGATATTCAATAAAAAACTTGGACAATAGTGACAATCACTAAGGATATTTATATGAGAGCTGAATTCAAGTTTAAGAATTCCTAAAGCTAGAACTGGAATTGGTCTTCCATCTCCAACATTCAGAAACCTTTCTCCTTCTTCAAATCTTTCACTGACTTGTATCCCCTCCAACGAATTGCAAATATTAAAAGGACTACCGGTATCCAATATCCAAGTCGAATTATCATAAATAGAAAATTTGCAAGGTGTTATCATATAAGTACCTTGATTGACAACTGATTGCCCACTTTTCTTAGGCCGGTTCGAATCGAGGGATGCAATGTAAAGAGGACAGTTCCTCTTCCAATATCCTTGCTTCTTACAGTAGAAGCACTCTGCCTTACTTTGATCAGCCTTCTTCTTCTTAGTCTGATTCTACTCAGCATGATGCACCTTTTTCTTTCAATTTTTATTTTTCTTCTTTTCTTTCTTAAAGGAACCATGACCCTTGGATGAACCTCCCACTAAGTTCACCGTCTTCTTAAGAAGTTGGTGATCATTCTCAAACGTCTGTAGTAACCCCAACAATTGGTGAGAATTCACTACAGGTTTTGTCATACGAAAATGAGTGAGAAAAGGACGGTATGATCTAGGCAATGAGTTTAGTATGGCATCCTTCCCTAATTGATCATAAAAGAAAAAGCCAAGAGAGCTTAGATGCTCGATCAACTCAATCATGTACAGTACATGATCAGTTATTGAGGTCCCATCTTTCATTCGGGCGCTGAAGATGGCACAACTAGTTTTGTGCCTCTCAACGTCGTCAGAAATGCCGAATGATTCATTCAACACTTGAATGATATCTTCCGGTTGCGTATTCTCAAAATGCCTACTAAATTCATCCCTCATTGCTGCCAACATGATGTATCAAACAGTGATCCGGTCACTGAGCCACTTCTGATAAGTGTCTCTGGCCGATCTTGATGCATTAGCAGCGGGCTGCTTTGGTGCTGGATCCGTTATCACATAAAGGATCTTCTCATGCTCTAGCACTATTTTCAGTTTCCTATGGCAATTATTGAAATTTGGATCAGTCAACTTGTCATTGTTCAACAATGAGCGAAGTGACAAATTAGTGACCATTTCTACATAAAATGAAAATTTGGCTATTAATATATGAATTGATTAAACTCAATAGGCTTGTACTTTAGTCTAAAGATACTCCCACTATTTTATACAAATTAGTAGCCTCTACCTCCTATTTGAAAAATTATTTCTAATTCTTTAGTGGGCACTAGAATCCAATATATCGCATATAGGCCCGAGTGTGGCTCGGCTAACCCATATGCACCTATTGGTAGGTTATAAACCAGTTGCTTCACCAAGCAACTTCTAGTAATAATTTTGCCCTAGGTTCTTCGGCAGGCGTGTGGCGCCTCCACCGAATACCCTAGTCAGGTCCAACCATTAAATGATAGGGTTAAGTCTAATCAACTAATAGACGACCAAGCCCGAGTGTGGCTCGGCTCACCTGACCGCCTATTGAAGGTACATTTAACTCATCATATATTGAATGACAATTCCAATGCTTGATAAGTACCAGGCGTGTTGCGCCTCCAATAATTATCAAAACATTGGACCCATTATCACCCAACTTAATGGGAGGTTATGACCTAGTTATCTCCATAACCATTTCATTTTAAGGACCTAATAATTTTAGAGGATTTCATAATTAGGATAGATGAGAAGATCCAATTAGTCTAATTTCTCCCACTGACTTCACCAAATCAGATTAGACTCAAACCGGTTAAGGAGGCACCTAAATCAGTCAAACTGATTTTCCTTATAGGCATGGGCTAACTCGAATCACTAAGTGATCCAATCAAAATGTGATTGACCATGTCAGCGAGGTAAGTGAGATCGGTGGAAGGGATATGCCATTAACTCGACAAAGACGAATCAGTGCGAGTAGCTCTCAATTAAAAACCACCGGTCAAAACTGCCAAACTTACCTTAGACACCGACTGGTTAATCAATTTCGATTAGATTACTCAAATGACTCGGGCTACACCTCTGAGCCTAAATCAAGTTCCATCTTGGTCTAATCAAAGACATGGATTTGATCAATCTACAACTATTGTATTTGACCTAAGTTTTCTTGACCTAATCTAGTTACTACTTAATTAGATTTGATCAATTAACACTAATTAGACCATGTTTGATTCTGACCCTAGGTCTAACCCAATCCTAAGAACTTGATTTGAGCTAACCCAAATGCTCCATGAATTATGCAATTGTCATTCAATTGAGTTACAATTCTAGATCTATGTTTTCATATCACTTAATTCTCAATTAAGTATAAGCTTATGAAAATTCAGATCATTGCATAATTCTTAATTGCATATTAATTACAAAGTTTTAGCTCTTAAAACTTATTTTCAGATCTGAGTATTTGTAATTAATCATATGTAATCAAATTTAATTCATGTTTAAGTTATTATGTTTTATGTTCATGCATCACATATACATAACAACATGAATTAACACAAACAACATACATCTTATGTATTTATTTTTTTACTTTTATTTTCAGATCTGATTTGTTCATTAAAATCAGAGATCATATGAATCATAAACTTTATTTAGATCTAATCTAAACAATATTATGATTTCAGATTTATTCATGTTACTAATCCTAACACAAACATGCATCATATGCATCTAAAATTTCAGATCTACTTAATCATACATAATCAACAATTAAATCAATCATAAAAAGTACTTTAGATCTCATCTAAACATGTTAATGATTTCATATTTAATTACAAGAATTAAAACATAAAAGTTTAAACACGAACCTGGCTCTAATACTACTGAAAGTGCATCCTAGGTTCTTCGGTGTTTAGCATGCTGAATTTTTTTTTTTTGAAAACCATGGCTGAACCTAATCGGGTTGCCTATGTACCCTTTCACAAGGGGGATCAAGCCACACGTAGTTCTTTTTAAGTTTCAAAAACGCAGCGGAAAAATGAATGAAACAATTTAATTTATGCATGCCTACAAGATCAAATCTAGAAATCAGCACATTAAGAACACATAGGATTATGCCGGAATCGTTTAAACAATTATGCTAAAACTTTTATGCATGATTAACTATCAGATCTGAAACTTAAGAACTCTATTCCAATTAATCTCCGAATATCCATTGAATGGATTCTAGAGATATCTCCGTGAGGAGCTCCAAAAGAGGGTAAAATCTCGAAAAATCGGACCTAGACCTTGACATCATAATAAATGATTAATACTAGATTAATACCTTTTATGATGGATGAAAGTTGAGGATCTGATCCTTGCCTTCGCAGCCACGCACACGAATGGCCTTTACGAGAAGTGCACGCGAAGCCCTGAAGGATCTTCTTCCGCAACAGTGCTAGCAGCTGCAGAACACTTGAAGGCTGAAATCTGCTCGCCGGGATTCAATCAACTCTTGATCAATTGTCTTGAAGCAGATGGAGATGAGGTTTGAAAGGGAAGTAGAGGACTCAGATCTGATCTTGAATTTTCTAGATATTCACCCTGAAAAACCTAGCTAGAAGGAAGAAGTAAGAGGAGATGTGGCATGTGGAAGAAGAAGGCAGCATTCCTTGTTATATCCGGCCACCATGTTTTGATCCCTTTTAATGCCAATCATCAAGGCATTCAAATTCGAAATTCAAGTCCTCTAAATCTCATTTAGTTGGCGCATGATCAGGATAAGAACAACCCAAATCAGATCCTAACTAAAAGGGCTATTTGAATTTAAATTCAAATTCATGCGCAAGAGGGAGTGATGCAGAATTTCATGCGGCAAGGCAAAAGACTTCATATTTTCGAACTCACCTCTTGAAATTCGAATTTAATCCATTAAAAACTCATACGCCACCTTGGCTGATGGTTTGAGTGATTAAAATCATCTAACACATTGCTTAATGTTTGAATTTAAATTCAAACACCAAGCAATGTCACCAAGTGTCAAGCAATGGGTTCATGCGCCATGCATTAATTTTGGGTTATTTAAAATTCATGAAATCCAGTTCTATGTCACCACTAATTGCCACATCATCTGAGCCTAATCCCCTTGGGTTGCACCTAATCAAATTTGGTCAAACCCGGATTAAAACAAAGCAATTTGGTTGAACCCAATCTAATCAGGTCAGGCTCTGATTGAGCTCAAATTGAATCCAATTCAATTTTGGCTCATCCAAACTCAATCAAATTGAATAAATTACTTTGTATTGGACCTAATCTAATTAGGTCAATCCCCAATTAATCACAAATTAATTTAAAATTAATTGGTCTGCTTAAGTCCTTTTGGTTCTGACCTAATCCAATCAGGTCAAAATCCTGATTGAGCCCAAAGTTGATCCAATTCAATTTGGCTCATCCTTAGCACAATTACTCAATCAAATTGAGTTTATTAGTAATTTAATTACTAATTAATCCTCCAATAATTACTTTAATTATTTTATAAGATAATTTGCCAATCAAATTGACCAAATTATCCCCGAATGATTCTTAATCATTCATCAAACTTCTTAATCAATCAGGAAACTTCTATGCGTGTGACCTCATAGGTTCGAACCTAAGTCGGAAGTACAGGAACGACTTTCTACACTAATCGATGTGACTATCTAACAATGGTACTCGACGTCCGGATAGGCCGAATATATGCGAAACAAATATTCTAGAACCCTGAACTATAGTTACTGTATAATTCATCCCTTTGACTCCTAATGCCAGGATGACTTAGAGCTCACTGTCAACCCTATAATTAGTACATCCATTATGTGATTAATTTTAGATATCCCGTGACTCTTCACTGGGATTATCTTGGCCAAGTTTTTGCTAAATTAATCACAAGACATTATCTCTTCTTTTCAGGAGTGGTCAATTTCATCTTGACTCACAACTGACTACGCAAGTACTTGACTGCACCTAGTGACCTTCCGTCACTGAATTAGAAATTCAGATAGTCCGGTACCAAAGTACAGTGAGTTGCTTGCTAATCACTGTGGTGATCTCAGGTCTGAGGGATACTTATACCCATATCCACTCGGAACATCTCTCGACAGTAGAGTGTTCCAAAATTGGTCACGTTCAGTGAAATGTACTCCTACACTTCATCTGTGTGGTATATCAGTATCTCCACACTTCTTGGTTAAGAGGACAACCAACGTATATGTCACACAACGACCTAATCTCGATAATGCTGTCGTTCTTGTAACAACATATCATTTGGTCGCGAACTGGTTTAAGGACTCGAAGATAAATCCTCCTTTATCATTAATAAGTCCTAAGGACTTCATCATATAAGAGTTCATTTGAAGATGTAAAATGATGAATAATGCCAAAAAACTCTTTATTAATTTGTCAATTTATTTACAAAATTCAATCATCAACATGCTGATGATTGATATTTAGGATATAATTTCCAATACTACTAATAAGCAATTCGTCGCTTTGCAAACTGCGCTTTGGATAAATCTAATCAAAGCCGCACATCACTTGGTTATGCTCCAACCTTGTTTTGATAATATAGAGAATGGTATGCTACTCAATATAGATCAACCATGCTAGCCTAGGATCCAGAGTAAACATCAATTAAATCCAGCAATAGTAGTGGAAGAAAAAATTGAGAGTAAAAAATAAATTTATTTAAAAAAAATAAAGACCGAAATAATGAGTTTAATTTTCTTCTAACAAAGAAGACTCATGCCTTTCCAAGATGCCTCTCTCTCCATCTTATGGCATTTCAAAAATTTCTCCCCTACTACTCTTCATGTAACTCTCTCAACCTCTTAATAAAATCACATACTCTATCTCACAAAAAGATAAAAACATCACCATCTCCTACTACAAGATAAACTCTAATATATTGAGAAAACCTAACTTAATATGGATGTGAATCTTAAAGTTATTAGAACTAATAACCAACGGAACATAAATTTTAATAAGACTAAGACTTGGCAATGAGTCTTAATAGATGGTTGGGCATTAGGTTGGCATTAGACCAGTTTTTGGATGTGTCAAAGCAAATGTTTCACGGATCGTTCTTTTGATTTATAGGCTATTTTTTTTGTTGCATAGACTTTTGGTATTGGCTAGATATTGTCTTTGATTTTCTCTTTCTTCTTTTTTCTTTCCCTTTTTCTTTTGTTTCTCTTCTTGTATACTTTCCTTGTGGCATTTTATAAAGCAATAAAATATGTCTCATGTTGCTTAAAAAATAGATCTATATGAAATTTTCTAAATTTGGAAGATGGGTAGTAGAAATAGGAGGAGGAGAAAGTGTGTAAAATTAAGGAGTCATGGGCATCAATGGTGGGGGTGTTCTTATTGGAAAATCATGATCTATGGTTTTAATGAAAGATTATTCAATACTTTTCTTAAATAAGAGGCAAGTGGATGATATGTTACTACAATTTTGAAGAATAGGATTGGAGACGTTTTCTCTCAGAAGTTTTTTTTTTTTCAAAAAAAAAAAAATCAAAATTGGTTCTCTCCTCTTAGCTTAGTGTAACAGTAAGATAAGAAGATGACATAAATGACTCTCTTCACAGTTCAGTAATTGAGCTATGTAAGTCATCTTAGTCTATTCAGTACACTCTTCATGATGAGAAGAATTGAATTCAAGATCTTGTTGCCATCCCATTTCACAATTTTTTTGTGCTGTGAGGATATGGCAAAAGTTATTAGTTCTTTTATCTACTCTACAAGATACTAGAATTGAAACTATATAGTAGATAGAAGTGTGCTTATAATGTCTAAAACTCATTTTTAAAAAGCTAAAGATTTGGAGTTGATTTTGCAATCCTTGCATGTTTTCAAGCATACGACGAGTTTCCTCTAACATGGATAGCACTTGTCTAACTTATTGATCAATTTTAAGTACAGAATTGTTATACAAATTGTGCATGATAACAAAGTTCACACTTCCATTTATAAATATATTCAAGAACAGTTTGTGAATACATCCATGAAAGAAAGGCATGGTTAGGATGTTCCATTATTATGGCTGCTCTCTTACAAAATCTTGTAGATCAAAACCTCAAAGTAGTCAACTATTCAGTTGTGATGGATTTAGCTTATTTAGACACAACTACAGGGATGTTGAAAGGGATTCTTACTGTTTTATCTCGTACCATAGTAAGATCTATAATTTATCTCATCGCAATTTATATCCCGAGAGAAGCAGACCATTATAAGACTACCAAGCAATTAATTCTGAGAGTGATTACGAATTTTTCATACTTGGCATGTTAAATAATTATATCCACTTTGGCAGAAATTAAGATAAGGTGGATTTTTGTTTTTGGGAGCCAATAATTCAGTATTTTGGCCCTAGGCTGTTACCAATAAATATTTCCCTTCATCTTGCAAAATTCTTGGGAACATTTTTCTAAAAGGTTGGCTTAGGCAATACGATCAGATAATTCTTATAGGAGGTGCATGACAACAGCTCAAAGTATACTCGAAAATCTGTAGTCACACCAACTAGTTATCTAAAACTGCAGAAAAGATTTTCTGTGGTGCACTAAGCATGGTTGAGAAGGTCTATGCTTGGATATGAAGCTGAAGGCAAGAACAAAGTTGAGCACATTAGAAGGCCCATTTGAAAGCAAGAAGAGGCTGACATATATATATGGATGTTCAAAGAAGCCCATTAAACTTTTATGATCAAGTTGTTAGCTTGCGTATCTTATAACACTGGACATCGTGTGGGTAACAAATGTTTGAAAGGTGTCAAATAGCTCTGCTTTCGTATTAAGATTATGAAGGAGCTTGGCAAGTACCTGAAAAGCAATTAATTGTGTACAGTATATATATATATATATGCAGGTCATTCTATGTTATATATATATATATATAGTGTGTATGTGTGTGTGTGTGTGTGTATGTGTGTGTGTATGAAGAAGTAAAGCAGATTAATCTTTTTTACTATGATTTGATATAATGTTGAAATAGGAGCTTTTGGGCCTAAGATGGCCTTGGATTAGGTGTTTGAAAGCGGATGCTGCTTGGGCTGTTCTCCAACCTGCTCAAGTACAGTTTGTTTCTCGCTAACTAAGAAGGAACTAACCAAAAGGAATGCAGTGATGAAGTCTATTTGCAACCATGTATAAAGCTCATCTCCTTTATATGTTGGTGAAGATTTTACTAAAGAAGCTTAGCTCTGCAGTGATGAAACTTGTTAAGATTATGAAGTAGCTTAACAAGTAAAAGCACATCAGTGTTTTCTAATATGAGTCGATATTATATTCAAATAGTTGGGCTGTTTTGGGCCCAATCTAGCATTGCATTTGGTGTCTCGAAGGGGATGCTGCTTGGGCTATGCTCCAACCTGCAGAAGTTTAGCTTGTTTCTTCCTAACTGACAAGAAAATAACCAAAAGGAATGCAGTAATGCAGTACATATGCAACCGTGTGAAAAAATCATCTCATTTTTATGGTTGAGGCAATGCCTTGGCAGCTCACTTTCCTTAAAATTTGGCAAATATTTTACTTAAGAAGCTGGTTCCATTCTACATCAGTAGAAGTTAAAAAATGACATTGTATTAGCAAGTTTTTGGGATGGCTCCCATTGCGATTGAATCAAATGCCCCGGGGGCTGAAGACCAATAGACAACAATTTAAGCACATTTATATCTTTCTTACAACCAAAAAAAAATTAAAGAAAAATCAAACTTCTGGTGGCCCCATCTACACAGCTTTAGTGATATAGCAAACAAAACCAAACATTCCCATTCACACATCAAAATCTAACAAAACAAGAGACTACATCACAGGGGGATTGGAGTCCTTCACACACACACACACACACAGAGAGAGAGAGAGAGATAGCAATCATATAGAAAATAGAAGGCAATATGTTGACACATATACACACAAAAGGGAGTTGGGCTTATTTTTAAGACATGAGAGTATGCCCACTTGTAGCAGACTCTAATAATTGGTCCACAGCCCAGATTTGTCTGGGTGAAGACATGTCATGAAGTGGTGCATACTCCTGCAAGTAGCAGTGAAAGACAGCATATCATTCCCTGCTTTTCCCTGAAACCTTTGTTTCTGCCACCCAACTCAATAATTCAGCAACCAACCAAATGGAAACCAAACAATAAACAAATAAAGAAAGAGAATGAAGCCATCAAACAAATGAATTTAGCTCTAACAGCTCCTTTTTCTCTTTAGGCTTGTGTTCCCCTTCATGATCTTCACTCCATTATTTACCTCCATTTTCCTGATCAGTTCCTCTGCGCTTCCTGCTGAAACCACAATGTGTCTTGCTGACTCCTCTATGAAGCCTTCCTCAACTCCTTGGTCAAACAGTGCAAGCAAATTGTCGTAGTACCCATCCACATTCAGCAACCCCACCTGCCCAAAAAATTTAAAGCTAAAGTCTTAAATGAAGCATGACCTAACAAGTCTCAACTAAAAATATCTCTAGAAGTCAAGAAAGACAACAACTGACTGGTTTGTCATGTATTCCAAGCTGAGACCATGCTATTATCTCTAGAAGTTCCTCCATGGTTCCATAACCACCTAACAAAGGTTGGTATTTAGACATAGATTGGGAGTGTATTATAGCCTAATTGACATTGGAGTAGACGGTTAACTTTGGTTTCACCTGGAAGAGCAATAAAAGCATCAGCATGTTTAGCCATTTCTGACTTCCTCTCATGCATGTCTGCAACTATCTTTACCACTCCAATGGTCTCTCCTGATATCTGCCCAGGGGTTTGGAGCTTTCTATGATTATCAGGAAAGAAATAGCTTCTGCTGAACTCTAAGAAAAGATAAAAGCCGAGAGAGGAGGATTTGAAACTTCACCTCATGTGGAAGGAGAGCTTTAGGAATGATTCTGTGATGAGAGAATGGATTAGAAAGAAACTTATCTTCTGTGAACCATGAAAATCTAACAGAAAAGTATTACATGTAACAAAGAACAGAAGTAGATACCCAAGAACATGGCATCCACCATTGTAAACAGTCTGAGATATTAGGCCCATCAGGCCTGCACTTCCACCACCATAAACTAGGTCTATTTTTCTCTGAACCTGAAAGAGAAGCGATGAAAGAAACCAATTTATTAGAGCGAAGAACACAAGAATAACTAGAAGAGTCAAGCTTACCAAGTGCTAGAAGACCATAAAAATAACATTTATTTTAATAAAATAAAGACTAGAACTGAAAGAACAAACAAAGAAGCATCATTCTTCACATGGATGCACCAATATTCTCATTCCCCAGAGGTTACCAGAAGCAAATAAATCAAACTAAATGAAGAATCCCAAAGGTAAAATAAGGTTTATGCAGTGCTTTTTCTTCACGACCACATCACATTATTTTGATCTTCAACCCAAAAAAAACTGGAACAAACTTCACAAGAAGAAGAGAACCCAACATAAGAGTAAGAGAAAACAAAGAAGGTGTCTTCTTCTTCATATAACTCAATTAAGTCAGTTGGTGGCTTGCTTTCAGATTTGTCTCCCAAGTTTCTCACCAGTTGCTTCCCAAGGTCAAGAGTGGCATCGCTGAATGAAGTCCTGTTTCCTGATCTACTTCCACAGAAGACACATATCCTCCTAAACTTCCTCTTGTTCTCACTTACGATTGCCTCCTGTTTGCTTGCTTCCATCCTCTCAGGAATTAAGAAGATGACTAATGTCACAGGGAAGAAGCAATGCCTTCAAACACAGGCACAAGGAGGAAGTGGGGGAGGGTGGTGAGGAGGCAAAGGCAATGAAAGCCAAGAACAATGGATTCAAACCATTCCAGCAAAACAGAAGTATCTGACACCCTTTCCTATTAAATCTCCCTCCCTCCTTTATCCCCAACACTTCCTTTTGTCTGCTCAAGCTACAGGTACTAGGTGTTGGAGATGAGCCCAACAAGAATCCACCTCCATCCTCCCTCCTTTATCCCCTCCTCTCTAACCTCATTCTTTGCCCGTCTCTCTCTCTCTCCACACCGGCACCCACGGATACATGGACAACTAGGTTCTCTTTTCTGAATCTAAGTGAATAACCATACAAATATCTTTGCTTTTGTGCCCGTCCAATCAGTGCTTGGGTGTTGGAATGTCCTGCTACAATATGCTTGGATATCTTTTTCCTCAGTCAAATTTACTGCCAATTACCACTGACTTTCTGGATAATCTCATCCACATCTTATCGCTTATTCAACACTGTTCTCTTGCCTGCTCTTTCCGGCCTGCTGTCTCTTCTTGTTTTTATCTGCCCTTTTAAGGATGAATGCTTTTGAGGCATGTGAGACAATGAATATCCAATAGAAATTTGGACGGAAATATGGACCGGACCAGCTCGATATGATTAGTAAAAAAATTAAAACAAAATCAAATAATGTTTAAAATAAAAAATTTTAACCATCAAGAAAAAAAACTGCAAAATTAGAACCGAAACTGAAAAAACTGAAAACAATTTAATTTTTTTATTCCTTTCAAAATTTTTATATATTTTAAATGTGATAGAAGCTATGATTATTTGATAGCCATTCTTATGTGTTAGTAATTTAAATTTATATTAAATATAAAAAATATTAAATATTAAATATATATAGTTTCGAGTTTGATATCAGATTCGATGCTGGGTTTGGTTTCGAATTGAGAATATCAAAACCATAACCGAAACAGAAATAGAACAAATTTTAAGTTTTAAATCTATTACCGAAACTATCTCATTAAATTTGATTAAAATCATCATGTTGGGTTCTAGGATAGGTCAAATATTGAGATACTCATTTCTGTTAACATCTCAAATATCCAATAGGGCCCTAAGCCTTGTTTACTTTGTTCGCAAAAGAAGGATTGAGTAGAAAATTATGTGCCATCTGACCAACTAGGTGCATGGTTTCAGTTTGAAACTTAGCCTGTCCTAATATGTATATAAATTTCCGTGATAAAATTCCTCTATAGTGATGATAAAAAAAAAATCCACTTAGTGTATGTCTAAAAGTTTGGAATTGTATCAAGGCAGTGAGGATAATGCTGGAAAACTATCACATCTGGAATGGTCTCTGCTAGGGCTCATTGATCCACAGCCGCTGATCCCACCAGAAAAGGCCAGCTACTGCCACTGTTACAAGGAGACCATTCACCTAAATTAAAATCGCATGTCGGTGCAATGCGTTGGTAAACCACCCAATCCATTTAATATATGTTTTAGCTCATCAGAAATATAGTAATATTATCATGCTTGTAAGTCTTCTGGTTTAACTTGTCCCTATCAACAGGGGCTATATGGAAGAAGAATCAGAATTATGGATTTCTTTTTATCTTGGTATTATTTGCTATCTTGTTACCGTCTTGATACTATATTAGTCCAAATATGATTAATATTTTTTTATAGTTTTGGTACACTTTTGTTACCAGCCACATAGCCTATATATTGATGTGCACATCGGTGCAATAGATACAAAATATAATGAATAAAATATATATGTTCTCTCTTCTTTCTTTTTTTTTATTTTAACATGGTATCAGAGCTACCGATCTCCTAATGTTCTCGGGGTTTTTTGGTCCCTCACAATCATGCCAATCTTTGCATTTTCCAGTAACATTTGTCGAGTCCACCAATTCCTAGTAGCCAGAAGTTGTTGTTGCGAAGCATTCGAGGTCAAGTGGAAAGCCCATGACCAACTAGCCCGCAAACCCGCCCAATCCTTCCCTTGTTGGGAGAGAGAGAATGGAAGAAAAATAGGAGAATAGGAGGAATAGAAACGAAGAAAACGAAGATGGCGATGGAGAAGAAGATGAGGATTCTCGAGGCTGAGTTGTTTCTATCGATACCAAGGAAGGTGAAGACTAAGCAAGCCCATAGGATTAATCGGCAGTTCCACCTATGCTTCATGTCGACAAGCACCATGTTCCTCTAAGTGCTCTTCTTGATTGCCCTTATGGCATTGTACCTAAGCTTCCAAAGCTTTGTTGACACTTTGTCCAAGTATTCCTAGGTGTTGTGGGGTGGCTTGCATTGGGAGAAACAGATTCGGACATCCGGTGAGGTTCGGCGGTCATAGGAGATCTTCATCCTTATCATCCTCGTTGTCAGTTTTGTTGGTTCCCATGTCTCTATCGCTCTCCACAAGCACAACAATGGCGTCGTCGGCCCTGACAACTTCAATTCCTTCGACGCCCCTCTCAACGAGCGGTAGCAATTAGGGCATCAACCCTTTTGCAGATCTGGGTTCAGATCCATTAGATCCGGCTCATTTCGGTCCTGATCAGATTCATTTAGCTAAAGTCATTGTAGATTTGGATTTAAATCTGAATTCAATCAGAACTATAGACTCGGGCCTAGATCCAATTCACATAAATAGATTCTAGTCTAATTAGTGCCATATCAGTCAACTATGTCATTAGATAAATTAGTTAACCATGTTAGCAGATACGTCAATTTGCCACCTTAGTCGATCATGTGGGTCAACATATTAGTCAGCAACATGGGCAAGCACGTTAGTCTGCCATGTCAGCCATGAACATATCATTCTGTCGCTTTAGTTAAAGATGTCAGCATTGCCAAACATATTAGTTTGCAACATTATCTCTTTGAGCTACCACATCAGCTTGATACATCAATCTACTACGTTGGCTTATATATTGCCCTATCAGCTTCTGATTTGCCACATCAACTTTTAAGTTATATGTTAGCTCCTAATCTACCATACTAGCCTTTGATCTATCACTTCAGTCGCTGCCACGCCAGCTCCAAATCTACTATGTCAGCTTCTGAATACTTTCGTGATGTGATTTCCAAACTCAAGCTGGATTCTATTTTACCATCTTGAGTTTGAAGGGAGTTGTTATGCATATCTACTCTCTAGTTACTGTATTAATCCAAATATGATTAATATTTGCTTATCAGTCTCGGTACATTCTTCTAACATGCCACATTGTTAGGCTATTTATATTAATGTGCATATCGGTATAGTAAATACAAGATACAATGAATAAAAGATATACTTTCTCTCTTCTTTCTCTTCCCTTAGTTTAACAATTATGCTTCTTGTTTAACTTGTCCCTATCAACAGGGGTCATATTTCTGATAAATCAGAGTTATGTATTTCTTTTTATCTTAACAATTTGTCATGGATGCATGTTGTAGACAAACTAGGGGAATGGCTCACGGTATCAATGATAACAGCATCTAGTTTTGGACGGATGTGAGGGTTGAAAAGGCTGGCTTCATAGAGGGCCCTGCCTCTGAGCGGAAATACTTCTTTACAGTGCCTTTTATAGCTTTTTGCGTTTGTTGGTTGTGCTTGTTGTTTGTCTTCCCAGTTAAAGAGGGTTGGATAAAGCGGACCATGAGCAGAGACATCTGCCTCAGGCGAGAAAAGAAAGGAGCCAGTCTTCTAGAGGATACTAGTTTTTGTTGGATTTCTCTTGGCCCCTTTTTTGTCCCTCTGATCAAGATTACCGAAGATTTATGAGATGTCCCATTCCTTGGTCCACTTTTCTGAGGAAAGGATTAATAGTGGTTAAAGCACTCTAGTTTGAAGATTCGATCCCTAATCATGTCGTTCAATACTCACAAAAAACAATCCATATCTACCCCTCTTCTACTGGTTCCAGTCACAAGTCATGCCCTTTCTCATAGAAAATGCGAGAGAGCCTATGAGTCCATGATTGCCACCTGTTTAAAACTAGTTCAGAGAAGGTACGAATCTCTTTCCAATATCTGTGCAGTCCTTTCCAAATATTGAAATGTAATACACCATTTGTGTGGTACTTAACAGGGAATGTGGACAGGAAAAGTATTTAGTCAGATGCACTGATTCGTTTTACAAATATTCTGAGCTATTTTGCATTGTTCTTTGTTTTTTTATGCCTGTAAATTGATCATGTTCACGATTTCCAAAGACAAACTAAATTATTGGTGGCAAGCATAGTGATGATTGGCAAAGTCTGATTGTCTTGGTCTAGTTTATTACTGATGGACTGTTACCAAGTGGTATCCAAGAATAATGACTACGACAGCATAAAACAATCCTGCAGTTGATTCATGCATGTGAATCCAGCAAAGATGCAATAGTCTTAAAGATGTTATGAGACTCCTTCCTCTGTACCTTGATAAAAGAATGTTCTTCCTTGCATGAAGGAAGGTCTTAAAGACCAAAAGTCCCTACTCATGTTTGATGTTGCCTTGCCTTCCTGGTGGGTCTCTCTGATAGAGAACATGTTCATCTACTCCTGGCTCTGCCTTGGTCCCACTTAAATCATTGACAACGAGAAAGAACTTCCTCCTCTTTATATTATTGGATGGAAGTAGATTTTGTGACTATTTCTTCTTCACCTTCTTCTTCTTCTTCTTCTTTTCTGTTTATCACTTTAATACTTATGTGATCATTTTTATTGAATTCCTTTGGTTTCCACTAATCTGTTATTTCTTTTCTTTCTTCTTTTCCCCGATTTAAAGGTTGGAGAAAACCTTACATAAATCTAGATTATTAACCTTACTTATAACTACTAAATAGCAACTAGTTCAAAAAATCTAAGAGAATCTTTTGCAAAGATTTGCCATGGAGTAAGATTTGGAGATCATTAACCAATATTATATGTTAATGATAAGCATCACCCGATACGCCATCACTTGAATTTGATTTGTTATTCTTAAGCCAATAAAGTTATTATTATAATAATGAGGATTTTACGTGTCATTTGATGCACGATGGCTCAAGCTATGTAGCAAGAGCCAATGGGGACTGGGGCTGCCTCTTTCAAATGAAAGAGGGACAATCGTTCTTTATGCGAATCCACCGTAGGACCACACAATAGCTGCTTTGAGATGTGTGCAGTTGGATGAATGATGGAGTTCACAATATTTTGAGAAATATGCATATGGTCAATGCCACGAAAGAAGATCAATTATTCTTTTGCATGAAAGATACAATCCAAAACCAAATAAAGGTGGCTGATCTCGCCATTGAGGGCTACCCACCACTAGTAGCACTAATTTGTCGGGGCCCCCCTTCTCTCATGACGAGCATCTGTTGTCACAGATCCTGCAATCTTATTTTAACAGTGAGAAAGATATGGTTGGGCAAGAGAATGCATTAATTAAGCTCATGGGAAAGCATGGGGGGAAGGAGGTTAGTGTGGGAGGTTAGGTTCCAGATCATTGTGGCAGTTAAAGGCGTGTTTGTGTTGTAGGATATAGTATGCTTTGGACTTGAAAGTCAAGGACAATAGATCAATTAATCCTTCTAATTTATGAGCGCCAAAAGGTTCCATCACCAAACATAGATTCCCGAATCTTTGAGTAGATAGGCCCTTGGAGTCAAGCTCCAGAAGGTTTCATCAATTGCCCCACAGGTAATCACATGAAGGATGTAGGTCCTACCATGCCTTATTTCAAAATTTCGAGGCTTTTATTATTCCCTGAGAGGGTCTCAGGCCACACAGTAGAATGAAGCCATTTGACTGTCTCCTCTATTATGAGAGAGAGAGAGAGAGAGAGAGAGAGAGAGAGAGATTGGGAATAGCCTTTTTTGAGATGGTCCATCGCAAACAGAAACGGTGAGACCTCAAAACCTGGTCATACAATTATGAGACCAAGCATTGGTTGCATGGTTAGCTGTGGTGCCACCTACGCCTACAAAGTTGGTGGTTAACTAGGGCCCGCACCAGCCTTCACATGCTTTAGTAACAGTGAACTACAAGCTTTAATTAGTACTGGTTCTATTGCTTCCATGGCTGTATATATTCACCTAAACTGCCTATTTGTATTGAAGTAAATGATGCAGCAGTACTACTAGAGCCTTTTAATCATCTATATGTGTCTGCATGAATTCCATGCATGTTTATTGGGCATGGATCCAGACGAGGTTCAGTAATTCCAATAAGCATGGCTTCAAGATACACCAAACCATAATAGTTAGTTGCAATGCATCAATTTATACCATTATTTTGTTTCGTGAAATAAATGTGGGATTTTTCATGAACACGATGTGGGAGATTAGAGTTATCACGCCTTCGACCCAAGATTGCGAGCCATGGATCGCGGCAACCCCCGTATATTTATAAGGAGCTCTCCCTACAAGATCAGTAATTAAGGAATACCCTAACTAGATAATTCATGTAATAACATAAGATACAACAGTAAAACACAAACTACCACAAATCATTATAAAGGCATAATTTCGTTTCAAAATAGAAATCCATTAAAACCCATATCTTTCAAATATTTATATTCGTAATCATAAATCTGATTCGAAATAAATTACATTTAACTCAACATCCTTTAACTATGATTATATTTATACCATGTAGCTAGGCCAGAAATAGAATCACATTTATACCCTACGGAGTGGTCTAAAATACCACACTTATACCCTATAGCGGGGCCAAAAGTAGAACTAATAAGATCAATAAGCTAATGCATAATCCCCAATTGGCAGGGTCTAATACATAGTCAGACAGAGAGCTAAATTTGACACATGTCAAAATTCTTTTTGCAAATAACATATATATTATAATCCATTCAAAATATGTATATATGATGTAAAATCAGTAAATAGTATAACAATAATCCAAAAAAAATATTACTCCGAATTATATATCTATTTTCTATTCAAAACACCATTGTATAAAATTCATAAATCATATATAAATCGTTTAACAATTTATTTATCGTAAAAATAATATTATATAAATAAAAAATCTATAAAAGGTAAATTATTACTTACCTTGCAACCGAAACTAAACTACAAGTCTAAATAATTGCAAAAATCTCTCCCATGACCTAAGACTTCAATGAGCGCTCAACTAAAATCTACTATGAGCACCGTAAGCCAAGAGCATTGGATCCCAAAAGAAGAAAGAGAAAGGACCTGATAGTGATTTAGCAGTGGCAATTGGCAAAATTTTTAGGCGGTGAGGCAAAAGGGGGTATAGGATTTTTAAATAGCTGTTGGAGGCTAGGTTTTCTAGCTTCCGTAGGAAATCAAAATGGAGAAAAGATTCTATCTCCTACTCCAAGTCGAATAGGGCTCTATCTTTTTTTTACCATCTCCTACTCTAAATCGAATAAGGATCTATTTTTTTTTACTTCTCTTACTCTAACTCTTACATCTGGACCGGTAAAATGGACTAGACCCGGTTTCTTACTAGAAGGGTTGGGTCTTACAAGAATATAAAAAAAACATAAAATAAACCAGAAAAGTGAGGCATACCTTAAGAGCCCTAAGTAGCCATTGATGATCGTTGTGATGAGATTCGTTAGAAGAAGAAAGCACAAAACGGATAGATCTTCCTCTCCTTCTCCTTTCCGATGCTTATCTCCTCAATGGAATAAGTACCCCTAGGAGCATAGAAACCTAGATGCTCCAGAATTTCTTTAAAGATAGATATATATATAGTAGTGGAATGGAGATCTAACTCAGTTAATAATGCTAATGTATCCATCTATTACATAGTCTATTAACCAAATCAAGCCTACATACATCAATACTCACTACATCACAGGGCTAAGACAATAGGGTCCAAAATAACTGTATGACTACAAATTAGTTATAGGCTTCTCAAATATACATTCAGATGATAACTTAGCCTATAATATATAATAAATCAAAATAGAATCAGTCCATAATCAATGAAAGCCTACCTTATGAGAAATTCCAAAATTCTCCCACTTGAGCAATATTGATTAGGACTTTAATTTTTAAAGAAAATATATTTATTCAATACATATATGTAGTTCGAAAATGACTTTTGGGCTAAGTTCACCTTATGTGGACATATATACAAATATCCTGAATGGGCAACATCTTAAGTCAAAATCTAGTCCAACAAAACCGCTAACATCGAATCATAGCAGTCTTCATATCATTTATTGATAGAAGATTCTTCTATGGTTATAAATATTAGTAATTTCACCGATATGGATTTTAGTGATGTAGTGCATGTAGTGTGAACATTTTATCTTTATGTGATCAAAATAAAACATACAAAATTCATCATCAGTTCACTTTATGGTTTCAAATGAAACTCCTTTATGCTTTTGAATGAAAGCTGCTACAATTACAATAATTTTAAGCTTCTGTCATAATTTCACCTTTATATCTTAAGATGAATCATAATATCAATTATAACTTGAGAAATACCTTTATGCTTAAGCAACACCTTTATGCTTAAAACTTTTATTTAAACAGCATTTGCAAACAACCATATGTGCACAAGTGTAAATAGGGTTTTCTAATATAAAATAATAGAAAAGATACCGTATGTAATATTTAACAAAATAATACTCCATATCTAAATTTATCATATATCTGCCAAGTACACTAATAGCATACACTATATTTGGTCTAGTGCAGACTTATGCATACATTAAACTACCCACAACACTAGATTAAGGCATATTCTTCATGAATTATCTTTCTATATCATTTTTAAGACACTGGCTTCTACTAAATTTATCTCCCTTAATCATAGATATGTCTCTAGGTTTGCAATTATGCATATTGAATCTACTTAGTACACGATCAATGTAAACTCTCTGAGATAACCCAAATACACCACAACCTATACCAAGTACAAATAAAGCTTCTGCAAGATCCTTCATATCAAAGACCTTAGATAGCATACGTTTAGTCCTATGCAATAACTTAGAGTCATTACCAGCAAGCAAAACATTATCTACATACAAGACTAGAAAAATAAATTTATCCCGCTAACCTTAAAGTATATGCATCGATCCACTTTGTTTTTCACAAATCTAAGGAAACTCGCAATGTCATCAAACTTATGATACCATTGTCTCAACGCTTGCTAAGGACCATAGATGGATTTCTTAAGTCTTCATACCATATGTTCCTTTCAACTCTTGACAAAACTTTCTGATTGATTCATGTAGAATTCCTCATGAAGAAATCATTCAAAAAAGTTGGATTAACATTAATCTAATTATGCTCTAGGTCAAAACGGTTTACCAGCACCATAATTACTTTAAAATAATCTTTGCAAAAGATCAGAAAGAAAGGTCTCATTATAATCTATGCCCTCATTTTGTATGACCTTTTTGTAACCATTCTAGTCTTGAACCATTTAATATTACCATTAGAGTATTTCTTGGTTTTAAATATTACACCTTATGGACTTAAATCTTTTAGGTAATTCCACTAGATCTCATACTTCATTTTGACTGCATCGCATCACGCATAGCTTCAAGCCACTTATCTAACTAGGGATATCTAATAGCCTGATAATATGAGACTAGGCCAACAAATAACCAAAGTCAATGTCATTTTCACCTAAATAAACCACATAGTTATTAGGAATGACAGGTCTTCTTTTTCTAAGTTATCTCCTTACGGATATTTCATTAATTGGCTGTGGAGGTGCATATTGGTTCACCTATTTAATGCTGCTCTACCATTGTCCTACCAATAGGATGAAATATGACTTTTTTTTGGATAATAGGAATAGAAACAATAACCTATCATTTCTCTAATGTCACATCTCTAGTATGAGAGCATCTGCAGTCATCCATATCACTCTAAAAAATCTCGCATGGATAGACTCAACAATCATTGTACCTCTGTCAAAGCAGTATAATCTATATCTATTTAGAATTATCTAGATAGCCAATGAAATAACAAGAAGTGTGTCACGCCCTAAACCCATCATCCAGGTCGGTCATGTGACACGGCCACATAAGCCCTAAAGCAATGCCCTAAAGACCATACAAGGCCTAAGGTGAACAAATATCTAATAACTCAATAATGAATAGCTAAATAATTCAAATAAATAAATTCTTCATATTCAAATAACTAGTTTAGTTACATGATCTTCAAATGTTCATCAGTATCAAAAAATATACTAACTAACAACTTATAAATCTGGTGCTCGAGCTCCATGCCCAATGCATCCGAAACTACGTATCCTGTGACTCTAAAAGAAGAAAAGAAGTGGCGTGAGCTTTACATCTCAGTAAGAATTCTACATACTCACACCAATATATATATATATATAATAAACTTTAAATAAAGATTAACTAAAAACCATGTCAAAATACAGATAAAAATTATAAAATCTCACATCGATTATCCAGCACGGCTCAATAAAATTCATGTAAATATGCATTCATAAATATATGTCATCAAACATATAACCCATTTCAAAAAATGTATAAGATATTATCATACAGTGGTTTTATATTTTTAACCTTTGAGATTTTTGATTAACCATTATGTTTCTCAATTGGACTATTCATGGGCATGCTTATGATTGCCCGTGGTGGTAAACCAAAATATCTATACTTCAGCTAGTGGTGGCAAACCAAGATAACTGTGATTCAACTTGTGGCAATCTAAGTTAACTGCACTTCGGCCCACAGTAGCAAAACCAGAATATGTCATGATTCACCCCGTGACAAGCAATCCATAACATGTCTAGTCCAAATCCTTTTATTCATCAATCAAATTATTCAATTTCATCCATACTAAGAAAAATATAATTTTATATTTTATGTCATCCTCAAATTTCAAAATAATTAGCTTTACTTCTCAATAACCAAAACCATAATCCAAGCAGCCATAATCACCGATTTTCATATGTCTATATAGTAATGAAATATATATGTTAGAAATTATTAGACGATCATATAGAAAATGATGCAAACCCCAAAATCATCAGCACATGCTACAAAATATATATTATCAATAAAGATGATTGTGTACAAGACTTCTTACTTCTACTAATGACAGACTCAAATACTAGGTATATCGATCCTCTCCTCGAACTACGAATTAGAGGGAAAAGTGGTATGCTCAATACCTTTCTGCCTAGTCGATTGTCCCACTATAAGATCAGGCCTAATCATCAAACTGATCATAACAACCACGATCAATGGTACAAAATTATGGAACGAGATTAAATTTTAACATTGTCTGCTTGGACCCCCTGGTCGTACAATACCGACCCAAGACCTCTGTTCGCACAATACCAGCCCGAGACCCCTCTTAAGGTCCACCTAGTCAACTTCGGTATACCTAGATATTTGGACTGTCTAGTGGTCTATAAAATATCTAGAGAGAGAAAGAAGAAATAGAAAAGTAGATAGATGAGAGAGAAAGAGAAGAAAGAGGACAAAGAGAGAAAGAAGAAGAGAGTTCAGAAGAAAGAGGACAAAGAGAGAAAGAAGAGAGAGAACACTCTTCTTCTCCTTCCCCAAAATAGGGGAAATGTCTCTCTCCCACTCCTTCTCAATCCCACCAAGGAAGAGTCGAGGGACAGCGCCCCATAGCAAACCCAGGTGGCAGCGATGGCAACAGCCTTGAGCAATAGGCCACAGGTGGCAGTGGTCGGCGACGGTGAACAAAAATCAAAATAAAGAACTATGTTCTGAGTGAATTCCAGTGACTTGCCAACTCTAATCAAAGAAAATCAATGGCCCAAAGCCAAAGAAAGGAGGAGAGAGAAGTTGGAAAATCTTACCTTGTTGACGGCAAGATCTCATAGCCAATCGACAATGAAACCCTCCACGGAAAGCTCAAGTTTTTCATACTCTAATTAAGGCTTCAAGGGAGGATTCTAGAGGGGAGGTGGAGATCTCTTTTTATAGGTGAAAATCGGAGCTTTGCTGGAGTTCTAGACGCACTTAAAGACCCCTTCCTCGTCAGACTTGGGAAGGAAGAAAACTTCCATCGAGAGTCTTCCAACCTCGACTCACATGCTGGGTGCACGTTGAGTGGCCAAAATGGCTAGCCCAAGCCACTCCCAGACCGGACTAGACCGACCCAAGCCCATTTTAAAATGGGCCCTTACAGAGTGGTTCTAGGTCCAAACTTATTCTATGATGGATTATGAATCTTGACCTTTGCAAGGAAACCTCAATCATGAAACTGCTAACCCACAACTCAAAAGGTGTCTTAGGAATTGCCTTACTAGGAATTCTATTCAAGATATATAAGGTAGTCTTTAGGACCTCACTCTAAAGATGTCTTGGCAAATTACACCTACTCATCATGGTTATTGATCTTGGATGGTGCAAAACTATTCCAAGCAAGCTTATTCTGGATTGGAAGACAAGAGACAAAATTTTGGTGGCTAAATCTTTTAGGAATGCTTGCCTAACATGGGTGATAATCCACAAAAAAACTCCTTGCTATTTGTTCTAAACTACAGATGACTGCTTTTAGGACAACAATACTAGTCATCATATAGACTTGCATAGCATAAACCACCGACTTGATTAGGATCACCCTACCCATCATTGACAGAGATCTCCACTACCAACCCACTAGCCATCCTTGCACTTAGAATAAGACTAAACAATCTTCTCTATTCGACTTCTTCTCTGTTACTGGCACGCCCGATTAATGCCAATTGCTAATACACACGGCAATGCCTTGATAGTCCTTGATTTTCTACTTCTCCACAAGTTTGATCCTTAGGCTGAATTTCATTATATGTTTTTGCAGATTCACCTATTGACCCAACATAAGGCAGTATCTCAAAACAATGTTCATAAATGCAGGGGCAACTAGGATGTAATCATTCACAAATAGAAGTTGAGAGACTAATGGCGCCATCGGACTGAGCTGGGAGGTAGTTAAGATACGGCTATGAACATAACAAGTTATAATTCTATTGAAAATAAATAGAAACTCGAACCCAAGATTACTGCTCTTCTCTCCCCACCCCACCATATTAGGAATAACAAAATGGACTTTGGAAGCTCAACCTATAATGCGATGCAACCCCCCAACTTATCTGAGAGAACATTTCTTCCTCTCTTCTAGCATATGTATTTTTTCTTAACATAACTACCAAATTAGTCGGGACTTGATTAGAATTCTTGTTGGCAACTAGGATAGGCTTAACAATCATACAATTTTAAAACAATGACACGTCAGATATCAACACGAAGGATTGATAAGATTGACAAGGAGGTAGGGTACATGGACATTTTGGAGATAGGTTTGATCTAGCTCCAAGTTCCTTAATTGTTTATAGAACTTTTAGAATCACAATAGTAGATGAATAGAGAGTTGAAGAAGAATGCTATTTGTTGGATGAAATGATAAAGGAGTACCCGGAGACGCATATACAAAAACTTCGTATAGGAATACACAAGGAAACGATAACTTTGCAAGATGACGAAGACGAGAGACAGAAATCTGTACCAGACGCACGCTGATGCCACAACTGAGATGCTGAAAAAGGTGGCCCTATATCTGCAGCTGCGAGAGAAGTAGTAGGTGGATGATGACAAAACTCCAAGTGGAACAGGCGGCCAGCTTTACAGCCTCTCCCAATCAGCTTCCCGGTTGCCCCGGTTCGTAGGTCCTGCACAACGCAACCAGATTTAGAGAAGGTTACATTACTTTCTTATTTTTTATTAACCACTTGGCCAACAGACATATCAAAATTTTCAAAAGAATTATATGTATGCATGTTTCTAGAACAAAAAGAACATCTTTTGAATATATAAATTGCAATGAGAGTGCATGGATAAAATAAAGCAAAATGTTCCAAAGACCCCTCTATATAACTCACTGGTGATCAGAAACAAAAGTTCTATTTTGAAATTTTTGATGGGTAGATAGCAATGAGGTTGAGAGACTCTGTTTGGTATCATTTTTTTCTTTTTCTAAACAAAAATGCAGAATCTGATACAAAAAAAGTGCATTGGTTACTTTATTTTTATTTTTTAAAAAAAACTTTCATTATTTCTTGAAAAAATGGAAGTGAAAGATTTTTACCTTCAATTTTTTTTTTTAAAATAGTGGGTTTTCATAGCTCTCCTCTCAACCCCTATTCTTCCACCCGACCTTGTCCTTGGCCCTTAGTGACCTCGGTGCCTTCCCCCTCCCTCACCTATGGTAACCCCTATGCCATCGCCCTTGCTCTCGGCGACACTACACTAACTCCTCAATCCTTGCTGGTCACCTCTCAATCCTTGTCGTGCTCTCCCCGGTCACTTTTTTGCCCTTATCGAGATCTCCCTCATCCCTAGCCATGTTGTCGGCTCATCCCTCCCTCCATCTCCTTTTGCCACTCCTTCCACTTCCTCACCATCATCCATAGCTTTCTCTCATGTGCCATTCCACCTCCCTTGCCTCACTACGTCATCTCTGCACCCTTAACCTTAACTTCAACCTCTGCTTCGTCTGAATCTCCGACAATCGTTGCAATCCTAGCTCTCTCCAACCTCATCCTCTGCCACAACCACCTCTCCAGCCAAATTCCTTGTTTCCCATTCTCCTCCCATCCCCTTCTCCTCAATCTCAAGCGCATCTCCCTCTCTTGTGAGATCCCAGCTTCTTTGCCATCTCTCCGCTACCTCATCCTTGCCTCCAACTAGCTCTTAGGAGGAGCTCTTGCTAGGGGCTCGGTGAGTGCCGGTATCATCAATGTTGCTATTATGAGATGCTTATGGAACACAAAAAAATTAATAATAGAATTTCTATTGCTACCTTGAAATTTGAAAAAATCAATGACTATCAAACATATTCTAGATTTCAGACATTTGAAAAAAAATGAAAGGAGAATTTTTATTTTTTAAGCGATAGTGATGCCAAACATGACTGAGGCTCTCCTTCTCTCCCTCTCTCTATTTTTTCTTCTCCCACCTTCTTAGGCTTCCATGCCTTTGGTTTATACCTTGGACTATAGGAAATGAGAAAAATAGTGTAGTGAAGATGGGATGGAAAATTGGAAACTTTGTGGAGGTTGTTTGTAGGGTTTAGAAAAATAGTGAAGAGGGCACATAATTTCTTTCCCAAGAATAAGGTAGATAAACAACAAAGAGAGAAGGATAGATGTCGAGTTTGATTGGCAGATGAAGGGAGATGAGTGATGGAGGAGGCTTAATCTCAAGAGAAGAATTTGATGGGAGAGAGATCTCGATTTTTGTTGTAGCTTCAGTAGTAAGTAAGAATGCTTTAATGAAGATATGAAATGCTCAAGATTTTCAATCGGCCAATAAACTGATAATTTTAACTTCTCTTTCTTTCCTGCTATAGTTGGATGGTTAGGATTGAGCTTTATTAGAAAACTAGTAGCGGGTTAATTACTGAAAAATCATGTACTTTTGTGCCCTTTTCAGCTTTAGCACATCGTTCATTTTTTCAATTGGGTATATGTACTTTATAAATTGTTGCAATATTGGCTTGCCATCAACCAACATCCAACTTTGCCATTAATGTGCAAATATGAAAATGACATGGAAATATTTTAGAAAAGACATGGAATCACAATATTGGTCTCTTAAGATAGAAGGGGGTGGGAGAGAGATCGAGGTAAAGAGATGGAAAGAGAGAAAGGACAGCGGGTGAGGGTAAAATTAGGGTTTGCAATCAGAAAATTGCAAGTTAGAGAGCTTTGGAAGCTTTGATATGGTGGCGGAGACAACCACATCAGCAACAGAGCAATGGTTTCCTTCTCTCTTAGTGGTCCCTCATTGAACTTCTCTCTTAGTGGTCCCTCATCGAACTATTTGAAGAAAAGCCCGAGGGCTTTTTGTGCCAAGTAGAAAACATGAGTTTCCCATTATATTTCATTGGCTATTTGTTTGTTTAAATAATTATAGTTTTGTACCATACTAAAGAAACAATCAAATAGGGATTATTAGGTTGTTTAATAAACTAAGTATTTTTATTAAGCTGGAGTTAAAAAATTGCACGCTGTTACATGCATTACACAACATGTGTTTGTCATGGTAGTTGAAATAGTTGAGTAGTTAGAATCAAATAATTAATGTAATGCAAGGTTACATATTGATTGAGTTAATGAATTTTATATTGTATAGTTTATTAATAGTGTTAATTGTGGTTTTATCATATAGAATGGGCGATAGGTTCAATATACAGATGCATCGTAATAGTGCTTTGCAAAGGCATCTAGAATTGACATACCTAGGAGGCAGGATTCATATAGGGGACAATTGTGATCTAGATTTCATTTTATACTTTGAGTTGGTAGATATGGTCAAGGAGTTAGGGTATCAAGAGGCATCAAGAATGTGGTACAGGGTTCTAGACATGAATGCAAGTGAGGGTGTTAGAGAAATTAGGAGTGATAGTGAAGTGATGGAAATGGTACCTACTCCACTTTAACATAAGACCATAGTAAGTTATGCAGAAGGTGTGGCTATTCAGAACTTGAAGGATAGAAATATAGTTAAAAGTAATGAATCTGAAGCTGAGGCTATGACTATTGAAACTTTTGGTGAAAATATTGCAAATATTCAGGTTGTAACACTTGTAGTTAGTGATAGGCCTTCTAATATAGATGATGATCCTGACTACATACATACCAATGAAGCCAAGTGAAATTGAGGAGACTTTGAGTAATGATGAGCTCATGACAAATGATGAAGAATATCTGGAAGCTAGAAATAAGCAGAAAGCTGTGAGGTAAAAGGACACTAGTGGAGTTCATGAACTTGGTAGTGAAGTTGGTGGCACACTTAGAAGTGGAACTGGTGTTATTGGACCGGGCGCTATTGGACTAAGTGCTGTTAGACCAGATTTTGTTGGACCAAATGTTGTTCGAGCTAAATCTAATGAACCTACCCATTCTGTATAGATTAATGAAGAGGTGAGAAGAGAGTTGGATAATTACCATATTGAATATGAAACTTCAAATGCTAAAGTCCTAACTCTAGAAAGTAGTGAGGATGAGCAATTTGAGTCTAGAAGGGGGAGGAGGGTAAGGTACACTTATTACAACCCAAAGCGTGACAACAGGAATGTGATGTTTGAACTAAGGATGAAGTTTGAGGGCCCTAAACAATTTAAAGATGTTGTTAAAGGATATGCGATAGTGAATGGACACAATATTAGATGGGAAAGAAGTTGTGAGAAAGAGGTGGAGGTCAAATGTGTAGACAAGTGTCCTTGGAAGATATATGCAAGTTAGATATGGATGGAGAAAATATTTGTTGAAAAAACCCTTGAAAATGAACATAACTATTGCAGAAGTTTGAGGAATAGACAAGCTATTTCTAAATGGCTTACCAAGGAATACATCAATAAGTTTAGGGTTAACCCTAATTGGAGTGTGAAAAAATTGGAAGAAGATGTAAAAGAAAATTATGTTTTGACTATAACTAGGATCCAATGCTGTAGAGCCAAGTGGAGGGCATTAACAATGATTATTGGTACTCTAGAGGATCATTATAGCAAGTTGTGGTCCTATATTGTAAATCTAAGAAGGACAAATAATAATGAGATTTAAGGCTGAAGTTGATAGGCCTTTTCTTAGAGCAAAGCCATATTTTTATATATTTTATATGGGTTTTGATGCTTCGAAGAGAGGTTGGCTAGCAGGGTGCGGACCAATCATTGGCCTGGCTAGTTGTTGCTTTAAGATGCTCCTAGGGGCCAACTACTTCATGTTGTAGGAAGAGATGAGAACAACCAAATGTTATCTATAGCCTAGGTAATTGTGGAGGGAGAGAGTGAGAATACTTGGACTTGGTTTCTACAACTACTGCTTGATGATCTTGAAATTCATGATGGATATGGATACACAATAATTAGTGACCAACAGAAGGTACTTCTATTAATATCTTAACAACTTATTTTCCATCTCCTTTGTTTATTTTCTTTGTATTATGTTAATATCTTAATATGTAATGCTTGTTTGTCACAAGGCCTTCTTAATGCAATCACAAACTTAATTCCACATGTAGAGCACAAGAATTATGCCAGGTACATATATGCCAATCGGAAAAATCCTAATCTTGTCCATGTACTGAAAAAGTGGTTCTGGGTTTCCATAAGGGTTACAAATCATATAGATTTTAATGATGTCATTAGAGAGTTGCAGGACTTGTCAGGTAAGGCTATTGATGACTTTATAAACTAGGGTCCACACCACTTTCTATAAAGCATTTATCAGTACCTTTCCGAAGTTGTGACATTATTGACAATAACGTATAAGAGACTTTTAGTGGTTACATTATTCAAGCAAAGCATAAACATATCTTAGATATGCTAGAAGACATAAGAGCTACATTGATGGAGAGGATGTATGAGCGGAAACAAATGATGATAAACTCAGATGACAACATATGTCCAAGAATAAGAAAGAAATTGGAAATTGCTAATGTGGGGTCCAGGGTCAGCACTCCAAGGCCTAATGGAGAGTTTAGGATTGAAGTTAAAGTTTTAGATGATACGTATATTATAGACCTTAGTCAGAAGCTAGTCTTGTTCATGTAGACAGTTGGACTTAACTGGCATATCTCGCATCCATGCAATCTCATGCATCAATTAATTGGATGAAGCAAGATCCAGATATGTATATTGATGATTGCTATAAGAAGAAGGCCTACTTGATGACTTATCAGTATGCCTAGTAGCTCTACCTTGGTTCTAGGAGAATAATGAACCAATATTGCCCCCTCCCATCAAGAAAATGTCTGGAAGGCCTAAGAAGAACATAAGGAAGGATAAGGATGAAGAACTCGAGAACAAAAGGAAGCTGTCTAGGACTAACTAGACTACAGATGCAATGCAAGGCCTATGGCCAATATGGCCTTAATAATAGAATATGCAAGATCAAAGACCAATCTCAAGGATCTAGACCTAAGAAGCTCCCAGTATGTATAAATCCCTAGTGTAATATGCCTTATGGACCTATATAAGTCCCAATGACTTTGTAAACTTTTTTTCATACTTGCAAGTTAGGAGAAGAGGAAGACCACCAAAGGATCAAGGTGTAGGAGCCAGTTCTCAAAGACCAATAAGTGCAAGGAGGGCAAAGTCCAGTTGCAAGTGATGTTAGTGCAAGCACACGCTAGGGTAACCAGCTGCAAAATAAGGCAACCTTTCATGACATCATTGTTTCATACTTTCTTATAATTGTTAGTTCTTCTTTTTAATTACAATAATATACACTACATTATTAAAGATACAAACATTCTTCATCGATAATGTCATTTAACACTTGTAATTACCGGGTACTAACTCTATATGCGTAATGCTGACCTTAATGAATGAATAATTTATGATTCAAAGATGCCTGGAATTAGCACAATTCAAACCATTGGAGGATCATGAAAGCATGCTGCCATCAGACTAGAGTTAGTACAGACTAGGTATGTCAATTGGTTTTGGGTGCGAACTTGTAAAGAAGAGATAATAACCAATTGAACACAGCTTCTTAAAAACTACATAATAATATTCGTTCATCACAATTAGCATCCGTACCCTAACATCAGTACAGCCTAACATCAGTATATGATAAAGGTCATTTGACATTCAATGCATACATAAACGAGCAAAATCTGAGAACAACTAAAATCATTGAGCTAATTCATGGTAGATGTGTGCTCGTTCACTTCTCAAGACTGTCTGATTAGGAGATTCTCGGCTACCTTATGGTAGTGGTAGAAGCTGATAAGTTTAATTTCTCTTTCTCTCTCACACGCGCGCACACACAATACATAACTCAACTAGTGCCTCACATCAAACATCAAAACCTAGGGCAAGATCTGTTGAGTTTGTTTTCAATTCACCCTCGGCAATAGCCACTAGATCACTAGCATTGTCATCCACAAGAGGACGGTGGTCCTAACATACATCTTTTCTTTTCCTTTCTACATAAAATCTTGAGCCTTAAGTACTTATTCTCCTCTTGGAACCTTGCATACTCAATTTTCAGTTTTCTAAGCTCATCCTCCATCTTTTCCTTCGACGTTGTCATTTTAACAGTCTTCTCTTCCAGCATTCTCACCTTTCTCGAGCAATTTCTTTCATCTCCTCCACTAGTTGAAGTTACTCCTTTAGCCCCTCCTAGTCCGTCAATATGGTAGCCACCTCCTTCCCACGATCACACATATCAAGGTTAATCCATTGGACAAAACCACAGTTATTATTCTGCAAAATAATAGTTCAATTGACAATTATCAGCTTTCCTAATATCATCTAATAATTTGATCATACCTAAGATCGGCATCGCAGGAACCTCTTGGTTTCACTTACTTCATGAAGTATAAAGCCCAACTTTAACTTGATAGTGGCATAATATTTCATCTCCAGGCACCATTAAAGTTGCTGAGATAGCTGTTCCCTTGATCATATCCAAGCTTGCGAGAGCATCCATTGCAAACCTTAATCTAGCTTCTCGCCCCTCACCTAATCTCATAAGGAAATGCAATCCTAATGACAATTCTCTCTCCATGCTTCTTTTTATTTTCCGCCCTTCTTTCAATTAAAACAAAAAACTCGATATTTTTCGTTTTTTTTTGAATACATTTTCATGTCTTTTTCTAGAAAATATCTGCATCATTTTGATGCTTGCACGTTACTAGTACAGTTGGATGCTGATTGGCAGCAGATCAATATTATAATAATTTATAAAGTATATATCTAATTTAGAAAATAAATGATGAGCTTAAATTTAGAAGGGGGTAAAAGTACAGGATTTTTTTGAGTAATTAAAGCCAACTAGCAATAGCCTCGTGGGACGGATGGATGCAATAGCTGTGGAGAGTTCTGTTTGGCAAATTTTTGCTTGGCTCAGCATTGCATAGGAAAAAATTGTCCCGTCCAATGCTTGAGAAGCTTCAGATCCTTGACCTCAACTGCTTCTTGGGTTCCTCTGTTCTCTTTCCCCTGAAAGAGAACAACGTCGTCGGCGGCGGTGGCGATGGTGGCGGCGGTAGCGATGGTGGCGGCGGTAGCGGTGGCGGTGGCGGCGGCGGCGGATGTTGGAGCTGGGAAGGATCCGAGGGTCCAGATACATGGGTTCCATGGACTGAGGTCGGCCGGATCGATTCCTTTCGGACGATCTCCCGGGGCCTTGCCAGTGGCCTCACCTCCTCTTCGAGCTCTTCTTCCATCATAAGCGCCGTTTCCATGGTTAGATTTATTTCCTTCTCTCTTTTGTATGCCTGCTTAGTATTTTGTGCTGGCGCTAAGATTCCTGGTTCTTGGATTTATTTTTTTGACAGATTGTCTGCCTTCTTGATGGAACCGTGGATTTTTTTTCATTCTCTTGTTGCCTTTTCCCCTGATGAAGCACTCTCTCTTTACTTTATGTGCTGGGTACTTTGCTTGTGATGTCAAAGAAATGTTGGATTGATTGTTATGTTTCATTTAAAATGTAAAAGAAATTTAATTTTTATTTTCTGTTCTTGGTTCTGTCTTTAAGATAGTTCATCTTTCTCCATTATTGCTGGAACAGAATTGTAACTTTGTGGAGTTGCCCACACATGCCTGATCATTTTTCAGTCCTTTTGGTTATGAATATGATAAATTTACCCTTCGAATATGTAGCCTATTTGAAATTGGATGTTGTTAGGAAAAGAAAAATTATGATGCATTAGATAGTTCACATTCTAATTTTTACTGACTTGCTGTGCTTGAGATTTCAATTCAGGTAAACCTTTTTGATTCTAAGTTCTCAATTAGTTAAAAATAATTCTATTTCCTGGTGCAAACCCATATATCACTTGACTGATGTTGAACAGATCTGCACAAAGTCTAGAAAATATGGTTGGAAGGGGATCTTTGGAGAAATATCCTTTTGAAAGGCATGAAAGAAACAAAAAGTGGTAATAACAATTTGTGATTAGATATGGATAGGTTATCCTAAGTCTGACAGTCAATATTTGTCCAAAGTCCAAACTATCCTTTATGAGTAGCAATGCCGCATTCCTTGCTTTTAGATTTCCTACTTTCCAATCCTGTACTCCATTGGGTGATCTGCTTTGCTGATGAGATCTGCAGTCTCGTCCAAATTGTGGTTCATCCACAATTCTGCTTTTTCACAGATCAAACTCCTGCAATGTCCTTTCACATCCTTGTTACGAGTGATGTATTCTAAGGTATTATAACTTGCCATTCTTGACCGCAACTTTTCTTCCTTGCGTGGATACCATTTCATGATTACTTAATGATCTGCTCATGATTAGGCTTCTTTAGATTGGGTATAAAGCAGGGAAATGACTCAGATTAAGGCAATTAACCTTTTCCAGGTGTATTTTACTTTTTGATATAATTAGCAATCATAAATCCAGTAATGCTATTTGGGTTGTGTTTAAGGGTTAGGCGTGTAGTCTAATTGATTGAGAAGGAGGTCCATGGATATAAACTCAGTTTACTTATCAATCTAGATAAACTGTTCAAGTCTTGGTAGTTTCATAATTGCATGATATCCATAACCCTTTCTGTTGATGCCATAACCAGGATTTTAACGTATCAGAGCCTTAAAAATATTGGCTTGTTATATTGCATAGTACGAGTTTTATATATGCACATACCACGTAAAAAGTCAAAAAACAAATGTAATTATATGGAATGTGCTTTGCCCTTGTCAGTTGTTTTTGTTGCACTTTCACAACTATTCAGCACTTGTTCCTTAAGTTTCATAGTATTAGAGCTCCAATTATGACTTCCCTTGACCACCATAAAAGATCCAAAGACATACTTCCAAACATCTATTCATCCATTGGAGATCTACGATTGATGTAACTATGACATCTGAATTTATAGAATATTACTATCAAGTGTAATCTTTACTACATAATTTTGGAAATACACGCATGATTATCAAGAACTTGTGAAATTTTCCTCAAAGCATTTCTGAATCTTGTTTACCACAATGTGGAGATTTCAATTTGTACTTCCATCACTATAATTGTTCAGTTGAAACTTCAAGGCAGTGTGCATGTTGTGATTCCCTGCCACTTTCTTTTCCCTTTGATCATTGTTGGTGCATAAAATCATGCTTGAATTGTCGTGCGAACTGTGGATGACATTTAGTATTCCCAATGTTTGGCCACTATTTGTAAGAACCCATCTTTTTTTTTTTATTTGGGCTGGGGCCGACCCCTAGGCCACTGCGCCCGGGCCAGCCTAAGGGCCCTGGCTGTTTAGCCATGGGAGTCTTCCTCTCCTCCTTCACCGAACTCCCCCAAATCCACCAGAAAGGAAAAAAAAAAAACAGAGAAAAAAGGGGGATCAAATCTTACCAAAATTGAACCAATTCTCTTCTATAAAAGATCCCTTTCCCCTCTTTCTAGGGCATCAATCGAGAGCTCTTTCAAAAAAAAAAGAGAGAGAGAGAGAGAGATCCGTGAGAAGCTTGGGTTGTTCGCCGTCGGACCGGCCGGAGGAGTTCGCCGGAGGCGAGGTAAGGTCCTCCTCGTCCTTGTCTTTAGGCCACTATTTTTCTTGGGAATCCGGCCGGCAAGCCGCCGGATCGATGTGAACCGTGTTTTCCTGTTTCGGTTTGCTTTTCTCTTCCATTCCGGCCGGCCGTCGCCGGTCGTGGCGCACCGCCCGCACTGCCGGCACCGCCAGTCATGGGGCAGTGTCGACCATGGGCCGCCGCCATCAAGTTTCTCTGCCAATCGGGAGGAAGGAAGAGAGGGGGAGAGAGAGAGAACCATCCACTTCCCTCTTCTTTGTTCTTCTCCCTCTCTAGTTGCTCTCTCTTATTGCTATGATTTCTCCCTAGTTTAATTTAGGAAGATCATGGACTGTTGGTTAGTCCTGGGGTGATAGATACTGGTGGACCCTTAGAGGATCCATAAAGATTTTTGGGTTGTCAGATATTTTGGATAATTTTTAATGATGACTTGATTCTGTAGGGGAACAATCTGTAGGACGAAAGGACGCTGAGCAGGGTTCTGCATATCTGGATTTATAGATCGCCGTGAGGGCGGGTGATTAGTCTATCTGAGTTAACAAAAGTAAGAATCCTTGTACGCCAATCCTGCATGATATAAATATTTTTACACCATATATGTTTGATATGCTATGATCCAGACAAAGCAAAAATAGTTTTATATTAAATTATATTTTGATCGTGTTGGCTTATGATTGGTTCTATGGTGGATGCATGTATGCGCATAACCTACGCCTGCATAATTGGATTTATAAATATGGTTCCTATGATATGACGGTATTAAATCGTGTTTTGGTTATATTTGTTTGTAATTGATAGTATGATGGATACAATCCTGGGCATAATTTATATTTACATAATTAGACTAATGGATATGGTGGATAGACTAACCATGTTATATTGATTGCCCTATCACGGGCCGGAAACGTAACCTTGGTTAGTCTAGGCCGGATATAAGATGGAAAAGGGAATTGATGTGTGTGTGTGAATTGATTAAATGAACATGGACTTTGGGCTTATCTCGTTATTATTGATTGCCCCATCACAGGATGGAAATGTGATATTATCGATTGCCCCGTCACAGGCTGGAAATGTGATACTATTGATTGCCCCATCACAGGCTGGAAATGTGACACTATCGATTGCCCCATCACAGGCCGGAAATGTGATACTATCGATTACCCCGTCACGGGCCGGAAACGCGATCGGGATGTAGCCCAAAGTCGGAAAGATAATTGATCCGGATCAAGTTAATAGAAAATGAAAAAAAAAAGCATTGAAAACATTAATTGAAGATTTTTAGATATTGTATGACATATCACACTTGAGTGGCTGGACTTTTATTGACATTTGACTTGCATATTCATACTGATTATTCGAGCTTTCGATAGCCGGTATATGATTTTATGATATGTACATTGGTTTGTCGTGGTTTCCAAATTAATATTATTATTGTGTTGGTATGGATGTGTAGGGATTCTTACTGGGCTGTAAAGCTCACCCTCTCTTCTTTTTTTTCTTTACCAGAGTTGCAGGATGCATAGATTTGGATGGGATGGGCGCAAAGTGCAAGTACCAGAGTCATTAGTTAGTTTGTTTATCATTCTTTGATGTTGATGAACATTTGAAGATCTTGTAATTGATCTAATTTGTTTATTTGGACATGTCGGATTTGTCTATTTGAATTATAAATTTCTTGTGGATTTATTGGAATTTTTGTTAATCATAGGCCTTGCATGATCTTTAGGGCACTGCTCTAGGGCTCATGCGGCCGGTCGCGTACCGGACCCGGGTGCTGGGTTCGGGGCGTGACAGAGTGGTATCAGAGCTTAAGGTTAAGATATCCTAGGGTTTATGTTCAGGTGAGTGTGAGTGGGGATATGATAGGAAAACTATCAGAGCCTTGGTTTATAATCACTTGAGATTGTAATAGGAATGATATTGTAATCTAAGCTTTAAGACCACTAGGGACTATGGCCTTAGTGGCATTAGAGTTTGAGGTTTAAGGTCATTGGGGATAGTGACAAAATTGGAATCCGAGCATATGTTTAAGATCACTAGGGATTGTGATAGAAATATATCATAGCTTAAGATTATGATCACTTGGGACATGATAATTACATTCAGTGCTTAAGGTGTAAGATTACTGGGCATTGTGATAAAATGTATGCATCGGGTTTGGTTTTCGATGAGTGTGGAAAGAAAGTATAAAATTGTCTTTGATCATGATAAGAGAGGTTTGACCTAAGATTAGTGTAGGAAGGTCAACATTGGTATATCGGTTATACCATGTTCAGATATTATTTAAATGACCTAGAAGTTCAGACTTGATATGGGTTTTGATGTGATCGTACTTTTGATTTTGCTGCTAATTATTAGAGTGGGGTTTGTACGTAGATCTTCCATAGTATTGGAGTGAGCTAAGAAGATTTCATAATATTGAAAGGAATGTTCTTCGAAGTTGAATATGTATGTGGATTATATTTGGTGTTGGCATGTTGGATATTGCAAATAGGTCTATTTCCTATTGATGTATTTGATTATTTTGAGGCCATAGAGTATGCATATTGACAGGGGAATTCTAATTATTTGAATTCTCATGTTTGGATTGGGCTACTGGATTTTACTTATAATTGTAGAAGACTATTTGATGTGTTGATTTAAAACTCAAGCCTAGGTTTAAGATTTGAGCAGGGATCTTTTGTCATTGTTGATGAAGCCACTAATAAATGCTATATTGAGTAGAGACTTCGGTCATAAATCATTTAGAGGCTTTAGAGTAATTAAGGGATTAAATCAGAGTGCGCAGCGGAAGTATGGTGGTTTGAGTTATTTTGAAACTGGTGAAGGACATTAATATTTGATCTAAAAGGTATTATGATGGAACACTTGAGTTAGTTTCTAGTAGAGAAGAATGTTGTTGATTCTATGGATGATCGAGAGGTAGCTATGTAATTTTACTAGTGGGCTCTTCTATTGCTGAGAACTTTTGGGAGAATCTTGGGCATCTTAAATTTAGCATTAACGGTTGATGATTTCTTGGTTGGTCTTAGACCTGAAATGTTTTAACATGAATCTCGTACTCCTAGATCGGTATTGTCAATCTAGCTATTTGAAAGGGGTTTGAGGTTTTTCTAGGATAGAGGTTGATCATTAAATTATGGGCAAAGTTAAGAAAAGAAAGAGGATTAAAGATTATGAAGACCATTTGACGATAAAGCCTTCTCCTATCCTTGTTAAGCCAATTATGATCTTTATGCAAAATTAATCAAGAGTAATTAAATTCTCGGAAAAAGAATTATGACATTGGGAGGTGGGCCTTCTTTTGAAGGAGATCAAAATAACCTGCTATGTAGATTGAAAAGATCAAGTTTTGTGATGTCATGATTTTGTATGTCAAATCTTGTGAGCTTGCATTTTGAGAGGGAGATTGTTTAGGAGTTCAAGGATTATGTGACGGTTGCAACCTCTCAAAGTCTGAAACTTAAGTATGGTAATTTCGAGGACGAAATTTTGTTTTTTAGGGGAGGAGAATGTAAGAACCCATCTTTTTTTTTTATTATTTGGGCTGGGGCCGACCCCTAGGCCACTGCGCCCGGGCCAGCCTAAGGGCCCCGGCTGTTTAGCCACGGGAGTCTTCCTCTCCTCCTTCACTGAACTCCCCCAAATCCACTGGAAAGAAAAAAAAAAGAGAGAAAAAAGGGGGATCAAATCTTACCAAAATTGAACCAATTCTCTTCTATAAAAGATCCCTTTCCCCTCTTTCTAGGGCATCAATCGAGAGCTCTTTCAAAAAGAGAGAGAGAGAGAGAGATCCATGAGAAGCTTGGGTTGTTCGCCGTCGGGCCGGCTGGAGGAGTTCGCCGGAGGCGAGGTAAGGTCCTCCTCCTCCTTGTTTTGAGGCCACTATTTTTCTTGGGAATCCGGCCGGCAAGCCGCCGGATCGATGTGAACCGTGTTTTCCTGTTTCGGTTTGCTTTTCTCTTCCATTCCGGCCGGCCGTCGCCGGTCGCGGCGCACCGCCGGCACCGCCAGTCATGGGGCAGTGTCGACCATGGGCCGCCGCCATCAAGTTTCTCTGCCAATCGGGAGGAAGGAAGAGAGGGGGAGAGAGAGAGAACCATCCACTTCCCTCTTCTTTGTTCTTCTCCCTCTCTAGTTGCTCTCTCTTATTGCTATGATTTCTCCCTAGTTTAATTTAGGGAGATCATGGATTGTTGGTTAGTCCTGGGGTGATAGATACTGGTGGACCCTTAGAGGATCCATAAAGATTTTTGGGTTGTCAGATATTTTGGATAATTTTTAATGATGACTTGATTCTGTAGGGGAACAATCTGTTGGACGAAAGGACGCTGAGCAGGGTTCTGCATATCCGGATTTATAGATCGCCGTAAGGGCGGGTGATTAGTCTGTCTGAGTTAACAAAAGTAAGAATCCTTGTACGCCAATCCTGCATGATATAAATATTTTTACACCATATATGTTTGATATGCTATGATCCAGACAAAGCAAAAATAGTTTTATATTAAATTATATTTTGATCGTGTTGGCTTATAATTGGTTCTATGGTGGATGCATGTATGCGCATAACCTACACCTGCATAATTGGATTTATAAATATGGTTCCTATGATATGACGGTATTAAATCATGTTTTGGTTATATTTGTTTGTAATTGATAGTATGATGGATATAATCCTGAGCATAATTTATATTTACATAATTAGACTAATGGATATGGTGGATAGACTAACCATGTTATATTGATTGTTCTGTCACGGGTCGGAAACGTGACCTTGGTTAGTCTAGGCCGAATATAAGATGGAAAAGGGAATTGATGTGTGTGTGTGAATTGATTAAATGAACAGGGACTTTGGGCTTATTTCGTTATTATTGATTGCCCCATCACAGGCTAGAAAGGTGATATTATCGATTGCCCCGTCACAGTCTGGAAATGTGATACTATCGATTTTTCCATCACAGGCTGGAAATGTGACACTATCGATTGCCCCATCACAGGCCGGAAATGTGATACTATCGATTGCCCCGTCACGGGCCGGAAACGTGACCGGGATGTAGCCCAAAGTCGGAAAGATAATTGATCCGGATCAAGTTAATAGAAAATGGAAAGAAAAAGCATTGAAAACATTAATTGAAGATTTTGAGATATCGTATGACGTATCACACTTGAGTGGCTGGACTTTTATTGACATTTGACTTGCATATTCATACTGATTATTCGAGCTTTCGATAGCCGGTATATGATTTTATGATATGTACATTAGTTTGTCGTGGTTTCCAAATTAATATTATTATTCTGTTGGTATGGATGTGTAGGGATTCTTACTAGGCTGTAAAGCTCACCCCCTCTTCTTCTTTTTTTTCTTTACCAGAGTTGCAGGATGCATAGATTTGGATGGGATGGGCGCAGAGTGCAAGTACCAGAGTCATTAGTTAGTTAGTTTGTTTATCCTTCTTTGATGTTGATGAACATTTGAAGATCTTGTAATTGATCTAATTTGTTTATTTGGACATGTCGGATTTGTCTATTTGAATTATCAATTTCTTGTGGATTTGTTGGAATTTTTGTTAATCATAGGCCTTGCATGATCTTTAGGGCACTGCTCTAGGGCTCATGCGGCCGGTCGCGTACCGGACCTGGATGCTGGGTTCGGAGCGTGACACTATTGAAGTCATATTGTAAGCGCAGTATACCTGAGAAGCATTCATCATTTTTTCTGAGAGAGAAGGATGGGCGAAGCTCATCCATTCATTTGATGAAAATGAAATGAATAGAGTTGGAAAAACAAGAAGGAAAAAATATAAATGTATCTTGTGTTGGAAAAAATATTGGACACCTCGATCTCGGACCAGACCTATCCCTTTGACCTTGGATATAAACTAAGGAGATCAACCTTGGCTCCAACCGAGCAGCCAACCAACCGAAATCAGCTACCTTGGCCCCGGCCGAGGAGCCAATTAGCCAAGGAACCATCAGCCAAAAAGAATAATCAGCACGTGTCGACAAGGACTAACAGTCCCAACAACCGACAGCTTGGCAGCTCGCATCGTGGCAGCACCATGGCATGCACCCCACTAGCGCTACCTGCCACCCATGCGGACTGGCTTCTACGCTGCGGCCGTACTATCGGGTGTTAACTGGTCATCATTGCACGCTACGTCGGGCTAGGTAACGACAAAGTGGGCACCCCTATATAAGGGGGCAGCCCTGAGGACCTCTGGTGTATGCAATATTACTCACAAAAATCACACTCTACTGAAATTCTCTTTCTTCTATGTTGTTATCTTGTTATTCTGACTTACGCATCGGAGGGTCTCTCGTTGGAAACTCTCTGACAAGCGGACTTTTTACGGACCACACCCGGAGGAGATCCACCTCTGGCACCTCGGCCAGCCTGCTCAGCTCATCTCCAGCCGACCTTAGGGTCGTCCGAGCTTCGCTCTGACCTCAGCCCAGATTCGGCGACGATAGATTGTCGCTAGAAGGAGGACCCCAGCCCCCAACAGCATCGACATCCATTGAAGAGAGAGACAACCAGCATGAAGTCACCAGGAGCCCGCGACGCATCGTGTGCTTCGCAAGGCTACGCTCCGACCTTCCGGAGGTTGTTGCAGAGCTCGGACCATGCTCCGCTGGAGCAACCCGCTGTGCTTATAGACAATGAGCAGTTCAACTTGCTCACTCAACAGGTGCAGGTGCTAACCGCGGCGGTCCAAGGCCTACAATAGACAGTGGTGCAACTGGAGATGGTCTGATCGGAATTTGGCCAGCCCAACCACCACTCAGTCACTACCGCACAACAAACATTTGGTGAGCCACCACTTTCGAGATCGGGTCTCGGAGTGGTCCCCCTAGGATCGGCGCTCCCAGTGGAGCAGTCCTGTTTGGAGGGAAAAACAACGTGCTCCAAGCCTCCTTTTCAGCAAGGATTGCGCTCCAACCCTATCGCCTCCTCGCCACATGGAGCCTCCGTCCTGGTGGAATACTGACCACGATCGGAGAATCGAGGAAATAGGCCGGCAGATTCAGGCCCTCAAGGGACAGGCTCCGAGGGCGAACCTGGACTTCAGCTTCTCCTCAGAGCCCCCCCTTCACCAGGCGGATCATGGAGGAACCGATTCTATCTCGGATCAGAATGCCGAAGGTAGAGTTGAACAACGGCACCTCAGATCCCCTAGACTACCTTAAGAGTTTCAAGGCTCTCATGATGTTACACGGAGCCACCGACGCTGTGCTTTATAGGCATTCCCTACAACCCTTCGCAAGTCGGCCCAGTTTTGGTTCTCTAGGCTTTGGCCCTATTCCGTTCACTCCTTCGAGCAGCTCACCCGCCTCTTCATGACCCACTTCGTCTCCAGTCGAAGACGACGCCGTAGCTCGAATGCGCTGCTCGACATCAAGTAGAAGAAGAAAGAGTCCCTCAGAGACTATGTTAATTGCTTCAATGCGGCGACCCTGGAGGTCCGCGACCTAGATCAATCGATCGCGATGTCAGCAATAAAGAATGGCCTGCGGCCATCGAGCTTTCTCTTTTTTTTTGAAAAAGCGCTTTTCCGTCGACTTCATCGAAATGCTGGCGCGAGCCGGCAAATATGCCAAATGGAGGAAGCCATGGCCTTCCATCGCGAGTCTGCTGGCGGGAGACCCTCTCGAGGAGGAAGGAGGGATGCAAGGAGGGAAGAGAGCCGAGGAGTATCTCACCTCGATGCGAGAGGGGCCCGCGACGGTGCAAGAGTCCTCCTCGAAAGTTTGAAGAGTACACCTCTCTCTACCCCAAGGATTCAGATCCTTATGGTAAAGTTCTACATGGATCTAAGCTCAAATTAATTTTTTAAAATATTTATATTTAAAAATTATGTTTTAATTTAAAATAATTAAAAATATATAATTAATACCAAAAAATTTAAAAAATCATAGTCCATATTACATATTTCAAAAGTTTCGAAGCAAAAAATATATTTTTCTGAATTTATGGTTTTTAAACATTTTTTAAAATTTAAAATTTATTAAGAATATATAAATAAATAAAAAATATAAAAAAATAGTACTATGTATTATATAAGTCAGATATATTTTTTGAAGAAAAAAATATTTTTTTAATCATAACAGAATTTTGCTATTTTTAAATAATTGATAAACTCACGTACTTGATAAATCTGCAGGAATGGAACCTTCAAAAAAAAAAAATATAGCGTGACTTTAGTTGAGATCATAGACGAATACTCTCAGATCGGCACCACTAAAAGTGCAACTGGTGCAATATAGAGTTCAAAGAAGGATGGGTAATAGGTTGAAGCAGCACACCGCTGGTGTTATCTCGATGTATCTATATGTTGGAAATGCCCATTGGAGATCCGATAGTTGATGAAGAAGTACTTCGCTGATTTCAGAGCAACGAAGAAAAGGCTTGCCAAGAAGAAAGTAGAGGTGGACTGTTGAACGACAGAGCCACCTTTCTATCAATCACCTTTCTATCAATCTAAGAAGTCAGATGAGTCGTTCGCTCCAGATGACGAGGAGGCACAGATCCAGGCTACTATTAGACGAGCATGGATGATCAGTGGAAGCATAATAAGGAGGCAAGGCATGAAGCTCGATTTGGACCCTCACATTACGAGTCAAGCTTCGATTCGGCGACTAGCAGGGCAGATCGAGAGTTTAGAACCTCCTCAATTAGGGATGCGTTAGTAGAGGCCGTGACCGTATTGCATCTATATTTGGAGCTTTTGGTAGCAGAAAGAAATCCTCCAAAGAGATTACACTAGGAGCCAACATCCATAATTTAGATCTACATGCCTTTTCCAACAAGGATTCGAAGCAACAGAGGGTAGACACAATGCTAAAAAAGGATAAAAAGAAGGATATGTGACGAGCTATTGGATTTTGATTCTACTTCAACCACATTCCAGTAAATGCGCAAATAATATGTACTATAGGTCTGTCATTTTCTCCATACAGATTGCCGGTGTACGTGTAGATTCTTCAAGACCGAAGGACATCTATGGTGAGCTTTTTGACAACAATAAGGAAGAGCTAGAGAAGTGGATTGCTTCATACAAGAGTAAGTAGCCCATATATAAACTAACGGTGATGTGTAATAGTTAGACAGATCCTATTAGGTGGAACATCAACTTTTTGACATATTGTAATACGAAGAGTTTCTTTCATAAGTCGATTGGTGCTTCCGATCAGGTGCACAACGCCATGTACATCCTCAGATTGATGAAGGAGGTGATTGATCAGGTAGGAGAAAATATTGTGCAGGTTATCACTAATAATGTGCCACAATATGAAACCGCCAGAGAGATCTTGATGGAGTGGTGGCCATATATTTTTTGGATCCTATGTACTGCATATTGTATCAACTTAGACATTGCAAAAATTCATAGGATGCAGCAGACAGTAGAGATAGCCCAAACCATCATCAGATATTTTTATAACCATATATGGATCCTATCATTAATGACGTGGTATGTAGTTTGCTACAAACTATATTGCACTTAATAACCTTCTTGAGAAGAAAGTAGCCTTACATCATATATTGTTAGTTCCGAGTGGTAGAAAAGCAGATTTGCGAGGGTTGACGCTGAGGGGAGCATTGTCGAGGACTTGGTGACGAAACAGACATTCTAGCAACGGACTGAGAAGATAGTGAAGGCTACCAAGCCATTTTATGAAGTGCTTCGGGCCGTGGACAGTGAGAGGTACCCCTAAATGGGTTTTTTGTAATATATGATGGAGAGGACAAATAATTAAATGAGGTAGATCCGAGACATGTCTAGAAATACATCGACATTATTGAGCGGCGGTGGGACTACCAGATGGGTAAGGACTTGCATCTAGTAGGTAAGCAAAAATATTGAACATTAAACTGCTCATGTACTTGTACAATTTTATAAAAATAATTATGAACTCTATTTGCAGCTTACTACCTGAACCCGAGTTTTCTGTACACTGTACCTAGAATCAATATAGATAAAGAACTTCTGACCGCTCTGCATAATATAATTTATAAGATGGAGCCTGATCTAGAAGTCGCAGCCCTATGTCTAGAAAAGATAAGCTAACTTAAATGACATGTGTAGGTTAACTAGCCTCTTCAATTATTAACATATTACAACATGGTTCTTTTTCACAAATCAAAACATCTAAAGAGGGCACTAACAACTTTGGAGTTCGACAGCTATCGTAAGTAAAAAAAGTATGAATCCAGGTATATTACATATCAATGATAACTATTACCTGACGTTAGATGGTTACTAATATAATACTATCTTATATGTAATTTTTTTAATTATTTTTGCAGCTCAATTGTAGATTCATTTTGGTTTGTTTGTGAGAAATCTTAAGTGGTTAGCTATCTGGATCCTCTTCCAGATGATCTTCTCGAGTATCTATGAGCGCAATTGGTCCATCTTTACCCTCATTTATAGCAAATAGAAGAACCATTTGCATAGAAGCACCTCAATGACCTTGTAAATATTTTCTACAATCTGAGGTTAAGGCTGAAGTATATCAGGAGGAAGTGGAGTTAAAGTACATAGATCCGATCCATACTGCTTTCGTGACGATGACGATGACGATGATTCTATGATCAGATAGCTTGTGGTCTTAAATTTATCGGTGAGTCCCAATTTATGCATGCTACATAGGATAGGGACCACGGTGCAGATATGATAGAGCCTACAATTCTATGATTGCATACAAAAGATGGGCTCCTCAAGGTCATTCAGGATGACACGATGCAACTACAGATGATCTTGTACGTAAAGTAGGATTTATAGACATATCAAGTTCTAAGTCGTATACTGGATCCTATTGTCTGCAACCACAGACAACTTATGACCCATACATATATAAAGCTACAAGAGCTTAGAACATCTCTTAGAGCCAGAGTTTTAGTAAGAGATCTGAAAGTGCTTATAATTCAGAGCATATTCCTTTTGGAATGAACATATAGGACTGCAACGCTGTTTGGTTAGAGGAGTGGGCTGATGTGACTTTTGACTATGCTAATGATTTGGATATTTATGAAAGATATCGCCACTCGATGATATTTTAGATGTTGGTACATCTATTATACTTTAAATATATATAATTGATTGTATTATTTTATATTTTTTTATTTTACTAGTTGATTTTATGATATTTTTGATGCTTCTTGTAGCATGCAATATCTTATTAATTATTTTATGCTTTGTATTACTGTAAAACAATAAGAGACATCATTTAGGTTATACCGAGATCATAAAAACATCAAAAAATATTAAATTATATTTAAAATTATTAAAAAAGTTGAAAAAATTGATTACCAATAAATCAAAGCTAAAAAGCTTTACTGGCATTTCGAAGCATACCGTGTGTCGGTATGGATAAACTAGTACCGTACCAACTCACCCGCTGACCAGTACGAGTTCTGGTACCGGTTCGGCAGACATTGCTTAAAAGAGTCATCAGTCCTCCAAAATAAAGCTAAATCTGATGATCATGCAAATGAATGACCTAAAAATTGGTTACTATCTATTTACACATCCAAACCGATGATTGTGATTTGAAGACCGATACACCAAGGATACACCAAGGGAGGTGCAAGCTGATACACCAAAGGTGTAGATCGAGTATTTAAAGCATAGACCTAAGGGAGCGAGAGTTATCGACATAGGACGAGTCCTTAGTGGAGCAGAGGCAAGGATGGTGGTTGGCCAGGGTTGTTGCAACCTATGCATGGGAAGAGTAGTAGAATTACCGAACATGCATGGCAATAATAGCCCATGTAGCATGCAATAACAAGGACAAATGTCCATAGCGAGTAGTGCTATCTATCTTCCCGCTATCTATGATGTAAGAGGAGGGGTAGCACTACCTATCATATATAGCAATAATAGGTCATGCAGCATATAATAGCAAGGACAAGTGTCCAAGATGAGCAATAACAATCATCTTACAAGTTAAGAGGATCCACGTATAAGTATCGGATTATAACTATGGAAAAGGGATCCTTTTACAGATCAGTGAAACCAGTTTATCTTTAAGTTACTTTTATCTTTATCTTGAAATTTCTTGCTTTTAGTTTTCTAGTAAGACTTTAATTTACCAGTAGGAGAAGTAGTAGAATATTTCGTTCGTAGCTCCAAGTACACCCTATCCTTTCTTCTTCCAAATAGTTGGTGTGACGGTAACGAAATTTCTTAAAGGTCAAGGCACCTGGACCCACACTATCTCGATCATCATCCTTTATTTGTCCCCTTTCCAGCTAATTCGATGCCAGTGGCATATCCGCGCATCTATCCCAACCTAAGTCACGAGACTTGTCACCCTTCTCTCTCAAATAGCAAGCTTTTTGGTACTCCTGTCTCCCCCTCCTGACGGTTGAAAAGGGGAGCCAAACAAGTTCCTTTGGCGTGCTTGATGGGACATTGCCCTGTAGCTATCATCGTACCATAAAGAAAAGGATGGATGATTTACTAACGTTAGTGACTAGTTCACCAACCAATCTTTCATAAGATGTCGCCATACTGCTCAAGTCCTACCTGGAGGAGAGCTGACATGGCCTATTAGAAGTGTTCACATGCCAAGTGTCTACATGGGAAGGCCACTTGTAGAGTGAAATAGGACAACTTAGAGTTCATGACAAAAGAAGTTGAAATACTTGTTTCTATTGTTGAGGATCAAAGTCATCACTACAATATGCTATGGTGCATATTGTAATAAACTTAGTCGAACATGCCTCTAGAGAAGGTAAATCAGCCTGTCAATCTTTGAAAGGAAATGACAAGTTCTTTAAGGAATCTGACTTTGGGATTTCAACCTGTCAGGAGGAGGCCGAAGACTATCTTGTAGAGTCCTCAGGATTTACAGACTAAGGTAAAGCGGAAATCCTACTAGCATGTGTGGGAATACCAGATTGAAGTAGGAGTTAATATTTTGGTAAATGTTGGACGAACACTTGGAGCCATCAGCCACTATTATGTACAGGTAGCTGCTATTGGTAAGGTTGGTGGGACTACGCCGACACAAGCATCTGATGGTAGATTCGATCTCCCCTTATCGTATGGAGGGCAGTGATACAACCTTACAGTACTAGCTATCTTCATTACAAGGGTTGGGGTGCAACCTTGTCGATGGATGCTACAAGGTTTTTTTCTGGCTGATACATATGATAAATCCATATGCCTGGGGCAAACACGGCTATGGGTCTTTCCTCCACCAGATCTTCCACAACTTCTATCTGCTGCTCAAGTTTAAATATTGCCTCTACCAGATCCACAGTCTACACCTGTTGTTCAAGTTCACCTTTCCTAAGAGATTGATCGATGTGGTGTTAGTTACATCCCATCACTCTTCTGACAATCGATCTATAGAATGTGGGGGACATTATTTACCCCACATCCAAACTGATGACTGTGGTTTGAAGACTGATACATCAAGGGAAGAGCAGGCCGATACATCAAGGAAAGTGCAGGCCAATATACCAAAGGTGCAGACTGAGTATTTGAAGTGTAGATCCAGAGAAGCAAGAGTTATCTGCCTAGGACAAGGCCTTAGTGGAGCAGAGTCTAAAGGTGGTGGTTGCCTAGCGGTTACCACTACCTATGCACGAGAGGAGTGATAGAACTACCTACTATGCATGGCAATAGTGGCCCACATAGCACATAGTAGCAAGGACAAATGTCCATAGTGAGTAATGGTACCCATCTTCTCACAGCACATGATGTGAGAGAAGCGGTAGCACTACCTATCATATGCGACAATAATGGGCCATGTGGCATATAATAGCAAGGACAAGTATCCAAGATGAGTAATTGCACCTATCTAACCAATTAAGAGGAGTCTCTTATTAGTGTCATATTGTAACCATAAAAAGGAAATCCTTTGGCTGATCAATAAAACTAGTTTATCTTTAAGTTATGTTTTGTTTTTATCTTTAAATTTTTTGCTTTTAGCTTGCTAGTAGGATTCTAATTTTCCAGTAGGAGTAGCAGTAGAGTATTCCGATCATAGCCATGGCTATATCCTATTTTTCCTTATTCAGATCGGACTGTGTGATGGTAGCAAAAGTCCTTGAAGGTCAAGACACCTTGACCCTCGCTACTTTCATCATCATCCTTTCATTACCCCTTTCCACCTAATCCGATGCCGGTGGCATGCCCGTGCATCTACACCAACCTAAGCCACGAGACTACCCTTCTCCAGTAGCCAGTAAGCTTTCTAGCATGCCTGTCTCCCCCTCTCAATGGTCGAAATGAGGAGCCAAACACTATATGAATATTTAAAAGTTGGACAGTAAAGGCAAATTGAAAGCATTCCATCCTTCTGCTTAGTGATGACTTATGCACCCGAACATTACATAGGGTGGATCATAACAATAAGCAGTCCTCATATGCTGTTTTCTTCAGCCTTTTTAATCAGGCAATATTTTCCCGTTTTGTTAGTTTGAATAAAGGAAAAAGAAACAATCTCCCTGACTTGTTCCGACATTTCTGATTCATGTCATCCAATTCTTTTCCATTTTTTAAGCATGTCTATTTCTGGCCCAAAAGGTCAGAAATAATTTGATTTTATTTATTTCTTTACTATAGTCAATTCGTTATGGAATTGGTGGTTCATTAAACTGACTTTTTTTTTCTTTTTTTTTTCCAACCTACAAAAGCAGAAGCATCTAAGGTTAAGTGAAGTAAGGGTGAGTTGTTCAAAGAGCGAAGCAACTTTCTTAGATATCCTCTAAATGAGGAGCTGCTGACAGAGGCTCCAAATATAAATGTGGCTTCTCCACAATTGATCAAATTTCATGGAAGTTACTAACAAACTAAAACGGATGAACATGGTGGAAAATCTTAACAGCTCATGCTTCAAACAAAGAATCCATGTGGGAAAATCTCAAATAATGGTTATGTATGATCTTGCAGATGAGTGAGATTGGCACTCTTTGTTTGATAACTAGACAAACATTTCAGTTACATGGGATCTTGAAAGAGAACCTCAAAACTTTGATGCATACAATTATTAGAAGCATGGGCTCAACTCTTGGCACATTTGGAGACCTGAATAGAAATGTGCTAGCTCCTGCAGCACCATATATGAAAAAGGATTACGTTTTTTGCTCAGGAAACTGCAGGGAACACTACTGCACTTCTGACACCTCAATCTGGTGCATAATATGATTTGTGGGTAGATGGGGAGAAGATCATGTCAGCAGTGCCTCCTGAAGTAGTCAAAGCACACAATGACAATCCCATGGAACAAATTTTCCAGATTCTCCAGAGCCAATTTATGGTATTTAGTTCTTGCCTCGAAAGCTCAAGACCGGTAGCTTTGCCTACAGACAACTCAGTGAATGTTCTCACTAATGACATCTGAGTTGTAGTAATTTCTGATGGTGATGAAGATCCTCGAGACTTCTATATTTATGTAAGAACAATTCTGTGTGAGACCCTGTTTAAACCTTGGAGCATGTCTATTCTATAACATTGAACTGCTTCAAAAATTTATTCAGTAATAGGTACGAGGTGGCATGGGAAGAATGCACAGGGTGGAGACTACTTTCCCTTGTCTGGTTGAGCCACTTGGTTATTGCCAAAAGAAGATATATGCTGTAAAATCACTTGTTGTTTTACAGAGAAAATGGGAGTAGAGTTGACCAGAATTATAGTAGAATGAAGTATTTGATTAGTCAATTGGGAATCAACAAGTTCTGCAGTGTCATTGAGCAGTATTATGGAATGAAGTTTGATTTTGAGAGTTCCAGAGTGGGAATTCAAGAGCTATCTTTGGATTGCATGAACAGGTTTGAATGCATCACATTTGTGCACCTTCAATCATGTCTACACATGCAAGCACAAGCAAACTGTATTGTAACTGTGTTTTTCAATGATCTTAATTTGTTTATCGTCATTTGTGAGGTGACCATGCTTCAAAATTTTCTTTCACTTAATACATTTTGATTATTTGATACTCCTTTTTAGAGGGTATGGTGCAATGTTTTGTGGATTGCATGTTGACAATGGTTAGATTGAAGGGAAAATGAAGAAAACTTTAAGGAAAATAATTGAAATGTATAGCTTGTATGCATGCATTACGCCTAGCCAGAACATAGTCTTAGGTGACATTCACTGTTTATGGAGATGACCTATCACCATAGCTCCTGCTCAAGCAGGTCTACTGGTAAGACATGGTTTATCTTTTACAGCTTGCAATATGCAAGTGCATGTTACACTTCAAAATAAGCCTTTTTCTTTCCCCATTTGGATCTGCCTTATAAATACAGCAACCTAGGTATGTAGATCCTCTTAACTGCCAGGGCATGTCCTGCTTTACCACTCTGTGCGCTAGCAATAACAGAAGCTGAGGGAGCAATACCTAACATTTTTCTCAAAAGGGTTTGAGCTGTTTTTGATAAGGTAACTTACATTGTTCCTCTATTTGTATTATAGTAATGTTATGTCTCAAGTTAATAATAAATGAAAATATTTGGCTGGCTGTCTTTGATCTGAGACAATTAGGTCAGATGGGTCTCAAGCAGGATGAGTCGGTAGTAATAAGGGTGGCTGGCTGCCCTAGTGGTTGTGCTGGACAATATGTGGCTGAGCTAGGACTAGTTGGCGATGGTCCAAACAGCAATCAGGTATTTAATATACTGTTCTTATTCATTATAGTGACATGTGGGAATTACTCTTTGTACATACAGAGAAATACTAGATGTAGAGAGTCATGTGGATAAGAATCATTTACGCAACTACTAATATGAACTGAGACACTCCAAATTTGAGGTTTTTGGCATGTTGGACAATTGGGATACTGATAACAGTCCTTGACACTTCATATTATCATATCATGTCATCATCATTATGTTTAATTTTGGCACTTCTATATGGAAGTTATCAATTCTAAAATAACAATGAGCAAGCATTTTATCAAATTTTATGAACTTAAGGAGCATAGATCTGGGTTATTATTCATTACATGTATATATCAATGCATATTTTATGTATTTACGCATACGCATATAAAATACAAATGTGTCCGTGTCAAAGTTGTAGAAGTTTCCCATGTGGGATACTTCTAGGCTAGGCGCTCCATGTCACTTGTCCAGGTAAACATTGTGCTGAAGCATTGAATTCCTCTTGTATGGAGGACATGACTACATGGTGGGATATCCAGGTTGCTTGTTGAGACTTTATTTGTTGGAAGCCTTTGCTGGCTTTCAAATTCAAAAAGACCAGTTCATTTTTCATTATTGAAAATGTTGTATAGTCTAATCTGAATGACCATTGTATTCGAGCATTTTAATTGATAGATCAGAGTAATGATCTTGAGACCTGCACTTAATAGTTCAGTAATGAGCTGGTGTTTAGATGGGGTTGACTCTTAAAATCCAATGATTGATTTGACAAATTTGAGAATGCAGCAAAGAAAAAAAGATTGTTCCAAAAGTTATCTGACGTTGTTAAATTTCATGTTTCACATGTGCAATTAGATCCGGCTTGGCGGGACACCTCATCAGACTAAACTTGCAAAGTGCTTTGTGAATAAATTGAAAGTTCAAGACTTTAGAGAAAGTTTTGGAGCCTCTATTTTACAACTGGTGAAGGAAACATCTTCGGGGTGAGTCATTTGGCAGCTTTTAAATCCTGGAAAGTGAGTATCATATATTTACTTTTCGGTCATTGACCTGTAGCTATGATAAGTTTTGGTGTAAGTGAATTTTTTCCCCTGCCTCTTTGTAGGATTTTCAGAAACTTGAAAGATGCTAGAGAAGTGGGAGGGTATCTTGGAGGCATCCTTGCTGTTTAATCTGAAGCTTTGTGCTGACAGGGCGGCACATGAAGCCATGGCTGGTCTTTTACTACCGAAAAACAAGACCGCTCGTCAGTTTGCCATGGAGGTCATTTGCAACTTGTTGCAGCCCAGCGAAATGGTTAACAGTGAATAATCATTGGGCATGGAAGTCATTCACAGTTTGTTTCTACCCAGTAAATTGGCTAGAGGCATCTGGATGGCCCATCCTCGCTTGCTGGTTGCTAGCAGTTAAGGTTGCTTTTTCTGCACCACCTTTTATCTGAAGGGTAATTTTCCTGGTATCTGTTGAAACACTTATATCACAAGTAATGTTGCGTAATACTTGGCAGCCACTTGAATCATTGGAGGACACCATCAAATGCTAGTGCGTGAGCATCTGCAACGCTGTGAGAATGTTCAGCGATACCAGACCGGCTGAGTTATATGCAGAGTCATGTCGGAGTTTTGGTAGATTCACTCTTTGGTGCAAGTATTCTTGCCAGTCATCATGGATGTAACCTGTCGATATGGAGGCCATGGTGCTTTATAAAAGAAACCAGATACCTTTGATCTCGGAGGCAGATATATTATCAAAGCCAACATTTTTTACTCCATTTAGTTGGGTTTAGCTGTTAATAATCCTTCAAGGGGCTACAATGATGGTTCAACTAGACCTAAATGCTGCTTAACTTATAAAACCAAAAAAAATTTGGAAGTCATCATGCATTGAATTGTTTTTGAGGAAACATCATACGCTGAGTTGTTAAGGTTGTTTTAAAGTGATTGTTCTGACCTTTGGTCCGGGATCTATTCCTCCATTAAGATGACTGCATCAATTATCTGGATACATCACTTACTGAGAAGAAGGATATTGTGGCAACCTTATGTTATGAAACAAAGTTCTTCCAATTATTTATTAGATAACACCATATCAGATAAACTAAGATAAATGAGGTAAATTTTAAAATTTATGAGTCGAGTTCCTTGTTTGTGGTAATTCTCTTGTTTTGTCTTGGATTCCATCGCCCAAGTCTGCAGGGACAATGTGTCCTTTGTTTGTCCTTGCAGTGACTGGCAGAAGTGGGTACACCGTTACTGCACTTGGGTCCAGGTGTGGTCCCTATGTACAATCCTGTGCTTGGTCTGAGCTGCACTCCTGATGAATAAGGCTAACCACAGCATGGGCACAGAGGTGGACACTAGAAAAGCATGAAGAAATGTCCTATGAGCCATCTTTCCATAAGAAAAGCAGAAGGCACTGTACTAGGGTTCAGGTTGTAGCTTTGGATTGATATTCTTTCACGACATCGATCATTGGATCATACCTTGCACAGCTTTCAAATACTTCAAAATCCTTCATTTATCCACCTGCACAGGTCGGTAATTCAGCGGCCAGCAACTCAACGTAAGCTAGAGATCAACAACCAAGGTTTAGCCATCTGGTGCTGTCATTACCCACTGTCACTTCTGGAGTCTGAGACATGAGTAAAAGATTGATATGATAATGGAGATCAAGATGAAACACTCATGGCCGGTCAAAACATAACAAACCAGTTGGAATCATTTGTACCAAACGCTTGACGTTTAGGGAAAGTTGCATAGGGCACTATATATGTTTTATCAGTACAATAGGTTCTAAATTGTCCATGGGATCCATGTACTTGAATCTAGAGTTCTATGTTGTGACTTATATGAGTATGTGCAGGTGGATAACATGAAATTCTCCAGGCTTGATATGTCCGGCGTGTAGAATGGGGTAAACCAATATCGCGTGCATGAAAGGACTTTGCCTAGCATCATCAGTGCAGCAAGGCGAACCCTATAAAGCCAAGGGTGGCAATTTATGATATGATCCATCAATCTGACCCACGAACAACCTGCTTTAAGTAGATTTGGATTTGACATAAACAGATTTCGGTCATAAACGGATCAACCCATCCTAGACCTAGTTATTAAATAAGTTCGGTTCAGGTTTTGACCTTTGATCCATTAACCCATTTTGACCTATTTAATAATTGGATCGGATCATTACCCAACCCATTTAACATGTATAAAATGTGTTTAACCTATTTGAAACCTGCTTAATATGTTTCTAATTTGTTTAACCCAATCCGCTTAACATGTTTAAATTTATTAAATTCATTAAAAACCTATTTAACCCATTTAACCTGATTTGACCTATTTAATTTGTTTAACTTGATTAGACCTATTTAATAATAGGTTATGTAGGTCGTAACGAGTTAATAAAGAGGTCGGATTTAGATATGAAATTTTAACTTGCTTAATAAATAAGTTGGATTCAAGTTGACAAATTTTTAACTTGATCCGCATCCAATCTGACCCGTATGCCATCTGACCCAATCCGATTGCCGCCCTTTATCAAGCTTTGGTTACTCAAAGATGTGCCATTTCTTATGGTGGATGGACTTCAAATTCCAAAAACATTTCTTAACCAGCGTTGACTGGGATGGCCATTTATCCCATGAATTAAAGGTTAGAATTGCTAATGCATCACCTTTCCCTGTGTAAAACATTTCTTTGAATCTGACACTCATCCAAAATACTATATATACAAGGTAGCATTGGTGTAGGATCCACGTTAAATAAGAAATCATAAAACAAGGTGCGTAATTAGTAAACAGTTTATCTCATCAAAAAATTTGTAAATAATTTTGTTTAAGAACTAATTAAACTAATCCATATAGCAAATGTGAATTAGGTCAGCTGGTCAGTGACCCTCTTTTCAGTGAAGAGGTAGAGGTTTGATGCACGGAGCATCCTTTCTATGAGCAATCCATGTACAGTTTTTATAACCATTCTGAATAACTCTAACATAGAAATCTTTTCACGGAAGATCAAATTGCTGTTTGCACACCCCCACCCCCCCCCCCCCCCCCACCCACCAAAAAAAAAAAAGCCTTTATCTTCCTGTTTATTTTGTTATTTTATGTATAAACAGTGACAACGATAGATCCCAAAGCAGCATATAACCCGTCTAAGGTGCCCAATGGGCCGGGCCCAACTATTGAGGAAGGGGTGCCTACCGGACCGGGTTCAAGTAAACCGAGCGGACTCGGCTTTCCCAAGACTCGGACGACCCTGACTCTGGATGGCTCGGCGTCGTCGTCCTCGTCTTCGCCGAGAGCGGTGCTTCCAGGGGTGCTGGATTCGGTAGTCTCCCGTCCGGCGCGACGGGGGGATGGTGATCGCCGACGGAGTCGTAGCTCGCCACCTCCTTTGGCCGGAACAGTGGATCCCCAGACAGGAGACAAGCAAAAGCTCCGGCAGCCGTGGACACCCAAGAAACCTTGGAGGGGTGTGTCTCGGGCAGTGCCGGTGGCGGCGGATTGGCGGAAGCGGACGGCGACGAGGCAGGAATCTGGTGAGGTTGAAAAGTCTCTGACCGGACATGGGAGGTGGTCTGCGTTGGCTGTAGGGGATGATGGGATACGAATGGGGGACGGCTCCGGCCTTGATGGGAGATCATCGGGCAAGGCAAGCAGGGTCGACGGTGGGTCCGGGAAGGCTGTTGCGGAGGTTGCAGATGCTTTCCGGCGCCCACTTTTCCAACCTTCTGCAACGGGTGTATCAAAGTCAAGTGACCCTGTAGCGTGCCATATGGCACAAACTGTGAAGGGAGAGTCGTCAGTGAAGATTCCTATGCAGAGAGGGGAACATGGGGGTGCTGGAGGTGGCAGAGGGCAACGGGAGGAGGTTGAGGACCTTAAGGAGGGGTCTGTAGACAAGGCGTGCCGTTTGGCACAGGGGAACAGTGAAGGGAGGCATTTCCAATTGCTGCTTCAAATGATGGAATCAGTTAAGGGAATAAATCCTAATGTTGTGGAGAATGAAGGGGAGAGGAGTTTGAAGGCAGATGTTGGTAGTGGTCTCGAGGGAGTGGACCATGCCGCTTCATCGAGTGCTTAATGAAGATTATCCTATGGAATTGCCGGGGAGCGGGGAAACCATCCTTTGCCCCGGCCTTTCGCAGGTTGGTGCATCAGCATAATCCAAATATTTGTGTTTTACTAGAGACTCGGCTATCGGGGAGGAGTCTACAGAAGGCAAGGAGGGCTGTACCGAGGTCTTGGGGGTTCTTTGCAGTAGAATCTCAAGGCCTCTCGGGAGGTATTATTGTCACTTGGGCTCAGAGCAAATGCAGAGTTGACGTCTTCAATGTTTGTACTCAAGAGGTGATTTTGGTAATCTCGGAGGGTAGCGGCATACCATGGGTACTTGCAGCCGTGTATGCTAGCACCGAGTTTAGGGAGAGGAGGATTTTGTGGGAGGAGGCCTCTCAACTGATCAGTCAGGGTCAACCGATGTTGGTGGCAGGTGATTTTAATTGCATTGTCAGTGCCCAGGAGAAGATGGGAGGAAAACCCTTCACTTACAAAAGAAAAATTAAGGAGTTTCGAGATTTTCTTGATTCGAATGGATTGGTTGATTTGGGCTTCTCGGGTCCGCAGTTCACTTGGTGCAATAATCAGCAGGGACGTGCCCGAGTATGGGAGAGATTGGATAGAGCTTGTGCTACTGGTGGGTGGGTTCAGTGCTTCCCAGAGCATCATGTCAGACACTTGCCGAGGATAGCGTCGGACCACTGTCCATTATTGGTGAGTACTGAGGCATTTATTCCTGTTAGTATTCCTTTTAGATTTGAGAAGCTTTGGCTCTGCTATCCGCGGTCTTGGGAGATGGTTAGGGAGGCATGGAGTGTACCAGCCAGGGGAGATGCTATGTACCGGATGTCCCGGAGACTGGAACTGACAAGAAGACGTTTGAGGAGGTGGAATCGTGAGGAGGTGGGGAATATTTTTAGGGGGATTGAGGATTCAGAGGAGGCCATTTCCAGACTCCAGTCCCAGGAGGCCCAGTGTGGAGGTTTATCGGAGGCGGAGATGGGGGAGCTCAGATCACATTTGGCGTTGCATGACTCTCTTCTCAGACAGCAGGAGATATTTTGGAGACAGAAGTCGAGGGTACAGTGGATTTTGGAGGGGGATCGGAATACCAGCTTTTTTCATCAGGCGACAGTGATCAGGAGGCATCAGAACAGAATCAGAGCCATTAGAGGTGCGGATGGGCAGCTGTCGGAGGAGCCAGATATGATACCGAGGATTCTGGAGAGCTTCTTCAGGGCTAGGTGGACTGAGGAGATAGAGGAGGTGGGACCAGTAGATATTCCGATGCCTCTGGCAGGGGTGTCGGAGGAGGAGTCTGCAGCACTGGTTAGGCCAGTTTCGGAGAGGGAGATTAGGGAGACGGTATGGTCCCTTGAGGGGGACAAGGCTCCAGGGCCGGATGGTTTTCCTCCGTTGTTCTTTCAGAGGTATTGGTCGATTGTAGGACAGGATATGACGGCAGCTATACAGCACTTTTTTAGCACAGCTACATTGTCTACTGACTGGCAGAGGACATTCATCACGTTGATACCGAAGCGGCAGGATGCTACTGAGCCGGGGCACTTCCGCCCGATTAGCCTGTGTACGACCTTGTACAAGGTTACATCGAAGATACTTGCCGTCAGGTTGAGGGATATCCTCCCGAGGCTAATCAGTCCAGAGCAGGGGGCGTTTGTGGGAGGGCGGAGTATCACTGAGAATGTTCTTATAGCACAGGAGTTTATGTTTGATCTCCGTAGGGCCCCGAGGAGGAGGAGCTTGATGGGGATCAAGCTTGATATGGAGAGAGCCTACGATAGGATGAGATGGGAGTTTGTGCAGCAGTCCTTGCAGGGGTTTGGCTTTCCAGTGAGATGGATTAGCTGGGCCATGGGATGCGTTCGGGGCCCCTCCTTTGCTATTTTGGTGAATGGTACGCCATCCCGTTTCTTTGAGTCTTCCAGAGGATTGCGCCAGGGATGTCCACTCTCCCCACTGCTGTTCATTATTTGTGCAGATGCACTCTCGAGAGCTCTGAGACATGCTGTGTCTAGGGATGAGTTAGAGGTTTATAGGCCAGTGGAGAGGGCTACTCCGATATCTCACTTGTTATTCGCCGATGACTGTTTATTGCTAGCTCGGACGTCTCGGCAGGCTGCAGGAGTCATTAGTCGGATTCTTTGAGACTATTGTGCTGTGTCGGGTCAGAGTGTTAATATGTCAAAATCAGCTATTTGCTTCAGCCCGAAGACTACATTGGCAGTGAAGAATTCTATCATGGAGATCTTGGGGGTAGGTGAGCAGGATGGCACTTTGAGGTACTTGGGGATTCCACTCTCAGGTCAGCGACTACGCAGCAGAGACTGCTCTTCTCTGGAGCAGAGTATCAGACATAGACTGGAGGGATGGCAGATGCATACATTATCGATGATGGGGAGGATTACTCTAGTTCGGTCAGTCCTTACTTCGATCCCTACTTACTTTCTATCCAACTCTATCGTTCCAGTGACATTCCTGAGGACTCTTGAGCAGCTCTTTAGGAACTTCATCTGGGGGAGGAGCGGGGGTAGAGGTGGGATTCATTTACTGGCATGGGAGGTTGTGTGTCAGCCGACCAGATTGGGAGGTCTGGGGGTGCAGTCTTTGGTGGTGAGACGGGAGGCTCTTATGGCACAGCATGTAGCTAGATTTATACTGGAGCCCGACAGTATGTGGTCCTCGTTGATGAGGGCCAAGTATGGTCCCCTACTGCAGGGGATACGGATTGGCCGTCACCATTCACCGGTTTGGAGGGAGATGTGTGCCAGAGCCATGGTAGTGCTTCCGGAGATCAGATGGGCTATCGGGGATGGGCGATCTATCGACGTTCTGGAGGATAGCTGGGTGACTGAGCAGCCTATCAGTCGGTTGCCGATCATGGTGGATTCGACGAGGTTGAGTGGATACAGAGTCTGTGACTTGCTGGACCCTATTGGGGGCCGATGGAGGATTGGATTGATTCGGGAGGTTTTTGGGGAGCAGTTGGCAGAGTTGGTTCTGGCTCTTCCGGTACCAGCTAGGGAGGAGCCTGATAGGTTAGTATGGAGGTCATCAGGCCGGACGCGGGTACGAGCTAGGGATCTCCAGGCTTTGTACAGCAGGGAGCTGGACCGGCAGATTGAGGGAGGATGGATTTGGAGGATGCGGATTCACCCGCGTGTGGCGCTCTTCATCTGGAAGGTGACATGGGGATGCCTACCGACCAGAAGCTTGTTAGTTCGGCGAGGAGTTCGGAGCACCCAGTTCTGTGAGATGTGTACGGAGATTGAGGAGACCATTGATCACGTTCTTTTGCAGTGTCCCAGGGCGAGAGAGATATGGAGTAGTTCACCTGCTCCCCTGCCCCAGGTGGTGGAGTCGGCACAGGACATGATCCACTTGCTGAGAGTTTCTATGCGGAGCCCCAGACTCTGGGAGGTGGGGATTCTCAGAGCATACCTCGCCTACCACATTTGGTTGGACAGGAATGCTGGTATATTTGAGGGTAGGCGGTCGACTCCGAGGATGGTGGTGGATAGAGCTGTACTGCAGGCGAGGGAGGTTACCGCAGCTACCACGTTGTTCTCTACTGAGATGGCCAGGGATATCTGGGGTACTCTTTCCGCTGTTATAGCGCCCAGGTTCGCCCTTGTTTCTTGGGTGCCCCCACCCCTTGGTCATCTCAAAGTGAATTTCGATGGTGGTATGTTGATGGATGGTGTAGCTGGAGGCATCGGATTTGTGATCAGAGATTCTTTTGGCAGGCTAGTAGCAGCCGGAGGACGGCGCATTCCTGGGATTACTGTTGTTGGGGCGGAGCTTCGGGCTGCATGGGAGGGGTTGACATATGTGAGGAGGGCCCTTGGAGCCGAGAGAGTGTATCTCGAGGGGGACTCTTCTGTGGTGATTGACTGGATCCGAAGTGTGGATAGATATGGGGACGGCCATCCTCTTATCAGAGAGACTCGCAGGATGATTCAAGAGATGGGTGGGTTGGCTGCTCATGTGTTTCGGGAGGCGAACAGGGCAGCAGACTGGGTCGCCTCCTTTGCCGCTAGGCACTCCGGAGACTTTTTATGGACATCTGCAGGAGATATTCCTTCTCCTTTGTACTCTTTGCTTTCTCGTGACTGGGCAGGATGTACTCTAGTTAGAGCTATATAAAGTGCCGCATTTACCAAAAAAAAAAAAAAAAAAGCAGCATATAAATATTTGTGCTGACTAGTCGTTTCACTGTTGCTGCTGATGCTGCCTCAGTAATTTGTCTCAATCATGTGCCCAAGACATCATTGAGAACCTAAGAAAAGATAATAATTCAACCCATGCGGCTTCAGCTGTGCAGCATAATCTAATGCAACTACTGTCGCCTTTAGTTCTTCACCTAAAGTGTCCTTTATAATATGTATATAGTCTTTTTACAGTTAAGAAGATAGGGTGGAAAAGCAAAGTTAAGATATCGAATTTGGAGGTCCGTTCCTTTCTTGTGGGGTTCAAGAAAACAGGTCTATTGGTGGCCATTTCAAAGCAAACCGTCAGAGCTATTCTCTTTGCAAACAAGAGAGACAGGATTCGGCCGGCCGGCAGAAGACACGAACCAGCTGGGAGAGGGAAGAGGGGGATTTGAGGAAGAGAAAGAGGTCCTTTTATGGCGCTTCAAGTACTCAAAAGCATGCATGCTTGGCTCTCGACTTTATCTATCTGATGAGCATATCTCTTGGAGTTCTCTGTTGTTCTCCTTTTCCTATGGAGAATGGTTTCTTTATGCAGGATCTGTGTGGCTCTCCATGTGTCCATGCATTGCATGCATGTTTTGCATGGCGTGCCCCCTACGATCTGAATCAATATGCGTCACACGAGCACCATAGAGAAACTATATATGCTCCTTTCTAAGCAAATGTCTGTTCAACTCAAAAGTTCCAAGTATCGGTGAAACTCTGCTGGGGACATTGCTCGTCTCCACTTCATAATTAAGCATTGCATGCAGTAGGCTCTAGTTTTCTTTTCTTTTCTTTTTTGTTATTTATAATAGGAAAAAAAGGAACCTAACCTACCAGAAGAATAAGAACTCTTTAACAAAGAAACCTCCCAGGGAAGCAGCTTGTGCCAAATACAACTCTAATTATCATTGAAGTGACAAAAATAAAATATGTTTGTTAGTCAAGGGCGCAGGTTTTCTATAGCCATACCATCATGGAAGCAAAGGGTAGGCCACAAGTAACCAACCACTAAGGATAACACTCATTGATTGCAGTTCCAAGAAAATTATCACATTTAATATTTTACCATTGTTTTTATTAACATTATACTTTTAAAATAAGGGTAGTGGTGTAAATGAGCAGGAGAGAACGAGCAAGCCTAGTTCTCTGCTCATTTTATAGTTGAGCTGAGCTCGAGCCAGCTCATTTGGTCACCAATGGCTCGTTTAAGAAATCCAGTGAATTCTTGATACCTTTCAATGCTTTCTTTCATATTGTTTGGATTAACTTTTTAATTACATTTCACATTTATAGTTAACATATATTATATTTTCCATAAATTATGTGAAAGTATAATAAATAAATATAAAAAATATAAGGATATTAATAATTAAAATAACATATAATAGATGTAAATTACTTATATATTTATGTTTCAAGCGAAATCATGTCAAGCCCAAGAAAGCCGTGCATAACTCTAATTCAACTCACTTATTAATCAAGAAAGACTAAAGTTGAGCCAAATTTCGAGCCAGAAACAAGTTGGCTCATTAACAGTTCACTTGTTTCAAAACTGTCAATGAGGGCATGTTATTGTGGACGCCTCTAGGAAAATGGGCCATGGTGCAAGCTGGCGAAGATTTAGAGTTGCAGTTTGTTTTTGATGCATGAAAAATAGAAATCAATATAAAATAGTGGATAAGAACGATAAAAGCTTGAAGGACCTTTGAGAAAAGCTTGAAGGTTGAGGCACCACTTTTAGCCTTACATATAAGGGCCTAGGACCATCCTCTATGAGGTGGGGCCTATGATTCACTCACCGCGCACCTATTGGATGGGTGCATGGTGGTTGGGAGTTTAAAATTGAAGTTCTAGCCCACTTTACAACCTAGGATGATAGCATTACAAGTTTTGGTGATGATGGAGCTCCTTAAGGGGTTAGATCAAGGGATCTTGAATGCTTCATCTATCTAGAAGCCCTGGAAGGGGGAAAAAGCATACATCTTTAAGTTATTTATGAAATATACAGAAATTAAGCTAAAACAAGCAGAGAGATAGGGAGGCTTATTCATCATCAAGGAGCAAGAATTTCGACAGAGGCAAAAAAAAAATAATTACATGCTATTAGTAAAAAATACATAATCAAAATAAAAAAATCAAGAGAAAAGAGAGGAAGAAAGCCTTCTTCAATGGTATCTCACCATAAGCCAATATGCTTGTTCCTTAGAGGAGACACCTAAAACGGTCTCCCCGAACTCGAGCTTCTTTTAGTTTTTGGCCTTTTGAATTTGAAGTAAGGGGTACTCCTTAAGTTGGAAAGATTCTAGATCTAAGAGAATTGGGGAAGAAGAAGAGAGGAAGACGAGATAGAGAGCAAAAGGAAAAGGAAAAAGAAGCTAAAGCCTAAGAAAACTAAGAGATGGCTCGGAAGGGATTAGAAGAGGAGTCCAATTCCCTTCTCTATTGGTCTATACATAGATGGAGGGGGATGAATCAATAACTGAATTTGAATTTTTTTAAATTGAAGAAGGGTTGAGATGATAGCAAGTGGCATCTGATTGTTGGATCAAGGAGAGAGCATCTGTCCATTGATTCAAAGCTAAAAGAAGTTAGTTTTAGTTCAATTAACATCATATCTATTGATATTCTCACACTTTTTACATTTTTTAGGTACTTTTTTGGTGGATTTGTAGATATTTTGGGATGATTTTAGTTGGTGATGGTCAAGATGTTAGAAAGTATGAAATTTTAATTTGGATACATATGTTATGAGGAGATGACATTGTTCATATTCAATCCTAATCCGAGCTTATTTTATATGGTTTCAAAAATCATTAAATTTAGGTTTAAAATTGAACCAAGACTCGTCTAATTGACATCTATGCATGAGAAATTGGTCTAACTGAGCATGAGAAAGTCTAATTAGACTCATGAATCACGAAATGGGATAAAGAAGAGACCAAATAAAGGGATAATTAGAAGAAATTGAATAAGGTTGGTGAATCAATCTAAATCGAGTGAAACAAGTTAGCCGATTCAAGTGAATTTAGTGAAATTATGGTGAATTTTACTTAATTGAGCTTAGAATTGGTTAATTGGAGGTGGGAAAAGGTGGGATAATGACCAATCAAGGGCTAAATTAAAGCATGGAAGGTGGGTTGGTGAGATGAAGATCTGACAAAACCAAAAATTTGAAGTATACGCACCAAATCACTTCGTAACTTTAGGTCAGAAATATTGAGAGGTTATGCTTGGACATGAAAATGGTTATACAAAATAGTAGATATGCAAATAAAGATGTAATCGAATTAAAACTAATTGATGCATTCCTTGAAGACCATAGAAAAAATTTTACAGAACAGCAAAAATTTGTAGTATTGTATGATTTAAAATATTTGGCAATAGAGAAGGTTTAATAAATAATTTAAATATGATAAAAATAAGAATGATAAGATAGATATATGGTAAAAATGGAAGGAACAAATTGAGAAGTGAAAATATTATAAGAATGGTAATAGTTGTATAAATTAAGAATAAGATGATAGAAAATCAATTTAGAAATATAACATAGGCATGTGCAATGAAGATCATGAAAGGGATCCTAAGGAGAAATACTTCAATTTGTGTTGAGAGATGCTAGAAAAGAAGGAGAAAATTCTAAAATTAATATGTTTGAAGATTATGAAAAAATATATTAAGAACTTAAAATAACATCACATGTGGTGATAAATTTGAACATTTAGAAGTGAGCGTCCATGAAGCTGACTTCAAATAGTTGAGTTATTAGATATTATGACATGTTTTCAAAATGATAATAAAATTTTTATTAACATAAAATAGTACCCATCAATTTGTTTAAGAAATATGGATATTTTCATTGAACTTGTATGGACTATCAATGTTAACTAGTGTTAATGGTTCTACTAGCATGGCACATGTTTCTTTTTTCTTTAAGTATGGTTCAAATTCTAGATTGGCAAACCCAATTGTAGTTTTTCGCTTAAATAGTGCTTATTACCTTGTACTATACCATATATGCTTTTATATATTCTACTTATGCATGAGTAAAGTTAGCTTAGGGAAAACCCAAACCTACTCCATATGTAAAATCCCAACCAAATCCAATTTGACAATGCTAACATGTTGGCAAAGACCTGCCATGAATTCAAACTAACCAAGAGTCGGGTACCAAATGTAATGACTTACCACATAATCACTAAGGCTTATGTTAGGAGTTAGAGCTGGTTTTATATTTAAAACTATTTGGTTTAAGGTAGGGGAAGGGAAATAAGAGGGATCTTGTGAGATATGAGGGCAATGAAAATACTTGTCATAAGATAAGTTAATGAAATATTAAAGGAGAATCTTAGACAAATATAGTTTGTAGGATAAGAAGATAAAAGATAAATCTAAGAGTCGAAAGTGGAGTAAGAACTAATTAAGAGAGGAGTGACATATTTCTCATACTTGGTCTTGTCAACAAGCAAGAAATGTTCTTAGTTGAGAATTCAAAGGTAAAGAATGAAAAAGGTATAGATTTCAGTAGCACTCTGAATTCTTCATTGATAGTAAACTTCAGTAGCTTAGTATAAAGAAAATTATTAGTATTATATATATAAATTAATACTGAAAGAAAAGATTGAGACGTCTCTGCTCATTTTCTCTTCTTACCTTTTGTTTCTTATCTTCTTACTCTTCCTTTCTTCTCCAACTCTCATATTTTCCTCGTCATTTTACCAATTTTTTCTAAAAGATAATAAACTTTTTACTGATTATGGACTGGGTTAAGCTGCACTATTTTCAGCAACTTAACTAACAAGTGAAGTAAAAAACCAACTAGAGCAACATCAAAGTGGTACTAAAGTAAATCAATTCAAATAATAAACATGCTTTAAGAGGCCTAACCCTAATCTACATGCATGTCATGCACAAAAAGTGAAGCTTATGGAGTTTCTAAAGATGAATTTATACTGAGATGAAATGTTTGTATGGCTACAAACTCTGTTACAGCCACACAACCTCCTATTGAAGTTTCATCATCAACCCAAACTCCTAAGGCATTATCTAAACAAAATATAATAAAATATATTTATAAAGAACTCTTTTCTTTGTAACAAATAATGCATAAGTCAAGGTACTGTGTGAAGCAAATGTTTAAAGATCATAATGAAATCTATATGATATAAATAAATGTTGACAAGTATCCCCAAAGATATGGATCTATATTTGTAGATGTGATGAATTTGGACTTCAACTTACCCAAAGAGCATCAAACGAGATTCAAGATCATTGGAGTATTCGAATTAGGCACCAATTGTTAGACTTGATTGACTATAAACTAGAACATATAAATATTGTATCATCTTGAAGTTTATCAAGCAACTTGTGAAGATCATAGTCACATCTATTCGAAGGACCCATTGCATGGAAGAAAACATTAGACTCCAAGTTTTGGAAATCCAATGGTCCAATCAGACACATTGCATCATAAAATGTCTTTGAACACACTTTTGCCCTCATCACTATGGTCAAGGATAGCTTTGATCAAGCCTTTGCTTGAGGTGCAATTTAATTACCCTATTTAAAAAAGATTTAGATCTTTTATTGAATTTGTCAATTAGGTGTCCTTTAAGAAACTTCTAAATGTCTAAACATCATAGGCTTTGCTTTATCCATGATTAATTTAACCAAAATTTTATTTATGTAAGAGTCTTAAATAATCGCAATCAGCCTATTCAACCTATCCCATGGCAACTTAAATCCCAAAATATAGCTAACCTCTCCTAAATATTTCATGAAGAATTTGTAACTTGACTACAAACATCATGGATGTACTGTTTCCAATAAGGAAAATATCATCTGGATGCAGCACAAGAAAATAATGTTGGGTCCCTCTTCTATAATATCTGCACATGATCCACAGGTCATGAGATCGATTGGTTGTGGTTCATGTTAATAATTTTTTCCAATGACCAATCTAAGATAAATGCATAAAATGGGACTTCTCTATCCACTCTATCTTTCAGGGACTAGCACGATTATACATCTTTATGCATAGGGAGGTTTTTCAGCCTTGCTTCATTATAACTATAGTATACCTAAGATATGGTAGATTAAAGATCCAAGTTGACTTTGAAGTCCCACATTTGTCCGCCCTGACCTTCTCACATCTTTTTTGAGTTCTCAACAAACTCATACTTAGTTTAGTTAAGCAAGTGAATCAGACATAGTTGGTTCATATAGACTAGCATAAAGAGTAGATTGTATTGGTATTTCAAATTAAGACCCGAACTTATCGGGCATTGGGGTTTACGAGAGTAGTCGACTCCAAGGGCAAACCCTAAGTGGCCAACTTCTTCTAGAAGCCGTAGAGGTGGCCAGCTGAGTCTAAGTTTCTAAGATGGCCACCAACTTCCAAGATTTATCTTTAGCTAGTCTCCAGCACTAGGATTTCATCCAAGTGGCTACCATATATCTAGGGACTTCTAGGGTGGTAGCAAAAGAATCTCAGGGTTTCTACCTTGGGCTGATAGCATAGAAAGGCTTAGGGTTTCGCCCTAAGTCAACTTCTCTTATTATAAATAGGAGAGTGGGTGCAGGGTTTCACTAGAGAGTACCACAAATATGTAAGAGAAATTAGTTTGCCACAGCTAAGAGCCAGTCATCCAAGAGAGGGTGCAAGTAACTCTAATGTACCACCAAAATAAGAGAGAGATAGGGAGAGAAGGAAGAAGAGGGAGATTGAGATAAGGAAAAAACTTCTAAGTAATTTTTGGACAATCTACGGTGCAAGTATTCTATATAATACCTAGAGATCCCTCCATTTATCTTCTTCTTCACCTCTCTATATTATTTTAACATTTTTGTAGGTGTACATCTATCTTAATATGCATGCAAATTATGTATCATGGTACTTTATCAAAAAAGTGCTATACTATTTCTTGCTAATTATATTATTCCATTGTATCATGCTTTGCAGTATTGATTCCATATTCCATATCTTTCAAATGCATCACAATAATTATCAGAAGATGAAAATGCATATGCCTATCTATGTCGCCCAGTAAAGAGCTTGTTTCACGTTGCTATTGCTTTTTCTTTTTCGAGATCTCAGGAAAAAAATATACTAGACTAAACAACATATATGATATAACAAATTTTTTTTGAAATTATTTGTGAAAAAATAGAGTTTTTTGCTGCAAAAAATTATTACTCTCAAAAAAAGAGTGATAATAAAATAAATGACAAGAGTTTTGCACAAATGCAATCTTCAATATCGATCTCTATATACTATTCGCTAATTTGGAGGGAAACAAAAGCACAAAAACACAAACAATAGCAAACACCCCTTATAATGTCGTTATTAGGTTTTCTAATGTGGAATGCAGACAATGTGATAACAGCAAATGGCTGTGGAACAACACACAGCTCCACAATCCGTTATAACAAACCGTTAGTTTAACACCCTCTCCAAAAGACCTCCGTTTTGCATTCGTTGCAAGAAGATCGGAGCCTTGTTCTCTTTTACGACAAGAGAAACGAAGAAATTTATCGAGAAAGAAAAGAGTTTATCATTTACCGAAAAAAAAGAGAGTTTATCTCATTAAATAATCTTCTTCCCCGTGTCTTTCTTCCCTTGCATCGTTTGTAAGAAATTCTGAGAGATAGAGAGAGAGGGGAGGGTGTTAGAAGAGGAACAATCTTTGGACCCAGCTTTGACCCTCTCTCTCTCTTGCCCCTTTCCATGGCCGATACTAGCCCATCCTCCTCATCCTTCTAAATTTCTTCTTCCCATCCTTCGCGTCCTTTTCTCCTCCCTGCCATCATTAGGACCCCTCTCTTTTTCTCTCTTCTCCAAGCCCTCAAACGGTCTAAAGCTCGGACCTTTCCCACACCCTTCGGCAGCTTTTAAAATTGGTCCCTTTTCTGTATTAGAAAAAAAAACCGTTCCTTTTCTTCCCGTTTTTCGAAAAGGTTCCGTTTCCGGCGTCCAATTTGTTCCCTTTCGCTGTATCTTTTGCAAATATTTTTCGATTTGGGAAATATTTTTTTTTATTTCCATTCTTGGCTCTTTACGGGATCCTGCGCTCATCAGGCCTCTCGAGGTCCGGAACCGATTCGGTTCTTCGTTGTTCGGGGCCTTTGGTTGGTCGGATTTGTTGGAAAGATCTGATCTTGGGGGGAGGTTCTTGTTGGATCCGTCTGTTCTCTTGCCAAGTTGCCCAATTTTTGAGTTGTTTGGGTTCCGGGAGTCGGAAAGCCTAGAACAGATCGGATCCTGGTTGCGTGCTCTTCGAAATTTTAATGGGGAATTGCTGCGCCGTGCCTGTTGATCCCTCGGAGAAGAAGAGGAGGAAGAAGGAGAAGAAGCCGAATCCCTTCTCGATAGATTACAGCCGGGGTCCCTCACAGGGTGGCAAGCTCGTTGTCCTCAGAGATCCCACCGGTCGGGACATCGAAAGCCGGTACGAGCTCGGCCGGGAGCTCGGCAGGGGGGAGTTCGGCATCACCTATCTCTGCACCGATAAGGAGACAGGGGAGGTCATTGCTTGCAAGTCCATCTCCAAGAAGAAGCTGAGGACCGCCGTCGACATCGAGGACGTGCGGCGGGAGGTGGAGATCATGAGGCATTTGCCGAGGCATCCCAATATTGTGAGCCTCAAGGACACCTACGAGGATGACAACGCCGTCCACCTGGTGATGGAGTTGTGCGAGGGAGGAGAGCTGTTCGACCGGATCGTCGCGAGGGGGCACTATACTGAACGGGCGGCCGCAGTGGTCACCCGGACCATCGTCGAGGTCGTGCAGGTGAGATCATTCCCAGCTTGGAATTGCTTTGGATGCTTTTAATGGTTCTGCCTTGAAATGGATTCTCTTTGTTGTTTCTTAATGTTGCTTTGGTGGAAGTCTGGGTACTCTTCGCTTTTAGATTCTAATAAACTTCTGTTTTAACCCGCTGGGCAATTGTGATCTTGAATTTATGGGCAATCTTGTTTCGCTGCTATTCAATTTTGTGATAACGTTCTTAATGTGGTGTGAGACATTGAGGAAGTATTCATTTTTCGCTGCCGACTGAATTCTTTCTTTTTGGCCACCTATTCTTCATAGAATCTTGATTACTTTATCTAATCACTTGCTACAGTTTGTGAAATCATAATATTCTGTTTTCAACCAAGTTTCTGTGAAATCATAATGTTTTGTCTACAACCAGTTTTATCTTTCTCCATTTTTTCTAGATATGGGCTCTACTTTGTGTGCTTACACTTTCTGGAATATTCAAATATTCTTCCCAGATGCTTATTTCTGATGGTTAGTTTTGGCGACAGCTTTCAAAAGTATCAGTTTTCGAATGTGAGACTTGTGATATTCTTTCCTAGATTCTTCCTTTGGTTGTAAAGGTTGTTTTGTTTTTATTCATGCCTGTGATTCTCAGACTTGGAATCTCTGTATCCTTATATTTTACTATTGCCAGGTCTTTTTCCTTGAAAATGGGTTCTTGACATTCTAGAAATTGTGCCTTTGGTCTCTCGATGATGTGACTTTTACTCTAACATTAAACCTACCTTTCCAACTTTTATGTGTGCTGCAACCTTCCTAATGCTGCTTCCTTTTTCCCCCTTTCTCTGTATAATAATGCCACAGTGCTACCACCTTCATGCAGCACTTTATAATGTCTTTTAATTGATGGTTGCATGAGTGATAGTTCGGTCTATAACTTGGTCCCTGGAAAATCCTCTAAATTGTTTTCATTAATCATGATTCTGTTCTGCCCATGTTACATGCCTGGTCATGGTGCCTCAGGTTGGATTGAAAGTTCTCATGCTTTCTTTTGATGTGATCGAAATAATATGTTGACATAGGTTTGACTTTTTTTGTGCAATAACAGATGTGCCACAAGCATGGAGTGATGCACCGTGATCTCAAACCTGAGAATTTTTTGTTTGCTAACAAGAAGGAAGCATCCCCACTCAAGGCAATCGACTTTGGGTTGTCTGTATTTTTCAAACCTGGTATGTTGCTCGCCTTATTGCTGTGAACAATGTGTTGATGCTAAGCTGTAATTTTTTTTATTATAATTTTTGAAGTACAAAACTATTGATGCATATGACTCCCCTAAGAGACAAAAGTCTATTTCATTTCATTTGGTAGTTAATTACATGTATAGATTGAATGTTCAAGAGGCATCATAATGTTTATTCACTCTCTCATTTGCTTATACTGTTGCTGATTTTCTCTTTCCTGAATAGGTGAGCGCTTCAATGAGATTGTGGGAAGTCCTTATTACATGGCCCCAGAGGTTCTAAAGCGAAATTATGGTCCAGAAGTAGATGTATGGAGTGCTGGGGTTATCCTATACATTCTTCTTTGTGGTGTACCACCATTTTGGTCAGGTAATTTTCTTCTATGGAAGAATAAAAAGTTTTATTTGATGAGCTCTGTGGTATGAAGGAGACATCGATTGCATCTCTTTCTGGGTTTATTTGTAATGAATTTTTTTTTTGATAAATCATATTCTCTTCTTTTAGAAACAAATAATATAATACTGATGTAAGGCTTATGTTTATGTGTACACAATTAGGCTACAGGTGTCTACTCTAATTATGTGTGGTTTATTGCCTTGATGCAGAAACTGAACAAGGTGTTGCTCAGGCAATTATCCGTTCTGTCATAGACTTTAAAAGAGATCCATGGCCTAAAGTTTCCGATAATGCCAAAGACCTTGTAAGGCGGATGCTTGATGCAGATCCCAAGCGGCGGTTAACAGCTCAACAAGTGCTTGGTAATGTTCAGCGCCTACCTGCTTTTTATGTCCGAAGACTGCTGTACTCTTGAATTTTCTATTCAAATAACTTCTTTTTACACATCATATTTGCTATAGTTTTCAAAATTAACTTTATACGAACAAAAGTGCATTATGTTTACCAAAAATACGAAGAAATTTATATGAATTGTTGTACAGTCTCAAGAATTATTGGCTAATATTACTGGATTCAATTTAGAGATATTTAACCCTCATATTATTAGATATTAGTTTGGTGTATTTTTTTGTCTTCTTCGTACTCATGCCTATGCTATTACAGTTGTCCTTTTCATGTTGTTTTAATTTAGAGTATATTTAAGTTCCCTTGCCAAGCTAGATTTCAGAATGTATAATTGGGCATTTCTGGGATATATCTCTTACAATTTCCATTGCAGACCATCCTTGGTTGCAGAATGCTAAAAAGGCACCAAATGTTTCTCTAGGTGAAACTGTTCGTGCAAGACTCCAACAGTTCTCTGTAATGAACAAATTTAAAAAGAGAGCTCTAAGGGTAAGGCCACATTGTGTGTCTGTGGATTTTGTCTCTGTTGATACCTTAAGAAGAATAATGCTTTTGTTTTGGGTTCTGTGCATCTTTAAGAAACTCCATGCAATGCAGGCTGTAGTCATGCTGTTTTAATTTCTCCATTCTCATGTTGAATTGACCCCACTGACATTTTAGGAATTGAACCATTGCAGGTGGTAGCTGAACATTTATCTGTGGAGGAAGTTGCAGACATAAAGGAAATGTTTGGGAAGATGGACGTAAATAACAATGGGAAGATCACGCTGGGAGAGTTGAAAAATGGTTTGCATAGGCTTGGGCACCAGATTGCGGATGCAGATGTTCAGATATTAATGGAAGCTGTAAGTATTTGACCTCACAACATTTATAGTTTTCCTTTATAAGAAATTAAGGCCATGTCAAGTTTGAAATCAGGTTTTATATGGGCTTTTACTTCTATGGAACTTAACATCACAAGTTTGGCTTACCTAACTAAGGTGGTTTAGCCTTTTAATTTGTGTTCCGCAGCTTGAAAAGCTAAGAAAAATTCTTTTAACCCAAATTACAGAGAATCTGGAATGTTTTATGAATATATCTTCTTCTTCGAGCAAGGCAATGATGGTTTGTGATTAATTTTTTCACTATTGCATGGTCTACAGTGTGAATCCATTATTACAGTAACATGCTTGTATCCAGCATCTTTGTTTTTGTACAACACAGTATCCTGCACCAGTGCAGTATGTATCTTTTCAAAATTTATTTTTTGAATGGAGTGGAGCATTCATCTGGTTAGTTTGGGGTCCTTTCTTGTATTTATGCCTTCGACTATGGTTGGAGCAAACTTCTTTATGTGCAAGAATCCACTTAATTTGCATCAGCACCTGCGCACATTCGTTTATAACTTTAAAGCTGACGACCATTTTTAGTTTAGGTGTATATCTTTTAAGTTGATATGCCACGCTAATGACAGGCTGATGTTGATGGTGATGGTACCCTGGACTATGGAGAATTTGTTGCTGTATCAATTCACTTGAAGAAGATAGGAAATGATGAGCATCTGCGCAAAGCCTTTGCCTACTTTGATCAAAACAATAGTGGATATATAGAAATTGCAGAACTGAAGAATGCCTTAGCTGATGATTTGGGTCCAAATCATGAGGAAGTCATTAACGCCATCATCCATGATGTGGATACTGACAAGGTCGGTTTCTATTAATCTTAAATTATATCTGTATACCATCTCATCTCCTTTCCTTCTCCAATAATGTCTTACTTAAAAACATTAAAAAGACAAGCAAATGTAAGAAAATACATGTTAGCTCCTAACATCAAAAAAATCAAAAGAGTTCTAACAATTAGATATCAATAATTCTTGTTGCTGAAAACATTGCATAAAGAAAAGGAAAATCAACTCACGGGGTGTTGGTCTTTTTGTCTCAGGATGGCAGGATAAGTTACGAGGAGTTTGCAACGATGATGAAGGCTGGCACAGATTGGAGAAAGGCATCAAGGCAGTATTCACGGGAGCGGTTCAATAGCCTCAGCTTAAAGCTGATGAAGGATGGATCTTTGCAGCTAACAAGTGAGGGTAGATGAACGCACAGAAAGTTTGTGCCCTTGGATTCCAAAGTGTGAAGTTCTTTTTTGTTGGTCTTGCAATATTCCTTCTTAGCATTAATTTAGGACATTAATTCATGGTTTTAAGTCAGCAGGGGATGGTTGAAGGTTTATGTTTCACCAGATGTATGGGCAAAAAGGGGAGGTTAGAGGGGCTTATGGTTGTAAATATCTATGTAGCATCAGCTTTTTAGCACACTGGTAGCAGGTGGATTCAGTGTTACTGTTGGGGGACATGGATGCTACTTGGAAATTTAGGCCTCAGGCCTTGAAATTGTTTCAATATTTCTCCACTCTTTGTGCTGCATTTTCAGTTCATTCCAGATCTCAGCATCCTTGTCATTGTACTCCTCTTTTCCAAGTCTACCTTTCAAATTAAATCTGGGTGTCATTTCAAATTGGAAAATGGAACGGTGGTTGGTTATGGGTTTGTTTAGGACAAGAGTAGGACATGAGTTTGGTGCAACGGACTTCTTGCCACCATTGATGTGAGCCGTTGTCTTTTTGAGTCATTTTATCTGTTATCCGAAGGAAGGTTGTTTAAGGGTCATGGACTAAATAATTTGAGACAGCTTAAAGTCTCCAGACAAGTATAACAAATTGTCAATTGCAAGATGAGTGGTTCTTTGGCTTATTCTTGAAACAGAACAGGTGTGGGTCCTCAGTAGGCAGAGCAAGATCCAAAAGAATTAGAATAACACAGGCAACAAAACATTGGAAATAATAAACCTAACAATACAAAGCTTAAAAAACAAGTGAAATTTTTTAAAATTTTTTGGGTACAGCGAATTATGGAAGAGGTTGGTATAAGTCTTCTTTTTCTTTTTTTTTTGATGGGGTGGGGAGAGGGGAGAAGATGGAATTTTGTTACCTACTTTTTCCAGGTGATACATGTACATGGGATTTTTAATAAATTATGTTAATTCATAATATAGGGTCTTAACCTTCAGGAGTAGGTTATTTTTCAGGTTATGCTTATCAAAGAGTTGAATTCTGTTTTTAGGTGAGTGCTCATCAAAGAGTTGAATTCTTATGCCTCACAAGAGTACAAAGATTGTTAAGTGCCTTCTTATTAGGATGGCAAACCTGTTTGCAAGCTAGCTTAATATTTGGTTTTTACGGATTTTTTTTTGTATAGAAAAATATGAGTTGAGTTTGGCTCACCCAATTGAATATGCGTGGAGCTTAAACTAGATTTAGTCAGCTAAAATTAAATGCACATCACTCAAGCTCGGCTTGAATTAGCTTAAAAAACTGTTATATTAATCATATATTATTTTTATTACTCTTATTTAGATGAATAATTATTTTTATAATTATTCATTATTATATAAAATAGAATATACTTCAATTGTAAAATTAAAATATATTCAAAATTATTATTCTAAACTATATAAACGAATGTTTCAAGTAACATCGAATTTTACTTCTTCTTTTTTAACAAGTTGATCTCCGCGGCCTCCTTACTCAAGATCATCTTTTCAAATCATAAACTTAGTTACTAGACACACCAGTGCTCATCACCCTGAGTCATTGCTTCAGTTCCACAAGAACCTCAGGATATTTTTTATTGCTTATATCCATCGGTGCAGTATAACCTGATGGGTCTACCTGAAAAAAAAAGAATCATAAACTCAAGTCTCCCACTGGAGATAATTTCTTTGCAATTAAAGCAAAAAAGAGGAGGAAATATAAAAAGTTTAATTGTAAAATTAGTAAACAGAAGTATTTTATCTCTAAAAACAAGAAAATAATGGATGAAAATATGAGAAACGGGAGCAAAGTATTTGAGTTGCAGAACCCACCATGAGAACGATACTTGCTGCAGTTCCTATTTGACACAGAACTTTATTTGCCACCTATTAACCATGGCCCAAGCAGCCCCGTCTACCAGCAGTGTTTACGTACAGGAGTAGCCATGAAAAGCGAAGAGAATGTACTAAATCACATGCATGAAACTATGAAAGTTATCACGGGAAGGGCTACGGTGTTTTTTTTTTTTTTTTTTTTTTTTTTTGTATGAAAAGGGAGGGACGCCCACCCGGAATATTTTATTGTCATCGATACAAAGGTGACTTTACGAGGAAAAAGGTAAAGAAAGCATGAAGGAATGATTACGCAGAAGATTACAGAGGGGCGTGGGTAGGAACTAGGAAGGGATGATGAGGCTGGGCGTTGGTCTCGAGAGGACCGCGAGTGGACCTTCTTGCCTTCTTTTCCGGACTGGGCGATACCATGAGTCGCGGAATCGGAAGAGTTTGATTAAATACAACCATTTCCTTCCCGTGATAATAGGTAGGTAAGTTGGCGTTCAGTTGGCTGGCACCACTCCCACAAAAAAACCAAAAAAAGTTTCACAAGGATCGAGGTCTGAACCTATAAAAACAAGAATATATCTCAAACGAAATCATCCTGTTCTTCTCAGAACAAGGATCGTTCATGGGATCAGTCCAATAGTGTAGCTGAATGAAAAAATCAAAACTAATAGACATGCTAACTTAATATTGATAAGTTTTGGTGCACTTAAGAACTTGTACACAAAAGCTTTGTTATTAGCTTATTACATCTTATATAGGATAGCAATAAGATGCCTTTTGATCTGCGGAAAGATAGGACTCTAAAATTAGATTACCTCAAAATATGGGAGTGCTACCCAACATTGGTACACCTGAACTTAAATGAAAGAAGATTGGACCCTTCTCCTACAAGGCGGGGGTTGCGGCGGTGGAAGAGGGAGGAGATGGGGAATATCTTTAGAAAGTTGGAGGAGGTTGAAAAGGCCATAGCTGAGCTGCAGTCGCAGGAGGAGCGGCAGGGGAGGGGGGGGGAGGAGACTGATTGAGAGGGAGATGGGGGAGATAAGGACCCAGTTATCGATGCATGACTTTCTTCTCAGACAGCAAGAGGTACTATGGAAGCAGAAGTCCAGAATTCAGTAGATCAGGGAGAGTAACCGAAACACTAGGTTCTTGCACTAGTCGACGATCATCCGGAGGCAGAGGAACATGATCAAAGTAGTGAGGGGAGCTGATGATCATAGCACAAAAGACCTTGTAGCCATCAGGGGGATTTTTAAGCAGTTCTTCCGTTCTAGGTGGACGGATCTAGTTGGGACTGGGAGCCCGTAGGTGGTGCAGCCCCTACTGACTAGGGTCTCAGAGGAGAAAAATGCAGCTCGGGTCAAACCGATCATAGCCGAGGAGATACGGGAGGCGATGTGGTCCCTAGCTGAGGATAAGGCCCTGGGGCCTGATGGTTTTTTCCTTCTCTTCTTTCGGAGGTATTGGCCAGTGATCAGACGGAATGTGGTTGAGGTTATTCAACAGTTCTTCAGAACAGCTGCGATGCTGACGGACTGGAAGAGGACGTACGTTATGCTGATTTTGAAAAGACAGGATGCCATAGAGCTAGCCCCTACCGACCTATCAGTCTTTGCACAACCTTGTATAAGGCCACGACAAAGATACTAGTGGCCAGATTGAGATGCATACTACCGAGACTCATCATCTCGGAGCAAGGAGCTTTCATTGGGGGTTGGAGGATCTCCAACAACATTCTTATTGCTTAGGACTTTATGCATGATCTCCAGAAGGCCCTGACCTATAGAAGCCTTGTGGGTATCAAATTGGACATGGAGCGGGCATATGAAAGGATATGCTGGGACTTTCTGTAGAGCTCTATGGTGAGTTTTGGATTTCATGAGGACTGAATTGGCTGGGTGATGGGGTGTATCAGGTCTCCCTCCTTTACCACACTGGTAAATGGCATGCTTATCAGCTTTTTTGAGTCCTTGGTAGGGTTGCGGCAAGGGTGTCCACTATCTCCACTGCTGTTCATTTTGTGCTCGGATGGACAGTCTAGAGGCTTTCGGCAGGCTAAGCTACAGAGACTCGAATTCTGGAGGTGTATCATCTGGGGACTGGGTCTGCCCCGATCTCACACCTTTTATTTGCCGATGATTGTTTGCTCTTGGCGCGGGCGACAAGACAAACTGCATGGGTCATTCGGAGGATCTTGGGGGACTACTGTGCCGCCTCTAGGCAGTAGGTAAACATGGTCAAGTCGGCAATCAATATCAGCCCGAAGACCAAGCCACAGGTGAAGGCAGCTATCGGAAAGATTCTGGGAGTTGGAGAACAGATGGGTACTATGAGATACTTGGATGTTCCCATCACAGGCCGACGCCTTCGTGCTAGGGATTGCATCGATGTTGAGCTTAGCGTCGGACGAAGGATTGAGGGTTGGCAGATAGGAGCGCTCTTGATGATGGGCAGAATGACCCTAGTGCAGTCTGTGCTCAGCTCGATCCCCATATATCTGCTAGCGAACACTATTGTGCCAATGTCGCTTCTGAGATCCTTGGAGCAGTCTTTCAGGAACTTCATTTAGGGCAGTCAGGAGGGCAAGAGGAGCATTCATTTGGTGGCATGGGAGGTGGTATGTCAGCCTGTCAGTCAGGGGGGCCTGAGGATCCAGTCCGTGGTGGCGAGGTGGGAGGTGATGGTGGCAGGGCATGCGGCTCGGTATATATTGGAGTCTGACAGGTTGTGGTGTATACTAAGAGCCAAGTATTGGGCTCACACATCAGCAGCAGATTTTCAGGTCGGGCGATGATGCTCCCACATCTCGAGGGAGCTCTGTTCTTATGCGCCATTGGTGCTTGCAACGATCAGATAGGCGGTTGGTGATGGCAGATCCATTGGAGTCTTGGAGGATAACTGGGTACTCAAGTAGCCATTATGTCGAGCACTGACTCTGGTGGATGCCACTAGATTGGAGGTTTGTAGAGTTAGTGATCTGATCGTTTCGGACCAGAGCAGATGGAACAAGACACTGGTTAGGAAGGCCTTCGAAGAGCAGTTGGCAGAGAGGATCTAGGGCATTCCGTTACCCATAAGGGAGGTGGCGGACATGCTGGTTTGGGCTGCCACAGGTAGATCTAGGGTGACTGCCTCGAACTTACAAAAGGTGATGGGTGCGGAAGTTGCCATGCAGATAGTCGGTAGATGAATCTGGAGAATGCAAGTTCATCCCCGTGTGGTCTTATTCCTATGGAATGTCACATGGGGTTGTCTACCTACTAGGAGTATGCTAGCGGGGAGAGGAGTCACGATCACCCCGTGCTGTGGGTGGTGCCTGGATGTGGAGGAGTCCATCGATCACGCTTTGCTTAAGTGCCCGAGAGCTGCACAGAACTAGAGTAGAGCTGGCTTTACTTGGCCCCAGTTGTTCTGGTCAACGGACAACCTCCTAGACCAGATGAGGGAGGCAATGTGCCGAACGAGGATGATGGAGTGGGGTATCATGTGCGCCTACTTGGCGTATCACATTTAGCTGGATAGGAATGCCTGGATTTTTGAGAACTGGCGAGCGCCACTGAGCAGTATAGTGGTGAGAGCCACTATCCAGACTGCTGAGCTCACCTGAGCTACTACGACAACTTCATTGGGGATGGCTGGGGACATCTGGGGCACTCACATTGCTGATATAGTATCTAGGCTCGTCCTTGTCTCTTAGGTGCCCCCACCCCCCGACCATCTCAAGATGAATTCCGATGGTAATGTTACCAGGGCGGGAGGTCGAGCAGGTGTGGGTTTCGTGATCAGAAGTCATGATTCACAGATGATTGCTGTGTGAGGTTGAAGCATCGTCGGGCTATTAGCTATGGGGGCAGAACTTAGGGCAGCTTAGGAGGGCATCTCGCTTGCGAGGCGGAGGCTAAGAGCGGAGTGCATCATTCTGGAGGGAGACTCAGCATTGGTGATGGGTTGGATATGAGAGGAGGGGTGGAGGGGGGATGCGAGCCCTCTACTTTGCCACATCAAGCAGACTTTGAGAGGATGCAGAGTCTTTTAGGTTGAGCATATCTACTGGGAGGTGAACCGCACTGCTAACTGGGTTGCTTTTTATGTGGCTCAGCATTTCGGAGAGGTCCTCTAGGCTCATCAGGGGGTCCCTCCTGCACCTTTGTGCCAGGTTCTTATTTTAGATTCAGTTGGCTGCACCTACACTAGAGTAGCGTGAGCAGTCGTTTGTATCAAAAACAAAGAGAAAGATTGGACCTAAAACCATAGAAGCAATCTTTTGTAGGGTATTCCTTGAATAATAACACCAACAGGTTTCTAGCGATAACTTCGATGGTGAGTCATATCTCAAGCAGTACTCTTATTAAGGCTAAAGATGTTACTTATCTTGAAAATATTTTTTCTTTAGATATCAAGTCCCTGATCATCTTTTTTTGAATGATCCTTTTTCTATAACCCAAACCATATTGCATCAAAGCTTCCTTATGAACCAAAAAAAAGAGGAGAAGGGCTAGACCTGATAATAAGCATCGGTGAAGGATTCTCCACTTTTTTTTGTTGAAGATGAACCTTCCACCTATTTGGAGATGATATCTTTACCAGATACCCCTTTTTAGAAGAAAGCCATCAACTCTTAGTTCAAAATCAGTCAATCAAAATAAATTTTGAATACCGACCGACCTATCTCAAGGAAGCAAGTCATTAGGTTGTAAATGGTTATTCCGAAAGAAACTTAAATGTAATGGATCTATAGAAAAAATATAAGAGTAGACGAGTAGCTATTATAACTAGAAAAAAGGCCTAGATTGTTTTGACATCTATTTATATGTAGCTAGAATTATAGCCATTGAAATTCTTCTTAACAATGGTTCCATTTTCATAAGTTAATAATTCATCAAATGGATGTGAAAAGTGTATTCTTAAAAAGAGATCTAGAAGAAGTGATGTACATAGAATAGCTTGAAGGTCTTATAATAAATGGATAAGAGGATAATATGTGCAAACTTGTTAAGTTCTTATATAGTCTAAAATAGGCTCCTAAATAATGGCATAAAATGTTTGACAAAAATGTGCTATACTTTGATTTCATCAATAAGGATCATGATAAACATGTTTATTCCAAAGTCATCGATTATCATTATATAATTTCTTTATTTGTATTTCAATTATATTTCGATCTGTGGAATATCCTAAAAGATCATTGAAGATTAAATCATTTATATCCAACAAATTTGATATGAAAGAACTAGGTAAAGTTGACATAATCTTAGGAATGAAACTAATCAAAATCCCTGAAGAGGTAGCTCTCTCCCTTTCTCATTCCACTAAAAAATGATTAAAAATTTGGTTTCTCCAATTTAATTCAATATCCACTTTGTATGATCCTAGTATACACCTTAAGAAAAACTTAGGTGTCTTTGTTGATCAGTTCAGATTTTCTCAAGTTCATAGGTTCTCTCTTTTATGTGGTAAATAGAACATAACTTGATATTAGCTATGTTGTAGGGAGATTAAGTAGGTAAAGCAATAATCCAAATCAATCACGTTGGACTGTTCTAGAAGTGTTCTAATATCCTAAGGGAATCATTGATATTTTTTTTCTCTCACTAGATTCCTTGAGCTGGTTGAGGGTATTAGTGAAGCAAACTAGGTTACTAATCTCTAGATTATAAATCGACCCCTAGTTATTTTTTTCTACTTAGAGTTGCTGCCATAGCTTGGTGATCTTCTAAGCAAACTAACATATCTTAGAGCACTATGAAGGCCAAGTTGATTGCTCAGTCAGTTCCAGTCATATCAATCTATTATAATAATAATGTCGTAATTAAACTAGCAGATCAAAAAAGTACTAATAAAAAGATGAACTGGTATATCTAGCTTCATGAAAAATATATAAGACGATATAAAAAAATAACATAATTTTCTTGGATTAAGCAAGTCATAAAAAAAATTTGGCAGGTTAGTTAACCATAGATTTACTTAGGAGTGAAGTCCTAGAATCATTGAGGGGAATGTGCTTAAATATACCATTTGGTCACCAAAAATGGATACCCAACCTCTATGACTAGAGTACCAGGAAGGATGCCATATGGTAGGATAGAAGCTAAATGATCATGTTAGAGAACAACTTTCGGATAACATCTCCTTCCATCCTTGCAGTGAGTACTCATATCAATGACAAAATAAACTAAAAGGTTGAATTACACTCTTATTAGGTTCAAGATAGGAAGGCTACATGGTATTAGATCATAAATGTCCTTGGAGGACTAACTTACATGAGAACCGTCATAGAAGCTTGGACTAGGGATTTATTTTAGCCTTAACAAATTCTTACGAAAAGTCGAAGTACTAAATGTAAGGCCTTTAATATGCATTTACAAAGACTTAATTAATTTGTACTCTATGTGTGTGTGCAGAACTAAGATAAGAAGCTAGTTCAAAGTCTAATTGACATCCTAGGCTACTTGGACCTTGTGGATGTTAGGTGGGCAATCACATGAGCCTACACACACTCGCTTGGCTAGCTTGGTTGGCCTTGCCTTTCACATGCACATGCACCCGGCATGGCATGCACTTGCGCAATGCATACATGTATGGCTAGCATATTTTGCCATACACCTTAGCCAAAATTAATTTATATTTGACTTCATATTCATAACACAAGCATTACATATATCAAAATTTTTGATATGTGATCTTATTTGATGATTTTAAATTTGAATTCAAATTTGAATTTGAATTAGGCTAACTCGCACACCATAACATAAATCAGGCATTCATGCACGTGCTATCAGGCCTTTATGAAGTGCCAACACGTACAGGCAGGCCATTAAGAACTTGATGGAGAGCCATTAAGGCCTTTATGGGCCTCTCCATACCAAGCTTACATAAAGGCTCCAACGTCAAGGTCTTGAATACAAGCCAGGAAAAAGTTTTGTGTTAGTTAGTGAGCTTTTTTTTTCTTTTCTATGAGTTATCCTGCTTTGAGCCTCTTTCTTCTAATTTTCTTTTATTTTTCCTGCTCTCTTCTCTTCCTTCTTGGGCAATTGAAGGAGTTATTTGAGTCATTCCTCCACATGATCGTGCTTATGCTAGGAGGATTCGGGCTAAACTAGCTTCGCCGTACATCGGGGACAATCTTGTTGTATGCTTGCATAAGGGGCTGAAATTCATTCTTAAGACAATATCTTTTCACATCCCATGCCAAGAATGCCTTCAGATTTCTTTTATTATTTATTTTTATAATTATTCATAAATTTGTTTTATGCTATTGCTAGCAATTCTAAGAAATAGTATCCAAGGAAGCATCCCTTATGTTTTCATACCTGTTCCTTCATCTATTCGGCCTTTCTTGAGTCCCATAATTCTCATTACTGTTGCTTCTCCTGTTCACTGATTTATTTCTCTTATCTAGTGCCCAGCATTTGTAGCAGCCTTAAAATTGATATTTGATATTTGCCTTTGTAAAGAGATGTCTAGTCCCTAAAATGGAACAAGCTTTGTTGGAGGATTACTGTAACACCCAGTCCAGCTAATAAGAGATTGGGCCTGGTCTACTTGACTAGCCTAGTGTAAGATTTGGAGTAGGACATGGAAAAAAAGTAAGAGTTCTATTCGACTTGGAGTAGGAGACGTGCTTCCCCTCCATTCTGATTTTCTATGGGAGTTAGAAAATCTGGCCTCTATTGGTTATTTAAAGACCCCCACATCTCCTTTGCTTCGATGCTAATAGGTTTTGCCAATCACCACTACTAGACCACCATTGGTTCTTTCTCCTTCTTCTCTTGACATCTGAGGCCTTGACTTATCATACTCATTGGATATTTTAATTAAGCGCTCGCCGGAGTTTTAGGTTCTAAGGGAGATTTTTGAAATTAACTGGACTTGTTTGGTTTTGCTTGCAAGGTAAGTAATGTAACTCGTTTCTAGATTTATTTGCAAATTATAAATATTTTTTGAATCAAATTATTCTTGATTTATGAATTTGATGCATAGTGTTTATTATTATATATGCCTTTTCTAGAATATTGTATAATTCTTAATAGAACGTATTGGCTATGCTCGATTGATTTTGAGTCGTATGATTTTATGTATCTTATAATTTTGAATACTAAACGTGCTTTTGAGAAAATGAGTTTTGATTCGAAATAGATTTAGACTTGCAGCTAGACTATATTTTGATACCCTATACGTTGGCATTTCGATACTCTGCCAGTGGAGGTTGTATGTTAGCACTTCGATACCCTGTTAGTAGGAGTTATATATTGGCATCTCGATACCTTACTAGTGGAGGTTGTATGTTCACACTTTGATACCCTGCTATTGGGGGTTATGCAGTAATACTTTAATGTGATCATAGTTCATGGTTGATAAGATGAACTTGATGTTTTGAAAGAAGTTAATTTATAAACGATTAAACTTTTTAAATGACTGGATAGTATTTAAATTTGATTTTGAATTAATATATTTTGCATGCTTAATTTCAGCATATTATTATTATTTTTATTGTTTCATTTATCTAGCTAAAGTGTATATTGCTTACTGGGATATTTTGCTCATCATACGATTACTATTTTTGCAGATTTGAAGAACTAGCTTAGCTCGGAGATTTATCATAGGATAGCGACTAGATATAGAATTTTGACATCTTTATTTAGATTAGGTTTTTATTAAAGTTGATGTAAGATTTTAAATATTGTTGGTTCTACAAGATATTAAAATTTGGTTCTAGTTATTTAAATTAAAGTTTGAATATTGGTTATTTAAATTTATTCTGCTATTTGCTTTATAATATTGTGATGAGATGCCTCGTTTGCTTGTAGGAAGAGTTTTTTATGAGTATGCGACAGGTTGTCATGACCCCAACTCATGAACTCAAGTTCGTGGCGTGACAATTAATATGGTATTAGAGCATAAGTGGATCAATCATAAGTTATACAATCAGACATAGAAATATTAGGAATATTGGGACATTAATTTATGCTGATTTTGATAGAACTTAGAAACCTAGATTTGATATAGGTGTATTGGTGGGTTTAAATCAGAGTGTGCAGTGTTAATGTAGTGGTTTTAATTATTTTTTTAAGTCGATTAGAACAACAATTTGATGAAAGACTTGTTCTTGAAATTAGAGGGTTACTTGAGGCAATAACCCTTAAATTTGGAAGACTCTGGAAAGAAAATTTTGAGGATAAATTTTTTTTAAGGAGAAAGAATATAACACCTAGACCAGCTAATAAGAAACTGGGTTGGTTCATTTAACCGACCTAGATGTAAGAGTTAGAGTAGGAGACAGGAAAAAAAAATGCAGAGTCCTATTCGACTTAGAGTAGGAGACGAACTCCTATTCCATCCTAGTTTTCTATGGGAGTTAGAAAAAAATCTAGCCTCCATCGGCTATTTAAAGACCCCTACACACACTACAAGAAAATACATATTCAGCGACTAAGATTCGAGTCGCCGAATAACCATATTTGGTCGCCGAAACCTTTTCGCGACTAGAATACGCTTCGTCGCCGAACCCTAGTCACTGAAAGGTTTTGGCGACCAATATTGTGTGGTCACCTAAGGTACACCAATAACGACCAACGTTTGGTTGCCGAAGCAACTTTTCAGCGACCAAATTTGTTGTCGCTAATTCCCACGCCGACCAAATAGTTGGTCGTGGAATGTTTGTCTTCCGCTACCAAAAATATGGTCACTGAATGTCTATCTTCCCCCACCAATAGTTTGGTCGTAGAATGTATTGGAATGCATTGGCAACAAACATTTTTTGGTGGCAGAAAGTATTAACATGTATTTAATTAATAATTCAAATTATAAGCTTAATATTTATTTTTGGGCTCGTTCCAAATCCTGTACAACCAACACAGCCTATCCATTATCCATATTGCACAATACATTTGCTCATCGAAATAGAAGTATACACAATGTTGGAGAATCCATAATCATTCATTATAAATATCATCATCTATAAGTCTAAAGTCAAGCAAACCTATTAACCATTCATCAAAATGTTTCATCCATACCATATGTTAAGGTGATAATCATCACCAAACACATCAAAATGTAAATTAAAAATCCCAAAATATCTGATCTTGCAATTCATCCAAACAACCATCATGTAGATAAAAATATGAATAAACAAAAAATTGATTTCTGCTTGTAGACAACTCCACCATGATCATCTGAACAAAAGCTATCCATGTACCAAAAACTAGATTCACATGCTCATAACTCCACCATGTATCTGAGAAAACAAAAAAGAATACACAATCAATAACCACATGTGAAAAATAATAAACTAAAATTCAAGTATAAGTTCACAATGATATTTCGCTTAATTTGGTCCAAATCTCTAAATAACCTACGTAATATAAATGAGAATACATACCAACGAGTATTTGTGCCACCAGTTGATGACATGGCCCCATCATGATGGATAGACGACTTATGCGTTTGAGTCTTTTCCTTTAAGAACTCTGTCACCAAACTTGTAAGATGTGCAATTGCCAATTGCCAATCATGATGGATAGACGACTATATGACACTTCTGTTCTTCCTCTCGCTCTTTCTTTTCCTCCTCACGCTCTCTCCTCTCCTGTTCCAATTGCCTCCGCAGCTCCTCACGCTCCATCTCACGCTCCATCTTCATCTCCTCCATCTCAGCTTTAAGTTTCTGTAACTCCCCAACATAGTCTTGTGACACACGACTAGGTGTGGAAGAAGATGAAGAGGGCTTCGGCCCATCCCCAAATCCAAGAATGTATCTCTTCCTTTTTCCAAGTGCCTGCCTAGACATCTCCTCTGATGTTAATTGCACACCGGATTGGGAAGATTCTTCTCGCAAGCTCAACATCTTTGACTGTCAATGCAAAGGTAACAACAGAATTAAATGTATATATAATTTTGCAAAAGCATAAAGTGATTTAAATTATTATTGAGATTTTAGATACCTACATGTTTCACGGCGCAAATAGGATCAATCCACTCTTTGTTCTTCTTGGTATGAGTTTTCTTATAGAATTCTGGAAATTCAAGATTTTCATAACCATTAAACTCCGGCTGCAAAGTGTAATTTAGATTAGCATATAGCCACTATATAATAAAAAAACTAGAATAACTGTCAGATCTACTTGCATAAATGATTCCAAAAATATACATGCAGCAAACTAGAATAAAAAATCTACTTGCAGCAAATTATCCATTTTACAATAGCCAATGTTAATAGAAAAATTCTTACATGTACAATAATATATATGATTACTATTCCTACTATACGGTTGCAAATAAGTACTTTTCAATTGGATACATCCATCGATATTGCACTGGCCCTCCAAGAATAGCCTCGCGAGGCAAGTGAATAGCTAGATGAACCATGACATCAAAGAAGGCAGGAGAGAAAATCTTCTCAAGCTTGCAAAGAATAAGAACAATTTGGTCCTCTAATTTTTTCAAATCAGCTTTTTTTAATGCCTTGGAGCACAATTGCTCAAAGAAATTGCCTAACTGAAATAATGCAGTATTAAGTTCTTTGTTGAGGTACCCACGCATTCCAACTGGAAGAAGGCGTTGCAAAAGAATATGATAGTCATGACTTTTCAGACCCGATAATTTACCACCTTGAGTACTTACACAGCTAGATATGTTTGCCGCATAGCCATCTGGAAACTTAATCGATTTTAAAAAATTACAAAACCCTAGTCTCTCTTGCAGGGACAATGTGTACAATGCTGGAGGCTTCTCATAAGATCCGTTCGCCCGCTTTTTTAGGTGTAACTCCTTCCGTATACCCATATCTGCCAAATCCATGCGTGCTTTTTCTGTATCCTTGCATTTCCCATCTACGGCCAGTAATGTCCCAACAATATTTTCTGCAATGTTCTTTTCTATGTGCATGACATCCAAGTTGTGACGCAGCTTGAGTGTTTTCCAATAAGGAAGATCAAACAAAATGTTTTTCTTGGCCCAAATCGTGTCAGCATCTTTGCCCCTTTTTCTTTTCTTATTAATGCTTGGATGCTTGCCCAACGGCTTGTATGTCCCTGAATTAATTTGCTCCAAGATCTCTTCTCCCGTGAACTCTCGTGGCCTTGACCTGTCCTCACTTTTACCATTAAAGAGCTTGCTCTTTCGCCATATGTGGTTCTCAGGCAAGAAACGCCTCGCACCCATATAGCCAATCTTACTCCTCAAACGTTCTGATGAAGCATCTTCGTTACAAATGGGACAAGCCAAATAACCTTTTGTTGGCCATCCAGACATGTTACCATATGCAGGAAAGTCATTAATGGTCCACATGAGAGCAGCACGCATTCTAAATGTACTTCCACTAGAGGCATCATAAGTTTGCACGCCATCCTTCCAAAGCTCTTTCAACTCATCAATTAATGGCCTCAAGTAAACATCTATTTCTTTACTGGGAGCCGTTTTTCCAGGAATAAGCAATGACAGCATACAAAATTGCTCTTTCATACACTTCCAAGGTGGAAGATTATAAGGCATCACGATAACGGGCCACATACTGTACGATGTGCTCATATTTCCAAAAGGATTGAAACCATCGGTGGCTAGCCCTAACCTCATAGTGCTTGATAAACTTTCGATGCCCGCCTGATGTTCTTCTAGCTGGAAGCAGCCAATCCAATCCCATTAAAGGATATTTAACCCTTAGTGCTTGTAGTTGAATCGAGATTGGCGATTAGTACAAGAAAATCTATCTCTTTCTCGCAGCTCGTGCCACATTCCGCGGATCCTTGGAAAACTCAGAATGTTGCCGATCAAAGTTCTTCCATTCCTCCCCATCAGCCGGATGTCTTAATGTTTCGTCATCCACTCGCTTCTCCTTGTGCCATCTCATATCTACAGCTATTTTCGGAGACAAAAATAAGCGCTTCAATCTCGGTGTCAGGGGAAAGTACCGCAAAATTTTATGAGGAATCTTCTTACCGTTACCATCATTCAGCTTATATCTAGGCTCATCACATATAGGGCATTTCTCCAGGTTCGCATTCTCCTTCCAAAAAAGAGCACAATCATATTTGCATGCATGAATTAGCACATATCCCAAACCCAAATCTTGTAAAAATATCTTGACTTCATAAAGGGTCCATGGAACAGACTTATCACACTCCGGTAGAATTTCCTTGTATACCTTCATGTTCATGTCAAAAGAGGAATTGCTCCACTGGTTGTACATCTTAATATGAAGCATTTTAATAACGAATGATAATACTGTAAAAGTTTTGCAACCAGGATAAATGGGTCGTTGAGCATCATCGAACAACTTATCAAAATTCTGTACATCCTCCCTCCCCAAGTTATTAGGCAATTCGTCAATATCGTCATTCATGAAAGCGCCCATGCAAACATCTTCCAGCATATTAGACAATTCTTCCCTATCATCGGTGCCATCCCCAGCCATTCTATCCTCAACACCTCCACCATTGTCACAGTTAGCATTATTTGAAACACAAGATTGATGCACGTGAACCGATTCTCCATGTTGCACCCAAGTCTTGTAAGAAGGCGAGATTCCTTTCAACATTAAATGAATCTTGACAACTTGAATGCTTTGTTTTTTGTCATTCATGCACTCGACACAAGGACACCAAATATCATTTGCTGAGCCTATATTTGCCACCGCAAATTCAATAAAGGACTTCACCCCTTCTCTATACTCTTTACTCTTCATTCTATTTTTTATTGTCATCCAACTCTTGTCCATTTTGACTGACCTACAAAGTACTTCATCAAGTTAGATTGATTAGTTTATAGATTTATTTTTGTATCCTGCAAAAAAAAGTTGCAGCAGAAAACCAGAGACGGCCCAATACATTTGGAGGCCTAAGACAAATTCAGTGAATGAGACATTTTCTTTTTTTATTATTATAATAATAATAAATTTTAATAAGTACAAAATAGTTAAAAAATGATATAAAAATAGATAGCTGTCAAGTATACTATTTCAACAAAGATGCATGAATCTAACAAAGATAAAAAAGCCTCTTCAGTTTAATATAATTCTTGAATAGGAGCATGAAAATATATTTAGTTTAAAAAAAATCCCATCTCCCATCTTCCATCTCCCCTTCGATGCCACAGCATGGCAACCATTCAACCCAAATAGAAATGGGAATAAAAAATTAAAAAAATCTCCAGCCTCTGAGAAGTCCATCTCCAATCCCCCTATCTTTCTTCCCGATGGCCCAGCTGGATCGGAGTAACGTGAGGGAAGGAAAACCAAGACCAAAACATCCTCTGTTTCTCTCCACCCAAAACAAAACCACCGTCCCCAAATCCCTCCTCGCTCTCTCTCCCTGCCGGCCCAAGAAAAGGACCTCGCCCCAAATCTCCTCCCCGGTGGCGGCGGCGGCGGTGAAGGAGGAGAAGCCCTCCGCGGTGGATGCGGCGGCGGCGAAGGAGGAGAAGCCCTCGTCGGTTTCTTCTTCTCTCGCCTCGCCTCCAAATTCCCCGGTGGCGGCGGCGGCGGCGGCGAAGGAGGAGAACCCCCGAGGACCCCCGGCCACCGCTCCCTCTCCCTCTCCCTCTCCCTCCCGGCCTCTGCAAAATAAAAGGGTTTCTTCTTCTCCCGGCTCGCCTCCACTGGTTCCCGACGACCCCCGACGACCCCCGGCCACCTCTCCCTCTCCCTCTCCCTCCCGGCCTCTGTTTCTCTCCCAGCTTATCAAATCCTCTCCCGGCTGGCCTCCTAATTTCCCGACGACCTCCGGCCACCTCTCCCTCTCCCTCTCCCTCTCCCTCTCCCTCCCGGCCTCTGCTAAATTAAAATCGAGAAGAGAACGTACCTTGGGACTCCGACGCCGAAGGGATGACCGAACGGGCGAACCGGCGAACGGGCGATGCCGACGTGCAGACGTGCGGGTGAAGGCAGGGTGAAGGCGGGATGAAGGCGACGTGCGGGTGAAAAGGAGAAGAATGGAATTAGGTTTTTTTTTATTTGGTTTCCCTGCATTCATACTTTTCACGACTGAATTAGTTTAGTCGCTACTAATGAACCTTTAGGAACCAAAATTTAGTCGCCAAAACTTTTACCTCCAGCCCGCGCGAAATACTGGACTCGCGCCAACTTGGTTTTGATTTTCTACGATCAAATATGCATTTAATTGATGTAAAACAATCATTCAGTAACTAAAAAGGATGCGTGCAAATTTATTTCGGAGCGGATTTTCGATCCTGCCCGTAGGATGTCCAAGAATTCTATATATTTTTAAGCGAATTTTTGTTCCTGCCCCGTCCGCATGTCGCGTATCCTGTCGATCCATATATTTATTTGATAAGGAGTCAAGCATCGAGCTCGAGCTTTTAAAATTATATTATAATAATAATAAAAAAAAATTTAAGTATGAAGAAAAGTTGTGGGATTGAGATTTAGCCGAAGAGACAAGAATATGCATGCCTAAGTGAATTAAGATGTCAAATGGCACCGTTTGAAAATAAGCAGTTTTTTCTTTTTTTGAACTTAGAAATTAGCATTTTACAGGGGCTAGCACAACATCGTTAGTTTTACCTCCAGCCCGCGCAAAATATTGGACTCGTGCCAACTTAGTTTTGCTTTTCCGCGACTAAATATGCATTTCGTCGGTGTAGGATATTTATTCCGTCACTAACAAGGATGATGGTCGCAGATAGCCTTCTTTTCCGTGACCAAACGTTAGTCGTCCAAAGTTTTACCGCCACCCGCCAACTTGGTTTTGCTTTTCCGCGACCAAATATGCAGTTCGTCGGTGTAGGATAATTATTCCGTAACTAACAAGGATGGTAGTCGCAGATAGCCTTATTATCCGCGACCAAACGTTAGTCGCCAAACTTTTACCTCCACCCCGCCAACTTGGTTTTGCTTTTCCGCGATCAAATATCCATTTCGTCGGTGTAGGACAATTATTCAGTAACTAATAAGGATGTTGGTCGCAAATAGCCTTATTTGCCGCGACCACTATTCATGTAGTCGCCGAAAGTGGTCGCTGAAAGTGTATTTTCTTGTAGTGACAGCCTTTGCCTCACCGCCAATAGGTTTTACTAATCACCACTACTAGACCACCATTAATTTTTTTTTCTCCTCTTGACTTCCAACGGCCTTAACTCATAATGCTCATAGAAGATTTTAATTGAGCACTTACCGAGGTATTACAATCTGAGAGAAATTTTCAAAATTAATTGGACTTGTAGTGGTTTGGCTCACAAGATAAGCAACGTAACCTTTTTTTAGATTTATCGAGAAATTATAAGATTATTACACTAATAAATTTGAATCATACTATTCATAATGCATGAATTTGATGAATGGTATTTTATTATTGAACATGCTTTATTTTAGAATATTATGATGATGCATGGTCGAAAATATTGAATGTGTTCGATCGATTTCGATATTGTATGATTTCTTGTATTATTGTTGAACTGAGATATAAACTGCAAGATTATTTTAAACTCTCAGCCTGACTATATTAAGGATTCTACTAATGGAGGTTAATATATTGGCACTTAGTTAGTCCTAAATATTATGTCGCAAAAAGATGTACGACATACCACAAGCAGATATGCGTTTTCAAAGGACTTTACTGCAAGATGATGCGTGGCACACCACAAGAAGATGTGATATCATGACCTTGCCACAGAAAAAAATATGGTCATAGTTCATGGTTGATGAGATGAACTTAATGTTTGGAAAGAATTTGGATTTATAAATGAAATTTAATTTTGAGAAAAAATAAATTTAGCATGTGTAATGTTTTGATATTGCTGCATATTGGGATTTGATTTTGACTTAATGAATTTCATATCTTTATTTTCTATAAATAATTATTTAATATATTCTTGTAATGTCTTTCTTACTAGGCTGTCTAACTTATAATTTCATGTCATACTGTTTTTATAGATTCTAAGAACTAAGATGGTACAGAGTTATGATTGGAAGAGTGACTAAAGGCCAAAACAAACATATTTAATTTAGATCAAGATTTGAATAGAGTCAGTAAGATCTTTTAAATATTGTTGGTTCTATGTTCTATGAGATATTAAAATTTAATTTTAGTTATTTAAGTTAAGGTCTGAGCATTGATTATTTAAATTTATTCTACTATTTACTTTATAATATCATAATTAATTAGATGCCTTGTATGCTTGTGGAGAGAGTTTCCTACAAGTATGCGGTAGTTGCTGCGACCCCAACTCACAAATACAAATTGGGGGTGTGATAATTACTATAGAAGCACATGCTACTAACCGAATGATTGGATTGTTATATTCTTTTCAAAGGCACGAGCAGATCATTGGGACAATGCAGTCATATCCTTTGTTATAGTTGCATTTTTAGTAGATTTTTCCTTCATGATGTCCACAAGAGTTCAATGGTTGATAGTAAAGGAAGGTAAGGCACATGATATAGGATCCATCCCCATATTGACTATGAGTAGGTGCAAGTAATGAATAATCAATTAGTGGTTTCTTCTATAGTGCGATCAAGCGGGAAGGTCAATGGTGTTGTCCAGTTTCATTTATTTAAATTTTCTACTACAAGGATCTTCGTTTCTTTAAATTTATCTTATTTCAAATCCTTATCTCTCTGCAACTTTATAGGATAGCCACTTTATGGGATATAGAGAATTTAGCCAATTCTTAAAGGGTCATCCTGATTTGTCAAATTCAGATGGTGCCAATAAGAGTCTTGGACAATCTTTTTGCTTCACCTGCTTTTTCTATATTTTCTCTACAAGACTTAGTCTACAACTTTATGCATGTTATATATAACTGTAAAGAAAGGCCATGTTCTTGATCCCACTACACAAACTGCTCCAAGGATGACTGTAGTCTAACACATTTGGTATGCTTTATATGCATTGGTATATTATTACACTGCATATAGAAGATCATTGCATGTTGATTTTGTCAATTGTACTTGTTGGCGAATCCAAGATCTCTATCACATGGCATGGCCACTCTCATACTTCAAAATGTAGAGAAGTATTCTTGGAAATCCATATGATTTATTATTCTTTACCATTGTTCATGTAGATATTGGTTTTTCTTTTTTGTAGAAAGATGCTTATAAGTAATTGGCTACATAATGGGAGCTAGTCCTTTCCTAATTGCTACTAAACCCTAAGCCTTAGTGAAGATGAGATTTGATCCTAAGTCACTTGATAGAACTATCAAGGAATTCATCTGGTTATATGTGAACAACAAATTCACAAATGTATTCAAAAATCTAGAATTCTTGTGATGGTATATAATGTTGATTAAGTGTTTTTTAGGCATCTCAAAGTATTCATCATAGCAAGCTGGGCAATTTCAAAAATCTTATTTACTTATAATAATATAAATACCCTATATCATTGCTACATAGTTATATTTTAGTTTCCTAGGTGACTTTTATGCCTTGTAAGCTAGCTAGTCATTGTATTTGAGAAATTAAAAATTAGTAATATTACTCTTTCTTTTTTTTTGGGGGGGGGATTAGTAATTTTATTTTAAAGGTTGGGCATAAAGAAAGGGAGGAGTAGGAGTAGAAGCGGCAGACAAGAATGAGGGAAGAAGAAAAAGAGGGTCGAAATGGAAGTAGAGAGGGAGGAAGGGATAAAAGAGGGGGGGGGGGAGGGAGAGAGAGAGAGAGAGAGAGAGAGAGAGAGAGCTCTTAGTAAGTATGAAAATTTGATAGGTAGAGGATCATTTTGAGAACAAGGTTTCGTTGGACATTTGTCTCTCCTTTGAAATAGAGTGGCATCACCTTGAGCTGGAATAGGATTTGACCCATTCCAGCCAATAGAATGAAATTTGATATTCTCAGAATTTCAAATTAGAGCTTACCCCAACTTTTCAATAAATTGCCAAATGAACCTCGAGATAGTTTTAGCCTATTTAGGGCATGTTTAGTAATTCATTAGGCTTGGGCTGGGTCTCCCATTGGATCATAAATTACACGGTCGATTTAATTAGGGCCCATACAACCTAATCCCTCTCCAACCCATATCCTTTGGGATAAAAGAGAAGACCTCCATAGATATTTTCTTCATCCTGCAGTCCAACAGGCCCATAGATAGGATTTAGGCCGAGACTAGAACAAGCCTTTAAAAATATGGGTTGGAGAGGCTAATAGACCCAATTCCTATAAAAAATCAAGCTCAATCTTGATAGATTTTCCAAATAGACCTTTAAAGGCTATCTATTCTGTTATATGATCCAAACCGTCCGAGATCTATTAATGAAACTCCATACTTTCATAGTTCTAACTTACATACATCATATGTTCCATGTTATACTAGATGGGAAAAGTTTTGGATCATGGTATCTAGCAATAATTACATGGTAATAGCAGAAGATTAAGGAGGGCCTTGATTGAATAGAATGATATCCGATGTGTTGGATGAGAAATTGTAAAATATAGGGGAAGTGTTGGATCATATCCATGCTAACCCATATTTTGTTCTATCTCTCATCATAATCACTAATTATAGCAAGCTAAACTGGTTCCCTATTAAATGATAAGAGAAGCAACAACTTTGGTTTAATATTTAGAGTAAATTACAAAAACCTCCTGAGATAGGGATAAATTATACTTACATTCAATAATTTGATAAACCTATGCTTACCTTCCTAGAGTTTATTTTTACCCAACATTTTAACCCATAACTTAACAGAATGTTAGTCCAACTATTAACCTTAAATAAGACCCAAAAACCACATCAGAAAAAAAATTTCTGAAATAACTACAATAACCTTAAGTAATATATAATAGCCACCTAAGGATATGAGAGAATATGTGCATCATCCTCCCCACCGAAGAATTATTTTGACTTTTTACATGAGATAAATGGTTTCACTAATGCTATTAATTTAACTAGGTGTAAGTGTAGATTTTTTAAACTATTCGTATAAATATAATAAATATAAATCTCAAGGAGATTTTTGTAATTTATTCTAATATTTACAAATATGAAAAGACTAAAACCATAACACAACCTCGATGTGAGTTTCTTCACAAGAAGATGGGTGCAAGAGGCTATTAAAATTCATGATCATGAATTATGATGAAGGTACTCAACCTCAGTCACAAATATCCAACCCTAGTAACTTTAGCAAGGGAACTAATTGACAATTGGCACACTCACTAACTTTTGTTCCCTTTTCTCATCTTGCCTTTTTTTCTCGAGGGTTGTCCTTGCTTAAATTTCAATGAGGCTAAGAATTGGCCAAATAGGTCTCAAGCTAGCTCCGACCCATTTAGAAAGTTTTCTATTCATGGATCTCGGTTGTATCCTTCGTGCAAAAGAAGGATTCACCCTTGTGTGGACTTGTTCACCATCAGATCACCCACTACATAGCTCTCAAAGCACTCCAAACATTGTCATTCATTTTTCTATACAGATCTCAAAGCAAGCAATGGATGATCCAACTATGGATTCATGCGAGGTAAGATGAATCCTTCTTTCATGCAAACTAAAATCCTCTACAAGATGACCCAAACTACTTGAGTGCTCTGTTAGTAAAACTCTACACTTTGTGATTCAACGTTGCATGCACCATATATTCATCCTCTACAAGATGAAGACAGAAACAACATTCCCATACCAATAATTGTTACAATACTAAAACTAAACCATAAACAACATGGTCTCTCATTGGTACGTGACATATCTTTCAGTTATGTGCAAATATTTTGAGAATTCAATAGGCATATATTTTGAGTACCCCCTCCAATTCCACTCATTCCCTCCAAACCCTCTATTCCCATTCTCCACTACAGAAAAATGGGCATTTTCCGGCATTTTTTATAGCCTTTACCGATGCTTATAAGCGTCAGTGAAAACCTAGCCGACGCTAAACAAAGCATCGCAAAAGCGTCGGCGATACCTGAGTGGGAAAATTTTTTGCCAACGCTAAAGAAAAGCGTCGAAAAAAATCAAGCTTTACCGACGCTTAATAGTGTCGGCGTATCTGTTTTTCCGACGCAATAACGCGTCGGCATAAACGAAAACTTGGGCGTGGCGGGATTTTGTCCGACGCTTACTGCAGGTTTTTACCAACGCTTCAGAGTGTCGCTTACACATTTTTACCGACGCTTTCTTGCATCGGCGAAAGCATGCCAGCCCATGCCAGAGGAGTTTTTTAACGACGCTTTAAAGCGTCGGGAGTGGATTTTTTAAAGAAAAAAATAGAAAAACAAATACATATTAAGAAACATATTATAGCAATATGTACATTTACATCAAAACAAACATTCAGATCAATCAAAAAATTCATATTGTCATATATGATGAAATTTACATAATAAGTTTAGAATTACAATGTATTTTGAAAAATATAAGAAAGATACCTATAAAACTCCTTAGATAACAATCTCAAAAATATCAGGGACCGGATTCAGCACCATCATCATCTCTACAAGCTGTTGAAGTATCAAAAATCTACAAAAAAAAAAGAGAGAAACTTTAGAAGTTAGAAATATGAAAATCATTAACTCATGAAAATAAGTGATAATTATGTAAGTCATCAAATATATATATTTATTTACCTGAGGAGGGAGAAATCGCTGCAACATAGATGATATATGCTCAAGCTAAGACTGCAAAGTTTGTTGGTTCTGCTTCAGCTCCGCCAACTCTGCCTGATGGCGATCCTTCATATCTTCAATTGTTGCCCGAAGTCTACAAACTTCTGCATTGCTACTACCTTCTCCAGCATTTCTTGTATGCATATCCACTGTAGACAACTGAGTGGGGATAACTCCAATGCCATAACCCCTCACTCGACCATAACACTCTAGGCCCAATGATTCGGCAAGCACCTGAGCTTCAGCATGACTAGTCACGTCGAATGATGATGACTCCCCGACATGCTCTGAAATAAGAGTTGTTGCCCTGTCCTATAATGCACAAAAGAAAAAGTCATATTAATGTATAGCAATAATAGAACTAGTAATAATATCGTTGAAAGATTCAAAGATGAATACATACAACTATATCTTTTGCCTCCTTCCGAACAAAACTACCATCTCGATGGGTGTGAGTCATCTTATAAAACTCTACCTTACCATGCTCCCTCCCATTATCATTCATCTACAGCAAAAAGTATATTAACAAGCTAGTTATCATAATACATGCTATATGATAGAACAGTTTAAAATAGTTGTAAAAAATTTCAAAAAAATTTACGAATTCAGCTCTACGCCTAGCATAACTCATCGAGCCTGAAGTATGAGGAATAATCTGAGAGGCTCTTGGAGCTCTACCAATATTGAAATATGTCTTTCCAAAAAAATAATAAACAATATAATATATTTAATGTATAAATTTGTAATCTATATTATTAGTAAATACAATCTAAAGTATTGAAAAAATATACACAACCTGAGCTTTCTCTGAAAACCAGTAGTGGACAAGCTCCCTCCATTGATGAGGAATTACATCAGGAGGACAAACACGAGCCACCTCCTCTTCAGTCATGTCCACGTGCTTCCAGTCCGCCTTTAGTTTTGCCTTATATTCTTTCCATTTGCGGTTGAAAGACTTCAGCACCCAATCATGGCTATTTGCAGGAAGGACAAACTTTTTCTACACCAAAGTCAAGAATGTTATAACAATGATAAATCAAAAAATAAAATTATGATAGTAAGCAAATTCAATTCTTTACCTTAATAATTTTAAGAAGCTCAACCTTATACAAAGGAAGCATTTCATTCCATTTCGTATAGTTGAGCAGACACAACTGACCCTTCCGCACAACCGATCCTAGAAAAGTCGATAAAATGCTTGCAACCCTCTTGATAGGCTGCCCCAGTTCATTGCATTGGACGACGATCTTCTCATCCTCACATAGGCTCCACACGTCCCATGCTCAAGTGGGTCCTCGTGCCCTCCTCACTCTCCCCAGTCCATCTATAAAAATAAAATAAAATATCCATGGATTGTAAGAAAAATTAATATAAAAAATGTAAATCAAATTACCCTGGATGTGCACGTCGTTTATGTCTAGACAATCAGCAGGTGGCACGTGCTCAGACTGAGACTCGTGCTGCTGGGGCTCGTCGGGCTGCTGGGATCGTAGGGACTGATCAGAAGAAGATCCCACGGATGTGTGCTGAAACTCAACATCTCTGAATTGTTTTCTTCGCGGCATGTTGTTACCTAGTATGCACAAAAAGAAGCAATATTAGTTAAATAATAAATAAAATCTAAATGAAGCGTCGGCACAATTTGGCATGGAACCAAAATTTTTCAACGCTTTTCCCTAGCATCGAGAAAAAAGCATCGAAAAATCTTATTTTTCCTGTAGTGTCCTCAGGATGAATAAAATTTAAGCAAACTCTTGCCACCCAAAATTCATGCATCTCTCTGAATACAGCTTGAGAAGGAGTAGGGGGTTTAGCTTTTTTCTGAAAATAGAAAAAAAAAAAAAAAGAAGCAAATCTACAACCCAAATTCACTAAGCTTATTCCCTATCCACCAAAATTCTATGACCACCATAGTTCCCAGTCCATGTAGAAAAATACATGAAATAGGCATACATGTGGAATTGAAGTGGGACACTCTAAGCACAAGAAAATTTTGAGGAAATAGAATATGGAAGACCAAGATCGTAGTAGGAGGAACAAGCAAAATAGCAAGAAGAACAAGCTTGGAGAAGCGAACAAACAGTCAATATTTCATTACTCAAACAAAATTACGAAGGGACTGACTTTGAGATGCTTAACATATTACTTGCTCGCTTGGTTGTCCCACATACAAAATGGCTGACTATAAGGGTTAATATAGATGCAATATAATCTCGTGTATGTCCTTCACATAAATCTACCACTACAACCCAAAAGGCACCATTACTGAATAACTATATAGCTCTAAGAGACATTACTTAAAAGCACTAAAAGACATGGTCATGAACACTACATTAATTAGTTCTTATTAATTTGTATTAAATTTGATTTCCTTTTTTACACCTTTTTTAAACACAATTTTCTTCATTTGTCATTTTAAATAGCACTTCTAGCTATGCCTCAGCAATCTCTGATATCTCGGCATCCACTCCTACAACGACCTCCCAAAGATCTTGCCCTTGGATGTATACTTTCATGGAAAGCCTCCAATATTAGTAGTTAATGTTGTTTAGCTTCTCCACTTCGAATTGGTTTAAACTACTGCAGTTGGAGTCCATCCTTAGCAATACACGAATCATCCACAGATATGTTTTTCTGTTGGTCTTCCTCCTCGCAAAGCTGCAGATGCCACTAAGCCTTCCAAGGAATCCCTCATATTGTTTAGAGAGTAAAACCATTGTCAAAATTGTAGGTAGCCACCCTAGACTACACATTCAGGATCGTAGCAGAAGGATGAAATAAAATACCAAGAAGAACAAGTTTGCAGTTGCAGATAAATATCCAATATTTCATTACCTCAAATAAAATTATAAAAAAAATGGCTTAAAATCTATCACATCTCGACCTAGGATAGGGTTTGTATCTTTTGCATGAAAGAAGAATTTACCTCTTTCTCAGGCGGAGGGAGATGGGATCGGCTGGTCAACGCCGCAAAGAAGGGAGGATGGGAGGAGGATGTGGACGGTCGCCCAGCACCGGAGAGGAGGAAGCAGAAGAGGAGCTTGGCGTCGGACGTCGCTTGGTGCCGGAGAGGACAAGAGACGGGGGAGGCGGTGGATTGATGTGGACGCCAGAGGGAGGAGGAGAGGAGAGTGGCTTGGATTCGTGGCTCAAATCCAGGAGACAGGGGAGGTGGTGGATTGATGTCGGCGCTGGAGGGAGGAGGAGAGGAGAGTAGCTTGGCTCAGATCTAAGAGACGGGGGAGGCGGCGGATTGATGTCGGCGCCGGAGGGAGGAGGAGAGGAGAGCTAGGGCATCGAAAGGGGTTTGAGATGGGGATAGGTTTTGAGATGGTTTTGGACTCCTATGACGTTTATAAGCATCATCGTAGATCCGACTTTCCACAATGCTTAAAAAGCATTGTCGATTCCAAATCTCTACGGAAGCTTTTTAGAAGCATTGGTATAATTTGGCGCGAAACCAAAATTTTCCGACGCTTTTCCCTAGCGTCGGAAAATCTTATTTTTCCTGTAGTGCTCCATCCCACAATGGTTATCCAATGACCACCAACATCCAACCCTCTACTCAAGTCTTTTTATTCCTCCATTCTTGCACACCAAAAAGACTTCGTTGAGCCATAAAGGAAGCTTCAACTTCTTCGGCTGCTAATGCTTTTTCCTCAAAATTTTTTCTTGAAAACACTTGGTGTAGATAACTCTATATGCTATAATGTTTGTTTTGAGGCTAAAATTTGTCTGCACTCTATTTTTTTCTTAAAAACCCTAGGTTTACAGTTGTTGTGCATATGATTCTTTGTTCTATATCCTCACAGAAAAAATTCATGGTTTAATTTTATTTAAATGCATTGTTCACTGGTCAGTGGTGCATTGTCATCTCTTTTCTAATACCTATGGTCTAATGATTGGTGTCCGATAAGAAAATTTTTTTGACTTTGTTCATGTGTTGTGGTCCCTTTTCTATGATTTGTGTGCCTCATTCATTGTTATTTATGCTAAAATATGATTTGTATGCCTCATTCATTTTCTATTATTTGTATGCTCATTTTTGTGGTCCCTTTTGACCCTATGCCTATGTCTTAAGGGGTTTTTTATACTAAACTATGTGTATTCCATTGTGGTCACTGCAGTCAAAAAGCTACTATGGTGTTTTATGCTAAACTCTGTGGGGTTGAACGAAAAGCCACAATGCACATTAGATTGTATTAACTATTGAGGTTTCTTATGCTAAACTAACTAACAAAATCCCAATTGACTTGAACATTATTTCAGTTGGTTACCCCTTGAAACAGGATTCAAGGCTATATTCATTGTTGAAATAGAAGTTGGTTGTTTATTTACGGACTTGAACACTACCCATGTTCCACTATATTCATTGCCATACCTTATAGTTTGCAATGGCTACTCATAGTTAGAGCAAAAGAATATTAGCAATGGTTGCTCATAGTTCTCTTTATTAGGAAGTATGCAATCTCATGCTTAAGAATATGTCTATAAGGAGACATCAATTAAGACAATAAAGCAATTTTCTTTATGCTTATGTTTTATCATTGATGCATTATTTATTCTTTTTAATGTGATTTATAATCATTGTAGAGATAGTACATCCACATGCAAGTTTTCTATTTTTCAATATTTGGGATTACTTGTTTATGTGTAATATCTTTTGACTGATAGATGAATCATTTAATATCCTTTGTCCACTATAGAATAATATTTCTATATTGATAGTATTTGTTGCAATGGGGTTATGAGCAAATGTCGATTTCATGTGTCTATTCTAGTAGGGCTGGAGAGTCATCTATTGGCTGCTTCTTCTCCACATGCACTACAACAGAGGATCTGTGAGCCACTTCAATAATTGTGACCCAAATAGAATGAGTATTATAGAGCTTGAAGACATGATGGAGTAGCTAGGGTACAAGAATTGTATCAAATTCTACTATCTCATACTAGGACAATTTTAAGAGTGGCTTGAAGGAGCTTAGCCATGGATATGTTGGAGGCAGTGAGAGGGAAAGATGCAGTGTAAGTCTATATAGGGCATAAGGTGGATGAAGTGAATGTGAGCCACCATGATGTTCTCTTGCTTCCATCCCATCACCCTTTACGGGTGTCTACTACTTCTAGTGGTGACAAGGAAGCTAGTGGAGAGATGTACAAGAATCGTATCCAATTCTACTATCTCATGCTAGGACAATTTTAAGAGTGGCTTGAAGGAGCTTAGCCATGGATATGTTGGAGGCTGCTAGAGGGAAGGATGTAGTGTAAGTCTATACAAGGCATAAGGTGGATGAAGTGAATGCGAGCCACTAGCATGTTCTCTTGCTTCCATCCCATCACCCTTTATGGGTGTCTACTACTTCTAGTGGTGACAAGGCAGCTAGTAGAGAGATGCCTCAAAGGGGCAATGAGGTTGAGGTAGAGCTAATTATAGCTATAGCCACTAAAAAGGAAGCAACTAAGCCAAGCCAGAGCATGAAAATCAAGACCAAGAGACTTGTTGTAAAAGAGTTGGTGGGAAGAAAACAGCTATAATTAAAAAGGGGAAAGGTGGTCAGGACAACAGAGAGTTGTAGCCACTATTGACGGGGACAGAGCTAATGGGAAGGAAAAGAAGAGAAAAGGTGCAGCCACTACTAAGCATACAAATGGTAGTAACAATAGTAGTGACAGTAATGTTTCCCTTAGTAAGCTAAGGTAGTCAGATGATGAGGATGATGATTTGTTTGATGAGTATATGGATAAGGACCTTATCGATGAGCAGATGAGAACATGAACTGGGCATTGTAGGATCAACATAGATACAAATGTTCTTGCAGATGAAGAGGCAGTGGGCCGGGAGAGGAGAGGAATCTAGTAACAGCTACAAGCTCAGGAACCTGAGTGGTAACAGTGAGTCAGAATAATAGGAGTTAAGGTACACACTATCCTACATTCAATAAAATTTCCGATTTGAAGAAGCATATCAAGCTTACGATTGGCATGAAGTTCAACTTTGCAGCTATATTCAGGAAAATGCTCAAGCTTTATTCAATTCAAGAGGGATTTAAGATCATCTATAAGAAGAATGAGAGAAGCAGAGTTACGGCTATATGCAAAAAGTATGGATGAAGGATACATGCTTTACCATTGCAGAGGGAGGACACCTATTAGATTAAGACTTTCCAACAAATTCGCAAGTGTGGAAGGCATTTGAGAATCGTTACGTGACATCCATTTTTTGTGCAGGAAAATATCAAGGAGATAAGGGCTGATACAAACTAGAGTCTCAAAAGCTTCATTTAGGAGGTGAAGAGAGATATGAAGGTTTTTGTTTCTAGGTCCTAGTGCTATAGAGTCGACGCAAGAGCAATGCAAATCATTCAAAAAAGGCACAAGAAGCAGTATTTCTACCAATGAGAGTACTGCCAGATCATTAGGAGGATAAATCTTGGAAGCACCATGTTGTTAGATGTAAAGAGGCCGAATGACACAGCTAGGCCACTTTTAGGAGGTTGTATTATTGTCTTGTTGTATCCAAGAATAGGTTTGTAAGAGGATGTAGACTCATCATTGGCCTAGATGGATGCAATCTAAAAGGATCTTCTAGAGGGCAATTTCTAGCTGCAGTGGAGAAGGATGGCAATACCAACATATTCTCCATTGGATGGGTTAAGTGTAATTATGCAGTTATGTGCCCATATTTTAGAACTACTAGGGTACCTCTATTTTGCCAAACTATGGCGGGTGTGTTTGTAATAGCTTAAAAGTAGAAGAGGCATCGTTGCAACCGAATGAAAGAAGAGATGGTATTAGTGGAACTACTGGAAAAGTAGAGGGGGTGGAATGATGTAAAAGTTTAGGAGGTGACTTTATTGGATAAATATCTATCTTTGGTTATGTAATTTAACTTGAAAATGTGTGAGGCATTTGGAAGATGCTTGGGATTAGAAAGCATTGGAGTAGTTCCGGTGCAAAATTGCTCTTAGTGTATCAGGTAAAGCCATTTATTTAAACCAACAATAGCATTTTCATTGCATAGGTAGTTTAGAGGTTATGAAAGAAGTTGGGGATAGTCTCCAAAACAAAACATCCATCCTTACCTACAAAACATCCAACCTGCAACACTCCTCAAACCCCAAAAATGTTCAACCTAGGACCCTTAACATATCAAACATTCAAAATCGAGATACTATAAAACAACTAGCCACAACAACCTAGGATGCCAGCATATAGAACACCGCCCATTTGATCTTTCTTTTGCAGCTTAAAAACTGGAACTCGAGCTCCTTGTTCTGCTGCAAGAGCCTGTTAATGACCTCCTTGTCCCTTGCATTTGAAAGTGGATCATGCCAATGGAAGAAACTATGGCCATCATTTTCCTGGAACACCAACTTAAGATTGGAGATTGAAACAAAAATTGGAGAATAAATATGAAAATAGGACCAAAATGGCAACATACATCATATATTATACATCCAAAGAAACATCAGCTATGATTTGTGCTAGTCCATGATGTTCTCAAAGGTGACCTTGTTCCACCATGGTAGAACTTGATAGGGTGGGAGAAAAAGAAACCGGAACTTGCGTGAGATGCCTCCATGGCCTCTCCCTCTCCATTTTCTGCCACCCTCCCTCTTCCATCCCATTTGCTTTGGGGTTTCTCTGGTAGTTGAAGCAGTGATTATTAGAAACGAATCACGTGTGATTGCATGATTTGCGATATCTTGGCACTAGGACTTACATCCCACAAACAACCGATACAAAGGGTACTTAAGTCATAATATAATTTTATGCTACCATGTGATGGTCATGTAACACTATATTGTTAAGGAAGAAGAATGACAGGACCAATTTGGAACAATTTGAAAACTTGAAGAGCCTGTTTGGAATATTTTTTTTAAAGTCGAGGGGGTGTCTCTCTAACAACTCTAAGTTGAGGGGGATCTCTATAACTTTTGCTTATTCTTTAAAGAAAGAAAATTACTAAAAAAGAAAAATAGTAAAGGTAGAAACCAGCAAAAAGGAAGTCAATTATCTACATAGATAGTAACTTCTTGATTCTCACCCTCCTAACAGGGTGGGTATTAGTCGGACCAGATCCACGTGGTAGACCAGTCCAAGCGTGAAGCAATACGCACAAAACCCAAAAAAAAAAAAAAAGAGCATGCAATGCACGTGCATTTGTGCGAGTTAACTGGTCCAGACCTCTAAGAAAAGACCTCACTACCCCTACATGATCTACTCAACAGTGCTCTGAAAATCCTACAGGATGACAGCTTGCTACGATAAGCATATCCCACCCAAACCGCAAGGCATCCTAATATTCTTTAGCTGCATGCAAACTAAAGCATCTACCATGGCAAGGCTATGAAGGGATCGAATGGCTCTTGCATACCGAGCCACATGCAATCAAAGGATAATGATTCACCAACGCTGCAAGATTTGTTCCCCACCGTATCTACTTTTTCCGCGGTGTGCAAAGGGTATACCATTTATCACTCTTGCACTCACTGGTCGCTCTAATAATACACCACCGCCCTTCCCAGAAAATGGCAAATTTGTTTGAGAACTGCAAACTTCTTGGATCAGGTTGTACTTTTTGTATGAAATAATGATCGATCTTTTTTTGGCAATATCAACTGATAAATTGCATCTTGCACAAATTTTAAAATAGTTTAATTTTTTTCTTTCATCTATCTCTATAGATCTTGAAGCGATTACCGCAAAATCTAATGGTCAATATGTCATGCAACCTAAGAAGTTACAAATATGTCTCTCTCTTTTTTTTCTTTTTTTCTGAAATAGATGGTTCATACGGTTCTAGCGTGAATATATCCAATAAAATCACAAAATAATAAGTTATGGAGCATTCTAGGCAATCCTTTTTTTTCAACCCATAGAATTTCTTAGGAATAACTAACTACATATAAAATCATCCAGTCTATAGTTTCATTTATTTTTTTTAAAAAAAATTTGGTCTGAAAAGTCTCACCGAGAATTCACAAAAAGTTCTGCAGTGGCCCAGGACTCATGCGGGCTTAGCAAATTAAAGGCACCACGCTGTAAACACCGAGTCCATGCAGAGAGAAACGGGTACGTATCACAACCGCCTTCAGCTCCGCACCAACAATTGATGAGCTGAATTCCTTATCCATCGTCATGCACAGAGCACTTGGCCACAAAGTACGACACCACAGTAATTGACGTGCGTCAGGACTCCACGCGTGCACAAAGAATGCAGCCACTTCAAAACATCTCAAGACACGTGTCACCAGCATGATCCACCAACCGTTGTTCTCCTTACTATATATATATATATATATACACACATATAAACACAAGCCGCCGCTCTGCCGTCCCGTGTCCTCTTTGATCTCTCTCCTTCTTCAGAGTTCTAACAGATAAGGGAAGGTTATCTGAAAGCCTAGCATCTAGTTGGGAGCAGCATGGCATCCGCGGTGGGCGAACCCCCGAGCATCCTGGACCGAATGGACCGGCTGGACGCCTTGCTGGGATATCTAGAGAGGAGGGAGAGCCGAGCGGCGGCAGCGGCGGCGAAGAGCCCACGCGCATCCACGACGTCCAGCGGGACGGTCACGACGAGCGATGGCGGCAACTCGTCCGTCAACTCCTCCCCTAAGTGCTTGTCAAGAAGGTGGTGCCGCCCGGTCCACGACGTCCTGATGGAGGTCCAGGCCAAAGGCAGCCTCATGGACCGTGTCGACCACCTCGAGCACCGGCTTCTCAAGGCAAGTTGGTTTCATATATAAATCTTACTCTATCTATCTTTTACTCTATCAAGTATACGCTCTACAAGTTAAGCTAATGAGCTATCATTTATTGGTGAGAATTGGGTAGAGTCGTCATTTAGTTCTATGTCTGTTCGAGAAAATGGTTTTAATTGGGTGATTGATGATTAGTTGAACTTTTGCAATTGGAGGAACAGATAGAGGACGAAAAGAAGAGGGAAGAGGCGGAAAGGAGCCCGAGGAGCGGCGACAAGAGCAAACATGGGAAAGGGTTGAAGAGTCTGGTGAAGTCTTGTGTGAAGGGGAGCCTCAAGACGAAGGACTGAGCGAACCAAGTCTTCCCGAGCTTTTTCTGGAGCCGCTTCTCGTTTCATCCGCTCGCTCACTCGCGAATAAGCACCATGTTTTTCCGACCTTGAGAGAGTGTTTGGGCTTTCTATGTCGTGGTCCAAAAATGGGAGGAATGGATGTCTTGCGCTCTGTGCAGGAATCCCTTAAAAGCGTCATGTAAGTATACATAAACAACAAATATGTAATAAGAAGCAGCAGTCAAGGTTTTTGTACAGTAGGGATGGGTAGCCACGTGCTTACAAAATCATTACAGGACACATGCTAATCAAAAGATTGTTGATAATATGATTTGGGGTAAGCAAAATAATTTTAAAAAATAATGATTTATATCATATTCATTTAATTAACTCTTTTATGTGCTGAATCCTCTCGTCCCTATTTGTCTAATTGTGTTCTAAATTGTTCTATATTATTTTGTATCTTGTTTCTGGATGAAATCAAATCGATTAAGAGCTGTAGATTTAACTAAATATCTATTGGCATTTTTTCTCTCCTACCTAGAGGTGTGCCAGAGAAAATTTGGAGTTACAGGAAATTTGGTTGGCTGGTGAAGAAAGATTAAATTTTGGTACCACCGATATTTGATCAATTAGAAAGGTGATGATAGAGATCGAATATAGGATTAAATTTTGGTACTTAAATTTTCTAGAATTCTTATCATACTGCTATTCGAAAATATATAAAGAGTTGTAGAGAAGGATAAAAAATTATAGTGTTGGGTTATAATAGAGATATAGTATTAGGCTAGGTAAAAATGTAGTGTTGGACTATAATAAAAAAATTAAATTATATTTTTTAATATAAAAAATAGATTAAAATAAGATAAAAAATAAAAACTCAATGTATCAATCATCAAAGAATAATTTATATAGAGTAGAAATTTAATATTCATAGTAAAATAAAATAATTGTTCAGTATGATTCCTGCCCACACCTGCTTCATTGCTGGTGGTTGCGGAAAACAACATCAGTGTTTTCCACTACTGCACGTCTTCATTTAGTACCACCTATCCACTAGATCTTGTACTATATGTCAGGCTAATAGTCTTACTCAATCTTGTACTATATGTCAGGCTAATAGCCATCCCCAATCAGTTGAATCTCTTTTGATGTAAATATTATCACAAATTAATAAAAATGCATTTATGAACTCAAACTAGCCAAACCAATCGCAAGACGCTTGGCAAATAATAGAATATGATTCACGGCCAACTCCCACGTCAAAGAAAAAACAGAAATTTAATTGCCAGTACCTCCATAGACGCCACTGTAATAGAAAGCCCCGTTGACTGACTGTGTAATTACCGGTCCATATATAGGACTATTGCTTCTATAACATCCGATCCCTATCCCATCCCTCCCCACCATGAAATGCCAACTCTACCCTTCTCCACCCATTCCCTCACCTACTAAAAAAAATGCTATCATATTGTGCTCATCCTATCCATCTTCTTTTTTGGATTCCTTATCCACCAACTCCGTAGAAAATGGGTCTCTCTCCACGAAGTAAGGATGGATAAATACCATCTCCTGTATCCTCACTTCGGGATAAAGCTCTATCGCACCAACGCACAACGCCATGTGTTGGGCTATGTTGCCTCTCGCATTGTAGCTAGTCGAAAAAATGCATCCGTAATCGCCAACTATGCCTCAACTTCGCCACCCACTGCATGGGACGCCACCTACTTGAGCTTCACCCACAAATCCTTATAGGCTATAGGCAACCGATACTTGGGCCAGGCGGTTGTCCATCAAGACAGCACTACAAAAAAACTTTGTCTTTTCCGACACTTTATAATGTATATATCGATGCTTTCTAAAGCGTTGGAAAAGCATCGGCAATATCAGGGTGGAAATTCTTTTACTAAGCGTCGGCAATATCATGGTGGCAATATCAGGGCATTATTAAACGTCGGACAACTGTGTATCTTCTCATATTCAAGATCCAATTCTTTTACTAGTTTTTTAGCTTCATAAAAAAATGATAGCAAGGTAACACCTTCCGAAAATGCATCATTTAATAATTAGAAAAGCATAATAAAAGACTTGCTAGACCACCCTTTCAAATATTTCTAATGAAATAAATTGATGCAACACCGATCACTGGAGGAGGCTGCTGTGGCGACAGAACAGGAAAATCAGGAGAAAGAGGGAGGAAGAAGAGGAGGGGAGGAAGAGAAGGAGAAGAAGGAAGGAGGGAGAAAGAGAAGAAGGAGAGGGAGAGGGAGAGAGAGGAGAGAAGAACGTGGGGAGGAAGAAATCTTAATTCACTTTTATTAAAACCCTAATCATAATGAGGGTCCCCTATTTATAAGGCTCAAAACAAGAAATTAACACAAAACCCCTTATACACAAATAATTCCCAATAAAGCCCAAAATAACACAAATAAAACCCTACAACCATAAAGATGCAAACAAGCCCAAAAATAAAACAAAAATAAAATCCAAAAATAAGAATAGTGGACTAGACGAGCGGATTATCAGCTCTGATATCCCCATCAACTCCTCCTAGGTTAAAAAAACTCGACCCCGTCGAGTATAGGTCTGGCCAGCTATCGTACTGCTCCAGAAGATCGGGGTCAAGGCGCAGCAACTCGGCTCTCGATAAATGTGGGTGCAATGCGAATAACTGTGCAGACTCAAGCGCTCTATACTGATAAGATATGGGGATCAGATCTATGGGCTGCCTAGGTTTGCAGCCATGCACCACATCGAATGGACTCATGCTTATGGATTTATTGACTGAACTATCATATGCAAACTCAGTGGTCGGTAACACTAAATTTCAGATCCTAGCATGTTCACCTACCAGACATTTTAATAGGTTTCTAAGGTTACGGTTGACAACTTCAGTCTGACTGCTGGTTTGAGGATGATAGGTAGAAGAAAATTTCAGTTTGGTGCTTATCAAATACCAAAGGATTTTCCTAAAGTAGCTCATGAATCTAACATCTCTATCAAGCATAATATATCTTGGAGGGTCAGGGGGTCTAACAACTTCATCGAAATAAAGTTTGGCAATTCTAAAAGTATCAGAAGTCTTAGAACAGGAAAGAAAATGAGCCATCTTTGAAAATTGGTACACAACCACAAAAATAAAATCGTGCTTGGTAGAAGTACGTGGAAGCCCCAACACGAAATCCACAATGACATCTAGCCATCGGCATTCGGGACGAATCCGAATCTGGTGGTACCCACTCTTCAAATTAATCTTAGAAAAGATCATAGCATCAGACATAGAATCTAAAAGGTCGTTTAGCCTAGGAATGGAAGAACGATACTTAACCGTGAGTTTGTTGATGGCACGGCTATCAACGTACATCCTCCAAGAACTATCTTCTGTGGGGTTGAGGAGTGCAGACACAGTATAGGGGCTTAGGCTTTCACAATCATACCCTCTTGCGAAGAGTTCATTAATTTGATGCTTCAACTCAGCGCATGCATTTGGGTTGAGCTTATGATAAGGGTAAGCAGAGGTGCTCGGAGGACTAACTCAATTGCGTGATGGATATCATGCATCAGAGGAAGTGCATCCGAAAGATCATCAGGGACTACAGAATGAAACTCCTCTAGAAGAGGAGCTATCATAGGGAAATGGTCAAGGTTGGATTCCTCATTGATAGCTTTAGCCATATGTGCCAACACAGGAGATTGGCTCTCGATATCTTTTACTACCTCTTTCGAAGTAGTGATGCGAAGTAGTGTGTTTGTACTTAGGTCAATATTTTTTTTTTGAGATCAATCTGGACAAATTCTAATCCGGTGAGTTCGTCTTCAAAGTCTTTTACATAATTTTATATATTTGGTTCACAGACTTGTTCGACATATTTGGCCTCTTAGTTTCTATCTTCTAGCTCAGTAATCAGGTAGATCTTAGTAGAACATTGAGACGCTATGCGGCAGAATTGTTAACACCTAGAGCATTGGATTTGGTTCCTAGAGGAATGGGGAAGGACTATAGTTGGTGCGGCCAAACCGATATTAGGTTGGGCTGCAACGAGGGTTGGCGGTTTAGGGGTTCTAAAGTTTCGCATGAGCTCACGGACCTCTTGTTTGATTTCTTTTCTTTGAGCATGTATGGCAGCAAACTGGTCCATGAGGAATTTTAGGACTTCGGAATCCATGGTAGCTAAGGGGACTTTAGGTTGGTAGGCTTGCATCGGCAGAACAACGATGAAGGCGACGACGGGCAGCGGGGAGCGGTGATGGCGGGCGGCGGAGACAGGTGAAGGCGGCACGAACGGAGGAAGAAGGTAAGCAGTTCCTTTTTTCCTTCTTTTTTTTCCTCTTTTTTTTCTCTTTTTTCTCTTTTTTTCTCTTTTTTTCTTTTTTTTTCTCCGGAATGGATCCGGGCTGGTAGCTACGGGCTAACGGGTTTGAAACTTACCCATCAAGGCTGATCTCCTTCAACCTCTTGACGGTTGCGGGAGGTCGCACCGATCTTCACAACGCTGGCTGCGAACAGGGCTCAGTATCCTGCGGCGAAGGGATGGCCAGTCACGGGCTCCGGCCGACGGTGGCTTCCAGCGGCAAATGACGGACGGCAAGTGGCGGTGAAGGCGGTCTCAATTGAAGGGGGCTGGTGACGACGAAGGCAGGATCGGACGCGGAAGGGGCGGCGTTTTCAGGTTTGCCACAGGTCGGTTGTGGGCGGCGTGAGTGAGCTGGCGGCGCTACTGACGTTGTGCGCGGCCTTTCCTTCTTCTTTTTTTCAAGCTACTGTGGGAGGATCCGGCGGAAGGGTGATGTTTTCTGTCTTTTCCCTTCTGTGTGAGAGCCGAGAGAGAGAGAGAGAGAGGGACACCCTTTTCTGGTGAACAAAACTGATAGAGGGAGGTGCCCTGTCCTGGGTGTTGGTGGGAACCGAGGGAGAGGAAAGAAAAAAAGAAAAAAAAACTAGATCAGGTCTTTGGCAACAGAGGTAAAGCCGGCTGACTCTAATACCAAGTTGATGCAGCACCGATCACTAGAGGAGGCTGCTGTGGTGACAAAACAGGGAAATCAGGAGACAGGGGGAGGAAGAAGAGGAGGGGAGGAAGAGAAGAAAGAGAAGAAGGAGAGGGAGAGAGAGGGGAGAAGGACGTGGGGAGGAAGAAATCTTAATTCACTTTCATTAAAACTCTAATCATAATGAGGGTCCCCTATTTATAGGGCTCAAAACAAGAAATTAACACAAAATCCCTTATACACAAATAATTCTCAATAAAGCCCAAAATAACACAACTAAAACCCTACTACCATAAAGATGCAAACAAGCCCAAAAATAAAACAAGAATAAAATCCAAAAATAAGAATGATGGACTAGACGAACGGATGATCAGCTCTGATGTCTCCATTATAAATGCACAAGAAAAAAATCTTCATAAAATTCTTACACCTCGAATATAGTTCTTGATCACAATCTTTCACCAAGTTATGATATCGAGCTGTGTCATCAGAATGTATAGGTTCCTCAACATGCATAGAATCAATAAATGTGCACTCATTATCTATTACAGCTGCTTCTTGTCTACTAAAATTTATTAAATTTCTAATACTATATTCAAGAGTATATTTGAGTAAGCTCCTTCTATCATCTTCTCCTACATAATTTCTTTCCATGTTACTGGATTCAAAACTAGAGGTATGTTCTATATAGGAGGGTTAGTTATATGGAGACGGCAATATGAACTCTCCATGAAATACCCATTTAGTATAATCCTTTAGAAAACCATTCCACACCAAATGTTCTTCAACAGTCTTTGGAGCGAGAGAAGAACTATTTACACATTTTTAACATGGATATAAAATCTTTTCATTCATATTAGATTTCTCAAAAATAAATTTAATAAAATCTACACTCTATCTAAATATTCGGCACTAGATCTCGACTTATTTATCTAACTTTTGTTCATTCTATTAGAATACTGATTGAACTGCAACTTATCTAAAAGATAAACAAAATTAGGGTATGAAGAAGAATGGCATAAAATTTATTTGACAAAAAGATCAAAGAAGAGGATGTTAATGAACATGTGGTTTTATATGTCCCTTATATGTCTTATTCAAATGGGCTTTGTGCTTCTGTTTTTCTAAGCTATTGCTATTGTCCAGAAGAATAAAGAAATTAAACACTCAGTGAACAAAACTCAAGCAGTGTGCTTGCAGTCAAGGACCTGGGCCACGGCAGCCCAGGCCTATCATAAAGCCTAAAGATTTGAGAGAATTCTTGTCATCCAAGGTTTACTATGGAGGATGGATGAGCTGCATCAACTCCCTATTATTTGTATGCTTTAGTTCCAAGGGACATGGAGTATAGCTGTAACACACTTATCCATCGATCGAGAGATTATTCTACTTTCCCAAGCTCATTTCTATTGAAAGTGCCCTTAGCCGGTAGCTGGCGGATAAAGGTCACATTTTCTGCTGTTAACTCATTTCTCTTTACTTTTCCGATCATTTATCTTGTGTAATCTTACTGTTCCTCTAGGATGCATCGGTGCTTTGGAGGTCACTTTTGAGTGCTTGTAGAGAACATGGGGATGTTGGGTTGGCAGAGAGAGCAGCAAAGTAGATGAGTCTTTTTGATAGCTCTTGTTACATTCAATTGTTGAATGTTTATGCATTGATGGGCAGATAGGATGATACAAAGAAGGTGACACTACAGAAAAAATAGCCTTTTCTGACTCTGATCTGCCGATGCTAGAAAGAAGTGTCAGCAATTTAGTCACCGCGTCAAAATTTGCCGACGCTTTTCAGTAGCGTCTTCAGAAATTAAACTAAGACGATGCTTATAAGCATCGTCCAAAACCAATATTAAGACGACGCTTTTCAGTAGCATCTTTAGAAATTAAACTAAGACGATGCTTATAAGCATCATCGAAAACCAAGGGAAGACTAAGACGACGCTTATAAGCATTGTTGGATACCAAGATTAAGATGATGCTTATAGGCATCGTTGGAAGCCAAAGTCAGGAAAGATTAAGACAATGCTTATAAGTGTTGTCGGAAGCCAAATTAAGATGGTGCTTATAAGTGTCATCGGAAGCCAATAATAATCCCAAACCCATCGCTGATACAATATCATCCTGATTTCCCTCTTTCCTCTCCTTCCTCTCCGGCACCCGAATCAAGCGACCCACCCGCCGATCTCTGCCTCCCCAATTTCTTCCTTTCCTCTCCTTCCTCTCCCGCGCCCGAATCAACCGACCCACCCACCAACCTCCGCCTCCCTGATTTCTACATTTTCGCTCCTTCCTCTCCGGGGCTCGAATAGACCAACCCACCCTCAGATCTCCACCTACCTGATTTCCCTCTTTCCTCCTTCCTCTTCGGTGCCCAAATCGACTGACCCACTCGCTGATCTCCACCTCCGCCCGTCTGCGCAGGTATCCTTCTCCTCCCCCTCTTTGGCACCTCCTTCTTCTTTGCCAACTTCCTCCTCCTTGCTACCCTACCCACCGCCAATCCGCAGTGTTCTTTGAAGATCCGTCCAACCATCCTCCTCCTGTCGACTGCCTCCTCCGTTGCGGATCTTAGTCGGTCTTCCTCCATGCTAATAAGTTTCTATGCCCAGAATATTCTCCTTTTGAGTTATTATTTGAATTTTGGCATGGAATTTTAGAAAATCTAGGGATTTCTAAAAGTTTGTTGTGAATATTTTTTGTATATTTATTCATACAGAAATCATATTCTTTTTATTGTAATCTTCTTCAAATGAATAATTTTATTCTAAAATTTTGTTGCTATCGGTATGGCATCTTGACCAAGGATACGAGTTACAGCAACACGGCAATGGAAATGGTAACTCCATGCAGCACCAAGTGTATCCCATGGTAGTCTAAACATTGAATACTTATTGGCATCAATACAATAGACAAAAGAGCTTAAGATTGATGTTTTTATGATAGTATAGATCTTAGACATCATGTGCCAAGAAAATATCTTTGTCATCAGATGATCCAAACCTAAAAAGTTACATCAAGAATTATTAATAATATTAATAGTCGAATAATCAAGTATTTTTATATGTAGACCAGACCATCTACCATGTGAGATGCATGAAGTTGTATTAAGATTAAAGCCGAAGTATACTTAAATATATTTGAAGTATATTTAATAGATCAGTGTCTAATTTTGTTTATCATTTTTAGGTAAGTTGCAGTTCAATCAGTATTCTAATAAAATGGACAAAAGTTAGATAAATAAATCGAGATCCAGCAAAGAATATTTAAATGGAGTTCAGAATTTCATTAAATTTAGTTTTGAGTAATCTAATATGAATGGAAAGATTTCATGTCCATGTCGAAAATGTAAATAACTATTTATAAAGACATAATAAGGGTGTGCCAAGAGGATATGACCATCCTGTCTGATTCAATTACTTATAAAACATACATGATAATAAGGGCAGCTATAACGTTGACTTGGTAGTTGAAATCGGGAGATTTTGTAGTCACAAGGAGACTTATTATCCACTCATCTTTTCTTGCATTGTAAAGGAAAGCACATAAATGTATTTCTTCCCACCAGCTAATGGTTTTCCATTGTCTTCCATTGCAAGTCATACAACATGCAGGAAGGAATGAAATTTCTCGTCAATGTTGGATCTTTTCCCTTTCTCGCCATTTCTTAACTGCATTTCTTTCTATTTCTCTTTTACCAATCTCCACCTCCATGTCAATGGAGACTAAAGAACTTCTTGAATTTGTTGGGGTCACTTGTGATGACCATTGCCAAGTGATCAGAATTTCTTTTGCAAATTTATTATTCTTTGGCAAGATATCACTTATGATGGTATGGGCGTCGCGATCATAGGAGAAGGTGATGATGGTAATAGGAGAGATGGATTTTTTACTTTTTGTTTGTAGGTCAGATTTTCTACTTCAATCTGACCTTCTTGTTCGAGCAGACCATCCAAAAAGACTAACCAAGCCAACCAAATTATCGTGCCCTAGTTCATTCAACTCTGTCAAGCCAAATTTTGGTGGCAACAGAAAGCAACCTATTATATTTTCACCTCCTTCCAGTTTGACTCCAACAAAGCATTTCCCCCTATTTCAATTCCTACCCTCTAACTGAGAAGAGATTTGAGAACCATTGAACTCAACCTCATCGATGAATCCTATATCCTTCATAATCAAATATCTACCCATCGTTCTATCAACACCTCGATCGGGTACCAGCATTGTTGAGTTCTCCTAATTTGAATCCAAAACCATTACAGTAATGGAACTCTAACACAGATAATCACATGGCTAGAATTGAAAGTGATAGCTTGAGCCCACGAAAAATGTAAGTTATCAATCCGTTGGTGTGTAAACAAAATGGGACAGGAAAAGTAGAAAAACAAGAAGAAAAAAAATAGATGGAAGTTGTCTTTGCTGGAGAAAACGGACGGATGATCTACCCTCGTGTAGAAACTTGGATGAATGATGCATTTTCTTTTTATATTTATTTAGCAATACGTGTGGCAGATGGGTTGAGTTGGAAAGATCGAAAAAGATATGGAAGAAAAGATGAAATAAAGTAGAAAGGGGGTATACTAGTTCTTTTAGAATTAGAGAAAGTGGGTAGGAATTTGGAGTTATAAAAATTATTATTGTTGGACCGAGTATTATAGCTTTGGTCATTAGGGATTAAAAATTATAGCCCAGACTATGGAGGGATGAGGCGGGTAAAGACGGTTGCGTAGCTTACTTGGTAAAGTACTCCTTTAGTTTAGCGGTCGGGTGTTAGTTTTCCCAAGAAAAAAACTCTATTCAAGTTTGACTAGCTTTGCACTAATTCTTGAATCGGCATTGTAGGCTCAAGTGGATGGAGACAGATGAGCTATCTTGCATTTTAAAGAAGAATAAACATGGGCATGGTTCAGCATTATTTTTGGAAGGCTAAAAGGTATTTCTCGAATGTCAGAAGCTCCTCTTGATAATTTTAAAGTATTTGATAAGAATTTTGAAATAATTATTTTCAAAAATTAAAGATATCTATTATGAAAAAGTTCCAATTTAGAGCTTTCGAGTAAAAACTCCATTTAAAATGAGTGAAAAAAAAAGAAACCCAGATTCGAGTCCTAAAAAATAATTTAAAAATAATTTACAAGTTAATAATATTTTATCATACAATGCAATACAATATAATATAATATAATAAGTATACAATATAATATTATATTATAGTAATATTATATTGTTGCCATTTTATTAATATAGTATAATAATCATATCATGTTAATCATATTATAATAATATCATATTAATTATACTATCATAATATTATTATAATATTACATTATTAAAAAATATTATGATTATAAAAAATTTAAAAATTACATTATCTATTATATTATTTAGATTAAGTACTAGGCTAAATAATTTATGAATTAAAAATACTCTATAATAACAATTTTTTATAGTACAAAAAGTTAGATAATTAAAAGCATTATGTAATATTAAAGCACTCTTTCAGTTTGGTTAGCAAATAATTATTAAAGTTTGATAAAAATATACTTACCAAATAATAAACAGCTTTTTAAAAAAAAACCCTACTAGCAAAAATTTTACTGTCCAAAATTGTATAGATAAAAACTCTACTAAATATAGTCATGCCAAACAAAATTTGCCCTAAAATTTTGTTTCTCCCAATTTTTATCCTTTTTCTCAAAAAAATCCCAGACTTATCTCCAGCTGTCCGAGGGAAGTTCATATTTGGTACAACGAAATAAGGCTTACACCTATTGGAGCTACCATCATACAATGATATGCGGGTGCCTCAGTCTAAAAAGGGAAAATTTGCAAGTTGGCAAGATATTTTAGAAAATCATGCAGGGAATTCACTGTTGATTAACCTTGCAATGACTCATTAGATGATGAGTATAGTTTTTACATACATGCACGTACATACGTGTGCACATGCAGACGTACACGTACGTGCGTGTGCACGTGCAGACGTACACGTACATGCAAGTGCACGTGTGTGTATACACGTGTAAGTACGTACATGTGTATGTACATGCGTTGCATGGACTTCATGGAGGGCCACAAAAACCAGTTTGCTCAAAATGCTACACAAAATTGGTAGGCTCTCTGCCGACTTTATAGGGAAACAAAAATCAGTTTGTAGGGCAACACGAAAATCAGTTCACTCGACCAAACACAAATTTCCAGAAGTTGTAGCGCTCTCTTTGGAAGCGAGTTATCACTTACAGGCACACATGGTTCCTGCACCAACACAATTACAGTAGGAATGGACTACAAGGAGGATGGACATTGCATCTCAAGGCTATAACAGCAGCTCCCCAGAAAATTCTGTAGTTTGGATCAAGCATATGAAAACAAAATATTTTAAAGAACAAATATAACATGTTACATGGAGCTCATAGAACTCACCTAAGCCCCTTGAAAGTCCCCTTGATCAAAACCAGCATTTACCATCCAAGTTTTTCTCAGCTTTTGGCTTTGAAAGCATTAAATTCCTTTGACCGGAACCGAGATGGTCCTCCAAAGAGACAAAGCATTAATCCATTCCATTCTTTCAAAAGAACTGTCAAACTATACAACAAAAAGCTGAGATTAATGGACGTGCTCACTGTTCTCAAAATCCATACACTGCTCAAGAGCCATTCTGACTCGAAGCTGCAAGAAAAGGCCATTAAAAGTTAAGATCAACAGTAACACCTGTAAATCTAAGATGAAAAGAAGCTTGCATTCGGATGCTAAAGATACAAAACCTTGCAATCCAAGCAGGGATCATTGACCATAGTTTTTATTTGAGATATTATCCCAGCATCTCGGAGTCTTGCAACCCTAGTAGATGAGCATAAACCATCTCGATAGGTTAGGTTAACTATGCACCACACAGAAGCCACTCTTAGTAAATTTTCCTTGCTCTGCAAAAACTTAATAATGAACGAGGGGTTGTTCCCATTTGGTTGCGGTGGAACAAGACAATTCAACACCACCTCCTTATGAAACTCATTCCCAGCCGCAATATTAGCAAGCAAAAACATTCCCTGAGAAAAAAGTTTAACAGGTCATAAAGAATGACAGAAGCAACAACAATAATTATCTCCATACTTTGGAAGATTCATATAGATTGTTCAATGCTATCATACTGTGTCCTTTTAATAAACAAGATATGGATTGGAAGACAATTACTTTTATTGGTAGCATTTCTATGCACCTATAAAAAGTTCTGATCAGATCTCTGAGGCTATGCATTGCAAACAGGTGCAAGACCTGTACTAAAGTATTAGTAGATTCTGCTTCTTGGTTGCAAGCCTGCCCAATCCATAGACAAGTAGAACTGTAATGTAGGATAATTTTGGCCTATTTTCAGGCTCATTTTAATCTTATGTCACCCATATATTGAATATGCAACCTAGCTATGAAATGAACATTTCCCTTTTGATATCTTGATAATAGTCTCATTTATCATAAGAATACCCACATTAAAGCTAGAAGTTGACTGAAGAATTTTGTAATTAGACATGAGCAAAAGACTGACCTGCATGCATACTCCTGGAGAGGAAGCACTATGTAATATTCTAGTGAGAGCATTTATAATGGCACTATCTTCTGCAAAAGCATGCTCAAAAGTGTCTCCACATCCATCAATGAGATTGCTAACCAGCGTCAAGGCCTGCTCTTGAATAGGATGTTCAGAATCTGCAGCATTTTATATCATTAACTGTTTATTCTACTGTTTAATATATCATTTTATATTATGAATTATGTCTTCTAATGTCTAAAATATTATTATGAAGTAGGGTCAAAAAGAATATAGAATTACCACATATTAGGCTAGCCAGATTGGATACTGTTAGCTCCATAAGAACACATTCTTTATCTTTTCTGTCTGCAAGGAACATCAGGTTCCTCAGAGCCCATACAGATTTCAGTCTGAGTGTTGAATCCATGGACTTGGCTAGTTGAACAAGCTGTGAAACACCTCCACATTGAATAAAAACAGACTTTCGAGTTGCAAAGTTGACAGCCACATTGCAGATAGCACCAAGCGCAGCAACCTATAACAAAAATATTACCAAAGAAAATCATTCAATCTCTTATATACTGTCACTACAAAATTTTGACCTACCAACTAAAAGCAGTAATCAACAGCAGTAGACTCCAGAGCTATTTGGTGATGTCCAGTTCTAGATACGTCATGTGGACTAGGATCCTTCAGTAAGGATGCCAGAATATCAACATGCTATGAACAGTTTTCGATATTTAAATTATAAGCACAATAATGCTCAGAACATTGAAAATTTGAATAACAATATCAGTAGGGAACTGCCACAGACCAACAAATTTGTATTTGATTCTCATAAAACAAAATAATCACAACAGGAAATTTTTTAAAAAATGAACTAAACATGAAGATGTAGCCAAAAAGCCAATGGAAGAGAGAAATTCAGATTTTTCCTTCATGCATGATGATATTTAACTCCTAATGCGACATCTGTACATTCTTTGACCTATGTAACTTGTTTTTCTCTTTCTTATTTGACTATAAACTGTAAAACTTCCATACCATCTTGATTCAAAAGATGTAGTTTGTCCTTGATCTCATTTGTTTCCTTAGCAGGACAGTTTGTTGCTTAGACTTGTACATTCTTAGTTATCATTCCCTCAAATTCTTTAACCACAGATGCACTTGGACCATGAAAGGGTGATTCTTGAGCTGACCCTTTTTTCCCCCAAACATGCATCTTTTTCTCCCCAAATGAACAATAACGAGCTGAGGCTCTAATAAGGGTTTGAGATCAGATCACGATGAGTGTCGTAGGGCATGAAGGAAGAGGCCTAACAGGCACGGGTGGTGGCTGGCGGGTCCAATGTTATGAAGATAATACTGAGTCGTGAAACATAGAGGGTGTTAGATCAGACCAGACTGTGGATCAAGTCACATATGTTAAGATTTTTTCCTAGTTCTTTCAAATATTTTGTAAAAACATAAAATTGTGAAACTTGATAAAATAAGTCAATATAATGTCAAAGATGAAAAGCCCAAGATATATGAGCTCTACTTTCCACCATCATAAGCCAAATAAAGCATATCCCATGAAAACAACGTTATGTCCATCATTCAACATAATTATGTTCTACCTATCAACACAATTATCCTAAATAGAACAATTTAGGAGAAAATGATAAGGTTTTAAGAAGTGGCTGTAAAAATATAAAAACTTGCCTCTTGCTTCAACTCCATTAACTCCTTTTTTTCACTTTCTATAGGTTAAAAACCCGCATGGCTAATGGACTTGCTAACTTTATGTGCTTGAGGCTTATTGGGGATAATAAACAACTTTAAAAGCCATTTAGCCAAGAGTGAATTATATAAAATGGAAAATGAACTGCTACATAATTTAATATACAAATAACATGATGAACTTGGATCCTGTGATTTAAAGGATTGTATGATTCATTATATGATTTAAAATTTTATGACTAATCCCAACCCATGGATAAGATTCAGATTGCTTAGGGCTATGCAATCTTGATCATGGATCATAAGATTCGATAACAATGGACAGGTAAAGAAAGATGCATGGGAATTAGGGCATGGAGTAATTAAACATTGTATGCATAAGTAATTAGGCACCCAAGCATTTCTAAGTGCACTTGGAGACAAGTGATGCTAGTAAAATGTCGGATACAAAAAAGAACAAAATCAATTTCCAGGTTCTGCTTCAATCATATTTCAACCGACAAAGAAGAAAGGAGGCACATCAATTAAGCTTCTCATTCTATTCTAAACCACACGCTTACATTTAGACACAAAGGATAAGACAATTGGTACCTATACAACTCAACTCAACTAAGTCTTAATCCCAAACTAATTGGGTCGGCTACATGAATCCTTTTGCTCCAATCTACTCGCTTTAGGGCTATACTTTCTAAAAGATATTGAGATATCAAGTTCTTCCTTATTACTTCATCCCATGTAAAAAAGACATAAATGCCATTTCTAGGGCTTAAACCTGGGTCGCAAGCATAAAAGGCGGAATACTCAACACTATACTACAACGACCTACAACACCTATATCATTTTGGTTGTCATTTACTTCACTCCATGATCCACAGCTGCATTCTTTTGTGCATCTAGCATATGTAGGGGTGCACATGGGTTTGGGTCAAACAGAGAAGCAAACTGAACCAATGTTGAGGGGTCCATTTGGTTTGGATTGATTTCGGTTCTAATTTTTTGAAACCCAATTGGATTGGTTCGGATCTAGTTTAGGGGTTGGGTAACCTAACCCAACTCAAACCAATCCATACATGTATTATATACACACACATATGTGTGTGCGTGTATATGTATGTATTTGTATAAGAGATATATATATTGTATTATGTTTAATTAACATTTGCTTATGCTTGTATTAAACATTTGGATGATGACCACTCTCTTTTCTCCTCTTTTACAAAATAATTTTGTCGGTTCTCTCTTAACTTTTTGGCATTTAGAAGATAAATTTATGGTTAATGTGATGGATAATATGTTTTTTAATAAATCAATGCTTTATTTCTTTTTTAAAGGAAAAACATTGACCCAAGAACCAACCCAATATTGATTGTGTTTAGTTAGGTTGGTTCACATTCATCGATTTGGTCCCAGTTCCAAAAATCAAGAACCAATTGGGATTGGGTCGGGGTCCCAATTTAGCTTCTAACCTAAACCAATTTGACCCATATGCACCCTTAAATATATGTATCCGAACTTGAGGTAGAGAGATTTAAGTTTATATTTGAGAAATATTCAGCCTGAAGTCGAATATCCTACTTTTATTTATCTTTGAACACCAATATTGTGCCTCCTAGAAACAAAAGCATCAAACCTAGCTTCCATGGCAACCATTATTTAAACCAAGTTTACCACAAAAGACTCTAAGAAAGTAGTACAAGTTATAACAAATGCTAAGTTATCTTAGATCAAAGCATCAATCTAGAACTAAGATCAACATTAATTATCATAGTGGAAAGAAGAGAAAGGAATCAAAGAAAGAAGGATAGGAAAAAGAGCAAATAAAAAAGTAGAATGTTTGGCTCTAACATCAAATTATTGCAAGCCTACTTGGGAGTGCCTAGCTTTTGCATGGCTCAATTAAAAGGGCTGAAAAATTTAGGAAAACAAGGTAGAAAAGAACAATTTTCTACTGATTGAAGGATATATGTTAGTTTTCTAGGTCTTCCTAAAAATACAATGTGTAGGGTTTTGTGTTAGGAAAAGGATTATTCAATATTGATCCAAAATCAAATTTCAAACAGCAATATAGAAAACTGCAAGTGAAATTGTGAACGAGAAGATTAGAGGAGGAAAGAAAAGAGATAACAAAAGAATAGAGAGGAGAAAATAAGGTAACAGGGGGAAATAGAGAAACAAAGGGAGACGGGAAAGAAACCACTTCAAACTACATAATTAATGTATGATAAGATCTGAACCATTCACGTTTCAATAGCCAAGATAGACTCTAATAAGAAATCCATACCAAGGTCCGCCAAACTAGTACCAGAGATGTACCAGCCAACGACTGGTTCAAGACAGTACAAGTCCATTCCATGCCACTTTGGGACATACTGACATTGAGAGAGTTGGAGAGGAAGGGAGAGAGAGAATAAGGGAGAGAGAGAGGAAGGGAGGGAGAGAGAAAGAGAGAGAGAAAAATCCTAACCCTGACCCTGCGAGAGAGACGGAGAAGGGGGAGGGACGCATACCGATGATGTTGGTGGGGGGAAGCTAAAGTCGCAAACTATGAGGGGAGGTGAGGCCGTGAAACAAACTTGAGAGGGCGAGGATTGCTAGCTCAAAGAGGAGACAACCGAATAGATATGTCGAACTGTGCTAGTAGCCAACCAGTCTGTTCGATATGCCCCGAACCGGTTGGTTCGGTAGACCTTGCTCCATGCAGTAGAATAAGGGCCTAAAACACCTTGAACATTTTTACTTGAACATTTTGGGCTCTAAGTAGAAAGATGATGATTAACTTCTTGCGCTCTTTTAATAGAGAAACAAGAACAGTGTGCCAATCAAAAGCAAAAGTGTAATAATTATGTAGACAATACAAAAAAAATATCTAGTAGATCCAAGCCATCCAAATACTTCCTCTCACAAGCAAAAATTAGAGTTTAGCTATGAATGTCATCAAATCATATGCTCAGCATGTCTTGAGACCACGCCACCACATGTGGCTGACACAAAACTTTTCACATCATGGTTTCACTTTTTCTTTCCCCTAATCTGAGAGCCAAGCATGGAAAACTATGTGAATGAGAACCATACCTAATAATATCCCAATCCAATCTCTACTATTATTACCAAACTTCTTTTACCCAACATCCACAAGGTTGTGAATCCCATATCATGAGCCAACTCCATAGCAGAAAAAAAAAAGGTATCATGAGCCAAATTCCCTCAAGAATATATTTAATATACTCCACATTCAATCTTCAGTGAATATCTACAAAAAAGTATATGAACTAAAATGGGATGTATATTTATCAAATTGACTGCAAATAATCTTCATTAATGGAATCAAAACCATTCATAAAATGCTACTCCACAAATTAGAGAGTTTGCAGTCACATTTATATAGACTGGAAGCTGACTTCCATAAGTTTAGAAAGCTAATCACAGTGTACAACACTTGCTAAACTCTCAATCAGGACAAGGCTGCAATATATGGACTATGATAGAATGATAATCAACTTGAACCGACAGATTTTCCTGGCTAAACGAAGGCTCATATCATATAGAGAGCTTTTCCAGCAAAAAACGGTATTTTCTTTTAAAAGATTTAACATACATAAATGTATAGAATTTCTCATAGCCACTGACCACATCACCTGCATAAGTTAAGATGATGACTAGGCTAAACAAAGGAGAGTTAATAATGACCTGCTAAAACATAGGGCAGCTATTTCAAAAAGAAACTCATTAACAATTATATGCATACCTGTACAGAACTAGATTCGTCGTGCAAAAGCTGGACCAAAGGAACAACAACAGTTTCACTGGAAAGATGGCCTGCACTCAGATTCTAAATCCCAGCCTATCAATAGAGACCCTAAAACATTTAACAGAAATTAAAAACAACAAAACAAAATTCTACAGGTTTCAAACCTTCAGTGATCGTGAAATGTTCCTTATACAGCTGCATGCTGCAGTACGAACATCAGTGCAATCATGCTTTAGTGCATCGACAATAAAGTTTAACACCTGTAAGATCATACTTTAGTCAGCGAATAAATGCATGCAAAGACATCATAAGCAAGGATCACTCTGCAAAATTGTGCTGATGCAGATTAACCTAAGCTGGGTACGTTTAGATATAGCATGCCTGTTATTATAAGGTTTTAAATTTCATGAAAAAAGAGTCAGGGAGGTGTATTACTAAAATCCAAATGCAAGGAAAGTTCGCACCAGTATCTCCCGACATAAATAAAATCAATCATTGTGTGATATGTAAAAAGAACCATGTATTTTCAGCAGGCATGTTCAAGCAGAAGAGAAGAAATTTACATGATGATTGATCATCATTTACCTGCATGACAGCAATTTGATAATGCAAATGAATTATGAGTTCCAAAGATACAAGTCTGTTCAGGGAAAAAATTAATTTCATAGAATGGCTGGTGAGGTGGGATCCAGGCCCCCATCACAGTCATTCTACAAGGTCCACAAAAGTGACAGCATATGGGACATCAGTAGAATTCTAGGACTCTAATACATATTTTTTAAAAAGAATGAGAAAGAAAAAAAATATGCTATTGAGGCACGGTAAGGCTGTATAAAGCCTTGAAAGTACTGACCAATGGTGCCAACTAGTTCAACAGTTGAATGATGTCGACAGGTCATACCTGTCTACATCAGAATGAGTTGTATGAAAACTTGATTAGATTCAATATTGTTTGAACCTCAAACTTCACAGAAATAGACAGGACTTGGTATCAATCATGCAAAGGTTGCAGAGAAATTTATCAGGTTTATATTGGACAGAACTACATGGAAACAGAACAGGTATTTCTATCAATATCAGTATAGATTAGAAACGGGCTTGCTGCATTTTCATACATGCATGCTGAAAGGGACATGGCAGACTACACAGGAAAAATGGACAGGTATAAATAATTCATTTTTCAGTTCAGGATTTTTTAAGATACAAGTGAGAAACAACCCAAGTGTCTAGAAAAAAAATCATGTAGCATCTTCCTCTTTGGATCAAAACTTAAATACCAGTGTTCCTTCACAGGGCAATGTTAATCCATGTATAATATGCCATCTTGGTTTCGAGCCTTATACCGGTGCCACGCTATCACTATATTGGTACAGTATAGTACCGGGCCGGTTCAGCATACCGAGTATCATTACGTCCTCCGTACCATTTACCGAAACCCAATTGGTACGGTACGGTACACCCCGTACCGTCTGGTATGGTACACGGTGTACCAAGCGTATACATATTCTCTTTTAAAAGCTGATATTGCTAATATACTCAACCTGTCTTAGAGATACCTGATCTTGACAATTGAGTCCAAAATGGTAAAGCACTCAAGTCTCAAATAACTAATTGGAAATATATGCATCTTTGTGTGTAGTCAATAGGACTAAGGCCAATGGAACAGAGTGATGGCTCATATACTTCCCATTTACTTTGTTAATAATTCTCATCTGGCTTATTTGATGTCAGCAAAATGAAGGCAGATATTGTAAGAGTTACAAGCACATAAGATATGCTGTCAAGTAAGCCGAGGCATGAAGAAGACAATATATTGCAACCATTATCGATCACCAGGAGTCGAGTTCCAGGTGTTATACAATTATCAGGTGGCTTAAAGTTTCTGAGCAACAAACTTCTTACAGATGGAATCAGCAATAAAAGAGAGGTGGATAATATGGAAAACATCATACTCACCTAGTAAAGAACCAACATAGGGATGATAGTTATAAAATAGCTATGAATAATGGATGGTCTTAGAAGCACCAAATAAACCTAGGTGTAGTCATTTTTCTCTAGGCCAATGGCTATATGTTAAAGATCATCTCAAAAGATACAATCTTCACCAGTTTCCAAAGAAAACCTAAATGTGAATCAACTAATTGCAACAATTGTCCTTGGACCTACTTAGGCATGAGTAAGTCATATGTTTGTCTCCTTGGTCATTTTTCACAGTTGTATGTGCACAGGTATAGTTGAATATGTAATATACGTGAACGATACAGTATAACTTAACAACTTAAGAATAAAAAAGTAAATGATAATTATCAGAAATGGGTTGAACATGTATGTACTAATCACTCTCAATCTAGTTCTCCAGTGAAGCAACAAACCTGCAGAGATATAAGCTGAGATCTGCACTTTTCCAATTTTGAGCAAAGCTCAGCTAGTGCAAGCAATATTCCCTGGAGACGCCTAGCCTCTATTGGACCCTTATAAAAGAAATTGCAGAGCTTCTCAACTGCATTAATAGAAATGGCCTGCTTATGTAACTCCTCCTCATCCATTATTAGATTTGTCAATGCAAATGGAGCCTCATCCCCTGCTTTACCAGGTTCTTCAAGGAGCTCGATTAATATTAGTATTAGTTTAGTTTTGATTTGCATCTCTTGCACATAACAAGGAGAAGCATGCCTGATAGCAATCAAGCATATACAGGCAAGCAATCTTGTCCTAGGATACCTGTCCTGTATTAACTCAATCAAAGAACTCAAAGCTTTCCCGTTGTCGATACATGCAAATTTTTGAGCAACTTCAGAGTTATTCCTGACAATTGCTTCTATAGATTCTAAACAAGCATCCCTTTGATTTAGAGGTCCCCCAAGTAATTTAACAAGCCTCTGCAAAACACCAGCATCGCAGAGTGCCTTCTGCTCTTCATGTCTTTCACAAGAGTGTGCTATAATACTTGCTGCAAGTTCAGTCACATTTTCATTCTCTCTGTATAAAAGTGATAGAAGAAATTTCATGTTTTTCTCTTGAAGTACATCATATTTTGGTGTCAACTTTGACTGGAATATCATTCTAAGTGACCGTGCTCCTGCATCCACAACCTGTAAACAAACAAAATCAACCAAGATAGACAAAGAAATTTCCCATAAATACTAGAAAACTGACATAACTGTTACTTTTTATGATTATCATCAATAATTACCAGTTCACCCACACAGAATAATTTCAAATCATCATGCTGGATGTAACAAATGCAATTGAACATGAAAATTTAATACATTCATCTACAAACATTAAATCTCCACATTCACAATGGGTTTAGTGGTGGATTCCGCTTGTTATCTACCTTCTCTTACTTAGCTTCTCCTCTATCTCAATCTCTTCCCCTCGTTGATTAACCCCCTTGTATTTCTTGTGTCATAAGCTCTCATTTGTCGCTGAATTTGCCCCCTCCCTCTTAAGTACCAAGCATTGGTGGAATTTCCCCTTTATTGGATAGAAAGCAATCAAACATATTTTTCCTAAAGAAATGGACCTGGAGATTTACTCATAAGGAACAAATTTTCCTCTTTACAACATCTCTAAAAATAGCTACAGATATAAACTTTAAATCTACAAGTTTGAAAAAGTGTAAATAATTATATGTAGCTCCAACTAATACTCTAGTTTCACTCCCACTATGTGATCTCATCTCAAGGACATCTTGACATATATCAAATGCTCCATAGTTGAATCCCAAAGATATTATGATGTCCATTCGAAATATAAACAATTACTTTAGCTCCATCTGATACTCTAGTTTCACTTCCAGTATGAAATCTTGTATAAAAGTCATGCTGACATACATCAAATGCTCCATAATGAGTCCCTAGGATATCATGATGTCCATTACACTAAGCCCATCAACAATTAAATTATTCATTCTTTATGTTCTTTGATCATGTTATTGGTGTGTTCAATCAGCTGTTAGACCCTATGTTCAATCTGCCTTTTCAGAAATGCCTGATTGGCAATTACAGTAGATTGGATCTTAACTGTTAGACCCTTTCATTCATCTGACTGTCTTCATCAGAACTTCCCCTACTGTATGAGATGACTGTTTCTTAAAAGTCACGATCTGAAAAGTATTGCATAAAAGCACTGGATGTCTTCTTCTGCAAGAGACCTTAGAGGTTAGAATTTTCTTCTTGCAACCTCTGCGGCATAACTTCAAATGAGCCTTGATGTCATGAAATTGATGTACAAAAAAAAAGGATCTGTTTGTCATATTAAATGCATGAAATCTACATGATTTAAAATCAGTGTTTAGAAAGAGAAGGGATAACACAGAGTATAGGGCTTTTAGTTAAGTTTACAATTAAGAAGAAATTCATTACATGAAATATTTCACATTTATATAATTAAAGAAATAAAAAATTTGATTCAGAACTTTAAATCCAACAAATGCTGAACTTTTAAAAGGCACCATATGCTACCACTATGATCCACATCTTTCCTTAATTCCATGAGGATCCTAGCCTGTATAGACCCTAGACCTGCGGTAACATTTTTCCTAGAAATAAAAGAAAACTAAAAAGGAAAGTCAATCTAGGATATTTTCCTAGCACTGAAAATCATGGGACTTAGAATAATTTCAAAAGATACAAAATAGAAACAGAAAAGTGTTCTTAATTGCACTAATTTTCAAGATGCATCGCTCTTTCAAAGCTCTTGATCTCTTTTATCCTTTGGGATTTTAGTGATACAATACTCTCAACAACCCAACCATCTGTAAACAAGCTGTCTTGAAAAGCATGACAAAATAGGCTAAGGAAGCTATATTACTGTTCAATGCACATCCTTCATTCAGCAACATCTCCAAAATCCAATACATTGTATCTACCAATTGAGAGGCTTCAACAAATCTTGCCTCTGTAGAGACTCCAATTGCACTCCATCAGTCATATCTGTTGTCCAAGGTACTTCTTGCCCCTTTCTAAGAGCTACACTACTGGGCTACTCACGCTATATCCTTAAATGCCTCCATCCATCCTAACAGCATTGCTCCCCTCTTGAATATTATATTATAGGACATTAGGACTTTTGACAGCATAACCTCAAATAACTCTATCCTAATAATTTCACCTTTACATGTTCTCTATTTCAAATCCATTTGATAACCTATAAATTGTTGCCCATCTCTTACCATGAACTCATCACACCTTGATCTAGTAGCAATGGCTAACTAAATCAATCATATGTTTTTATAAGCCACTTAATTTTCTATATGTTCTTATAGGTTGTTGGATCTCACAACATGCAGTTTTACTGCATTTTTCTGATTCTTAATTTTTGGGACCATAAACTAGGTCTTATATCCATTTCTGATCTTCCATATATTTTATCCAACTGTTTTGAGTCTTATTCACTTTAACCGTATGTCAGCTAAAATGCTTGGTTGTTCCTCCATTCACTGAACAAAGTTTGTGGCTTGTTTTGATTGTTCTACTATAACAATTAGGGAAATGACACCACATCTTCCATGGTGGTTTTCTAATTATGTTTATTCAATGATTATTTACGCTTTAATAAGGTCTGTCTCATGCATTTAATGATTGATGTTAATTCATGAATTCAGCAACTGTGTAACAGATTTAGCTCCATGCATAAGAACAACAATTACCGGCTTTTTTCTTTTTATTCAGCATTTGTGCATACTAAGGCACTCCTTAGAGGGGTTAATTTGTTGCCATAGTCTGCTCAAATGGATTTACACAAGACCTAACGTACATGAGTTTTATGAAAACACTTTTTTGGTTGCTTTCTAGAATGACTTTTTTTGAGAATAGGTCTCCTGTTTTTGTATAAAATCAGATTTATGATTATCCATTTCCATAAAATTCACGAGGAACCAAACAGCCATTTAGGGATACCTTATTACTCTATGCTTAGCTAAGCTTCTCCTTCTCATAGAACATTGTAGCAACAGATTTTCCTCTATAACCACTATAACCCTTGAGCAACTTCCAATTGTTTGCATTGAGACTTGACAACCCAAAAGGCATTGTATGCTGCTCCTAACCCAACTGTTCCACTTTAGAGCTCTAGTAATGCTCCCTTCCATACATCAGCTCTACAGTTGAGCTCCTTGCCAAGATGATGGTATTAGTGCTCCATTTTGTCCGAAACCCATCAATCACCTGATCATTTTGATTCTCTTATACATGGCTCCTATTCTTCAAATTCAAATCCTTTCTTGTAGCCACTTTTAATTACTTTATGGGCAAGTGTCCTATCGAGAGGTTGTTTAGTTTACACTTAAGCCTAACAAATCATTAGTAGTTATCAAAGTACGCAACTAGTATATGGTACATAATAATAAAAGTGAAATCCCACCTAAATCTCTGCGGTAGCACGTGCGGATTACATCTTAAATTCTCAAAATCATTGGGTTCTCACGAAGCAATCTGCAGTAAATAGTGTTCACTTCACGGTTCCATATCAACAGCCCTTGATCCTTAGACGACGCTATATCCATTATTCATATATTATCATCCAGGAAAAAAGTATTTCACCGTCCTGAAGACAGAATGTTAGAAATAAGGAACCAAAAATGCCATGAGTGTACCTAGTACATGAAACTACTATTGCAACCTTTAGAATTAAGGATATGGAATTGACACTTTCAATGAATGCTCCTAAGTAGAAGACAAAAGAACATCAGCAATGCCAGCAACCTATCAAGAGATTAAGAATTGCCCTGCTTAACATCCCATTTCATCCCGTACAGTCCAATACATGCTTGTATGGCTTGTGTTCTGAAAAGTCACCTTATGCTACCGGATTGCAATTTCCTCTGCTATGAACTCAACAGTGTTGGACCCAAATAAAATAAAACAGAATATAGAGAACTGATACAACTGCAAGGAGAAACATCAAAGTTTTCTTCCCGCAAACTGCATTTGTTCTCCTCCCCAATCCCTTAACTAATGTGTCACAATTACACCTCACACAACAATTCTTCGCATGAACACAGTTGAATATCAAAGTATAATCCTGATAGTCATGCTTGAAATTAAGCTGCAGCCAAACTTCCATCAAAACCCACCTTATCCTACATCAGCTCCATAACCCAACCGGTAGGGAATCAAACTGAGTTAAAATTACTGCAAAAAAGGCATCTTTCCACGTCGATAATCTCCTAATAAGACAATTTAAAACAATATTAATTAATTTAAAAATAACCATCGGTAATTCCATCAGAATTATATAATTCCTCTCAATTTTCCTAGTTTAAAGCATAAAAAATCAAGCACCATGTTGACAACAACAGAAACAAAAGAAATTCGTGCAAATTGTGTCCATCAAAATTACCTTCTCATCAGGGTAGGACAATATACGGGTGAGTTGGGGAACGGCGTCAGCGTCAAGAACCGCCCGAACTCCATCCTCCACTCCACACGCAAAGCTGCCTATCGCGGCGGCCGCCTGGACAATTAGTGCGGCATCGCCGCCGCCCTCGGCGGAAGCAAGGACGGAGACGATCCTGGGGACGGCGCCGAGGTGGAGGTAGAGGAGCTTCTTGGTCTTGTTTCCGATGATCTGGTTCTTCACCTCCCTCAGCGCCTTCAGCAGGGCCTCCCCCTCCGCGGCGGCGCCGCCCACGCCGAGGCGCTCCACCAGCTCCTCCGGCCGGTTTGCCGTCGCCGACGCTGGCATCTCCGGCGGCCGGGAAAAAGCGAGACGCACCTCCGGGACCGGCGCAAACGAATTAGAGAGGGATGGGAAAAGGCTGGTAAACAAGAAGAGTTCGACGGTGGTTTTTTTTTTGGTTTTTCCGTTTTTCGGGGGCTTTATTCAATATCAGCACGCCTGCCACTCGGAGGGGTACCGCCTCTAAAATGGTCTATTTTTTTCTTTTTTTTTAATTCATCTCAGTCCTCCATGGAGTATCCGCAGGAGGATCACGCCGGATAAGCTTTCAAACACGGTGAGATCAGGGGCTCATTTGGCCATCAGTAGGTTGGATCTTGCCCAATTTGGACCCAGATCCATGAACTTCGATTGGTTCTGGCATGCAGGGGATTTATCCCGCTTTATCCCTGGAATAACTTCCAAACAAAATAACAAATAGTATCCTGGATGTGAAATTAAACCCCGTATAAACCAGGATAAGGGCATTTGTTATCCCGAATTCAATGAGGAGAAAATACCGATATTGCCCTTGCTCCTTGGTACCTTGTCAGCTATATGCAATGATTTATATTTATTTATTTTTTTTTGGAGAAGGAACATGGCTTGCCCAATGGATTCATGTCACCTATGAGTTATTTTTTATGAGAAATTATACTCTACAGCAGCACCACACTAATCAGCTCGTCTTTTTTCCGTGGGCTAATCACTGAGATAAGCGTATGATGAATAGAGCCCATAGAAAAAAAATGAGATAATTGGCATGATGTACGACCATATGGTGCAGATGTTATAGAGTATAATTTTTCATTTTTCATTGTCCTTTGCTTTGTCGATTGCTTCGAAGCTTAATCTAGAGTTCTTTGTAGTTGGCCATGTGGATAATATGATGGATTGTGAGCTTGGTTGTTTCATTATGACATGGAGGAATTTTTGACATGTTTAGCTGAAGCTTATATTTCGGCAATAACTTTGGCCGGGGATAATACTTCATCTGCATTTGAAGCATTATATCAATGAAGCCACCTATAATTTGTAAGTTGAAGTGTGGATGATAGTGTTTACTGTTTATGAGATAAGTGTTTGATATAACAATCGAATGTATCTGATTTTAAATCTTGTTTTGAGACTTTAATTTTTGTGATGCAATTTTAATTGTTGTGCAAGAGTTTGAATGAAATTTTCAAGGATGTGTTCCTTGTACTTCCCCTTTCTAGAAATTATTTGACTTCATGAATTTGTAAATTTGCTGAGCTCACATCGATCTGCGGATCTGCGTTGCTGGGAACTTCTTTCACGTTATGGGTGGTTATATTCAAGTCTTTTTGTTTGCTGTAAAGTGTTACATAGTTGCCATCGTTATGCTCATTACCCTCTTTATCCTTTTTCTTCTTCTGTCTCCTTTTTATTATAGTTAATAACTCTTATTGTCCCCTAATCAAATGGAACAGTTTTGTACTAAATTCATAATCTACCTTCATCCTTGCAAACACAATAGTTGATGCACAGTAACTATCGCCGAAAATGATTGTCTGCTAGCTTGATATTTAGACAACTATCACACCTATGTTTTTGTTGATTTTTTTTTAAAAAAAAGAGAGTTTACATAGGACTTTACCAACAAGGAAGTATTTTACATTTCATATAACTAGAATCAAACTAATGCCGTGTGCCTTTTTCATTCCCTACTTCAATAACCTATGAATTAATTGCTATGTAATAAGTCAAAAATGCTAGCTATATATTATTCAGGTCTTTAGCCTTTATTTTGGGGTCTATAGTGGCTCTTAGTTGTGATCAATTTATGGAATTTACCTAAGAAATAGGAATTTGACTAGTATCCATTATTTATATTAAGGTTAATTTTTACATGGAAGCCATTTTTTGGTGCGGATTGTGCACATAGAAGGTGTAGGCCATGGGAGCTTCAAAGCTCCCTCCTCGTCGAGTAGCAAACTATCTTATGGAAACAAACAGGTTTTATCATTGGATTCGATGACGGTACCATATCTTAGCCAAGGCAGTCAAGCACTAGTTTCTGGGTCCATCGTATATAAGCAGATTGCCCTTTCTTCTAATCAGCAGGCAGGCATCTCCATATCCTATTCCTACATCGGTTATTCGTCGAAAAGATTTTGGGTACAATGATCTACTGATATTAATTGTGTTTGTCATGACCCTATTCCTAAAAAAATCGTCTTCTAAATGTGATAACTCTTGATATTGTCTTGTAGGTTATGGAGTGTTAGGATTATTTCTAGACTTAAGGATGTACTTTAATATTATTTAACTCATTAATTCTGAGAGCCATATCTATGTGTATGAGACATAATATCCCTTACTTTATGCATTTACAAGTAGTGTAGCTTATATTATATCATGCATCTTTCTCTATTATGTTATTGCAACATGTCAATTGTATGCAAATTGTGATGGAGATTTACAATAGCTAAGCTAATGTGATGAACCACATTGGGGCATATTTAATATGATATTTGTTCTATACTAGAGAGAACTTAGGCATTTATATAGGACAAAAAAATTTAAATAATATCTTTCAGCTAATTTTTTGAGTGATGTCCTATGTTGTTACATCTAGTGTGTTGATATGGGCTGCAAAGCATGGTCCGCCCATATTAAATGGGTGGGCAACTGTTGCAAATAATAGAAAGGGAATGATAGGCAATGATGACAACTAGAGCTGATGGGTTTCAATATGGAGGTACACATATTGGTGCGGTCAACCACTAAATTTTCAAGAATGATCCATAGTGACTAAAGCCTAGGTTTAGGTACACAGACTTTCTAACCACATACATTTTATACTACCATTTTACAAGCCTACAAGAAACTATGTGACTCAGTCAATTAATCCTAACAAATCTCCAACAAAAGGATTGTAATTCTGGGACTTGGCCAAAATATGTGGTCCAACCTTCTGGAGCATATGATCAAGCTTCCATGACTTAGCTAATTTTTGCCTTCCAATAGACAACAAACCATAAAGCCTTGAAAATTTGGTTAAATTCAAACTACTATAAGGACCTGAACGTCTAAAGTCTTTTGTGTTACTGTTGATTTTATATCATGCTACAGACCTGTAAAGTACAAGTGCAACCTCACATAATTCTCGATCTTCTATCAAATACTAATAACATTTCTCAACTACTATGTACAAGTACCATATAATGTCTTAACAACCAAGAAATTATAATATATTTTAAATCAAAATACTATTGTAACATATTACACAATACTATATTATATTAAATTACATCCTAACTACTATAATTTACATATTGTAAAATGTAATACCCGTATTATATTATGTTAAACTTCTCTATACTTTAATTTACAACATTTAATACTATTATATTATATTATACTGTATGCATGATATATTAATATTAAGCATGGAATAATAAATAATATTATATTATACTAATAAAATAATATGTTATTTAATAATTTATTGCATCATCTTATATCTTACTATATTAACTTTTTATATAATCTACATTATTGCAATATATAATAAAATGTTAATGTATACATAATATAATAGTAATATTATGATATTATATATTTTGTTATTTAATTCTATTGTTAGAAGCATACTCATGCTTCCTCAAAATATCCAAACATAATTTCTACACTATGTGGAATAGGATTGGGAGGATTGGAAAAGCAAATTTATTTGATTTAATAAAAATTCACCTTTTCCAACAACTTATCCCAAAAACGTGCAAATAGCATTTCTTATTTCCCATTAGTATCCAAACATACAAAGAGGATAATTGCGATCATCACTTCACAAAAAACCATTTTTCCTAAACACAAAATACACATAAAACCATTTTTTCTAAACACAAAATAAAGTTTGGGTGCCCGTTTATGCTGGTATAAAATAATACCCTTTGGTTTAACTTCTTTTTATCCCCAAGAAACCCTTACCCAATCCGCATGAAGCCTTAGAGTCAAATACTATCCGTAGGTAGATCATATTTCATAACTAAAGTCTTGCACATGTGATACACCTTGGACGTGCATGCATGGACATGGTTTTTAAGAAAATATTTTGTTATTTTATAAGAGCAGTGCCACAAAACTGAATGGATGCAAAGCTTTTTTGTATTGTAGGCATTGTGTTGGTAGTTATAGGAAAATAAATAGGATTATAATAAAAGATGTATCTTCTTATTTTCTTAGGAACTAAAATAGCAACTTTGAGGTCGGCCATGTAAGGCTTATTTCAAAGTGCTTTCTCAGCATATATAGTAATTAGATAGATCAATATTTTTAGCCGTCCTTTTCCATCGATCAGATTGAAGGGTGCAGGTATCGCTAGCCATATTGTGCAACTCTGCGGGCATGCCATTGGTCTCTAAAACCAAAAAGAGAAAATGATGGTAGTGTTGAACCTACGATCTTAAGCTTTAAGAACTTTTACTATCAAAGCATCGCCTTCTCGAAGGAGAAGGAGGTGTGAACCTAAGCTAAGAACTACAAGTTAAAAGTAAACTGAGATAAAGTAAGGTAAATAAAGATATATAGGAAGATAAATAAAGATAAATGATGGATGTTTGATTAGCCAATGGTCTTTTTTTTTTAAGAATTATATTCTAGTATTATATAATGCATTTTAAATGGTCAAATAATGGTCCATCTCTATTGCCCATAACTGTCCAGACCTAGCCTCCACATCCTTTTGATGGTTCCAATAGTTCTCTTCCATGATTTCCACTTTACTCACTATGGTAACCGCTCACATTCTTCACTACATCACAACTCTTGCTATTAAGCTGAAGGTCCAATTCTCACAGGTCATTGAACTAGGTTGACTTCGGACTCAGTATATTACCAGTTAATGCTGCTCAGCCCTATATCTTTATAAAGTTCATTCAGCCTACCTTGGCCATATCTTTATAAATTTCATTCAGCCTATCAAATATCACGTGGTAACCCATCTATAGTCTTTTTCATTCATCAGGTTTTTCCACATGGCATCCATCTAGGTGATCCTATAAGTTGTCAGGATGTGGTGAACCTAAATACATACACTAAAAGAAATGAGGTTTTTTGTGACCCATCTTTTGCAAGGAGTGGTCAACATGATGTACATAAAATGTCGTTGGAGCTATTGAGGGAAAAGCTTTCTGTATGTTCTTCAAATTTCAACTCAACTCAACTAAGACTTGGTCCTAAACTAGTTGGGGTTAGCTAGGTAAATCATTTTCCTCTATTCTGCCTTGTTTAGAACTCTACTTTCTCAAAGATCTTGGGATATTGAGTTCTTCCTTACTAATTCGTCTCATGTAATTCTTGATCTACCTCTACCTCTTTTTCTTTCTATATATGTCAAATCACTTCTTTGTAGCAACGCATCCCTTAGCTGAACCATTTAACTTATCCTTCTCTCAACTTGCTCTTAATTAGTGCTGCCTCTACCTTTTTAGAAATATCTTCATTTCTTAGTCTATCTTTTCTTACATTACCACACATCGACCTTAATATTCTCATTTAAAAAATATTGAAACTTTCGGATTGGATCCGGGTTTGAGGAACCCGACCTGAACAAGCATAAGTTACCTATTTTAATATAGGCATACATACAAATAAATAAGAATACATACATACATGCACATATACACATATATAATATTAATTTTGTTATATATCCTTCAAATTGAAAAATTAGGAAGTAATAACATGTTAAAACATATCTAGGTGTTTATACTTGATAAGGTATTGTTTGGTTGCCAAGATATATGGATAAATTATTTTTAACAAACCATTGTTTTGTAAAAATATATTTTGCTCCAACATGTTTTACTATAGTTGTTGTTTAAAGAGGGAAATTGATATCTTTAGACTTATTAAATGGAAAGGATAGAGAAGTTAGTGTTGGGAATTATATCCTAAGTGTTAATCGTCAGTATGTTGATGATTGAATTTTGTAAATGAATTGACAAATTAATAAAGTATTATTTGGTATTATTCATCATTTCCTTGTACATCTTCAAATGAACTCTTATATGATGAAGTCCTTAGGACTTATTTTATGATAAAAGAGGATTTATCTTCAAGTCTTTAAACATGTTCGTGATCAAATGATATGCTGTTACTAGGACGACAGCATTATCGAGAGTAGGTCGTTGTGTGACATATATGTTGGTTGTCCTCTTAACCAAGGAGTGTGGAGATACTGATATGTCACACAGGTGAAGTATAGGAGTATATTTCACTAAACGTGATCAATTCCGGAACGCTCTACTGTCAAGAGATGTTCCGAGTGGATATGGATATAAGTATCCTTCAGATCTGAGATCACTACAGTGATTAGCAAGCAACTCACTGTACTTTGGTACCGGACTAACAGAATTTCTAATTTTGGGATGAAAGGTTACTGAGTGCAGTCAAGTACTTACAAAATCGGTGCGTGAGTCAAGATGGAGTTGACCCCTCCTGAAAACAGGAGATAATGCTTTGTGTTCAATTTAGCAAAATTTTGGCCAAAATAATCCTTGTGATGAGTCACAGAATTTCTAAAGTTGATCACATAGCGGATGTACTGATTAGAGAGTTGACAAAACTCTGAGGTCATCCTAGCATTAGGAGTCAAAGGAATGAATTATACAGTAACCATAGTTCAGAATTTTAGAATATTTGCTTCGCATATATTTGGCCTATCCAAATGTCGGGTACCATTGCTAGATGGTCACATCGATTAGTGCAGGAAGTCGTTTCTGTACTACCGGCTTAGGTTCGAACCTATGAGGTCACACGCATAGAAGTTTCCTGATTGATCAAGATGGCTGATGGATGATTGAGAATCATTCAGGGATAATTTGGTCAATTCGATTGGCAAATTATCCTATAAAATAATTAAAAAAATTATTGAAGGATTAATTAAAAAGTAGATTACTAATAAACTCAATTTGATTAAGTAAATGGAATAAGGATGAGCCAAATTGAATTGGATTCAATCTTGGGTTCAATCAGGGTTTTGACCTGATTGGGGTCGACTCGAAGTAAAGAGGGGTCGACTCGAGATGGGCTGGGGTCGACTCAAGCTTGGCTGGGGTGGGGTGGACTCTCTTAGAGAATCCAGAGAATGACTTCTTCTGTTTTTCTAGGTAGGGTCGACTCAAGTTTTCTTGGGGTTGACTCAAGCAAGTTGGGGTCGACTCGAGCTCTAAAGGGGTCGACTCGCTGGGCGTATCGGGGAAGAAGCTCTCTATCGTCTCAACCAGGGTCAACCTGTGAAGCTCTGCGGTCGACTCGGGAGGACTTTGGAGTCGACTCGAAGGGGAAGGAGTCGACTCGAGTCGACTCGAAGGGGAAGGAGTCAACTCGAGTCGACGTGGAGTCGACTCGAGATCGGGAAGGTTGACTCTTTCTGAAAATCCTGAAACTCGCGGACGGGCTGAACTCAAGGAATTCGATCAGGACGTCGATTTTCAATGAAAAGTGATGGGATTTGGATTGTGGGAGATGTGGGAGAATGGGTAGATGATTATCAATGGAATTTTGAATTAAAATTGAATGGAAAAATCAGCACCATCCATTTCGATCTTATCTCACTCGCATGAATCATTTATTGATTGAATTTTGAATTCAAACAAGATAGGATCTATCTTGTTACAACCAACCCCTTCATGCGCCAACAAGATACCAGATTTTCATTTGAATTTCAAATTCAAATGATCAGATGGCGTGCCATTAAAAGGATGATCTCCTTGTGTCACCAACACAATGAAATTCAGCCTTGTCCATCTCGCCATTTCATCCTCCTCTAAATCCATCTCGCCATAGCTGATAGGGGTCTCTGATAAGAGCCTTTAGATCATATCTAAGTCCTCTTCAATCCCTACTAACCATTCCTCCAAGTTCTTCCAAAAAGGCAAATCAAAAGTTGATAGCGCCGGGAAGATCAAAATTCAGCAAAGGAAGATCCTGCGCAAGCTAGCACTTCCGCGGGATTGGATCACTCTAGGAGCTTCGCGTGGAGTACTCGTAGAGGCCAAACGAGTATGTAGCTATGAAGCTCGAGCATCAGATTCGTTACTTTCAGATTTCATAAAGGTATGAATCTAGATCCAAAGATATTTCTTATAGGTTCCAATCCCCGAGGGTTAAACCTCTTTTTTGGGGCTCTTCACAGAGTAATCTTCAGAGCCTATTCGATGGGCATTTGAAGATTAGTTAGGTATTAGATTAATTGAGTTTAGAACTTAATTAATAATCTCATTTCAGATCTGAAATTAATCGTGCAATGATTTTTAGCATAATCGTTTAAATGATCCCGACATATTAATCATGAATACTTGTAGTGGTACATTGAAATTTGATTTCTTATGCATGCTAGAATTAAAATGTTTAATTCGATTTTTCCGCTGCGAATTTCAAAATTAAAAGAACTACGTGTAGCTTGATCCCCCTTGTAAAGGGGTACGTAGGCAATTCGAACAGGTACAGCCATTGATTTTGAAAAAAATATAAATTTCAGAATGCTATCACTACTAGCATCATAGGATCGCTTTCAGTGGTATCAGAGCTAGGTTCTTTGTTTAATCTTTTATGTTTTAATCATTGCAATTAAATTTGGAATCATGAACATATTTAAATTAGATCTAATGTATTTTTATGATTGATTTAATTACTGATTATGCATGATTAACTAGATCTAAAATTTGAATGCATGTGATGCAATGAGTTTATGTTAACATATGTAACATGAATAAATATGAAATCATAAAATATTTAGATTAGATCTAAATAAAATATATGATTTATTTAATCACTGATTTTAAAAGAATTATCAGATCTAAAAATAAATGCAAAAGTTGTATGATGTTCGAATTAATTCATGAAAGTTTATATATATGATGTATGAACATAAATCATAATGATTTAAACATGAATTAAAAAGATGAATTATACATGATTAATTATCAAACTCAAATCTGAAAAATATTTTAAAAACTGAAAGTTTATAATTAAGGTGTAATTAAAAGGATTATGCAATGATCTAAATTTTCATAAGCTTACACTTAATTAAGAATTAAGTGATATGAAAACCTAGATCTAAAATTGTAACTCAATTAAATGACAATTGCATAAGCCTTTGGGAGTTTGGGTTAGCTTGAATCAAGTTCTTAAGATTAGGTTAGGCCTAAGGTTAGAATCATTCATGGACTAATAGAATTAATTGATCAAATCTAATTAAGTAGTAACTAGATTAGGTCAAGAAAATTCTAGTTCAATTTACAATAGTTGTAGATTGATCAAATTCATGTCTTTGATTAGACCAATATGGAACTTGATTTAGGCTCATAGGTTGAGCCCGAGTCATTTGAGTAATCAAATCGAAATTGATTAACCAGTCAGTGTCTAAAGTAAGTTTGGCAGACTTGACCGGTGGTTTTTAATTGGGAGCTACTCACACTGATTCGTCTTTGTCGAGTTAATGGCATATTCCTTCCACCGATCTCACTTACGTGGCTGACATGATCAATCATATTTTAATTGGATCACTTAATGATTCGAGTTGACCCATGCCTTTAAGAAAAATCAGTATGACTAATTTAGGTGCCTCCTTAACCGAATTGAATCTAGTTCTTATTAATCCGACTTGATGAAGTCAATGTGAGGATCTAGATTAACCAATTCTTCTCATCTATTTTCAATTAAATCAAATCTTCTAAAATTATTAGGTTCTTAAAATGAAATAGTTATGGAGATAACTAGGTCATAGCCTCCCATTAAGTTGGATAATAATGGGTCCAATGGCTAAAAAATCATTGGAGGCGCCACGCGCCTAATGATTATTTGATCATTAGAATTGTCATTCAATATATGATGAGTTGAGTGTACCTTCAATAGGTGATCAGGTGGGCCGAGCCACACTCGGGCTTGATCATCTATTAGTAAATTATACGGAACCCAATCATTTAATGGTTGAACCTAACCAAAATTTTCGGTGGAGGCGCCACACGCCTGCCGAAGAGACTGGGACAAAATTATCACTAAAAATTGTTTGGTAAAATAATTGATTCAGAACCTACCAATAGGTGCATATGGGTTGGCCGAGCCACACTCGGGCCCATATGCGATCTATTGGGTTCTAGTGCTCACTAAAGAGTTTAGTGTAATTTTTCGAATTTAAGGTAGAGGCTACAAATTTGTATAAAAGAGTGAAAGAACCTTTAGACTATAGTCCAAGTCTTTAGGATTTTGTCAATTCATATACTGATAGCCGATTTTTTTTTTATGCAGAAATGGCCACTAGTTTATCACTTCGTTCATTGTTGGATAATGACAAGTTAACTGGACCCAATTTCAACAACTAGCTTAGAAAACTTAAGATTATGCTAAAACATGAACGAATTCTTTATGTGATAACGGATTCAGCACCTGAGCAGCCCGCTGCTAACGCACGAGATACAGTTAGAGACACTTATCAGAAGTGGCTCAGTGACGTATCACTGTCTGCTGCATTATGCTTGCTGTAATAAACGACGAGTTCAGTCGTAGGTTTGAAAATGCACAGCCTGAAGAGATCATTCAAATATTGAACGAATCTTTTGGCACTCCCGACGACGTTGAAAGGCACAAGACTAGTTATGTTATTTTCAGCGCATGGATGAAGGATGGGGTGTCGGTGACCGATCATGTATTGTACATAATTGAGTTGATTGAGCGCCTGGGCACTCTCAATTTTTTCCTTCATGATCAATTGGGGAAAGATGCTATACTAAACTCTCTTACTGGTTCATACCGCCCATTTCTCACCAACTTTCGTATGATGAAAACGGTAGTAAATTATCATCAATTATTGAATTTACTACAAACTTTTGAGAAGAATCACCAACTCCTAAAAGGGTCGGTGAATTTAGTGAGAGGTTCATCCAGAGGTCGTCGTCCCTTTAAAAAAGGAAAGAAGAAAAATAAAACTCAAAAGAAAAAGGTGCATCGTGCCGAGCCGAGTCAGACAAAGAAGATAAAGGCTGATCAAAGTAAGGCAAAGTGCTTCTACTGTAAGAAGTAAAGACATTGGAAAAAGAATTATCCTTAGTACATTGCCTCCCTTGACCCAAACAGGCAAAAGAAAAAGATGCAATCAGTTGCTGATCAAGGTACTTATATGATAACACCTTGTAATTTCTCAATATGTGATAATTCGACCTGGGTATTAGATACTGGAAGCCCATTTAATATTTGCAATTTGTTGCAGGGACTTCAGGTCAATAAGAGATTTGGAGAAAGCAAAAGATTCCTGAACGTTGGAGATGGGAGATCAGTTTCAGTTCAATTAGGAAGTCTGAAACTTGTATTCAATTATCAAGAAATTATCTAAGATGATTGTCATTTTTGTCCTTCTTTCCTATTGAACATAATTTTTGTAGGCCTTTTGGCCATGAAAGGTTATGAGATTTCAATAAAAGGAAATTATTGTGATATCATTATAAATGGTGTTACTGTAATGCATGCACATTTGAGCAATAAAATTTATATATTGTCATAGCCTGTTAATATAATGTACAAGTCAAGTAAGCACCCTAGAATAGATAATGTCACGGATGTCTACCTTTGGCATCATATGCTAGTTCATATTAACAAGAACAGAATGAACATGTTAAGTAAAGAGAGAATCCTCAATGTTAATGATTGTGAATCATTGACAATCTGCAAGTCATGTCTTCTTGGTAAGATGACCAAATCATCTTTTACCGAAAAAGGTGAATGAGCCAGTGACTTATTGACCCTTGTACATTCTGATGTATGTGGGCCAATGAGCACAAATGCTAGAGGTGGGTATTCATATTTCATTACGTTTACAGACGATCTTTCTAGGTATGGTTATGTCTATTTAATGAGACATAAATCTGAATCATTTGAAATGTTCAAATTATATCGTAATGTAGCAGAAAAACAAACTAGAAAGAGTATTAAAACTCTTCGATCAGATCGAGGAGGTGAATACCTCTCCAGTGAGTTTTTGACATATCTAGGAGAAAATGAGATTTTCTTCCAATGGACTCCTCCTGGTACACCCCAATATAATGGTATGTCAGAAAGAAAAAATCGAACTTTATTAGACATGGTTTGATCCATGATGGGGTTTGTTGATCTGCCCATATCCTTTTGGGGATAAAACACCACATGAGATGTGGAGGGACGGAAACCGGTACTTTCTCACCTTAGGGTTTGGGGGTGTCCGACTTATGTCAAACTTGAAGCCAAGTCTGACAAATATTTCTTTGTCGGTTACCCTAAAAAAACTATCAAAAGAAGTTCTTTCATTAATAAGAGCCCGAAGGCTAAAGTACAAAATTGAGGATCGGCCGTACAACAAGTTTGGAGGCTGACCTCTCTTACAACAAAAGAAGAACGAAAGGAAAAGACAAAAAATATAACAAGTCTCAAGAGGCTGCGGCTTCATCGGTACTGGGATCGTCCACGACGATCACTTGGGGGTCCTCGGTGGGACTCGGCTCGAGACCTTCTGCGGCGGGCTCAGATGAAGCTCCGCCAGCAGTCTCGGGAACTCCCCCGGTAACCTCCCCAGCGGGAGCCACTTGAGCTAATTGATCAGCCTCGACGGCCTCTGTCTCGGCAACCTGTCCCCTGACCTCGGTCTCGGCGACTTATTCCTCGACCTTGGTCTCGGCGACTTCTCCCTCGACCTCGGTCTCGGCGGCCTCTCCCTCATCCTCAAGTACCGAGGGCAGGTCGAACTCGCTCTCCTCGCCGAACCCCAATCTTGGCCGGATCCCCGAAAGGTCGAGCAAGGGGCAGAATCGCGCCATCTGCCTCCGAAAATTTTTGAAGCCCCGGAGGAACCCGTCGACGGTCTCCTCCTCTAGCATGTCGCGGAACTCTTCCGACTCCTTGAAGAGCTCCACAGCATTTTCGGCTTGCTCAAGTGCCCTCTTCTCTCGGGCCTCAAGCTGCTCAACCTTCAGGCGGAGAACTCCGCCCTCGTACTTGTGGCCGGCGACTTCGGAGCGAGCCTCAGCAAGACGCGCCTAGGAGGCGCGCAGCTCCGATCTCGCCAAAGCGTGCGCGACCCTCTCCTCTTCGAGCTCATTGATAATCGCTCGCCGCCCGGCCTCGGTGGCCTCCCTCCGTGCAATGGCTTCCGCCAACGCGGCCTCCGACTCAGCAAGCCTCTTCTCAGCCGACTCTAGTTGTCTATGGAATTGTCGAGACTCGTTCTGGCATTCAAAGGCAATGAATACTAGAGTATCGATTTCGTAAATATGCTGCAGGAAAAAAACAACGATAAGTAAAAATAAAGGAAACACCGATGATTAAAGACAAAATGAGAGGGCAGTTTACTCGAACAGTGTTGCAGTATGTCTGGTCGACAACTTCCTCGAGCCCAAGGGCTCTGAACTCGGTCCGGTCAGCTGAGAGCATTGCGCGGTGGAATACTACACGCGACATCGCCGTCCCGAAAGGCCGAGCTGCCCTCACGGATCGGAGACTCTGGGTCGGCCGACTCCCTCCCATAGCATCCTCCGGCCCCTGAAGAACTCGACCCGCCCGAGCTCGTGATGACGGGGCGGGGCGCGCTCGGGACCCCGGGGCCCCTGCTCGGCTCGGACCCCGAGCGCCGCAAACGGACAACTGACTGGCCTGCTCATTGAGAGATGGGGGCGGGACATGTTGAAGGCGCCGAGTCCAACGCTCCCCCAGAACCCGAGCTTGTATGTTCGGTGGCTGGGGCCCTCTCTCAGGCAGACCCCGACGCTCCGGCCCCAGAGCCCCTCGCCTCGGCAGGGGCGGAAATAGCAGCCGGCCTGGCCCTCTTTCGGGGCTCGAAAAAAGCCCCGCCGGCCTCGGCTGCCCTCCTCTTCAGCCGGAAGAAGAGAGATGTGTTGCCGGTCGGCATATGGGGAATATCTAAAATAAAGAAAAGAAGAAAAATTCTAAGTAAAAGAAAAAAGAAAGAAACGATTAAGGCAAAAGGCAGAACAACGCGACCGCTCTTACCCTCAGGACGCGCCGAGCTCAAGCCGACGTTCACCAAGGCCTCCTCGCTCAGGAGGTCGGTCAAACTGATGTCCCTCCCGAGACCGCGTAGAGCGTCGAGAACCCTCTGCTCGTCTGCTGTAAGCTCGGAGAGCCTATTGAGGGCCTTCAGCCGGGGATGCCCCCACCTCGGGTCAAATCCCCACGATGCCTCGGACGCAAGGAAGAAAAACTTCGCCTTCCACTCGTAGATAGAGGAAGGAGCACCTCGGAAAAGTGACATACCGCCCCGAAAGACGAAGTATAGCCACTCTCCGTCCGCCGGGTTCGTCTTTAACAAGAAACACCGACGGAAGACGCTCACCAAAGTCGGGATCCCGTGCGCAGGGCAAAGGGACAAAAACCCGACAATGGTCCTCCACGAGTTCGGAGCGAGCTGTGCTGGGACGAGTTGGTACTCCACCAGCAAGTCATTCACGAACCCATGGAAAGGGAACCGCAGGCCGACCCAGAGCGTCTCAACATGCACTCCGACCCGGCCTGGAGGTGGTCACGTCACCCGGTCTTCCAGCCCCGCAGGTTCGAGATGAAACCCGGATCGGAAAAAGAACCGGAAACGGACTAGCTCTAGCTCCTCCTCCGACAGACTGGACCCGACCTCATTCGGACCAGAACCCATTTTGGAAAGGAGGGCAAGAGGAAAAAGACGAAGAAGAGCAAAAGAGAAGAAGAAAAGGAACCCCCTAGCTAACGCGGGGAGATGACCTACGAGGGGGATCGCCGGAAATCGCCCTGGGGCACCGTCGGAAAGACTCAGTTACAGTGAGGAAGAAGAATAGAAGCGGAGGAAAAAAGGGAGCAGCAACAACAGGCGACCAAACAAGACCTTTCTAGAGCTAAGGTAAGGGGTTTATATAGACCCTCCCGACGGACCAGATCGGCGGAACTGGATCTCGCCTTCTGTCCAGATTGTGCCTTGTGTCGGCCCCAAAAACCGAAGCGACATATTTAATCTGAATCGACGTTTCGAATACAGAATCAAGGCAGTGTCCCATCGAATCTTGGAGCCCCATCATGAGCCCACTACACGAGGCGACCTCGAAGGACGAAAAAGCGTGGCCCCATCTCCTCTCATTAAAGATGCCCCGAAACGCGCGAAACGGCGGAATAATTTAAGGCTCACTGACCCCCCCACTAACGCAGTAAAGACAACTACTTTCCGAGCCCGAGCTCGCAAAACGGCTCGAACTCGGAAGTCGGGGAGTAGTGTTGGGGGAATGTAAATCGCCCCAAAACACGTGAGCACATCGCCGGCACGTGATCAGAAGCGCCCGACCTCGGAAGCACCCTACCTCGGACGCCCGACCAAGCACCCAACCTCGGACGCCCGACCAGGCGCCCGACCTCGGAGCTCTCGACCTCGGAAGCCCGACCTCACCATCCGCCCGCCGCGGTCACATCCTTCTGCAGCTCGACCAGAGGCCACGCCCCGCCACCACCGCTAACAATTAATGCACATGGTCTCTGTAGACTTCCAGCTTACCCAACAATTAATGCGTATGGTCTCTGCAGACCTCCGGCTTACTCAACAATCAATGCGCATGATCTCTGCAGACCTCCGGCTTACTCAACAATTAATGCGTATGGTCTCTGCAGACCTCCGGCTTACTCAACAATTAATGCGCATGGTCTCTGCAGACCTCCGGCTTACTCAACAATCAATGTGCATGACTCCTACTATCTACGGATCTCAAGCCCTCCATGGCAAATCTGCTCGACTGCGTCCGATCAGCCGTGACAACTCCTAGGCTCCGGCATGATCTCCTACGACAAGGCATTAATTCACAAGATCGTGCATTAATTCATACGACGTGCTCAATCATACGGTAACTTCACCCCATCATATCACAAGTAATCCAGTACCCCTCTATAAAAGGGGAACCCTCCCATCTTAGAGGGGGCTGGACACTGAATCTCTGGACATATATTTCCCCTTATACATTTGCCCCCTCTGACTTAGGCATCGGAGGGCCGGCATCGGAAGCTCCAACCACCGGCTTTTTTGTAGGCCCCACGGAGGACACCGCCCGCCGACGGAACACCACCCGCCGACTCTCGCCGGAGCTCCACCTTCTCCGCTGACGACCGCCTCCGGGTCCAATTTCCAACAACACTAATCATTTTGTTAGTGATATTGACAGTAAAGCAGGTAACTTTCAATTGCTTATCTTGTTACCAATCTTTTTATCAATGATAATTGAAGATATTGACAGTAAAATTATCAATAATTAGTAAATATATGGTTCATTTATAATATATTTTTCTTATTTTAATTTTTTAAGTTATTATTATCCTTTTTATTATCATCAAATTATACTTTGATTTTTATTATCTCGTCGCGAATCGTGTGGGTATCATTGTTGTTGGATGAGATTCGAAAAGATTTGGAGCATCCATCTGGATGCTGGTTAGTAGGACTTGGGAGAGCCTGTTTTTAGCAAAATGCTGAACTCCCGAAACTTTAATCGAAAGTAGACTCAAGCCTCACCCTTTTTTTTATTATGTTCATTTTCCGAATTTCGTTCTAAATACTGGACTGATCTTTCAAGTCTTTTTATAAATCTAATTTTCTTGTTTTCCCTGATGCTCATATTTGCTAAAACCATCAAAAAAATCTTCGTTCCCAAAGAACTCGTTTCATAAAATTCTATAAAATTGATCTTAAAAATAACAATTTTAACCCGATCCGGCCCTACCCTGCAGCACCACTACTTGTATACTCTTCCACCGCCACGTACATATCTAATCTATGCTTCAAAAATGATGTCTTCCATCTTAACCAACTCCCAGAGCCTTCCACTCCCCTCCCAAAAAGCTCAGACCAAACACCAGAAGGCTTGGAATTCCATCCTCAAGTACCATCTCAAGCTCAAGAATGACCGAGGAATCCTCGCAACATTCGCTGAAATGGTAGCTTCGGGCGTTGCACCCGATCGACTCACACTGCCGTTTGTTCTTAAAGCGTGCGCCAGGCTACAGGACGTCAAACTTGGCCAGAGGATTTATTCTGATATCAGTGGCACCAACTTGATCGACGATGTCCGGATCAGGACAGCACTCATTGATTTTTACTGCAAATGTGGACTAGTGGATGATGCGTTTGAACTGTTTGAAGAAATGACCCAAGGAGACTTGGCATCTTGGAATGCCATGATTTCTGGGACTGTTAAAAATTTTCAGTATAAAGATTCTATTTTGCTGTTTTCTAGAATGAGAAGAGCTGGTTTTGATCCCAATTCGGTGACTCTGGTTAGTCTCCTTTCTGCTTGTTCCAAGTTGTCCGACTTAAGACTTGGGAAAGAGATACACAGCTATTGTTTGAGAAGAGGGTTTCTCGAATCAGATCCGCATATAGGGACTTCATTGATTGGATTCTATTCAGGGTTTGACATAAGGTGGTCACGCTCTGTGTTTGATACGATGGTGTTAAGGAATACAGTGAGTTGGAATGCAATCATATATGGGTATTTTCAGGTGGGAGGTGTTGATGAAGCTTTGGAATTTTTTGTCCAGATGCTAGTAGACAATGTGTCTCCAGACTCTGTGACATTTCTGGCTGCTTTGCAATGTTGCGCTGAATTTGGATGTTTAGAGCTGGGAAAGCAAATTCACCAGTTTGTTGTCAAGTATGGATTTTTATCCAATAAATTTGTAGCAAATGCATTGATTGATATGTATGGTAAAAGTGCAAATTCAGAATTATCAACTTTGGTTTTTGAAAAGATGCTCATAAAAGATCTGGCGGCATGGAATGCTATGATCTCTGCATATAAAAATTGCGTGCTACATGACAAAGCATTCAATTTGTTTAAAAAATTGCAATTGGAGGACATAGAAGAAAATTCAATCACCATTGCTACAATGCTATCTATATGTGCCCAGTCTGGTGAGTTAGAGAAAGGTAAACAACTGCATGCCTATGCCCTGAAAACTGGAAAGAAGGGTGACATCACCATTGAAAGTGCATTATTAAGCATGTATGCAGAGTTAGATTGTATGGTATCTTCTCTTCAGATTTTTCATGGGATGGACAAGTTAGATGTGGTTTTTTGGAACATATTGTTTGCAGGATTGATTCGTAACCAATTGACGAGCCAGGCTTGGAGTCTCTTCAGACAGATGCAGCAAATAGGAACTAAACCCAACTCATTTACTATGGTCTCTCTTCTTGCAGGATGCAAAGACAAATTATCTTTGAATATTGGCAGATCAATCCATGGTTATGTAACACGACATGGCCTTGGTGGCAATTCATCATTGTGCACTGCACTGACCAATGTGTATATGGACTGTGGATATGAATCAGCTGCACTCCATATATTTTGGAGTTCCTCTGATAGAGATGTAGTCTCTTGGAATGCTATGATTGCCTGCTACATCCGGAATGGAAAACCAAATGAAGCTCTTTTACTCTTCTACCTTATGCACTCGGAGGTGAAACCCAACTCAGCCACACTGATCAATGTTCTTCCATCATGTACACATATGGCAAATCTACCACAAGGTAGATGCTTGCATGCATACATTGTCAGAAGGGAACTTGGTTTGGCTTTAGACAGTCCTTTGGGAAATGCTCTTCTAACTATGTATGCAAGATGCGGGAGTATAAGCAATGCTGAGAAGGTATTCAAAAACCTACCAGGAAGAGATATTGTATCTTGGAATGCTATGATTGCTGCATATGGAATTCATGGCTGTGGTGAAGATGCAGTTCATACATTTTACCAAATGCGAGATGCTGGTGAGAGACCAACGAGTGTGACATTTATTTCTGTTTTATCTGCTTGCAGCCACTCCGGTCTGGTTGAGAAAGGATGGGAAGTTTTTCATTCCATGACCAGGGACTTCAATATAACACCCAAGGTTGTTCATTACTCATGCATGGTAGATCTACTTGGCCGTGCAGGCAGCCTGGATAAAGCTAGCGATCTGATTCACTCAATGCCTATGGAGCCAGATCCTAGTGTATGGAGAGCTCTTCTGAGTGCTTGCCAAGTGTTTTCTAACATTGAACTGGCAAAAATAATTGCTGGAAAACTATTTGAACTAGAACCCTGGAACATTGCAAACTACATTCTTCTTTCCAATATTTATGCTGCAGCTGGGAATTGGGAAGATGTCAAAGCATTGAGAGCACTGATCAAGGAGAAGGGTTTCAGAAAGACTCCAGGAAACAGTTGGACAGCTACTAGAAACCAAGTTAACTCTTTTACTGCAGGGGACAAATTACACCCTCAGCTCAGTATTAGCTACACAAGACTGAAATGGCTGTTAGATGGGCTAAACAAAGATGATATTTTCCTGAATCAAGTTTGGTCTTGCATGATGTGGAGGATGAGGAAAGAAGGTTGAAATCTTTCAGCCAGAGTTAGAAACTAACAGTTGCTTTTATCTGCTGAAAACAAGCCTGGAATGCCAATGGTAATTACCATATGTCCCATTGTACGTGGAGAGTGCCACTTGTTCAGCAAGTTTGCTTCTGATTTTCTTTGCAGGTAAATTATTTTGAGGGATTCAAACCATTTCCATCAGTATGATGACTACTGACATTACTTTGTTAACCTTTTGGCTTTGTGGATGACCTAGTCTTGTCAAAGTAAATTGAATAACTTCTGGATTCTGGGAACTGCATTTCAGCATCTTGGCTGGGAAGATTTTGAAGTATTGGTGCATTCAAGTTATCCAAATGCCAAAGCCAGGTGTTGGTCATAGCTTGATTTCGTGTTTCAAAAACACCCAATAATTTCAGTTGTAAGTATCTCTTTCTACCTTCTTCTTGTTCAAGAGCCTCATGCATGAATACATACTACATTCTTGTGTAAGCATATGCATATACCTACATCATACATAATAGTTTTACAAGTATATAAGTTGCATGCACGTGCATTGGTGCATGCGTGGTTATGTATTTATATGCCTATCAATTCCTTGTGTGTTCTTTCATGTATATTTACTTACAAGCTATATGCTTGTTTTCCTCCTCTTTTTGTTTCAGCATACCTACATGTAATATCTACTTGCTTTGTTTATAATACAATAAGAATAGTAAATTCTAATTATGATCACATTAAACAAGCACATACAGTGATTTGCAGTGTGGATCTATCTGTTGTATTGGTGGCCTGTGTTAGAGCAAAGGTAGAGGGGGCGCTCGGGAGAAGAGAAGAAGAGGGAGAGGATCGGGAGAGAGGAGGATCGTGTTTGGTGAGGTTCTTATGCAAGAAAGTAAGAGGGGGGTGGGTGGGTTTTGTGTTTGGTTAGGGGTCTGGGCCTAGCCCAAGTTGGGCCAGGTTCATGGGTCAGGTCTTTTGCTACAGAATACTTTTTTTTAAACCTTAATTAAGATATCAAAATTATCCTTGGAATATACATTTGACATATGCGTTTTACTAATATTAGTAGCTATACCTAATAATATATACAAGCAGTGATTGCTGAATGAACCCAAATTGGACGGTTCGACTCATACCGAATTGAATTGACGCCAAGTCAGAACAGTTCAACACTCTCACTTAGCTCGCTTAATAACCCCTCCCCTGTAGTTTGACAATTCGAGAGCCTTTGAGGCTTGCTCTTTCTCTCTTTCTCCACCGGACGATCCTCCCTCTTCGATGCGAAACCCTTGCCGGTAAGCCTCCCCCCCCCCTCTATCCGCTGGGTGATGCGAAGCCCTCGAGGTAACCCTTTTCGATGCAAAATCCTCGCTAGTAACCCTCTTTGAGGCTCTTACCTTTGCTCTCTCTCCCCCCACTGGATGATCCTTCCTCTTCGATGCGAAGCCCTTGTTGGTAAGCCTCTCCCCTCTCTCTTCCTCCCTCCTTCCCTCTCTCTGTGTCCTCCCTTCCACCTTCCTCTTTCAGCATTGCCCCGGAATAACATGGTATGGACCAGTATAGTATACAACTAATCGTTGGCTGGTGTGCACCCCGATATTGGTTCGGCAAATCTTGATACAAGTATATTTGTTTGGACATTTTGGCCCATCTAGGGATCTCTTGGAGATAAAAACTGAAGGAGCATCTACTAGAATAAATGCATGTGTATATATATATATATATATCCAACAATGTTTGTATTAGGTGAGGCCAATGTCATAAGATAGTGCGATGCATGGACACTGACTTTGTGTACACATATGTACATATGCATCCAGTGGATGTATAAATGAACAAACATATGCTACAATGTTTGTACATGATATGGCTACCACATCAGTCTTTTATGCTCTATTTGATATTCAATGTTGATCTTCACCTTGAACTTGTAAGGAAATGTGATAAAATCGCTATTTAATAACTAATTGTCCATTAATGAGGAAGGTAGGATGCCAATAAAGTAGCATAGTAGCAAGATGCGCCGTACCGGTACCAGACCCCGTACCGGTGCCACACCAGCATAATGTCGGTATGGAATTTTTTTGGCGTATCGAGAGCCGGTACCGAACCAGTATGGTACGGTATGTCTGATACTGTCCGGTATGGTACGATATGGCATGCCGTGCATAGTAGTTATATAGCTACAGAAGCTATTCTAAGTATTAGAGTCTTTATCCAAACCTTGATAAAGGTGGGATTTGAACCCTGGTTTTTTGTACAACCACCAAGAATCTTTACTAGCTTGTTATAGTCATGAGTTAAAGAAGCAATGAAATATGGATCAACTAAGTTTATGAGCAAGCTAGGATGGCAATCTTTGAATGTAGGATAACATGATATTAGTGGCAAGAAAGCAACATTGCTACATGATTTATAAATTAAAGGAAAAATTATAGAGACACTCCTTCAAATTTGGGTGAGAAACACTTCAACCCTAAATTTTTAAGAAGTTCCCCTTTGACCCAATAACTTATTTTCTATTGCAATATGGCCCAGGCGTCTATCAGCATCTTAACACTGTTAACGGTTTGTGTAAAATATCTAAATTACTCTCCGTTTGTTGGAGGGTTACCTATTAGAAGAAAGCTATTTTGGGAAAAAAATTGCCAAGTCTCCCAAGCTCCTGACTAGTCCCTCTCCAACCTTCGATCTCCTCCATCCCAAGGCAATCGAAGCCCTAATTGACTTGGGATTCTATCTTTGCAAGCATAGAAGGAATCTACGAAGCCAAACTCATCACCAGCTAATGCAACCATGCTAAAATACTTGCTGGACGTCGACTAGGTAGGGTTTTCGCATTTCTTCTTTTAACTTTCTTTTTATTTGATAATGCTGGATATTGTATGATTCAGTGTTCCCAATGTGGTGGTGTAGTTCCATATTTGTTATAGATTTAGGAATTGTAGTAGAAGTTTAGAAATGTGATAAAATATTCAAGTTATTTATGGTTAGTTGCTCAAAAGAAGCTTATTTTTCATCTATGGGCCACCTTCCATGTGGATTGGAAGGTATAAAATAAGGGCAAATAACCCATTGCAGCCTTTATTTGCGGGTCACCTTTGTTATGGTTATTCTAAGAATCATTGTTAGAATAGGGGCCACGCACTACAGGGGTCACCTTAAAATCTGTTTGCTGGGATTAATATGAGTTAGATAGGGGCCACACTCTATAGGGGCTTAAGTCTTAGATATCACTGTTTAATACAATTTGTAGACTGTTTTACAGACATTAGATAAAGATTGAAGTTCCTGGATTGCATATTCTGGACGGAAGTACCTGGACTGTAGCTGTGCTAGATTGTAGTTATTGCTGGATCATGTGTTATAATACTTTATACTTTGAATGTTATAATCTACTATAATCTACCACACAAGAATAAGTGCTTTATTTTGTAATAATTTGTCACATTCTACAGACATTATAATTTGCCACGTCATAATACTTTGGATGTGATAGAAGTGCCTAGTTTGTAGTTGTGTTGGATGATGTTCATGTAAAAGTTGTTCCTATCTTAATAGGGATCCTTGTATGACATAGATTGTAGTTGTTTATGTGAAAGTGGCCCTTATCTTAGTAGGGACCCTTGTATGACATGGATTGTAGTTGTTCATATGAAAGTGGTCCATCTTTTCATCCTACTTTTTTTATGTAGTTGGTGTGTTTCTATATGTCACACAAACATAAGTGCCATTAACAATGATTTTTGCTGTGTACTGTGTATGCAGCATGGATGACCTGTTTACTCTAGAGATCCTACATGATCTGTCTTCATTTCTCCCCCACCATGCAGTATGTCGGTGGCAATGTCAGCTACTATGACAACTGCTACTGAGAAAAAATGAGCTATATAGAGTTAGAAAACTTGACCAAGGAGTTGGGTCAAGTAAAGATAGAACAATTGTACTACTTAGTCTTAGGGTAGACTTTGGAAGAGGGACTAAGCCTACTGCGTAATGATCGAGATGTACTTGATATGATGGCTATCACTAGGAGGGAGAGCAAAGTAGCAGTTTATATAAAGCGTTGCATAGACGAGATAGAGTTGGACCTAGTGGAGGCACTCTTCGTACTTTCTTCCACCCAACAAGACAATGATGATGTAGTTGCTGATCTCAATAAAGATAAATCATAGTTGGATGTAGAGATGGACAAGATTTCAGAAGGACATGAAGAAGGGTATGAGAAAGGGGAGGGGTTAGTGGATGTTAACTTCCAAGGGTATGAGCAAGGTCATGAAGACGGAAGAAGGCTTGGTAAGAGGCTTATGGAAGAAGCGGAAAAGGATGAGGCAATCAGTTCCAATGACAGTGATTCTCACTGTCATTGAGTGACTTCAAGGATAAGGATGATGACGACCTCTTTGAGGAATACATTGATCACTCAGTCTTTGATGCAGAATTACAGTGTCCTCAAGAAGGAACTGTAGAAGAAGAGTTGGTGGGCAAGAAGCCTAAGCTAGGTGATACTGATGAGCTCAGAAGCATAGATAGTTTATCATATGGTCTACCGAACCGGACCGTACCAGCCGGTTCAGCCTGGTACGGACCGGTCTGGTCTAGAACCGGTACCCGGACAGCGTGAAAATCGGTTCCAGCTGTTTTCAGGCCAGTACCGACCGGTATGCATGCGTACTGTTGTGTACTGGTCTCGTACCAGCCCGTACCGGTACCGATTTTTTATAATTCACAGCGCGCACACTGTGGATTTTAAACCACAGCGCGCACGCTGTGGTGTCAGAGCACGTGGCCCGAAAGCCACGCCGTGGTTCCCTGCCCCGCGCGGTTCCACCGTGCACGGGCGCGATTTCCCGCGCTGGGAACTGCCCCGCACGGGTCATAAATGCCACAAAGTGGCATTAAGCCCTGGCACGTCCGCACGTGGACGTGAACTAAAAAGAAATTTATTTTTCTGTTGCGTCCGCATGCGGACGTGAACCAAAAAAAAAATTTCTTTTTCCGCGTGCGTCCGTGAACCAAAAAAAAATAAACAAAAGACCAGTTCGTGTTAGACCGGTTCCGGTATAAACTGGTCTCGAATCGGTCCGGTAGGCAACCGGTATGCCTACTGGTACCGATTCAGCATACCTTGGTTTATCATAAGGGTAAGGTGATAGCTTATGGTTTCCTAAACTCAATGAGGACACAGAGTTCAATAAGCCTACAGTGTTGAAGCTTGGAATGCTATTTACTTCTGTTTTTGTACGTATGAAGGAATTAAGGCAGTTCTCCATACAATAAGGCTTTGATTATATCTATAAGCACAATGAAAGTGCTAGAGCCACGGCTATATGTAAGAAGAATTGTGGTTGAAGGATTTATTCCTTTCCCCTGCAGATAGTAGACATCTATCGAATTAGAAAATTTCAGCCTACGCATAAATGTGGGAGATATTTTGAATCACAATGTCAACTCTAAATGGTTATCTCAAATCTATATAGAGGATATCAGGTTTGATATGAAATGGGGTGTTAAAGATTTTGTGGCATGGGGAAGAGGCAGATTAAAGTGCAGATATCCAAGGCTTGGGCCTACTGGGCAAAGAGAGGTATTTCTAGTCATACAGGGTCGCATAAGAAGTAGTATAGGAAGCTCTAGAAATATTATGATGTAATCAAGAAGACTAACCTAGATAGTACCATGCTCATGGGAACATTGCCTAGGAAAGGACAGCGGCCCTTCTTCCAAAGATTGTATGTTTATCTTGATGCATGCAAGAGGAGGTTTTTAAATGGATGCGGACCCATTATTGGCTTGGATGGGTGCCATCTAAAAGGAACCACGGCGGACAACTACTATAAGCTGTTGGAAGGGATGGGATTGATATCTTTCCCATTGCATGGGCTATGATGTAGGCCGAAAAATGGAAAGTTGGAGTTTTGAGAGACATAGGGATAGTCAAAGGAGGGGTGGACCTTCTTATTAGACAGATAGAAGGTGAACTGGTGAAGCTTAGCCATTCAATTTATCATATTAGCCTCTTTTATGTTGAACTGTGCTAACATTTATCTTTATGGTTCATTGTCTACTCTTTTTCCAGGGGTTAGTGGAAACTTTTAATAGCATCATGCCAAATGCTGATAACAGATCTTATGTGAGTCATTTGCATGCAAATTGAGGAAGTTGTTCAAGGGAAAGAACTTTAAGGATGCCCTGTATGTTGCTGCAAGAACTTGTACTGAAGCTGAATTTCGTATGAAGATGAAGGCACTTGCTGATTTAGATCCAAAAACAGCAGAGTGGTTGCTTAGACAAGAATTATCTTTATGGTGTGGGTATGCTTTTAGTCCCAGGCCAAGGTGTGACATGATTCTCAACAACATTTGTGAATCATTTGATAGCTATATTATGGAAGCCAGGGATAAGCCAATTATCACCTACTTGAAGACCATATGAAAATTTCTTATGTAGAGCGTTCTAGGCAAAATACAAGCTAGTATGAAGTATGGAGGACTGATGTCCTAAATTCCAAAAGGTGGAATTAGCAAAGCTACATGCCATGCGATGCAACATAACATGGGGTGGTGGTAGCAATTTTGGGGTAGATTACCATGATTACACCTGATTGACCTAAAGAGAACATGTGGGTATAGGAAGTTTGACCTCACTGGTACAACATGCTGCCGTGCAACTGCAGCAATTATGTTCTCTAAAAAAGAGGTCGAGGATTTATCATGGTAAGCTACCTCAAAACTGCTACCATCACCCCATGTTATGTGGTAATGCATGGCATGCAGCTTTGCTAACTGCACCTTCTTTTGGATTTTAGGATATATTAGTCCTCCATACTTCATACTAGTCTACCTTTCGACCTAGAAACTATGCATAATAAGCTTTCTTATTGTCTGTAAATAGATGATAACTGGCTTGTCCCTGGCTTCCATAATATATCGATTAAATGATTTACAGATGTGGAGAATCATGTCAGACCTTTGGCCTGGGACTAAAAGCAAGCCTACACTTTAAAGACAATTCTTATCTATGCAGCCACTGCTTTGTTTGGATCTAAATCAGCTAGTGCCTTCATCGTCATACAAAATTCAGCTTTAGTATAAGCCCTTATTGTTGGACACAAGGTATCCTTGAAGTTTTTATCCTTGAACAATTTTTTGCATGCGAATGCCTCACAAAATTTGTGATTAGCATTTGGCATGATGTTGTTAAAAGTCTCTACTAACTCCTGGAAAAAGATTAGATAATGAACTATAAAGACAAACATTAGCATCAAGGTTCGTTGTCTCGGTACTGGACCTCGTATTGGTACCACACTAGCATTGTATTGGTATGGTATGGTACGGAGTTTTTTCGGCGTTCTGAGTGTCGGTACGCCACCCATATCGGATATCGGTACCATATTGGTACGGTATGGTACGTTTTGTACCATTTGGTTTGGGCTGATACGGTGAATCATGTTTAGCATAGTGGAATATTAGAGAGACTAATATGATAAAATCTGAATAGCTAAGCCTCACCTTCTGCTTGTTTGATATGAAGGTCCATCTTCTTTCTTCGACAGTCCCTATGTCTCCCAATAGGTTAGTGATAAACCAACTCCAAAAACTCCCAACTCCTTGTTTTCGACCTCCACCACAGCACATGCAATGGAAAAGATATCATCAATCCCATCCTTTCCAAAAGTTAGTGATGAGTTCGCAAAACTACTCTCCCAAGTGCAGGAGAATCGCACAAGTAGTAAAACTCGGAAGTCTGAGGTCGATTCCTCAGGGAACGATATATGTATTATTAGCGTAGTTTCAGATGTAATTAAAGAAATTTTAGATTATTCAAAGAGGCTTAGAGAAATTAATTAATGGATTTGATGCAATTAATTGTAGATGGCTAGGGATCTGGATTCCCCCATGACAATGTTATTTTCAACAATTAAATTCTGCGATTCTTGATTAAGGATTAATCAGATAGAATAGTTCTAATCATGGAATATATAATTTGAAAACATGAATTCAATGTCCAAGTATTTATCGTGCCGGTTACGTCTACGACAAATCAAACATCGAAACAATCCATGCATCAATAAATATAAACCATACAAGATCTATCTAAAATAAGTATGCAAGAATCAAGAACATATAATAGATGTAAATCAAAGAGAATAATTGTTCAGAATTTACTTGAAGGAAGTAAATTGTCAAGGGTTCGTCCATCACCCTTGACCGAGAGATTTAGCCTCCCATTACAGACATCAGCCTCTCCCTTGTTTTTTTCTTTTTTTCTCTTCCGAAACAGGGCATCCCCTGTTTCTCTTCTTTCTTCCCTTCTCTATTTTTTTTTCTAGAATGAGAGATAGCCCCTTTCAGCCGAGGGAGAGCCTCATATAGCTCGTGAGAACCCTGAAGCTCGCAGGGGAATAGGCGCGGACGGCTGGGATGTTGGGATGCGGACGTGCGGCCTCCTGTGATGCTAGGACGCGCTGTGAAGGAACCGATGGATGGACGCGGAAACCTTCGAGAGATTGCGAACTCCAAAAGCTGCGGACTCGGACGCGGAAGGGAGTCGATCGCAGGATGCTGGACTGCTGGCGCTTGGGATGATGCAGACGTGGAACCTGAGATGCTCGGATGGATCGCAATCGCGAAAGCTGGGATCAGTTGGAAAGCGTGGGAGCTGCGTGGAAGGATGGGTTGCACGCGGTAGAGACTGATGCGGAAGGAAGGAGCGTGGACTTGGAAGCGAGCTTCGCGGGATGCTGGGACTCGGATGGACGCTGGCTCGCGGACGCCGTGGATCACTCGCGGGATAGGCGGATGGATCAGAAGGAAGCACGGACGCAGGATGCTGGGACGTGGGAGATTCACACGCAGACGGATCCAACGCGGAAGAGGCGGATGGATCGGAAACACTCGCGAACGGAAGGAGGAGATGGAGCTGGGATGCGGGAGATTCATACGCGGGCTCCTTCAAATGGATGCACGGGCTGCTGGAAATTGGTTGCTGTGAACTGGACGGCTGAACTTGACCTCCTTCTAGTGTGCAACTGGGGTTGACCCATACGGTTGGCTGGTCACCTATGGTGATGCATCTTTTTGGACCCAATGCGCATTTTAGCTTTGATTTACGATCACCTGCACCCCACAAAAATATAATATTAATGCAGCACTTTTATCATTATTTGTTAGCAATAATACTAATTTAAGTAATGTGTAGATCGCACTTTTGTACTCTCATCAGTTAGCAGTAGCTGTTTCCTCATTCAGATGGCACCAATCCAAGCAAATAATGGGTTTACATCCATTTAGAAACCCCCTCATGCATGCATTAAGACAAACATACAATTTCTAGAAGAGGAGCTGCTGCCCTTCCCTCAGCAAGGTTCCCATTAGCATGGCATTGCCAAGGCTAGTCATCTTGATGACATCACAATACTTCCATAGCTTTCCATACTACTCTTTGTGCGATCTATGTGTGGTCAGAAGTGCCTTCCTCTTTGCCTAATAAGCTTAAGCCTTGGATATCTGCACTTTGACCTCCCTTTTCACCCTTGCTATGAAATTTTTAACACCCCATTTTGTATCAGACCCGATATCCTCTATGTAGGTCTGAGATAACCACCTGGAGTTGATATTGTGATTCTCAAAGTGTCTCTCATTTTTATGCGTAGGCTGAAATTTTCTAATTTGATAGGTGTCTATCCTCTATAGGGGAGAGGCATGAATCCTTCAACCACAATTCTTCTTATATCCAGTCATAACTCTGGCCCTTTCATTATGCTTATAGACATAATCAAAACCTTCTTGTATGGAGAACTATCTCAATGTCCTTTTGAGTATATGAATAGAAGCAAATGGCATCCCAAGCTTCAACTTTATAGGTTTACTGAAGTCTGTGTCCTTGAATTCTGGAAACCACGAGCAATCACCTTCCCCTTTTGATGAGCTATCCATACATCTGAGCTCATCACTATCACCTAGCTCAGGTTCCTTTCCCACCAACTCTTCTTTTTGTATAGTTCTTTTTCCTTAATGATGCTGTACTTCTGTATTAATGACTGAGTGATCAATGTACTCTTCGAAGAGGTCATCATACTCCTTATTTAACTATTTGAAGTCACTCAATAATTTAGCCATTTTACACCAATTGTTAATGGTGTTAAGGCGCTGATAAATGGCTGGGCCACATTGCAATGGCAAAAAAGTTATAGGGTCAGATTGAAACATTTTAAAAATTTGCGGTTGAAGTGTTTGTCGCCCAAACTTGAAAGGGTCGTTGTAAGTTTTTCTCAATCAAGGTTGATGAAGCGGTACTGGTGGTGATTGGTGTGGTGTGGTATAGGTTCGTATTGTACCCTGCTAGAGCATACCGAAACAAGGAGAGGGAGGGAGGGGAGAGAGAGAGTAACTCACCTATCCAAAGACCAAGTTAGCACCAGCAACGGGGATGGGGAAGCATGGATCCAGTAATGAGGACCCTTGAGAGAGGAGGGAGGGAGAGAGGGTGGCCAAGAGACTCACCAGTTCTGTTGATGGGGAGCTTCGTGAGCTCCGAATCCGGCGATCCTGAGAGGGGAGAGAGGGAGAGGGGGGGAGAGAGAGACTCACAAGATTTATCTTTGAACAGCTGGTTCGGCGTGGTTCGGCTTACCTTGTAATAAATGCTTTAGGTAAAAGGCAAATTCTATAGCCTAGAAGCTTAAGCACATTTGATGAAGTCGACCAATAGTGAAGAAATCAGCTACCATAAAATACCAATATGGAGAGGTAATTTAAACACAATCATCAGCAATCTATGGACTAGTGTCACTGAAGGATGATGAACTCTTGATGATGCCAATCGATCCGTTTATCATTTCCATGTTCCCAAATTACACTATGATGGAAATAATTTCTAATGATTAAATTCATGACTTTGAAGAACTAGTGAAAAAAGCCAAATTGATTGAATTTGTCTTCCCTAAGAGATATAAGGTTTGAAAATTGATTGAATCTCTTCCACCATGAACAAACTACATTGAAGATTTGAGCCATAAGAAAGGTGATCTCACCCTAATGGAAGTGATCTACTTTAAGATGAAGGAGCAACACTAACTTGACATCAAGCAAAAGCAAGAACTTCAAGAAGAATTCCCAATTGCGGATCTCCAAATTCATGACCCAGTCCTAGATCGTACCTCAAAGGCTAAAGGTCGCACCAAAAGTAGAGGGACAAGTTTTTTTGCTACATGTGTAGAAGGATGAATCATGTAGCACAGGATGTTACCTTTAACCCTCTTGTCAATACCTTTGTGAGGTATGTTACCTCTATGGCTTTAACCCTCTTAACAATCTTATTATCTCCTCCTATAATTGATGCCTTGTTTCTAAGCAAATGTTCATGGTTATTTTGATCGCTCCTAGTTCTTCATTTCAAGATTTGGGTAGAGGTGTAATACTCATAAACAACACTATGGCATATGTGCTTGCGATAGAACAAGTGGACTTGAAGATAGTTTCAAAAAGTTGTCTAACTATCCATCACATACTGTACATGCCCCTTGTTCATTAGAATCTCACTGGTAGATCGCTGCTAGGTTAGACGGGCTTCACAATTGTCATAGAGTCAAATAAGATTGCAACATCTAGAAATAATAAGTTTTGTTGAAAATTTTCTTTGTGAGGGTTTGTTTAACTTAATTTTCTTTCTTCAAATATCACTAAAATCTCTCTTGTAATGTTAAGGCTTCTGTTGTTTGGCATGGTTGTCTAGGACATGTGAACCTGTATAGAATTAGACAGACCCAAACTTGGTCCCTATTATGCACTTTGATATAAAATCTAAGTGTTCCACTCAGACTAAGCATACCAGAAAACCATTTAAGTCAATTCATAGAAATATACTAAACTAAGCTTAAAAGTTGAATCCTGGAAGCTTGAGTGTCTTTTCTTTTCTTTTTTTTTGTTGCAAATTTGAAATGTGATTACAAATGGTCTTGCATTTATTACTTCTCCAATCACTGGATTCTACTTGGGCTTGGACTATTAGTCTAATTCTCAATTTTTATCTTTATAGATCTTGAACTTGACATTTTATCCCTAGATTTCAAATGGTAGGTATGAGACTATTGGGAGAAGTCATCTATTACAAAGTAATAATTTTCCTTAATTGGAACCTTACTGGAGTCATACATATATCTATGCACAAGCTCAAGGAGTTTGGTATTTCTCTGGATCAAATTAAAAGTTATTATGTCTTCTTAGCCTGAGTACAAACCTTGCACTTACTTTTGTTATATCTCAATTGATTCTAGAAGTTAGGTTTAGTCATCATGCATTTAACCCTATTAAAGATTCAGCATCATAAACAAAAGAGGAGATTTGTTACTTAAAAATGAAAATTTAAAGGGATTTTATTGATATTTAAAGAGAGAACATTGATTGAAGTTTTTTTTGCTAACAAACCCTCTCCAACAAACCCATCCTTTCTAGAGATTTACTATTGTATTTGAGTCTAAAACAATGTTGTAGCCCCTTTCAAGTAGCAAGGATCCACTAGCGGGATTCTATTGAAAGTCTGGTCATGTGCAACATATTGAGGGTCGGACGTTCTTCTGATGACTCATCTATAGGTACATGTGTTCTGCCCTAAGAACTTAAGCTACAAATCACTCTAGTGCGATACGCTTTTTGCTTGAATATTAAAAGATGAAGACTCAAGTGTTATTAAAACAAATGTGAGTGCTTGCTTTGGAATCAAGCCCCCAATTATTAGAGGAGACAGTAAGATTAACAAGAAGATAAGAGGTAATGAGCCTAGAGAAAGGATTGGCACTACTTTCTTTAATGGTGTACCTTGACCTTCTTTAATGGTTTGGTCTTCCTGTGATAGCAGTCCCTCAGCAAATGATTTATCCTTCCAAACATAATGAAGAACACTCCTTGTCTTGCTTTTGTTGCGGATTCAAGGTTCGATTAGGATTGATTGATTTTGGCTAGTATAACTAGATTTGAGATTTAGATTATTATGATTATATTTGGAAGTTTCTTTAAGTTCTTGCTCTTCGGAGTTGTTGAGCACCTAGTTGTGTAGAAGACATGTAAAGCCAAAAATTATACTGCAACCTGCTGGGGAATAAGCAAATTGAAGGATAACATGTCGAGTTCATAACTAAATGAGTTATTTTTGTGGTTAAGGGGAATGACATGAGTTGGTTATTGGGTGATAGTTGGAGGTCAATTATAAAAACTGATGCAGTGGAAAAGGAAGAAGGGGCATTTTGATTGATAGAATTACACTTCGGAGATTAAAGAAGCAAAGTGGATTGAAGAATCCTTCATTTTGGCAAAGAAAATTCTCTCAAAGAAATTTTTTAATATGTCAAAAGATTGCCTCATGTAATGTATTATACACATATAGGACATGATCCCCTAACCTTAAGTCGGGCTTTAAACTTGATATGGAAATTGTTGCCCAAGGTGACAAGCCAAGAGGGGGGGTTGAATTGGTTTCTTTTAATTTTAACTATCTTACTTGTGTTAAATGATGAGTTAGTGAAATTAAACAAATCACAATGCAAACAACAAGAAGTATAGTGGTTCGATGCTCTCCTTAGCACCTACGTCCACTCCCCAAGCGACCCCTTGGGAATTCACTATAATCCCGCGGATTACAGTTGGATTGTTTTCCGGGCTCACAATCCAAAAATCTTTACACTTTGGTTTTCCGGGTTCACCAAAAACCTATGTTGGTTTTACGGGCTCACCAACGAACCTATACAATTGGTTTTACGGGTTCACCAACAACCTACGTTGGTTTTACGGGCTTACCAACAACCTATGTTGGTTTTACGGGCTCACCAACGAACCTTTACAATTGGTTTTCCGGGTACACCAATCAACCTATTCCGTTGGTTTTGCGGGCTAACCAACCAACCTTTACAAGTAGTTTAATAAACAAAGGAAGAAGATTTAAACTTCTAGATGAGCAAATATAACAATATAATCTATAAAGAAGAGTTTAGAGAATATTTATCGCTTGATGTGACTTCTCTCTTCTTTGTCAAGGATGCTTCACTCTTCAAGGGTGGATGGAGCTCTTGATGACTCTTTGAATCTGCTCAACCACTTTCTTTTGATTCTTGAATGAAGCACTTGGATGAAGCTTGTCTTGCTAGGGTTCTCTCTTGAATGCACTTGATGTATTTTCCAAAAGCTTACTTCCTCTGATGAATACTCCCTCTTAAATACTTCTCCAACCTCCAAATAGTCCTTCCTGACCGTTGGATTGAAGAAACTAGCCGTTTATAGCCGTTGGGAGTCCAAAAAGCACTTCTGCACAACTAGCCGTTATGCTTCTGCCCGTGCTTGGGTCGACCCAAACTTTTCTTGGGTCGACCCAAACCTTGGGTCAGCTCAAACTTTCCTTGGGTCGACCCAACTTTCACTTGAGTCGACTCAAACATTCCTTGGGTCGACTCTCTCAGAAAACACAGAAACTTGAATTTCAGCCTTCCTTCACTTGGGTCGACCCATCCTTTCTTTGGGTCGACTCAAAGTTCACTTGGGTCGACTCAACTTCTTCTTGGGTCGACCCTCTCAGTAATTCCAGAGAACCATTTTCTGTCTGCCTTTCTGTCTTGTCTTTGGGTCGACCCTCTCAGAGTTTGGGTCGACTTAAGCTTGGGTCGACTCAACTACTGTTTGGGTCGACCCTCTCAGTAAATCCAGAGAACATATTTCTTTCATGTTTTGAGGTTCTTGAAGTTTGGGTCGACTCATGCTTACCTTGGGTCGACCCAACTCACTGTTCATCTGTGCCAATTTTGCAGAAGTGTGCCAAATGACTTCTTGATGTGCCGGGGTCGACCCAATCATCCTTTGGGTCGACTCAATCTACACTTTGCTGCATCTCAAGGTTAGATTCATTCAAATGAACAAAGCCATGTATCTATTATCAATTCATACAAATATACTGAGAGTAATGAACTTATAAATGAAGTATCAATTTAACTTATAATATACTCTAGATAATTGCTTGTTAATCATCAAAATAACACTATCATCCTCAATCTCCCCCTTTTTGATGATTACAAAATAAAGAGTATGAGCCTATTGATACTTATTTTAAAATCAGTTTTTGTAAGGGCTTAACTTGCTGAATTTCAGCTTTTCATATATAAGAGTGAAGTCTCCCCCTATATCATTCAAATGTTGCCAATTTGACTTTTTGAATGCTCCCCCTTTCATTTATAATTCATTAAAGATGAAACTCCAAAAATTTGAGATAAAATATGAGTTTCAGGTTATGTATCGAGGTGTGAAAGGTGCGTGCCAAATTCTGAAATTCTATGTGCCAAATTCTGAAATTTGATAGATATTTTTGACTTGATCATTTTCATTGTTGCAAATTGCTCCCCCTTGGATGCATATGCTTTCCTATATGATTTTCAAGTTGTTTTACAAGTTATTTCGTTATTTCTCCTTCTTTCTTTACTTCTCCTCTTATTACTCTATCTTTACTTCTCCCCTATTACTCTTTCTTTACTTCTCCCCCTTTTTGTTACTCTATTTACTCTATCTTTACTTCTCCCCTATTACTCTTTCTTTACTTCTCCCCCTTTTTGTTATCATCAAATAGGTACATGGGAAAAGACACAATAAATAACAAACATTCAAACTTCATTGATCAAAATAGGAACATTTTAGTACAATCATGCCAAAACCAAAAGCAAATACAATGTTCCTCAATCAAGGTTCAAAATACATGATCAACACAAAATACATATGAGAACTAGATACATATCCTAGGCTCTAAACAAGATCGTGAGACTCTCCCGGATCGCTTGGCTACGACTCTCTTGGGTCCCATTTCTCCAAGATATTGAAGTAATCTACTGTTTGGAGATGATTGGAGAAGATTTGAGAGTGGGAAATAGGGTTTTCGGAAGAGGACAAAGGGTAAACAGTGCCCTAGATAGCTCACGGGTCCCCCTTTTAACAGTGGGGTCCCGACGTTGGGTCGACTCAAAAATTTTCTTGGGTCGACTCAACGTTGGGTCGACCCTATTCTGGGTTGGGTCGACCCAAGTTCAGAAATTTTTCCTTTCTCTTCCTTTTCGTTTCTAAAAAAAAAATTTTCCTTGCTTCCAATCCTTACAAATTCTTTCTGGGACAATGATACATGAGTAAGGAATCTATAGATTACAAGTTTGACTCATGTTTCATGGGTTTTTAGAAATGGGAGGAATGTATCATGAGACTGCTTGCTCCCTTTTATATCTCTTCAATAAAAAGGATCACATATGCCTAATTCCCTCCTTAGCGTGCAGAATCTATCTTCACTCAAGAGTTTTGTGAATATGTCGGCTAATTGTTTTTCAGTGCATATATGCTCAATACATATATTTCCATTTTGCACATGATCCCTAATAAAATGATATCTTATTTCTATGTGTTTGGCTTTAGAAATGAGATATTTAGGATGTAAGCCAGAAGTGATCTCTAAATGTAGATTCCAAAGATAGTTTTGAAATCAAGTGTAGATGGAATCCTTTTCAAGTTATTTCAAGGAGTATCAAGAATAATATTCAAAGAAAGCACGAATGAAAATTCAATACCCTTTTTTTTTAATATATTAAGTATATAGCAACATGAGAGCAATCTAATTAATTTTTAGAGTATAGTATAAGAGCAGATAAAGATCAAAATTTATATACTCGAAAAACATAAGATTATGTTGAATCCTTAATTCTTAATGACTTCAAAGTTCTTTCATGATATAAAAGTATTGGAGCATAGATATCAAAATATGAATTTATGCAATGTAGGATACATAAAATTCAGGGCTTTGGAAGTTCTTTTAAAGCTCTGTTAAAGACTTTCTTTTACTCCTTTAAAGATCCTAGCATCAAAATCAATTAAAATGAATTGGCTCAGGATTGAAACACTAAAGTGCAAGCCAATAAGAGCTCATTAGTAGATTCCAAGATAAATTTTCGAAACTAAGACAGATGGAATCCTTTTCAATTAAATTTTCAGAAATAAATGATTTACCGATGAATACAGATGGAAATCCAACTTTCAAAAGATATTCAATGAAGCACAAAGTTTAATACCACTTTACATTTAGTATTCTTTGTCTCATCTTTAGATGCGAATTTATACGATTAAGTTCTATATGATCTCTCACTCTGAAATTTTCTTTCTCTCCCTTAATTAATCATTCCATTTGAGAGTTTAGAGTTTGAAGATAATTTTCAATAAAGAGATTGAGTATTTAAAGCTCTCCCTCAAAAGATGCATTTTCTTTCAAACCTTTTTTTTTTGTTCTTCTATAATATCAAGAATGTAGAGTGATCTAGAATTTTTCAAAATTTATAGCAATCACTCTTTTTAATCTTTCAAGAATAAATTATATTTCCTCTTATTTTTTTTTTGAATATGTATGGAGATATTAATCAGAAAATAATTCTTTTGAAGCTCAAATTTCTTTCAAAAGTAATTACATTTTTTTTCCTATAAGAATTATTGAAGTGAGTTGAAATATTCTAAGCTTTAAGATCATTAACTCTCTTCTTAAAAATAGCTTTTCTTTTTAATGATAGAAGCATTTAATTATGTAGGAGTGTATATTCAAAATATTAATTTCTTAGTCATAGTTTTTTTTTCAGCAATGTATATATAAAGCACCATAAATCTTTTTAATATCAAAATAATATCATATGTTTAGAACCATTTATTTGCAATCAAGATCATTGAAAAACACATCATTTAGACCAATTTCAGTACACTTATAAGATAAAAAATGATATGTTTCAGATGCGTATCGGAGCAAACAACCAAGGTATCCAAAGTAATTCTATTTTTCTTAAACCGTAGTTTTCATCTAGAAATCATATTGAGTTATTCTCCAAAATGATGCAATCATTGAAGTATATAATGAAAGTTACAAAAAAATGCAACGATAGAAGCATTTTTAAATTAAGTTTAAGCTTTTATCCTTAAGGTGTGCTTTCAAGTGATCAAAACTTCATTTGGCTTTTCACAAGCTTTTTATATACTTTCATTTATCTTGTCATTCATTTCCTCATTTTTGAATTTCTTCCTTTAACCACTCAGTGAATATTCTAATCTTCATTTATTTTGGTTTTACTTTTCTATGCTCTATACTCTATTTGCTCCCTATCCGGTGGAGTTGGAAGGGGCACGTGGTACTACCACTAGCCTCCCTCTTGTGCCGTCCCTAATATACCCTACACCGAATAGTTGGATCAAATAGTGCCGGGTACTACCACTAGCCTCCCCATTGGCACCATCCCTATGATGAGCAATGTAGAAAGGTTAAACTTTTCTCTTTAAAAATGTTCACTCCAAACTCTCCCTGTTTAAGTGTAATTAATTACGGATTTTATCCCTTTCACAAGTCTCACAAATATGCCGAATGTATTATGCTTGTTTTTCTTTTCCTTAAGATTGAAGTTTTTGCCTTTACTTAGATTTTACTTCTCTTGAATAAGATCCATTTTCTTTTCTTTATCTCTCTCTCTTTTTGTTATTATCAAGTAATTTACATGAAAGAGCAGAATAAAGAAATAATCTTATGTATCATATAGATGTATATCATGCAAACAATATTTTCATTATGCTCAAGAATTCATAGCTTCTCACAAGTCAATTCAAATCAGCATTTTAAGCATATACTTGTGTATTTGATGGTTATGATATAGGCAAAGAAACATTTTAGTTTGAGCAAACCATGAATCAATTTCTAAAAGCATAAGTCAATTAATACATATATAGACATGATATCAAGAAATTAATAATTAAAGATTTTAACCATGCCACAATAAGATTTAAGTTATAGACTTTGCTCAGCTAATTTATGAGAGAGGTATCTAAAATTACCGATTCATTCTATATTCTTCAAGTCAAACTAGATTTCTTATATGTGAACGTTTGGCTGAAGAAGGTCCTCTCTCTTTTTGCATGTGAATGTTTATTGTATCTTATGTGGAGGTGTCCTTCAAGTTGAAATCTCTCATTTTCTTGCTCAAGGATCCTGCATTATTAACAAACTTCTTTTCTTTCTTGAAAGAAAGTCATTAGTTGCTTCAAGATACACAACATTCATACAACATATTTCTTAACTAGATGACTCAACATAAGATATGACAATAATTGAATATTGAGTCACTTTACTCAAGAGATTGTCCAAATATAAGCAAGCACATGTCACTTGAGCTAAAGAGATAGTTTCATTAACCAAGATGGTTCAAGAACAAGCATGTGAGGCAATAGAAAGATTCATCAAGGTCAAATCAATTTCTTGTTTTCAGAATCAATTTAGTTTAGATTCTATTTGCTTAAGATAACTATCAATAAGACGTGCTAGCTAAGTTTTAATCAAATTATCTTAAACAATTATTTCTATCAAAATTCAGATTGTTACATAGAATTAAAATGATAAACTATATTCTCAATAAAGGATCTAGTTTTAATAAGAATAGTATGAATTGATATTTCTACAACTAGTATCTTTTCATTGAATTTTCAATATGCATTGCTTGAAGAGTAATATCCAAAGAAATATTTGTTTTATCAGATTTGACATTATTTTCATAAGAACATATCAAGCATGACATGTATGATTGAAAAATATAAAAGATATACAATATATCATTTTCTATTTTTCAGAAGATCAAAAGGAGTTTTCTAATAGAAACCATATGTATGACAAGCAATGATGATAGCTTTTAACAGAAATCATTTAAGTAGATGACTATCATACAACATTGTCTTTTTTCATTTCTTCAAGGATTCTATCAACCCTATTTTAATTATGGTGTTCTTGGTGTAGAAACAATTATATTCAATATTATTTTCTGTGCACAACTTAATAAGAAATTGGTTTTCAAAACTATGCCATGATACAATTTTATTTTCATAGTTTGCAAACCTTTTTCATTTGAACCCTTTTTGTGAGTTTGTGCCAATGCAGAAAATATTTCAATTTAAGTGCCAAGAACAAAGCCAATGTAAGCTTTTGAAAAACTCAATGATGTAAACAACATCTTTAGATTTAGAAATTGTTTTTTTTTTTGTTTGCTTCCTTAGTTAACATGCGTAGCAAACTTTGACCTTGCAGAAATTAATCTAAGTAAGTCAATGACAAGGTCTTTTGAGACTAAGTACATACTAGCATGAGTTAATGCCAAAATAAAGGTTTCTTTAATCTTGGTATTCATAGTGCATATATTCAAAGGCATACCAAGTAGACATTCTTGTGTTTATGATCAATAGAAGATAATGCCGAGGACAAGAACTCTCAATCAAGTATATAGAGAATTCAAAGAGTTATTCCAAGAGTATTGATTAAGTAAATTATCCATCAATAACTGAAGCATAATATAGGAAGATGGAGCGATTTGGATATATTTTCTTTTCATACCAAAAGTATCACTTATATCACAGAAATGATTAATACTAGCTACAATTTCAATATGAGAGGATGCAAGGATTACTAATTTCATTATTCTTTTCATTTCAATTACTCTTCTTAAGTATATTTTAAGTTTCATTCTCTAATATATGTCTAGAGCACCCAATGTCTAAATTAACATCTTTTGTTGGAGCCTTGAGTGCTAGACACACCTATAGAAAATATTCAGATTTTCAACTTAGGAACCCAAGCTCTTTTGGGTCCTTGTAGGTTAGCTATTATTGTTCCTTTTGGAACCCATATTTTCTTAATAGCTGTTTTGTCCATAGGCTTGCAGATTTTAGGATTATAAGGAATGTATTTCTGCATACTCTTATTAAATTTAACAAACATCGATTTAATATAAGTAGATGATGGATTTTTAATTTTTTGTTTTTGTTCATTAGGTTCATCAGATAAATTAGAATCCGTTTTATGATAGATAGTGGAGGATTTAACACATATGTCATTAAGGAATTTTTGTGTGTACCAAGATTGATATCCTAATCCAGCCTTTTTAAATTCAGCACTTTGATTATTTATCATTAAGTTCAGTTTTTCATAGCTGATAGTACATTTTTCAACTATAGGCTTAAATTTGTTAACTTCTTTAGTTAGCCTTTCATTGTCTTCTGAAAGTAATTTATTATTTTTCTGAGTTATATCATAGCTTTCAGCAAGAGATAGATTTTTCTGATTTAGCTTTTTATTCTTTAAACTAAGCTTCTTATTCTTTAAATTAAGCTTGTTGTATTCTAAGTATAAATCAGAAAATGCATCATGAAGTTCATCAAATGTAAAATCAGATTGAGCTTCAGTATGTACTTGATTTTTGAATGAGAAATCACTTTGTATTCGAGTACATACCTCATCTTCATGTGCCACAAAGCATAGATCTTCAATTTCAGTTTGCTGCTCTTCTTCTTCTGAGCTAGTTTCAAATTCACTAGAAATGTTAGTGCATTCATATTTAACTTCAAGCATACTCCATATTTCCTTAGCAGTCATGCAAAAAGATATGTTATTAAGTTCACTATCATCTAATGCACAATATAGAATATTCATGGCTTTTGCATTTTGCTGAGCCATTTTTTTATCATGATTAGCATTTGTATGTAGCCCATTGACTATGATACTCCATAAATCGTAGTCATGTGCTTGAATGAAAATGCGCTTGCGTGCTTTCCAATGTGTGTAGTTTATACCATTAAATAGTGGAGGTCTATCAATTAATTGTCCCTCACTCATAGAACATCCCACTTAGGTTGCCATGATCTTTAACTCTTGATTGTGAGATCAATAATTACTATTGGAGCACCTTGCTCTGATACCACTTGTTGCCCAAGGTGACAAGCCAAGAGGGGGGGTTGAATTGGTTTCTTTTAATTTTAACTATCTTACTTGTGTTAAATGATGAGTTAGTGAAATTAAACAAATCACAATGCAAACAACAAGAAGTATAGTGGTTCGATGCTCTCCTTAGCACCTACGTCCACTCCCCAAGCGACCCCTTGGGAATTCACTATAATCCCGCGGATTACAGTTGGATTGTTTTCCGGGCTCACAATCCAAAAATCTTTACACTTTGGTTTTCCGGGTTCACCAAAAACCTATGTTGGTTTTACGGGCTCACCAACGAACCTATACAATTGGTTTTACGGGTTCACCAACAACCTACGTTGGTTTTACGGGCTTACCAACAACCTATGTTGGTTTTACGGGCTCACCAACGAACCTTTACAATTGGTTTTCCGGGTTCACCAATCAACCTATTCCGTTGGTTTTGCGGGCTAACCAACCAACCTTTACAAGTAGTTTAATAAACAAAGGAAGAAGATTTAAACTTCTAGATGAGCAAATATAACAATATAATCTATAAAGAAGAGTTTAGAGAATATTTATCGCTTGATGTGACTTCTCTCTTCTTTGTCAAGGATGCTTCACTCTTCAAGGGTGGATGGAGCTCTTGATGACTCTTTGAATCTGCTCAACCACTTTCTTTTGATTCTTGAATGAAGCACTTGGATGAAGCTTGTCTTGCTAGGGTTCTCTCTTGAATGCACTTGATGTATTTTCCAAAAGCTTACTTCCTCTGATGAATACTCCCTCTTAAATACTTCTCCAACCTCCAAATAGTCCTTCCTGACCGTTGGATTGAAGAAACTAGCCGTTTATAGCCGTTGGGAGTCCAAAAAGCACTTCTGCACAACTAGCCGTTATGCTTCTGCCCGTGCTTGGGTCGACCCAAACTTTTCTTGGGTCGACCCAAACCTTGGGTCAGCTCAAACTTTCCTTGGGTCGACCCAACTTTCACTTGGGTCGACTCAAACATTCCTTGGGTCGACCCTCTCAGAAAACACAGAAACTTGAATTTCAGCCTTCCTTCACTTGGGTCGACCCATCCTTTCTTTGGGTTGACTTAAAGTTCACTTGGGTCGACTCAACTTCTTCTTGGGTCGACCCTCTTAGTAATTCCAGAGAACCATTTTCTGTCTGCCTTTCTGTCTTGCCTTTGGGTCGACCCTCTCAGAGTTTGGGTCGACTCAAGCTTGGGTCGACTCAACCACTGTTTGGGTCGACCCTCTCAGTAAATCCAGAGAACATATTTCTTTCATGTTTTGAGGTTCTTGAAGTTTGGGTCGACTCATGCTTACCTTGGGTCGACCCAACTCACTGTTCATCTGTGCCAATTTTGCAGAAGTGTGCCAAATGACTTCTTGATGTGCCGGGGTCGACCCAATCATCCTTTGGATCGACTCAATCTACACTTTGCTGCATCTCAAGGTTAGATTCATTCAAATGAACAAAGCCATGTATCTATTATCAATTCATACAAATATACTGAGAGTAATGAACTTATAAATGAAGTATCAATTTAACTTATAATATACTCTAGATAATTGCTTGTTAATCATCAAAATAACACTATCATCCTCAGAAATCATACTTGAAATAGGACTCAACAATAAGGACACATGCTAGAATTATTCTACTACAAAAATAGAAACTTGATTAAACTTCGATATTGTCCATAGTAGAAAAGTTATAGGAAATCCTGTGAAACCCTTATCCCATTCACTTGCACGCTTGTTCACGATATGCAAATACATCAAATATTTGCTTGTTGAAGTCTTTGTTCGCAAATCCATTGGCTCCTGTGAAGCTTGGCATGGTCCAGCTGGTTATAGTACCTACTAGATGCACCCAATGTTGCATCAAAGACATCCGGAGGGAATGAGAAGAGGCATCGGCAAACTCTAACAAACTAATCTATTTGATTTTATTTGTTGTATTTTGATTAAAGTAAGATTCTTTAGTAGTTAATTGTAATCAAGATTTGTAATAAAGATATGTTTAATTTAAATATAAATACCATTATGTGTTGTTTATTGTTCACTTATAGTTTAATGCTTTACCCATTTAGTAATTCTAAGTCCTTGGGAGCAAGGCAAGTCAAATTTGTGAACATTTAATCATGTGCTCATATTGTGCTTGTAGGCTTTTGGGACCAAGCTAGGAGTCAATTGTACATTGAAACCATACTTGCCACCAACCTTCCTAGAAGGGCGGATATAGTTCTTGCAGTGCCTTGCATACCTTAGACCCAAGCATGTCTACTGCTTTCACTCTCTTTTTATATTTACCTACATCATATAGTTTCCAAATGATTTTTTATTAGAATCTTTTTTCGAACATGTTTTTCAAAGCAGAATTTTCTATATTTTATATATACCACCACCAGAAAAAAAGGTATGGGTATAGTTGGAGTACAACAATAACTATAATTTTTCACATATATACTTATACTATATATGACAAGCATTGTGTTGGCATAAGTGTGGCGCATCCAAAGCAAGAAAATGCAAGAAACTGCAGTGAAAACAGCAGAGGGGTCGACTTATGCTGATCTGAGGTCGACCCCTGAAGAGCTGGGGTCGACCCCTGAAAAGCTGGGGTCGACCCTTGAAATCAGGCAGAAAAACAGCTCTCTGAAAAGCTTGAGAGAGTCGACTCCAGGTGAGCGGGGGTCGATTCATGCTGTTAAGGGGTCGACTCATGGATTGCAGGAGTTGACCCCAGGTCGGGGCCGGTGATACAGAGAGAGTGGGAGTCGACTCGAGCTGTGCCAGAGTCGACTCCAGGCCTGTGACAGATTTAAGTAGGGACGGGAATTGATCTCCTACTTGCTTAAGGCTTAGGTATTTTTGAGTCTTAAGGTGGCTAAACATTATTTGGGCTAGGTTTAGGCTCAAGGAAGAAAGAGCATGCAAGTCATGGGTGTACATGGGCTTGGGTTGAGTGCTTTCTCATGTGGTTTAGCCTAGAAGAGTTTTTGGGTTTGGGTCATGTTTGACCACATATATATAAACTCTTGTAATTTGTGTATGTGAGGAATAAAATCATTGGAAACTCTTTCTCCCTGAAATCCTAATCTCGTTTCTCTCTCCCTCTCACGCCATCATCCCTAAGAAAAGTTAGGGCACGCAGCCATTGTTGAAGAAGAGCCAAATTCTGCTTGGCTCTTGTCCTCCTTCACCATTCAATCAAGGTCCAACGCCTCTTGCAGTATAGGAGATGCCCTAGGTGCTGTGGTTTGAGGCGCACGTATCCTATAATTGGTATCAGAGCTATTGGTTGCTAATTCGGTGGAGAAAAATCAAAATCTGTGGTAAGCCTTCAAAACAAAATTTTCTGTGTTCATTAAATTTTTGTTTGGTGTTATGGCTTCGGAAAATCTCAAAGCAGATTTTGAGAAGGTCGATGGCAAGGGAAACTTCACCCTATGGCAGCAAAGGGTGAAGGATTTGCTGGTACAACAAAGGATCTATAAGGTCTTGATTAGAGAAAGACCGGAAAGGATTAGTTTGGAAGATTGGGAGGAGTTAGAGAAGATAGCGTTTAGCACCATTAGAATGTGCCTGGCTGATCAGGTACTACCTGAGATTTGCTCGGAGACCACGGCCAAAGGGCTATGGGAGAGGTTAGAAAACAGTTACATGGGCAAGAGCATGACAAATAAACGTGGTTGAAGAAACAGTTGTATAGTCTGCGGATGCCGGAGAGAGGAGATCTGATTTCTTATATTCAGAAGTTCAATCAAGTTTGCTCGGAGGTCATGAGCCTTGATGTGAAGATTCAGGAAGAAGATAGGACCCTTCTACTGTTGTGTTCTCTCTCAGGATCATATAATGGGCTGATCACGACTCTAGTGTATGGGAAGGAACCTTGAATTATGAAGAGATGATTAGTGTTCTTCAGTCTAATGAGCAAAGAGAAGATTTGCAAGGGGAGTTCTAACTCAGAGGTTCTTGCTGTTAATGAGAGGCAAGGGAGGCCTCGGGAAAGAGCTAGAGAGAGTCCAAGGGCAGATCTAAGTCTCGGGGCAGGCAGAAGGCTTGGAAGTGCTACAAGTATCATCAGATTGGACACATAAGGAGGAATTGTCCTTTGCTGAAATCTAAGAAGGAAAAGAATTCTTCCAATGGTGGTTCGGCCAGTCATGGTGGTGCTCTTACATCTGAAGACAATGGAGATGATATTCTGATTGTTTTAGATGGTCACATGAAAGAAAACAGTCGGTGGACGTTGGATTCAGCATGTTCGCATCACTACACTTCACATCGGGAGTGGTTCGATACCTATGAGAAAATTGATGGAGTGTGAGTTTAGGTGATGATTATCCTTGCAAGATTGCTGGGGTAGGCACCATTAAGTTGAGGATGTATGATGGGGTCATCAGAACATTGACTAATATGAAATATGTCCCGGAGCTGAAGAAAAACTTGATTTCATTAGGCTACTTAGAGAAGCACGGATGTGCTTTTGGTACCCAACCGGATAGCAGCTGTTTGAGGATCACTAAGGAGGCCTTAGTGGTGATGAAGGGCAGAAGGATGGCCAATAATCTCTATGAGATGGAAGGCTCAGTGGTGACAGATAGTGCAGAGATGTTGGCGGCAGCACAGGAGAAGCAGTTGGTCTACAAACTGTGGCACTATTGGATGGGTCACATGAGCGACAGGGGGCTCACGGAACTCGGTAAGAGAGGTCTGATTACAGTAGTTGAAAAAGAGGGGAATGACATATGTGAGCCTTACATTTATAGCAAACAACATAGGGGGTAAAGTTTGCCAACAATTTCAAGCGGAGTGAAGGCATTCTGCAGCTAGTTCACTCGGATGTTTGGGGACCGGCGCCTGTTTCAGCTAGAGGTGGAGCAAGGTATTTTTTGACCTTTATTGATGACTTCTCCAGGAAGGTATGGGTCTATCTGATTAAGAAAAAATTAGAGGTATTTGCCTGGTTTAAATCCTGGAGGGCTGAAGTTGAAAAGAAAATAAGGCAGCCAGTGAGGTGCTTGAGGTCGGAGTACACAAGCTCTGAGTTCAAAAGGTACTGTAAGGAGAATGGGATCAAACACCATTTCACAATGAGGATAACTCTGCAACAGAATGGTGTGGCCGAGAAGATGAACTGTACATTGACAAAGAAGGCCAGGAGTTTGAGGCTGCAGACATCACTTTCCAAAACTTTTTGGGGTGATGCGATAATTTTCTCTTATTTTCTTGTTAACAGGTCCCCCAATAGAAAGCTTGATGGAGGCATTTCAGAGGAGATCTGGAGTGGGAAGGAGGTGGAGCTTGGCCACCTAAAGGTATTCGGTTGCCCGACCTATACATTAGTGGAGGCAACCGAAAGAAGCAAACTTGATCCAAAATCGCAGAAGATGGTCTTCATCGGATATCCACAAGGGGTAAGGGGTTATTTGCTGTGGGATCCTCATTCACAAAAGTCTACCATCAGTAGAAATGTGATCTTTGATGAGGAGAGCATTTTGAAGAAGTCAGGATTTGTAGATGAGGCTGAAAAGGCTGGACAGGGCAGCAGTGGACAGCACTCACTAGCAGGTGATATTCCTTCAAATTCTACCTCGAAACGTATTTCTTTTGAGATGGAATTTGGTAGGCATGTTCCTACATGTGTGAAGGACCAGCTAGGAGAGCCATCAGTCCAGGAAGAGGTGCAAGTAGAGCCACAGAGTTCCGGTTTGAGGGACCTTGTCGAGGGAATTGCACCGCACAAGCCGAAGCGCGTCATCTACAAACCTATTCGGAATGGCATTGATGAGACTATATCCTATGCTCGCATCATTGCTAATGGAGATCCAGAGACATTTGAAGAGGCCATGGAGAGCTCAGAAAGGGAATCATGGATTCAAGCCATGATGGAAGAGATGCAGTCTCTTGAGAAGAACAAGACATGTCAGCTTGTGGATCTACTGGGAGGTGCTCGGGCCATTGGTTCTAAATGGGTCTTCACAAAGAAAGAGGTGCCTTCAGAGCAAGATGGAGTTAGGTATACGGCAAGGCTTATTGCAAAGGGGTACTCACAGAGAGAGGGAGTGGACTATACAGAGGTATTCTTTCCGGTAGTGCGGCATGCTTCAATTCGGGTGTTGCTGTCTTTGGTAGCACAATATGATATAGAATTGGAGTAGATGGATGTGAAGACGGCGTTCTTACATGGGAGCCTAGAGGAGAGGATATACATGCAGCAACCAACTGGTTTTAGGCAGCCGAGGTTGGAAGAAAAGGTATGTCTACTGAAGAGACCTCTCTATGGTTTGAAGCAGTCACCCCGACAGTTGTACAAGAGGTTTGATATCTTTGTTCTTAGCCTTGGATTTTTCAGATGTGAGCATAATAATTGTGTATATGTAACAGACGTGGATGAGGAGAATGCTCTATATTTGCTTCCATATATGGATGATATGCTCATTGCCAGCAGGAGTATCAATGCAGTGAATGAGCTAAAATCAGCATTGTTTACTAAATTTGAGATGAAAGATTTGGGTCCTTCCAAGAAAATTCTTGGAATGAAGATTTGCAGAGATAGAAGCAAGGGTGTCCTCCACCTGTCATTGGGAGGATACATTCAGAAGGTCTTGATTAGGTTTGGGATAGATAAAGCCAAACCGGTTGGAATACCGCTTGCAAGCCACATGTCTCTTTCGAAGTTGCAGTGCCCCCAGACAGATGAAGAGAAAGAGTACATGGATAGAGTTCCATATGCTAGTGCTGTGGGCAGCGTGATGTATGCTATGATGTGTTGTAGGCCAGACATAGCACATGCAGTGAGCCAGATGAGTAGGTACATGGCAAACCCAGGGAAGGAGCACTGGCAGGCACTGAAGTGGATATTTCGGTACCTACAAGAAACTCGGAGGCTTGGTCTGACTTTTGAGCAGCAAGATGGACATGGGAGGAACTCCAATGCCTCAAAGGAGTTCTCAGGTCTATTAGAAGGGTATGTGGATTTAAATTTTGCAAATGATCTGGATACGAGGAGATCTATTACAGATTATGCGTTCAGCATGTTTAGTGGACCGGTTTTATGGAGATGGACCCTTCAACCTATCACGACCTTGTCCACCATAGAGGCCGAGTACATAGAGATTACAGAGGCTGCCAAGGAGGCTCTTTGGTTAAAGAGACTCATTCAGAAGATGGAGGTGAAGCAGAGTATAGTGGTGCTGCACAGCGACAGTCAGAGTGCTCTGCAATTGGTTCAGAATCCAGTCTATCATGCTCGCACAAAGCATATAGACGTGAGGTACCACATGATCAGAGAGTTAGTGGAGGATGGTGAAGTGATGCTGGTGAAAGTTCATACAAAGAAGAATCAGTCGGATGCAACTAACGAAGACTCTTCCACGGGATAGTTTTCTCTCTTGTGTGGAACTGATGGGACTATCGGATCAGGTGGAGCTTGCAGAGGCTTTGGAGCACCAAGGTGGAGATTGTTGGCACAAGTGTGGCGCATCCAAAGCAAGAAAATGCAAGAAACTGCAGTGAAAACAGCAGAGGGGTCGACTCATGCTGATCTGAGGTCGACCCCTGAAGAGCTGCGGTCGACCCCTAAAATCAGACAGAAAAATAGCTCTTTGGAAACCTAAGAGAGTCGACTCTAGGTGAGCAGGGGTCGACTCGTGCTGTTAAGGGGTCGACTCATGGATTGCAGGTGTCGACCCCAGGTCGGAGCCGGTGATACAGAGAGAGCGGGAGTCGACTCGAGCTGTGCTAGAGCCGACTCCAGGCCTGCGACAGATTTAAGTAGGGACGGGAATTGGTCTCTTACTTGCTTAAGGCTTAGGTATTTTGAGTCTTAAGGTGGCTAAACATTATTTGGGCTAGCTTTAGGCTCAAGGGAGAGAGAGCATGCAAGTCATGGGTGTACATGGGCTTGGGTTGAGTGCTTTCTCATGTGGTTTAGCCTAGGAGAGTTTTTGGGTTTGGGTCATGTTTGACCACATATATATATATACTCTTGTAATTTGTGTATGTGAGGAATGAAATCATTGGAAACTCTTTCTCCCTGAAACCCTAATCTCGTTTCTCTCTCCCTCTCACGCCATCATCCCTAAGGAAAGTTAGGGCACGCAGCCATTGTTGAAGAAGAGCCAAATTCCGCTTGGCTCTTGTCCTCCACCATTCAATCAAGGTCCAACGCCTTCTTGCAGTATAGGGGACGCCCTAGGTGCTGTGGTTTGAGACGCACGTATCCCACACATTGCTATATGTTTGGTTTTCTAAAATTTTATAGTTGCAATTTGTGTTGTGACTATGCAAGCATCACTTATTTGTTAAAAGAACCTACCATTAAGAGCATTAGAAAATATTTGATCTTTAAATGATAGAAGAAATTGGATAAAATGAATCCACAAATCGTAATGCAATGGATAGTGAATTTTATGGACCATATACTGACCATATCTAGAACCCTTGTGGAATTTGGATTTGGTGAGATGTATGCAACATTTATAGGGATATATTGTTAACTGATGCCTATTAGCTAAGGTAATGATTACTCCTTAGAAGTATCCATTCTTTAGAGGGAACAGGTCAATTGGAAATTAAGCAGGTGGATTATGAGATTGGAGGACTACGGTAACATTTGATTGCGAAATAAATTTTGGAAAGGATATCCCTTATATTGTTAGAGTGATACAACCTATTCTGCAGAATAGGATTGTTTTGGCATTTGGTTGGAGGAATAAGTGCAGGAAATAAGTGAAGCGAACAAGATGCATTCAATGCGCATTGGAATTTGAGATGTTTGGATTTTATCACAAAGACAATTACCCTCCCACTTTTTTACGCGTTTATATAATCGATAAGGGCAAAATGGTTATTGGAGAGGATAGGGTCAAGCCTATTCCATAGTATAATTCCACTCAACCAAAATGGTTGAATAGAATTATACTATATGGGCTCGCTCATACTCGACACAGTATAAGCCCCTATGCTGCAGTATTTTTTAGTTTGGTAAGGATATTCCCTTCAGGGTCAGTGGAATCGTCCCGAACCGGATAGTTCCGGCCATTCCGAGCCGTACTAGAGGCTCACTGGTACAGTTCTGACAACGGAAATGAAAATCATTGCCGGAGCCAGAGAAGGAGAAGAAAAGAGCGAACAAGCGAGGGAGGAAGAGGGAGAGGGAGGGATACTGGCGAAGGGCCGGCGGAGGCCGTGCGAGGCGAGGCTGTGACTGGTTCTTCTATTTCGAACGAAACAGGGGTTCGGCCGCGGCCTTAAAATTTTTGCGATTTTAAAGTGAAATCGGCAAATCGCTTGCCAACTTCTCCGCTAGCCTCCCTTCCTCTCTCACCCTCTTCCCCTTTCTCTCTCTCTTTTCCTCTCTCCTACGGTCTGCGTGCCCTCTTCTTTGTCGGTACAAGCCCAGTACAGCACGATGCGGGCCCGTATCAACTCGTGCCACTGGAAAACCAGTACGGTGCCCGGTACCGGTTCCACCGACCTTGATTCGCCTCATTTGGGGGGATATCCCCTACTTATTTCGCCATCAAAAAAAAGCCACAAGTGGCTAGCAAAGGAAGCAATTCACATGCTAGTACTCCCAAATGATGTGACACTAGTATAACCCATAAATTTGCAAGGTAGCGGAGCCCACATGCAAGTCCTAATTTGCAAACCAAAGAAAACTCCCAAAAAAAGGGATCAAAATTATGCAAATTGAAATCATAAAGAGGGAAATAGCAAGGTACCAAGATACGAGCCATGATTAATATAATTGTGGTCCTAATTGAAGATCTCAAAATTAAAATTTATGGAAGAGCTCAAACACTGGCCAGAATTGCCTACAAGACAAAAATAATTGCTAAAGCACAAAAGAAAGGTTGGCATGGGTTCAAAAGGTGATTGTTAGGACTCAAATTTAAGGAATTTTAGGATGTAAAGGAATATATGCTATTTATTAACAGTGACTACCGTTATGGAAGGGTGAATTTGCCATCTAAGATGGAATACAGGCACAGAATACTTGGAGGTCTTCATGATAGCATGTGTGAATGAAGAGAAGGGGATTACAGGGATATTACCTGTCATTTGCTGGCTTTGATGATGTATAAAGTATATCCTCTCATGAACTTCTCTAAGTGAGGTGTTCCTTTTTTGTCACTTAAAATACTTTTTCCATCTCCCATAAACTTAAAATGTTTTTCGAGTGCCTTACCAAAACTAACATGAACGTAAAAATAAATGTTTTAGAATTGTTAATTTGTAACTTGGCTAGGTACAAAATTCAGGTTTTCAGTGGCGTATACAACAGGTCTGCATATAGGACTGTTGTAGGAAAATGTTGGACTGAAAGAAGGGTGGTGGTTTAGTGTATCTAACTCATTACACTGCAAAACAGAATTCCTTATGCAATTCTTCTCAAGTCTATCTTCTTAGTTTCCCTGCTAAAGTTATTCCTTTACCACTAAGCGCAAAGAAATTAAGGCACAAATGCAAACACCAAGTTTGGCTGCTAGAAATGACAAGTGTTATCAAAATTACTTTTAACTTTTCCACTATGCCTTCATATTGCTTTTATGCTATTGATATATCCATATATTTGCCTTTCCTTTTGATACTCAACAAGTCACTTCACTTGATGTCACTTTACAAGGCTCGAGATATAAAGGCATGAAATTCACCTCAAACTTAAGTTGACCTAGAACAATGAAATCTAATGCTACTAATTGCAGCTATTTCATTGCCCCCTCAAATCTTCAGTGCCTCTAATATTCAAGTTGATCATCTTTCCTTAACCACCACCCAGTCTCTATGATAGTATGTGCCACCCAAGTCTTGACTTTGTTCTTCCATATCTTTCTCTCTCACCATACATTCATGACAGAAATTATTAGGTTCACCCAATGTGCAAGTTCACAAAACATTGCTTTTTTATTTGTTCACTCTGCTTAAGATGTCAATCTCTGATATTTATTTGTAGCTTATTAGAATTAGAATAGAATGATTCATCCTGCTAATGGGAAGAAGATTGCTGAAAGCTTTTAGATGCTTCTGAATCTTAAAATATTTAGGCCAACAGAAATGACTAGTGATTTGTTATCCTTTTCCATTTTCATTTGCAAACAGATGTCGAAATGAAGTGATCAGCTTTTCTCGTTACTTGCTGTTCCATTGGAGATATACATTCGTTTGCAATAAAAATAGTGCAATTCTTGTTTAAAATGCACAGCTTCTGGGTGTTGACTTCATAAATCTAACTAAAGTGTCACTCCAAATAATTATTGAAAAGCAAGCCCCTAGAAGCTTCGGTGATATCGTATAGGAAGGGGAGTGGGATGTAATGGGGGAAAGAAATGAGAGAAACTACTTAAAACCACTTTCTGAAACATAAATAGGCAAGCACTCTCATCGTGAAGCTGACTTGATTGAAGATGTATATAGGGTAGAGTGCAATAGAAAAAAAGTGATTATATGTTTTTTTGTTTTGTTGAAGCCAGCAGTATTGCAACAAATATCATCTAAAGTTCATTGAGCACATTCCAAAGTCTCGGCAGGATGTTCAATTGACAGAAGATACTAGGTTGAATTGATATTCTTCATTGTTGCCATATTGGCTTCAAATATGTATCTATACATGGATGATTCCAGACGCTGCAAGATTTTCATGAACATGGACTTTGGAACCTTTTTTGAATAACAAGCCTTGTCCCATTTGTACGCATTTGACCTTCTACACTAAGTTTTGATACATCAAGGTGTTAGACTTGTTTAAAATACTCCATTCCTGACTTAGACCCTGGAAATTGGTGCCCTTTTCCTGGCTAAGGTAAATATGGGCAATAGATGAACAATCCATAAATGTATAATATAATTTGATAGCGAGGAAACCCTACCTAATTGGTTGCAGATCCATTTTTCTTTAATACTATATTTGTTCAGATTTGGACAATAAAAATGCTAGATTAAGTGCTGTATTATTACTCATTGACCATAGGAAACATGCATTCTCTTGATTGTGTAGGCCTAACTTTGTGAATGTTTCTTTGCCATCCATTTGATTTTTGTTAAGTCTTGTTCCAGTGTCCAGATTTCTATTACTTCAAGTGCAAATATTTCAGGTCAACCTTTGACACGAAATTGAACTGTTATTTTTACTGTATCCTCAATTTTCAATTCACGTGCTGGTCAGTTCTCACTATTTCATATCCTTCATGTGCAATACACTGATCCCTCCATTTTGTTTAGTTATAACAATATCCTTCATAGATTTCCTCGATATATGTCTCTTTTCTCAATACGCATCTTTGTGCATGGTTCAATACCCATCCTATCCTCATAACTCATGCATAACTGTTAGCCTTCATAAATCCCTACTGGATTTCCCTTCGTCATAAAGGCAGCAATGATCACACATCATGAGAATATCTCCTTTTTAATCAACACTTTTCCAGCATTATTACATGTGGATGTCTGTCTTTCAACTCATCCTGATAACACATTCAAGGCTACAAAAAAATGCTACAGATTTTTCCTGGATGAGGTTTCATTGTCGTCTGTCTACTAAGATTTTTACGTTGTTCCAGTTTGGCTTTCTGAAACTTTATGCTATAAGTTTGTGTCACTGAGAAGTTCCTTGTAAGAGTGAACCACTGCATATTATTGCCATTTTGCTTCTGATCCCTTCTTAGCTCTCCAGACTAGGATAGCATTTAATATCCCCTTATGGCTAAAAAAAGAAATAAAGAAAAAAAATGCAAGTCCAACTTCAGATCCATGTGGAACATGCAAATCAAGTCATGACTTCATGATTTCAGAACTTTATGAACATGATTAAGCCTTATAAAGAAAGCTTTCTTCTCTATATCTGTTTATATTTCACTTAATACACTACAAAATAATAAAAAAAAGACTATAAACTTTCATGTTCTTCCTTTAATATGAAATTTATTTGAGGGACAAGATATAGTTCATTTGAATGTCCACATGACTAGTCGGTTTGGTAAATGACATGGTCAAAACCCATTATAAGCAACACTTTGAATTGGGTATCAATTTTTTCATTTTGCATTTCTAACATGAGATAGATCATAATGTCTTGTTTGTTCCTGCTTTGACTGTTCCTCTCAATCTGCTGCTTAATTTTACGTAACTTTATTAAAACTGCATCTCTAGAGGCATAGTCAATGAGAACTAGACAAAGTTCTTATTGTTGCCAATTTGTGGTATACGTTTTTCACTTTGATAACTGTTTCTTTCTTTCTTTGTTAATCCAAATATCATCTGAAAAGTAGTTTTCTGGTTTATCTGGTTGAGTTTCTCTCCAAAAGAAATGTTTTACTTAGAATTTCAATAATCATATACATGTTGCTTTTTGGCTATTTTGAATGAATTGTAAGTATAGGTTTGAACCATCAGCTTCCATTATTCAATGAATATGCTCAGCAAGTTGTACTTCATTTGAAATTTTCTATTACCTGGTTCTCTTACGAGATATGAGTGCACTGAAATACAAAATCGAAATGATTTGGTGAAAAATTCGAAGGCACCAGTAAAGATTGCTTTTGATATTTTTTTTCCTTTTTCTTCCAAATGAAAGGTTGGATAGAATCCATCCAAATTTATTGAGATAATGAAAGGTAGTACAACAAAGTAAAGCAAAATAATAGGGATAAAGGTTAAAACAGCAGAAATAACAGAAAGCAAGATCAAGCAGGATTCAAAACAGGAGAGAGGGAGGAGAGAAGGAAGAAGCCTATCTCCTTAATGTAGTAAAATCCCATATGGAGAAGTTGGCAGTGATCGTGTTCGCCGGATCATTAATGGGATAGGATTTGTTCAGGAACACCCTGTTGATTCTCTCAAGCCAGATGTTCTAGTAGATTTTCTTGATATGCTTGCTTCTCCAGGTTGTCTAGAGGGAGAGGTGGGACCCTGGATGTTACTGATGCTGATTTTTGATTTGAAGTGTGCCTAGAGTTGCTTGGATGGTGGACAGTGGACAAGGAGATGATTTTGAAGTTTCTGTGGTCTTCGTTTAGAGTGCACAACCATCAATAGAGTTTGTTCTGCGCAGAATGTATTTGGTCAACATTTTATTTTTAATAGCAAGCCAAGAGAAGATCTTAGCTTTCACGAGTGCCACAGGCCCCTGAAATGGGGTGGATTGGGCATCATTGATTCTGGAGGTGTTAAGGAGTAATAAGAATTGACTGCGAAAGAACCAGACTTTTCCACCTGCAATTACAGATATCTTTGTTAAGATGGGGAGAGAAAATTTTGATTTACTTTTGAATTGAATCTATATATTTTTCCCCAAGCATGTGTTATGATTTGATCAATTTCCTGCGTTAATTGTGAAATATATTTCAGGATTATCTTTGGCATGAGCATTGCCAACTTGCAAGAAAATTCAATGGATTTTCCCTGCAACAGGCTATGTTTTTGTAATTTTAATATTTAACAAGCTTTCATAGTTCGTAAAGTAGGCCCTCTATTATTTTTGCAGTATAATTTTTGCTTTATTTTATGCTAGTAGATTGATAACAAAAATGTTCTGAGAAAAGCAAAAATGTTGGTTTATAAGATTATTTAGATTTTTTTAGAAAAAAAGATTAAGATGATTAGATATTAGATTCACCTATTATTAGCAGACAATAACTTACATTTCTAATTTCTTTATATTGGCATGCCACCTGATTAACAGTGATGGTCTTTGTTTTCCTAGAACTGCATGTTGGCCAAGTAAACCAATGTCTGCTCAGGTACTCAAACTTTGCAATGAAAATTAAGTTTACCTCAAATTTCATTTATTTAGTTTTATTAATTATGTCCAATGGGAGAACCTACTTAGATACGACTAGAACTAGATATTTTAATGTACTTAAATGGTGTCTCTCTTCATGTTTGTAAGAAGTATGAACAAACATTGATAATGTTAGAGGTATTGGTTGTTCTAGATGGGAAATTGTTAATTATCATCCATGTAACCAATTAGCTTGCTCAAAAAAAATGATATTAGATATTAATTTAGAAAGTATCAGTTAATGTGGAGTCTACTGTATCATCATGGTTTGTCATGGTTATGCTTTTGCGTTCCTCAACAGACTTCTGTTCCAGCCCTTCAAGGAAGATAGCTGTGGCTAGAAGCTATGCGGTTACAAGTGGAGCAGTTGAAAAGGAGAAGAAAAGAGAGGAACAAGGGTCGGAAGTTGGTTCTAGGTTTGAGGATTACTTGCCAAGATAAGAGTCACTATATGTTGTGTCTCGGATTTCGTTTTGAATCATTTCTTCTTTATATATCTTTTCTGCGAAAAGGAGATATCCTGCCCCTAGTTTAATTATTCAGGCCCATAGATTTTTAACCAAGAATGTCTAGTTGCGATATTAGGTTTGAGCTGAATCAAGATCTAATACTTAATGATCTCCTTACTCTATCCAAAATCTTTATGATACTGATATACCACTTGTGGAGAATCAACAATAACTATACGAATTTATTAAGTTTATAGGTAAAACTGTCTTTGTCGATAATAGTTTAATTTCTCATCCATCTTATTTAGATTTTAGCCATCCATGAATGGAGGGGTATTTATCTGAGACTACCTAAAAATTTCAGTTTCTTTTGGCTTGTGGGTAGCATATGATAGACATCAAGAATAAGTGCATTTCTGCCCACAGCTAAAGTGGTCTGAGACTCTGCCACACCGATTCATGGTGGTCTGCTGTGCGTGATCCAATTCTACCATATGAGTCGATGAATTGACTTGAATCAGCCAATTCAAGCATAAATTTGTGCAAATTGTTCAGTTCCTCCCTGTTCAAATCTGAATTGATTGATTTATGTTTTCTTAATTTTAATCTAAATCTGATGTGTATATAAAATGTACATGTAATGGTTCATGAAACTAATGTCAGAATATTAATTAGCATTATGTACCAAAAGGGAAAAAGGGAATACAACTTAGCAGTTTGGCAATTACCTCCTATATAAGGAACCACCCAACACATGCAGCATATCAGGGCCAACTCCTTTATGTAAAAGATGCCATGAGTTCATCTCAAAGTAGCAAATGAAGTAACCATCCAAATACCATCTAGACATTGCTAATCTTTGTGCTGTGTTCATTCTGCTACTTAGACCAAATGTAAGCCAATAAACAGGTCTGAATCAACCAATTCTAGCATGAGTTTGTGTGAATTTTTCGATTCCTATTGGTTAAAATTTGTGTCAGTCATATATGTTTCGATTTTGTCCAAATATTTTGTGTATGTAAAATTACATGTAATGGCTTAGATGGAAATGCCTGAATGTTGGCATTTAGGCAATCAGCTCGTCTTTATGCCTCATGTTTTGAGTAGGAAGCTGAATTTACTCTCCGGATAGCTCCTGAACCATGGTTTTTAGAATTAAATTCCATGCACTTGATCAAGCTGCCACTTCAGCCCTCGCCTAGACTTAAAACTAAAACATCTTTTGCATCAAAGTGTAAGGAAAGCTGGACATAACACATCTGATTGCATCCTTTGTTTAGCTCTTGAAAGGCGCAATTAGCAATAGGAACATAAGGTCCCTTACAAAGTATGAAACACCTATTTTATTCTTAGATTGAGTAGCCCTTGTCTACTTGCATTGAAAGCAATACATGATATCTAAGTCTTAGTACATTAGGCGAGTCCCATCCTAAGTAAACATTGTTCTGTATTCCTTTTGCCGCATGCCATCGTAGTCATCAACAAATAACAGTCCTCGTGTACGAGTTTCGGTTCTAATTTAATATCATCAATATCACAACCCTCTCCTTGTCTATGATGCATGTGTTCATTTTTCAGAGAAGTTAGCTCATCACCCCTTTCAGACTCAAACTGCCTTTTGTTATGGCCTAACCCAAATGCAAGGGACCAGATAACACCTCAATGCATTAATAATACCTTTAAGTCGCTTTCTGAAGCATCACAGTGGAAGACATACAAACATGGGGATGAAGTCTCGAAGCCTAATCCTTAACAAAGGCCGCAACTTTGTCCCATGATGTTAAAAGGGTAGGAAGAGTGATCCCAAGGAGACGCATGGCATGGCATTATTCAATCAATCCATCCCTTTCGCTTGAACATTTTTTTTTCTTTTAAACACTATCCATGGCTAGAATTGCAATGGAAAAAGCTAGAAACTCACACACACAAAAAAAACTAATATTGTCACCCAACCATATGATATCGATCCAAGGACTTCGTACATGCCAAGTGGACGGCACCGGAGGAAAGATCCCTTGGCGTCCACATCATTGTCTTGGCACCACCTTAATGACCAGGAGGTCCAATTTAGCCGTAGGTGGCCATCATGCAATACAATGAGAAGTGCCGGTGGTGGTGGAGCCACCACCCATGGGGTAGTTTTCAGTTCTTGGTCCACTTCTCTGCTTGCTATTCTCCTCCCATGGATCAATGTTGCCAGGAGCCTATTGTGGTCTGCAATTGCCATTGTGGATCTTTGAGGGGACACTGCTAGGGTGTCGAATAAATGAAGCCCAAATATGCAGCAACTCATACGGTATAAATTCTTTTGATCACCCACCATCCGTGGATAGAGACGGACTTGCATGTCCCGATCCTTTCAAATCACCGACCATTCCTTCGCCATCCTTCAGACAAATTGATCATTGGATCGCGCAATGACCATCTCAAGATTTGTGCGGATAGATGGATAGAGTTCAGAGTGCTTTGAGATTTGTATGGTTTGCGATCCAATGGTTGACGTTGCGGAAGAAGATTTACAGTCTGAACCTGTTTAGAGCCAATATTATGTTAACTATATTAGAATAATATTATATTATATCATATATTTATGTATTAATATATATTATATTTTATTATGCTCTGTTTTATAATACTATGCAATGTTCTGTATGGTTATTTTGTCATACTAAAAGTACTTTCTCAGTTTGTTTGCCAAATAGATATTAAAGTTCCACAACACTTTAGAAATATAGTTACTAAACAACAAATAGTTTTTATAAAAGCTCTACTTCAAAAGGCTCTACTACCAACAGTTCTGCCAAATAAGGTCTTATACCTTGATTCTGTCCGATCACCCACCATTGCACGATACACGGATGACATATGATTTAAGCTAGGCCTCTCTAGTTCAAACAACGACCGAATGACATGATTTGAGCTAGACCCCCCTAGTTCGAACAACAACCGAACAGGAATCCTCATCATTAGGGTTTATTGGTTGATTGAGATTTAATGCAATCGATGAATGGATGGGATCAATCAATTAATTGAGTAGTCGCGGTTAAATGTCGGTTGCAGTGCTTCAAGAGCAGTGGAAGCATTAGAGTGCATGGCTAAATGTATGAATGCATGTGCACAAACATAAAGGTGGAGGGCCAATGCTTTTGCAATTTGGGTGTCCACATCTCAGTGTCAGAAAGGGGAGAGTGGTGAGGGGAAGGGGGGAAAGCCTTGGAAACAAAGCAAGGCTATGGAAGTAGAAACTCTCATATGTCCCTTGCGCGGGAGAAGCAGAGCACGGCTCAACGAGTCTGAAAGGGAGATGGAAAAATTGGGAATGGGTCATTATGTGGAGCCCATGTGTAGTGCAAGGGTACACCAACTTCCACCCACCACGTTGACTATATCCTGCATTGCTATTTTATATTCATGAACGGGTCCTGTAGCTATAATGATTGGGGGGGGGGGGGGGGGGGGGGGGGGGGGGGGGGGGGTGGGCGGTGTACGCCTGATTTTACTGCAGTTGGGGCGGAGCTACGGGCAATCTGGAAGGGTATCTCCTTTGCGAGACGGATACTTGGTGCTGAGTGCGTATGTCTCGAGGGGGATTCTTCAGTGGTGATTGACTGGGTGCGGAAAGTGGATAGATATGGTGATGGTCACCCTCTTATCTGTGATACTCACAGACTGGTCCAGGAGTTGAGCTCTTTTTAGGCACTACATGTGTTCCGAGAGGCGAACAGTGCCGCAAACTGGATCGCCTCATTTGTTGTCCGACATTCCAGAGAGATCGTATGGACATCCTCGGAGGACATTTCTCCTCCCTTATTTTCTTTACTTTCCTTTGATTTGGCAGGATGTACTCATATTAGAACTATATGAAATGCCGCTTTTATCAAAAGAGGAAGAAGAAGAAGAAGCAGCAGCAGCTTGCATTAGTGGTGCATAAAGATAAGGTAAAGCCAGAGGGGGCATTTTTTACATGTTGTATTCTCTCTCTTGTTCCGCTGATTAATTATTCACTACCTTTTTGGAGAATGGAACTTACTGGATGGGGCCATGACTGTTAACATTATCACCATTTCAAGATAGAATATATAGTAGCTCTTTTTAGGCACTACATGTGTTCCGAGAGGCGAACAGTGCCGCAAACTGGATCGCCTCATTTGTTGTCCGACATTCCAGAGAGATCGTATGGACATCCTCGGAGGACATTTCTCCTCCCTTATTTTCTTTACTTTCCTTCAGGATGTACTCATATTAGAACTATATGAAATGCCGCTTTTATCAAAAGAGGAAGAAGAAGAAGAAGCAGCAGCAGCTTGCATTAGTGGTGCATAAAGATAAGGTAAAGCCAGAGGGGGCATTTTTTACATGTTGTATTCTTTCTCTCTTGTTCCGCTGATTAATTATTCACTACCTTTTTGGAGAATGGAACTTACTGGATGGGGCCATGACTGTTAACATTATCACCATTTCAAGATAGAATATATAGTAGTGATTAATAATAGAATATAAGTTCAACATATTTACAATGTCATTTTATATCAAATTACAAGCCACTTTAATAGCTGATAGAGGTAGTTGAGGGATGCTATCTTTATATAATGTAGAATTTGCAAACACAGCTCTTGACATGTCATGTTGACTAGGAAGTGTATGTGACATATAATCTATCTATCCCAGGTAGATTACTTTGTACTAAAATTAGCCAAAGGTGCAATAGAAATCCCTCTAGAGAGGGCTTTCCATCTGTTTACACCATATTCTAGCTAATATGTTATCCAAAAGTTCTATGCATGTTCAACCATGCAGTAAGGTCAAGACTGGATAATGATGGAGAGGTCTCAAGCCAAGTACCCTCCCAGGAAGCCGAAGTCCTGGTCCACTTGACTCCATTTAGGAGAACAGACTGGGTAAGCTTGGAAATAATTCAACATGGAACCTAGAATGCTTCATAGGACAAAAAAGGGGAGCATCAGTTGGGACAAGTTGGATAACCATCAAAGGTAGATGGAATAAGGTCTGGCTTTGTGGAATTTAAGGCCAAGTAGGTGCGGTGATACATGGGGTTCCCACTCTTGTAGAAGGATCGTGATACAATACAAACTCGACGGTTATTAGAATATGGAGAGTGGAGGATAGCTAGCATCAGATACCGAAACTTTTAGAAAAGTGAAGAATTGGATGTGGATATGTGTCAGCACTAGAGGTGGACGGTTATCTAGTTGGTTATAACATCATATATATAAATAGTGGGATGTAACCTGAATAGAGAACTCTTTGGCTAATCAAACATTCGTTGTTATCTTTATCTTTATCTTTACTCTTTTTTTTCCATATTTATCTTTAATTTAGCTGCTTTAGTTATCTCAATTTATTCTTACATATTAGAGTAGAATCTTAGCCTTAATACAACCTACCTGCCTCTTTTCAAGGAAGCCAATCATGGTAGTAAAAGTTTTTGAAGGTAAAGACATCAAAATTCGCTCTACCAAACCTTTGCCCCACCTTCTTTCTGCTTATTGCAATTGGAGGCACGTCCAAGCATTTGCACAAACCTGCTAAGGACGCACACACTATTTATCAACCTCATCAAAGAATCAAACGGTCGACTCTATCCAATGTTTGAGTCAATTTTGAATAAAATAGAATGCTTGCTCAAAATCTGTGTCGACATAGCCTAACTCTAAGCAACAGTAAAAAAATGAAATAATAATAAAGATTACATCCCAAGCTAGTTTCTTAAAGAATCCACATCTAACAGTAACCCTTTGGTGGTTCATTGGATATCCTTTCAATGGATTCGGATTCAAACAAATCGGAGCTTGATCCAAAGAATCCCGGCTTTCCTATTATAGAGCTCTCTAAAATTTTAATTTTTTAAATTAGATATCTAAAATCATTCACATTTGTATATTAATCCATGACTTTTTCATCTTTATATAAAAGTCCTTCAATTGAATCTTGGTTAGGGGTAATCAGAATTGCAGAAGGATGAAAAAATGCAATTGATTTAACACCAAGTAAGACTTGGACTCAGCCTCTTCTCCCTCACTTCATCTCTTTCTTGTTTAGAAGTTGGCTATTAAAAAGAACAATGATAGAGGGAATATGGATTAAGGAATTGGTTAAGTGTGAAGGCTAGGGGCAAATTATCCCAAAGTTTGAAATTAATGGTATTAGGAGAATGTAAGCAGAATACTCCATATCATCTAGCTAGCTTAACTCACTACAGGAAAAGTCGGTTTTACCGATGCTTTTAAAAAGCATCGGCAATTTTCAGTCTAACATCAAAATTTGCCGGCGAAGCACGGGTGTAGTCACCGGCCTAAGATGACGCTAAAAAGCGTCGTTGGAGCCTATTTCGTCCTAATCCCTAACCCCCTTCTCCTCTCTCTCCGTCGCGCGCTTTCAAAAGGTGATCCCTAACCCCTACAGAAGCCATCTCCTTCCCCGACCAAGTGCTCTCTTCCTCAAATCCCCTTTTTCCCTCCGCATTTCCGACCTCTGCCTCTACTACTCTTCCTCCCTCTCCATCACCGCAGGCGGCAGCCTCATCCTCGGCTCAACCTCGACTCCCCTCCTCTTTTCCCCGCTTCTCTTTGTGGCATCGAGAAGCAGCGCGCAGAGAACGTCTCCGGCGATGATGTTTTCGCCCGCCTCTTCGCCGCCGTCGAGTCTGACATCGACGACGCCCTCCAGGTCCTCCTCCTCTTTCTCCCTTCCAAGGTTTCTTTTTCCTAATGTTTCCTTAGTGGCGCATTTTTTTTTGTCCATGTTGTGTAGAAATCGGAGATGGCGGCCGGAAGAAAAATAGGGTGGTGGCGGAAGCGATGAATGCCGAGATCCGGCACACCAAGGCCCGCTTGATCGAGGAGTTGGCCCTCAAGAAGGTATGTTGAGAAATATGGGTAGTTTTCATTTGATTTTTCTTCTCTCTTCTCGAACTGTAAATCTTTATGCAGCTTGCTGACCAACTATACTGCGAGTATGCGGATTTGGCCGTGCTGGATCTCCGGCGAACTCCACCTCCCTCACCGCTATCCTCCTTGCTTGCCACGAATGCAATATTCTCAACCTTCTGACAGTGAGAAGAGTGGCAGGCAGCCAAGCACGACATCCATTCGATGGAATGCTAAAGAGAGACATAGTACATACAAAATCTTTGATGTACATTGAAATTTACAGAACCCCCTTGCAATAGCTAATCTTGGGATAGTGACATCTAATTGAGGTTTTGTTATTTACTTTTCAGAGCATTATTGCATGTTGGGTGGCTATACTGGTAATGAGAACAAGATAGCTCTTCACTTTAGTACTGCCTTTTGGCCTAATGTAGAAATTTTAGAAATGGTTGCTCCAACATCTTATGCCTGTGGCTATTTTCTCAATCTCCACAAAGCAACAGGACATCCCGTTCTTGTGTACATGGCTGCTGGAAGGTTTGCTCATGACATTGAGAAACTATCTGAAGAAGAAGCTGTTAACTTTGTGATGCTACAACTTAAGAAAATGCTACCAGATGCCACAGAGCCAGTAAGATTCTACCACCTATATTCATTTGTGTTTGTGTTGCACTCCAATGGTGATTTTAGCTTCGGACTAATTTTTTTTAACTGTTATTTTTTTTCAGGTTCAGTATGTGGTTTCTCGGTGAGGTACAGATCCAGATTCCCTTGGGTCCTATTCTTGTGATCTGGTTGAGAAGCCAGCTGATTTGTATGAGAGATTCGCACTCCTGTGGATAATTTATATTTTGCTGGGGAAGCAGCAAGTGTTGATCATTCTGGGTCTGTTCATGGAGCTTATACATCAGGTATCTTGGCTGCCGAAGACTGCCGAAGGCATCTATTATTGCAATATGGTATCTCAGATCGCTTCCAGATTGTATTAAGGGAGGAAATGTCCGAAATGATACCCTTCCAAATATCTAGGATGTAGTTTATTTTTTGCTGGATCAATAACGAAACCGTGTATTATCTGGAAATAAATGGAAGTAGATTTTTGTTTTTTTTGCCATATTTCAAATGGTGCCTTCATCATCCTCAAGCCTTTTTGTTGATGGTAGTGCTGTGCTCTTTTTGACACTCTCAATGCTACATAGGCCTTTGTCAGCCAAAAAGAAAAAGAAAAAAAAATGCAGCTTTCATTCAAAATAATTTTTTAAATATTTTTTTAAAAAAATATTTATAACGACGCTTTAAAGCGTCGCTAACTAAAAACCAAAATTTCTATTAGATCATGAATTTTCTAGAGGGAATGTTGATACAACCTTATTTTTGAAAAAAAAATAAAGATATGTTAATAGTGCATATTTATGTAGATGATATTATTTTCGGTGCTACTAACAATCATCTTTGCGAAGAGTTTGCTGAATTAATGCAGAGTGAGTTTGAGATGAGCATGATGGAAGAGTTGAACTACTTTCTCGGACTTCAAATCAAACAATCTAAGAAAGGGATTTTCATCAATCAAGCTAAGTACATCAAGAAAATGCTAAAAAAATTTGATATGGATGGAAACAAGTCAATTGGCACCCCCCATGAGCTCATCATGCAAACTAGACAAAGATGAATCAGATAAGTCAGTAGATCAAAAGCTGTATAGAGGTATGATCGGATCATTATTATATCTTACAGCAAGTAGACCTGATATCATGTTTAGTGTATGCATGTGTGCTAGATATCAATCTAATCCTAAGGAATCACACCTAATTGCAGTTAAAAGAATTTTTAAGTATCTAATAGGAACAAAAGATATAGGGTTATGGTACTTTAAAGAATCAAGTATAGACTTAATAGGGTACACTGATTCTGACTTTGCTGGTTGTAAACTTAATAGAAAAAGTATCAGCAGGTCATGTCAATTCTTAGGAGAGAACTTAATCTCATGGTTTAGCAAGAAACAAAACTCGGTTGCACTATTTACAGCGGAGGCCGAATATGTTGCTGCCAGGAGTTGTTATGCTCAATTTTGTGGATCAAGCAACAACTTGAAGATTATGACATTAAGCAAGATAAGATTCCCATAAACCAAGTGCCATAAATCTAACTAAAAATCCAATTCAGCACTCAAGAACTAAACACATTGAGATAAGACATCACTTCATAAGAGATCATATGTTAAATGATGATGTGATGTTTGAATTTGTTTGTACTGATGATAAACTTGCTGATATCTTCACAAAATTCTTGAGTGAAGATCGATGTTGTACTCTTAGAAGAGGGTTAGTGATTGATCCATATCTTTAATTTTTTTCTCTCATTCATTGATTTTGATCATTAATTTACGTTTGATATAGTATTCCACGTCTATAATCATCAAATCGTTTCTTAAGCTCTAAAGATTACCATATCTCTCTCTTGGCACGATACTAACTGAGATTTTGGTTATGTGCCAGAGTTCGAGTCAACTCGGATGATTCTGAGAGTCGACTCATGCGCGAGTCGACTCGTGAATTTTCATGAGTCGACTCGAGGTCGAGAATCCATCTTTTAACCCTAAACGAACCGACTTTTTCCAAATCTTTCTTTTTGGCCATCACTGTTCCAAAATCCTCGAGTCTCCCACGGTCGTTTCCGCCTTCTCCCTTCATTTTTTTCTCCGATTTCTCTCCCATTTCATGTCTCTCCTTCCTTTAGTAGGTCGGGATGCCTAGGAAAGCCATTGTATCTCGCCGGAAGAGGCCTCTTATTGCGAGCGGCGCCGAGAGACAATCCAAGGCGAGGAATGAACCCGTGAGACCACCTCCTCCAATTTCCTCTCCGCCTCGGTCGGTTCCTTCGTGCTCGTGCGCCGGAAGAGTTGTCTCTACCGGGAGGAAAGTCGATTTTGATTTCCTCTCCTGAGAAGGGTTTACCTTAGGGCATCATCTTAGGGCTCAAGATCTAGACTTCTTTTGTTCCCTTGATCTTCCCACATACCCAGGGTTAGTCCGGGAATTCTATAGCACCGTCACACGGGGTGGCGGCGGTCTTCAAGGGAGGGTAGCCTATGTCCCTATCTGTATCTCGGAGGACCTCATTGCTCGAGTCCTCCATCTCTCTCGTGAGGGTATAGCTCCCACTCACCCTCTGATAGATCTGAGGCCCTTACGGCCATTCTAGGGAGAGTACCCCAGTCCCCCATTGAGGAGGTCTTCGCAAATCAGCTCTCTGCTGAGATGCGCCTCCTACTGAGTATTATATCTCGCACCCTCCTTCCTAAAACGAGTAGGTTTGACTTTATTTCTGAGAGAGACCTAGCTATCATGTTCAACATCCTACATGATGTCCCTCTTAACTTTTCTAGACTCATTTACAGTCATATTTGTGATCCCCTAGAAAAACCAATATTGAGTCTTCCATATAGTATGCTCTTCACCCTGATCTTTAGAAAATTAGAGGTCCCTATTCCTGAGGGGGAACCCTCTCGTTCACTTCGCTACACTGACCATATGGGCGAGGGGACTCTCCACCGAATGAAATTCCATAAGGTGGAAGATACCTGGGTTAGGAAAACTTCTTCTGCTATACCATCTGACCCCACTGCTCCTTACTCTTCCACTTCTGACCATGATCCGGATACCTCCGCAGATCTTTCCATCTTTCCATCCACTATTGGCCCCTCATCCACTGCTGACCCTTCATCCACTGTGCCACCATCTCAGCAGCCCCTTGAGGTTAGGCTTAATGGTGAGCAGCTCAGAGCACTGAGGGATGATATTTTGAGAGAACTAAGAAGTACCACAAGTACACCCTCTACTGATCTGACCCCCTCCACTGTAGCTATTTCAATGATGATTGCTAAAGTGAAGGAGGAGTTATCTACTATGAGATGTCTTATTCAGGGTCAATACATGAGATTCTCAGATATTCAGGAAGCTACAAAGAAGATGCAAGACTCCATCAAATCAGAGCTGTTAAAGCTAAATGAAGGAGCTGAAAGAGTAGCAAACACTGTTATCGATAAGCTTGATGCAAACATTGACAGTGTAAACCAGCAGACCCAAACCCACAATAGGACTACTTCAGAAATTATCCAGCAACTGAAAAATATCTTTAAGGGAGTTCGTTTGCTTATGGAGTGTCAGCGATGAAATTTGGGAGCTTCATCTTGTTCTAGACATCCACCTCCCTAAACTTATATTTTCTTGAAAATCACATGAAGTTTTTTTGGACTTTCAATCATTGTATTCAATTTTGTAATACTTACAATGAACTGAAAAGTCTTGGCTTTATCTAAGAACTTGTGTATTTGATGTTGTTTGTATGCTTTTTATGTTTTAAGTACTATGTACTTTCTGAACATCTTTTATGTATTCAAGCTTACAGTGAATGAAAAACATATCTCTTTGTCTCATCTTGTATGTTTTGACTCTTTGATACTTCACCTTTTTGCTACGATGACAAAAAGGGGGAGAACATATGATATATTGTAAATAAAGAAAATCACTAAACGAGAAAACTTTTAAGCAAAATGTGATTTGTTCTTAGTGGATTCGATACCTCGAGGTTCATTATTTCTCCGTTGGGGCTCCTCAAGGAGTAATCTCCAGAATCTATTCAAAAAATATTCGGAGATTAGTTGAATCATATTCAAGAAAAAATCGTCAGATTTTTCCTTCTAAGAACTTAAGTTCAAGTTTACAATATTAAAAGAAAATTAAGAAAACTTGAACAAAGTTCTAACAAAATTGAATGCACATGCTGAGGGGGAGAATCTGAAATTCTAAGAAAGCAAATTTATTAAAAACATATAAGCCAAACAATTGACTGTATGATTTGAAGGCTTATATAATTCCAAATGAAATGAGGAGCTTTAATTTTTAGAGTTTACTGACTCATACCTTTCAATTTTGGATACACTAAATAACTAGACATTTGAATTCATTTCAAAACTTTACCTTGAATCATTTCTTTAATGAGTAATTCACTTTATAAATACTCAATGTTTTGTCATCATAAAAAAGGGAGAGATTGTGGAGTGATTGAGTAAATCCTTAATTGATTTTGATGAGCTCAAAGCATTTGAGCATATCTTATATTGTTCTAATGAATTCAATCTAGTATTTCAGAAAAATCTTTATTAAATTCTGTCTAAGTGCCTTGAGCTTTGGTTTAGAGTATTTTGGTTAAGTATTGAACTCTATTTGAACCAAAGTCTGCATCACGAGTCGACTCCTGAACCTTGCGAGTCGACTCCTGCACACTTGGAGTTTCTGGCACAAGCTTGAGTAGACTTCAGAACTCTTTGAGTCGACTCCAGAACTTTTCGAATTGACTCCGACTGAGAACAGACAGAAAGACAGAATGATGAATTTTAGACCTTGTTAACGAGTCGACTCCAAAAGATTGTGAGTCGACTCCGATGCTTGGCGAGTCGACTCCAGATGATCCCGAGTCGACTCTATGGCAAAGCTGACAAAAAGACAGTTTTTGAGACCCTGTTGGTGAGCCGACTCGCGAAGACTTCGAGTCGTCTCCCACATCAGCCGAGTCGACTCCCAGTTTGTCCGAGTCGACTTCCAGAGGAAAGCAGTCTGAAAGGTAGAGATTCAGTTTTGGAAATCCTACGAACGAGTCGACTCTAAGTGTTTTAGAGTCGACCCCCAAGTTAGCCGAGTCGACTCCAACAAAACCCGAGTCGACTCCGAGGCAGAACTGATGACCCAAAGATTGATTCATAGATTGATTTTGATGATCACAAAACCTTGAAGTATAGATACTAATGTTTATGTTGCAAGGAGAAAGATATTTATTTTGCAAGGAACATAGCAAGTTGGAAGAACACAAGAAGGCCTCCAAAGCTCTCAAGTTGGAAGAAAGCTACAATTTATTGGCCCAAAGTTTAAAGTTCAAAGGATTCAAATTGGAGGAGTAAAATCTAAAGAAAAATTCAAAAGAACAGTCTTCGAGTCGACTCCAGTGGAATTCGAGTCGACTCCGGAGAAGTATGAGTCGACTCCGGAGAAGTATGAGTCGACTCCTAGGAGTTACAGGCAGAAAAGTCAGAGAGCAGTTTTCGGGTCTGAGATTCGAGTCGACTCCAGTGGAACGCGAGTCGACTCCGATGGTTGGCAGGTCGACTCCAAAGAAAGCATGAGTCGACTCTCAGCGGAACACAAGGAAAAAGTCAGAGAGCATTTTTGGGACTCTGAGATTCGAGTCGACTCCCGCATTGCACGAGTCGACTCCGAGACTCCGCGACCATCAACAGACAGAAAACCAAGTTACTGCCTCTGAGATTCGAGTCGACTCCCAGACAGCTCGAGTCGACTCCAAGACAGCTTTACATCAAAAAGGCAGAAGACCAAGTTTCACAAACTGAGAGCCGAGTCGACTCCAAGGAAGTTCGAGTCGACTCCAAGACTGGACGAGCCAAAAGAACAGAGGATCGGGAGTTCGGGCTCTGAGATTCGAGTCGACTCCCAGGACAGTCGAGTCGACTCGAGAGGACAAAATTCAAAATTGGATCCACGGACTTCAGTGGATGAGCCGACTCCGAAGATGCCAAGTCAGCTCCAGATGTTGGCGAGTCGACTCCGGGTTAAGTCGAGTCGACTCCCAGTCAAGGCATGCACTTTAATTCAAATTTGGAACAGTGGCCGAGTCGTCTCCAGTAAAGCACGAGCCGACTCCTGCAACAGGCGAGTCGACTCCTGATCGCGCGAGTCGACTCCGATCCCAACGGTAATATTGTCAGGAAGTGCAGACTGTGTCCAACGGCTCTATTTTTGTCTCTAACGGCTATATTCTTGTTTCCACACCATCTAAAGCTATAAAAACAAGAAGAGAGCTAGGGGAGAACTGATGGAAGTGGGAGAAAACATTTAGGGAAGAGATTTGAAAGAGATTACAAGGAAAATCTCCCATAAGCACAAAAGGGCCATTCAAAGTAAAATAGAGAGAAGAAGAGCATCCAAGTGAATCCCAAAGCTTCCTCTCCATCCGTGTGCTGCCTCGGAGATCCTCTACTTCGTGCAAAATCAGAAGAGGGGCAAGTGAAGAAGAAGCCGAGTTCCTCCATCTACAAATTAGTTTGAGGGCTTCTTCTCTTTTCTTTACTTATTTACATTTGCTATATTTGCTTATTTGAGAAGCTTGTATTTGATTTAAACTCTTGTTCTAATATCTTGTAACTTGATTCAATCAAGGGATTGAATCAAGGGGATAAGGTTTGTTGGTGAGCCAAAGGGAAAAACCAACGTTGTAAGGTTGTGGTTGGTGAGCCTTTGGGAAAAACCAACTGGGTTGATTGTGAACCCGGAAAACAATCATTGTAAGGTTGTGGTTGGTGAGCCTTTGGGAAAACCAACTGGGTTGGATTGTGAGCCCGTGAAAACAATCGGTTGGTTCTAGTCGGTGAGCCTGTGAAAACCGACCGAGTTCGTTGTGATCTCGCAAAACAACAAGTTGGGTTGTGAGCTTGTAAAACAACCGACTGTAATCTAAGGGATTATAGTGAAATTCCCAAGAGGTCTTGGGGAGTGGATGTAGGTGCTGGGGTGCACCGAACCACTATACATCTTTGTGTTTGTGATGTCTTATCTCTTGTATTTCATGCCTTCCATTCATGCTTGATTGTGTAATATCTCTAGCTTTGTTTTCTATAGAGTTATAAGTGATTTGCTTAGCTTCCACTCCATTCTTACCATACACATAGATTAAGATTGATCATACAACTATAAGTTAATTTTAGATCAATTGCACCCTAAAGCCATAGTATAATTGCTCTAGCTTAATCTTCCACTGCTTTACTTGTAATCGCCTAGAGCTTAAGTAAATAACATCCTATTATTCTGCTGCAGTCTATTCAAAGTAAAAATTAGGGAACATAATTTTTAGAAAACCCAATTCACCCCCCTCTTGGGTTGTCACCTTGGGCAACAAGTGGTATCAGAGCAGGTGCTCAAGATTAATTATTGATCTCACGATCAAGAGCCAAAGATCATGACAACTCAAATAGATAGTTTTCTAGGAGAGGGACAGTTAATTAATAGGCCTCCACTGTTTAATGGCATAGACTACACATATTGGAAAGCACGCATGCGCATTTTTATTCAATCACAAAACTATTATCTATGGAAAATCATGATAAATGACCTTCATACACTCTCTAAAACTATTAATGAAAATGACTTAGCACAATTGAATGCTAATGCTATGAACATATTATATTGTGCTATTCATGAAACGAAGTTTAATGAAATTTCTGCATGCTTATCTGCTAAGGAGATCTGGGATACTTTAGAAACTATTTATGATAAATCTCAGATTAGCTCACATGTGCTTCAATTGCGTACTAACAATGAGATTGCAGAATCCTCCACAGTAGCCGAGTCGACTCCCAGTTTGTTCGAGTCGACTCCTAGAGAAGAACAGTCTGAAAGGCAGAGACACAGTCTTGAAGACCCTGTGAACGAGTCGACTCCAAGTAGTTCCGAGTCGACTCCCAAGCTAGCCGAGTCGACTCCAATAAGGTCCGAGTCGACTCCGAGGCAAATCAGCTTCCTAAAGACAAGGAAAAAGAGGAAGCAAGAAGAAAGGAAGAAAGAGATAAAAAGGAAGAAAGCCTTGACCAAGAAAGAGTCAAGCCAAAAAATAAAGGTTAGGAGCAACAATGATGATATTAGCTCCAAGAAACTACAAGAGGTAACTGACTTGTGCTTTATGGCACAAGAAGACAAGGTAAAAACTGAATCTACTCTTACATCAAATAATTTTCAAGAAGAATTTTCTTATGATGAATTATTAAATGCTTTTCATGATTTGTATGGTGAATGTAGAAAATTAGCTGTAAAGAATAAAAATCTTAAGAAACTAAATCTGAAAATTTCAAAAGAAAAAAATTCTAATGATGAAATACAAGAGAAACTAAATTCTGAAAATGAATGCTTAAGGTCATTTTCAGAAGAATTGATTCAGAAAAATCATAGCTTAATTAAAGAAAATCAAAACTTAAGCGAAGAAATTAATCAATTAAAATCTTGCATTAACAAATTCACCGTAAGCTCAGAAAGATTAAAAATGATGTTTGAAAGCCAACATGCTGATTTTGATAAATCAAAATTTAGCTTGACTCCTTCACTTAGCCATAAATCTCTAGAGAAAAAGGTTATCAATTTACCAAGCAAACCATTAAATAAGATAACTTATTTCAAAAATGAAAAGGATGGAAATAACAACTTTACCTATCGTTCTAGTATAATTAAATCAAATGGTAAAGTTATTACTATTAAACAGATATGGGTTCCAAAAGGAACCATATGTCCTAACTCTCAAGGACTCAAGCAAGCTTGGGTACCCAAAATGAGAAAATTAGGATGTACACATAGGTGTACCAAGGTACCCATGGAACATAAAGAAACTTAAAAAGTTATTAACAAAAAAAAAATAATAATGAAATCAGTAATTCTTGCATCTCATCATTATTTGTGCTTTAGTATTTGATATGATTTGCTAGTAGTGATCAATTTTGTGATATAGAAAATACTTTTGGAAATATAATCAAATCATTTCATTTTACTCACTAGTGGATAAGGTGCTAAATAATTAATCAACTTATTAAGAATAACTCTATGAATTCTCTATATGCTTGATTGAGAGTTTTTATCTATGGCATTATTGTTTATTAATCATAGATATGATAATGTGTACTTGGTATGCTTTTGAATATATGCACTATGAATACCAAGATTAAAGAAACCACATTTGGCATATGAAATCAGCTCATGCTAGTATGTACTTAATCTCAAAAGACCTTGCCATAGGTTTACTTAGATTATCCTCTTAAAGGTCAAAGTTTTACTATGCATGCTAACTAAGGAAACAAACAAAAATAATTTCTAAATCTAGAGATGTTGTTTCCATCACTAAGTTTTCACAAGCTTACATTGGATTTGTTTTTGGCAAGTAAAATTAAAGTATTTTCTACATTTGCTAAATCTTGTGAAAGGGATCAAATGAAAAAGGTTTGCAAACTATGAAAGCAAAAGAAGTATCATGGCATAGTGATTGAAAACCAATTTTGTGTTAAGTTGTGCACAGAAAAATAATATTTTCAGCACCAAGGACACCTTAAGTAAAATAGGATTAATAGAATTCTTGAAGAAATGAAAAAGACAATTGTGTATGATAGTCATCTACTTAAATGATTTTTTTAAAAAAAAAGCTATCATCACTGCTTGTCATACATATTGTTAGGGGAAGAACCCCAAGCCGTATATTCACGGAGGCGCTCGGCCGAAGAGCGCCAGCCGGAAAGTTGCTCGGCCAAAGAGTGCCGAACGGAGAGCTGCTCGGCCAAAGATCGCCGACCAGAAAGCTGCTCGGCCAAAGGATGCCGACCAGGAAGGCGCTCGACTAGAAGGCGCCGACCAGAGTGCGCGCCAAGAGGTGCCCAACCAAAATAAGCTGCTCGGTTAGAAAGTGCCGACCAAAGACAGCGCCGAGGCGCTCTGCTAGAAGGTGCTCGCCTAAAGGGCGCCGACCAGGAGTACTCAAAGCAGCCCCGCCGCAGGGCGCCCCATTGGGCGATCAGCTCGGCTCGGCACCCTTGCCGAGCCGATGCCTTAACCAAATGTTCAACCTCCGCCTAAAGTCCAAGGGACTTGACAACTCCTACGGCTTGCGACCTGTCACTATCTCCAAGCCATCAAGGCATAAGATCTCCTCAGGCGTTCGGCACGACCTGCCATTAATGCATGAGACTCCCTCAAGTCTCCGATGCACTCAGGCATTTAATGAACACGGCCCAAGACGATCTCTGGATCACTGAACCATCAGAACGTATGGCTCTCCCTGACCGCCGGTTCATTCGGTAATAAATGCACTTACCATCTACGGACCCCAGGCCCACCGCAGCCGGCGGTTCAACCACTCCAACAGGTCCGATCGACCGTGACAACTCCCTGATTCCGGTCTGATCTAGTCCCGTTCTCCATTACGCCATTAATGGGCCACATGGTGCCCAATTATTACAAAACAGGACAAACCTCCTGTCACCTCCCAGGTAACAAAAATCCTCCTATAAAAGGAAACCTGGAGGGAAAAGGGAGGGGGGACCAAAAACGGGAGGAAAAACCCGAAGCTCTCTCTGTCTTCTCCACATACTCTCCTCCCTGCTCTCTCCACATACTTGCCCCCTCTGACTTAGGCATCGGAGGGCCGGCGCCGGGGAGCCCGGCCACCGGCTTTTTTGCAGGACAGGACAGGACTGGACGCACCACCCCTCTTCGGGCGCTCGCACACCCCCCGCGGTGGAGGACGCAGCCGGCCGGCGCACCGCCGTCCGCCCCCTGCAGCAGCGGAGCTCCTCCTTCTCCGGCTTCGCGGCGGCCCCCGGGTCCAATTTCCAGCAACAGTTGGCGCTAGAGGAAGGGACCGAGTTCGCTACCATGAAGCTAAGAAGCAAAGGGGCTTCCAACGCCTCTCTGCCGACGCTTTTTACATTACCCATTATTGGATTTCTCTGCCGACGTCCTCGAAGAACGGAGTCCGAGCAGAGAAGCGTCTTCAGTCGCCTCGGCGCAAGGACGCATACGGTACAAGGTACCCATTTATTTAATGTTTTTACATTACCCATTATTGGATTTCTCTGCCGACGTCCTCGAAGAACGGAGTCCGAGCAGAGAAGCGTCTTCAGTCGCCTCGGCGCAAGGACGCATACGGTACAAGGTACCTATTTATTTAATGTCTTCACATTACCTATTATTGGATTTCTCTGCCGACGTCCTCGAAGAACGGAGTCCGAGCAGAGAAGCGTCTTCAGTCGTCTCGGCGCAAGGACGCATACGGTACAAGGTATCCATTTATTTAATGTTCTTACATTACCCATTATTGGATTTCTCTGCCGACGTCCCCAAAGAAAGGACTCCGAGCAGAAAAAGCGTCTTCAGTCGCCTTGGTGTAAGAACGCTCACAGCACCAGGACGATCGATGACTGAACTACTTCCTTCGCCCGAGCCAAAAAGCAGCTCGGACTCGGAAGTCGGGGGGTAGTGTTAGGGGAAGAACCCCAAGCCGTACATTCACGGAGGCGCTCGGCCGAAGAGCGCCAGCCGGAAAGTTGCTCGGCCAAAGAGTCCCGAACGGAGAGCTGCTCGGCCAAAGATCGCCGACCAGAAAGCTGCTCGGCCAAAGGATGCCGACCAGGAAGGCGCTCGACTAGAAGGCGCCGACCAGAGTGCGCGCCAAGAGGTGCCCAACCAAAATAAGTTGCTCGGTTAGAAAGTGCCGACCAAAGACAGCGCCGAGGCGCTCTGCTAGAAGGTGCTCGCCTAAAGGGCGCCGACCAGGAGTACTCAAAGCAGCCCCGCCGCAGGGCGCCCCATTGGGCGATCAGCTCGGCTCGGCACCCTTGCCGAGCCGATGCCTTAACCAAATGTTCAACCTCCACCTAAAGTCCAAGGGACTTGACAACTCCTACGGCTTGCGACCTGTCACTATCTCCAAGCCATCAAGGCATAAGATCTCCTCAGGCGTTCGGCACGACCTGCCATTAATGCATGAGACTCCCTCAAGTCTCCGATGCACTCAGGCATTTAATGAACACGGCCCAAGACGATCTCCGGATCACTGAACCATCAGAACGTATGGCTCTCCCTGACCGCCGGTTCATTCGGTAATAAATGCACTTACCATCTACGGACCCCAGGCCCACCGCAGCCGGCGGTTCAACCACTCCAACAGGTCCGATCGACCGTGACAACTCCCTGATTCCGGTCTGATCCGGTCCCGTTCTCCATTACGCCATTAATGGGCCACATGGTGCCCAATTATTACAAAACAGGACAAACCTCCTGTCACCTCCCAGGTAACAAAAATCCTCCTATAAAAGGAAACCTGGAGGGAAAAGGGAGGGGGGACCAAAAACGGGAGGAAAAACCCGAAGCTCTCTCTGTCTTCTCCACATACTCTCCTCCCTGCTCTCTCCACATACTTGCCCCCTCTGACTTAGGCATCGGAGGGCCGGCGCCGGGGAGCCCGGCCACCGGCTTTTTTGCAGGACAGGACAGGACTGGACGCACCACCCCTCTTCGGGCGCTCGCACACCCCCCGCGGTGGAGGACGCAGCCGGCCGGCGCACCGCCGTCCGCCCCCTGCAGCAGCGGAGCTCCTCCTTCTCCGGCTTCGCGGCGGCCCCCGGGTCCAATTTCCAGCAACACATATGATTTCTATTAGATCTATTTTTGATGAAAACTCCTTTTGATCTTCTGAAAAATGGAAAATGAACCATTGCATATCTTTCATATTTTTCAGTCGTACATGTTATGCTTGATATGTTCTCTTGAAAAATTATGCCAAATCTAATAAAGATATTTCTATCCTTGGATATCATTCATCAAGCAATGCATATAGAACATTCATGAAAAATTCTAGTTGTAGAAGTATCAATTCATTTTATTCTTTATGAGACTAATGATCTATTATCAAAATACTAAAATCAAATTATATGGTTAAATCTTTTACATATAACAATCTGAAAAACTTGTTAATTAGAACCAAATTGGATTTTTTTCAGATATACACTTAATGATGACTACTAGAAGATTAAATCAAGAAAAGATGAAATAGATCTTGATAAGATTCTTGCATGATTAGAAGTAAAAATCACCTTTATCATTTGTTTGCTTTATAAACGTTATATCCTATCAAGTGAGTGTGTAAAATGGACTCCTATGTGCTTACTTTATATATGTTAGATAACCACCATATTTGAAAACACTCATTACATATATGATAAAGCAATATGTGATTTGGAACAAGCATCAAAAGCATGATATATAAAAGCTTAAGTAACCTTTTTGATAAAAAGTATTAGTGATAAATCTATACATCAAAAAGAAGGACTTGTGGCATCTTATTTGCTCAAAGTATGCATTGATGACATCATTTTTGGTTCTACTAATGAAGAGTTATATGAAGATTTTACTTAGCTCATGTAAGGTGAGTTTGAAATAAATATGATGAATGAATTAACATCTTCTCTCAAACTCCAAATTAAGACAAACAGGAAAGGGGATCTTCATTGACCAACGTTAGTCCACAAGAAAACTCTTATAGAAGATTGGCATGAAGAAGGTATATCTATGACCCCATCTTGTAGAATTTGAAAAGGATGAGCAAAGTAGATCTATTGTGTTAAAGCTGTATTGAAGCATGATAGAATAATTATTTTATCATACAGCTAGTAGACCAGATTGTATGCTCATTATGTGACCTTGTGCAAGACTTCAATCTAACTTTAATTAATCATATTTTATTAATAACAAATAAGTCATAATCTGAATTTTGATAGAAACAAACGTTTAAGATAAGTTGATTAAAACTTAGTTAACACATCTTATTGATAATTATCTTAAGCAAATAGAATCTAAACTAAATTGATTTGACCTTGATAAATCTGTCTATTGCCTCACATGCTTGTCCTTGAACTATCTTGGTTAATGAATCTATCTCTTTAGTTCAAGTGATATGTGCCTGCTTATATTTAGGAAATCTCTTGAGTAAAGTGACTCAACATGCTACTATTGTCATATCTTATATTGAGTCATCTAGTTAAAAAATATTTATGTTGGATGAATGCTTTGTATCTTAAAGAAACTAATGACCTTCCTTCAAGAAAGAAAAATGAGAGATTTCAACTTGAAGGATATCTTCATGTAAGATACAATAAACATTCACATGCAAACAAGAGAAAGGATCTTCTTCAGTCAAAAGTTCACACATAAGAAATCTAGTTTGGCCTGAAGAATATATAATGAATAGGTAATTTTAGATACCTTTCTCACAAATTAATTGAGCAAAGTCAGTAACTTAAATCTTATTATGGCATGATTAAATTCTTTAATTATTAATTTTTGATATCATGTCTATATGTGTATTGACTGACTTATACTTTTAGAAACTATTTCATGGTCTGCCCAAACTAAAATATATCTTTGCCTATGTCATAACCATGAAATACACAAGTATATGCTTAAAATTTTGATGTAAAATAACTTGTGAGAAGTTATGAATCCTTGAGCACAATAAAAATATTGTTTGCATCATATACATCTATATGATACATAAGATTATCTCTTTATTCTACTCTTTCATGTAAATTACTTGAGAATGACAAAAAGAGAGAGAGATAAAGAAAAGAAAATGGACATTGTTCAAGAGATGAAAAATCTGAGCAAAGGCAAGTACTTCAATCTTAAGGAAAAGCAAAACAAGCATAATATATTCGGCACATTTGGAAGGGATAAAATCTATAATTAATTACACTCAAACAGGGAGAGTTTGGAGTGAACATTTTAACCTTTCTATATTGCTCATCATAGGGATGGTGCCAATGGGGAGGCTAGTGGTAGTACCCGGCACTATTTGACCCAACTATTCGGTGTAGGGTATATTAGGGACGGCACAAGAGGGAGGCTAGTGGTAGTACCTCGTGCCCCTTCCCAACTCCACCGGATAGGGAGTAAATAGAGTATAGAGCATAAGAAAGTAAAAAAAAAATGAAAGACAAAGTAAATGAAAGTATATAAGAAGAATCAAGTCATCTTTTTTTATCACTTGAAAACATAATTTAAGGATGAAATCAATGCAAGATTATATTTAAATAGGGGGAGTTTATTTGAAAAGAATTGACTTTGATCCTTGACATGCGTGTTCTTATTATTTTAATGCATGACTTAACACATAACATATTTTGCATGTGGCCTGATATTCTGAATTATGAATTTCCAATATTTTGTAATGTTCCATGATTGAATGTTTGAAGTACTATATGAAGTTATTTTTATTTTATTTCAGATTTGTCATTCACAATCATCTCTAAAATCTGAAAGTAGAATAAAATTTGTAAAAAAAAGGGGGGGAAGAGAAGGATATATCTATTTAGGAAAAATGAATTGATTTTGTTTTATCTTTCAACTTGCCTAATTTTAGTATATAATGTTCTAATTCTCACCAAGATTCAACATAAATACAAATATTCTGAATATGCTCTTATATGTTTGAAATATGTGTTTTCAATCGTAATGATCTAAGATGAGCTACAATGTGGAAGATACATATCTCAAATTATGATTTTGAAAGCCTCTATTGAACATCCTTATGTAATTCAGAATCTGATTTTATATAAAAGCTTAAACTCAATATGATTTTTAAATAAATTCTTAATGTAAGAAAAACAGAATTAATTTTGATGCCTTGGTTGATTGCTCCGATACGCATCAGAAACATATCATTTCTTATCTTCAAAGTATACTAATATTGGTTCAAATGATGTGTCTTTCGATGATCTTGATTGCAAACAAAAATTTCTAAATATATGATTTTATTTTGATATTAAAAGGATTTATTGTGTTTCATGTATACATTGCTGAAAAACTATGATTAAGAAATTGAGTTCTATAAATATATATACCTCAATGATCATCTATATGTTTTTCTCCCCTACATTATTAAAAACTTCCATCAATAGAGTGAATGATCTTAAAACTAGAAATATTTCAGCTCACTCAAATGATTCTAAAAGAAAGAAAATGTAAATGCGGTTGAAAGAAACTAAGCTTCAAATGAATCATTTTTTGATTGATATTTCTATACATTTTCTCTAAGATTAAGAGAAAGCATAACTTGTTCGTAAAGGATTAGAAAGAGTAATTACTACAAATTTTGGAATAATACTAGATTACTCTACATTCTCGATATTACAGGATTTCATTGTTATTCACGTTTATCACTATAATCTGAAATTCAACAATTTAAAATGATTAAAGAAGAATGCATCTTTTGAGGGGGAGCTTTAGATATTCAGTATCCTATCCCAAAGACACTTTATTTTGATGCATGCTTTGAATTTTATGGATTGATTTTGATGAACCTCCTTATATTGCAAGACATGCTTTAATTACCTTGAGATGCGTTCTATAAAGGTTGTCTTATCTCAAACCTTGAGTCTTATGAAAATAAGCTGAAACTTATAGAAAATATATTTTTGAGATTGACAATTTTGTTGAACATTATCTTAGGATTCTAAACTCTTAAATGGAATGATCAATTGAGGGGGAGAAAGAAAATTTCAGAAGGAGAGGTCTTATTGGACTTAATTGCATAAATCTATAGCTAAAGGAGAGAGAAAGAATACTAAATGAAAAGTAATCCTAATACTCTCCAATATGTATCATCTGAAATTTAAATCTGAAAATCTTTATGATACACCTTGAGGCGTGTTATTTGGTTAGTATATCTTATGCATCACTCATGAACCAAATTACAAATCTTAAGAGCCTCTAATTTAATAAAACAGGGGGAGAACAATGTATTAAATTTTCTTGAGTATCTCTTAGAAAATCTATTTTGAACCTCACTAATGAGTTTTAATTGGCTTGCTCTTTAGAACTTCTATTTTGTGCCAATTCATTATTTTATGTATCAAATTGTGCTTATTTTCTAAAGGAATAAAAGAAAGTCTTTAAAAGAGCTCAAAGATGTATCAAAAATTGCATAAACTCATATTTTGGTATTTGTGCCCCAATGCTCTTATTATCATAAAAGAACTTTGAAGTCATTAAGAATTAATGATCCAACATGATGATATATTTTTCCAAATATATAAGTTTTGATCTTTTACTCTGAAAATTAATTAAATTGCTCTCATGTTGATAAAATACTTAATAGATTGGGCAAAAGGTCTTAAATGAACAAGCTTTCATACTTAGTGAAGAGAGGTTAGATTTCCACTCATATTTTTCCTTGAATATCATTTGTGGTACTTCTTGAATTAACCTAAGGAAGATTCCACCTACACTTGATTAGAAAACTATCTGTGGTATCAAATTAAAAAAACCTCTTGAATTCACACTCGATGTGTTCTGCTCTGATCTTTGTACTTAATGTTTCACTATCTTTTTGATGTTGTCAAAAAGGGGGAGAAATATCTAAGTATATGCTATATACTCAGAATGCTTTATTACTTTGAATTGAATACAAATCAGCTTAAAATTTAAATATGTTGATTGTGTTAAGCTGATTAAATCTAAAGCATTATCATGAAGTATGTTTTTAAATATATATGTTTTCTACTTCATGCAACTTAGCTATGTATTACTTCTAGAAATCAATATCTTTTATATTGCATATACTCCAAGTTTTGTCATCATCAAAAAGGGGGAGATTGATGACCCAAAGATTGATTCATAGATTGATTTGATGATCACAAAACCTTGAAGTATAGATACTAATGTTTATGTTGCAAGGAAAAAGATATTTATTTTGCAAGGAACATAGCAAGTTGGAAGAACACAAGAAGGCCTCCAAAGCTCTCAAGTTGGAAGAAAGCTACAATTTATTGGCCCAAAGTTTAAAGTTCAAAGGATTCAAATTGGAGGAGTAAAATCAAAAGAAAAATTCAAAAGAACAGTCTTCGAGTCGACTCCAGTGGAATTCGAGTCGACTCCGGAGAAGTATGAGTCGACTCCGGAGAAGTATGAGTCGACTCCTAGGAGTCACAGGCAGAAAAGTCAGAGAGCAGTTTTTGGGTCTGAGATTCGAGTCGACTCCAGTGGAACGCGAGTCGACTCCGATGGTTGGCAGGTCGACTCCAAAGAAAGCATGAGTCGACTCTCAGCGGAACACAAGGAAAAAGTCAGAGAGCATTTTTGGGACTCTGAGATTCGAGTCGACTCCCGCATTGCACGAGTCGACTCCGAGACTCCGCAACCATCAATAGACAGAAAACCAAGTTACTGCCTCTGAGATTCGAGTCGACTCCCAGACAGCTCGAGTCGACTCCAAGACAGCTTCACATCAAAAAGGCAGAAGACCAAGTTTCGCAAACTGAGAGCCGAGTCGACTCCAAGGAAGTTCGAGTCGACTCCAAGACTGGACGAGCCAAAAGAACAGAGGATCGGGAGTTCGGGCTCTGAGATTCGAGTCGACTCCCAGGACAGTCGAGTCGACTCGAGAGGACAAAATTCAAAATTGGATCCACGGACTTCAGTGGATGAGCCGACTCCGAAGATGCCAAGTCAGCTCCAGATGTTGGCGAGTCGACTCCGGGTTAAGTCGAGTCGACTCCCAGTCAAGGCATGCACTTTAATTCAAATTTGGAACAGTGGCCGAGTCGTCTCCAGTAAAGCACGAGCCGACTCCTGCAACAGGCGAGTCGACTCCTGATCGCGCGAGTCGACTCCGATCCCAACGGTAATATTGTCAGGAAGTGCAGACTGTGTCCAACGGCTCTATTTTTGTCTCTAACGGCTATATTCTTGTTTCCACGCCATCTAAAGCTATAAAAACAAGAAGAGAGCTAGGGGAGAACTGATGGAAGTGGGAGAAAACATTTAGGGAAGAGATTTGAAAGAGATTACAAGGGAAATCTCCCATAAGCACAAAAGGGCCATTCAAAGTAAAATAGAGAGAAGAAGAGCATCCAAGTGAATCCCAAAGCTTCCTCTCCATCCGTGTGCTGCCTCGGAGATCCTCTACTTCGTGCAAAATCAGAAGAGGGGCAAGTGAAGAAGAAGCCGAGTTCCTCCATCTACAAATTAGTTTGAGGGCTTCTTCTCTTTTCTTTACTTATTTACATTTGCTATATTTGCTTATTTGAGAAGCTTGTATTTGATTTAAACTCTTGTTCTAATATCTTGTAACTTGATTCAATCAAGGGATTGAATCAAGGGGATAAGGTTTGTTGGTGAGCCAAAGGGAAAAACCAACGTTGTAAGGTTGTGGTTGGTGAGCCTTTGGGGAAAACCAACTGGGTTGATTGTGAACCCGGAAAACAATCATTGTAAGGTTGTGGTTGGTGAGCCTTTGGGAAAACCAACTGGGTTGGATTGTGAGCCCGTGAAAACAATCGGTTGGTTCTAGTCGGTGAGCCTGTGAAAACCGACCGAGTTCGTTGTGATCTCGCAAAACAACAAGTTGGGTTGTGAGCTTGTAAAACAACCGACTGTAATCTAAGGGATTATAGTGAAATTCCCAAGACGTCTTGGGGAGTGGATGTAGGTGCTGGGGTGCACCGAACCACTATACATCTTTGTGTTTGTGATGTCTTATCTCTTGTATTTCATGCCTTCCATTCATGCTTGATTGTGTAATATCTCTAGCTTTGTTTTCTATAGAGTTATAAGTGATTTGCTTAGCTTCCACTCCATTCTTACCATACACATAGATTAAGATTGATCATACAACTATAAGTTAATTTTAGATCAATTGCACCCTAAAGCCATAGTATAATTGCTCTAGCTTAATCTTCCACTGCTTTACTTGTAATCGCCTAGAGCTTAAGTAAATAACATCCTATTATTCTGCTGCAGTCTATTCAAAGTAAAAATTAGGGAACATAATTTTTAGAAAACCCAATTCACCCCCCCTCTTGGGTTGTCACCTTGGCAACAAGAACAGTTCAAAAGATAGATAATCAATTTTTCGATCTCTAAGAATGAGATGTCTTTCGAAGATCTTGAGTCGCCTCTCAAGTCAGCCGAGTCGACTCCAAGTAAACCCGAGTCGACTCGAGGAAGAAAAATAGAAAGTTGGATTTCTGAAACCCTAAGAACGAGCCAACCCCTAAGTGCCCGAGTCGTCTCCAGCTATTGGCGAGTCGACTCCAGTTTGGTCCGAATCGACCCCAGGACGAGGCATGCACTTTAATTCAAATCTGAAATAGTGGGAGTCGTCTCCAGTAAAGCGCGAGTCGACTCCAGTAACAGACGAGTCGACTTAAGATCGCGTGAGTCGACTCCAATTCCAACAGATACATTGTCAGATTGTGCAAACGGGTCAAAACGGCTCCAAATCACTCTCTAACGGCTATTTTTCGAAAGAAATCACTTAAATAGCTAGAGTGAACAGTAGTAGACAACAAGAGAGTTATTCCATTTAAGCATTAAAGTTTTTTAACTACCAAGAGCTTCCGGAGAGTGAATCCAAGCAAAAGAAGGGAAAAGTGCATTCAACTCAAACCAAAAAGGGATTCCTTCACATTCAAAGCTCTATCTACTGTCTTACATTCTTCGGATCATTCAAGAGGAGACTCAAAAATCGAGAAGCCCCCACTTCCTCATCTCAAATCTGTTTGAGAGCTTCTAACTCAATCTCCTTTATATTATTTCATATTTGCTTTTTAGAAGCTTTCCTTGTGAACTTTAAACTCTTGCTTTTGTACTTGATTCAATCAGGGGATTGAATCAAGGATAGTAAGGTTTGTTGGTGAGCCAAAGATAAAACCAACAGTGTAAGGTTGTGGTTGGTGAACCGGAAAAAATCAACTAGGTTTGATTGTGAACCCGAAAAAATAATTGAGTGGTTATAGTCGGTGAGCCTGTCAAAACCGACCGAGTTCGTTGTGACCTCGTGAAAACAACAAGTTATGTTGTGAGCTTGCAAAACAACCGGCTGTAATCCTAGAGATTATAGTGAACACCCAAGTGCGGCTTAGGGAGTGGACGTAGGAGCAAGAGTTGGCTCCGAACCACTATAAGCCTTTCTGTATTTGTATTGGACCTTATCTCTTTCTTTCTCTTCACTCATTGCATCTAGTGATCTAACTAATTCACTTGTAATAGATTTAGTTAATCACTCACCTTATTTTAAATTAGTCAATAATTAATTAAACCCAATTCATCCCCCCTCTTGGATTGTCTCTTTGGGCAACAGGCATGCAGTTAGAAACCAAAAAACAGGCCTTCAATAGGTGCACAACGAGAAATAGAAATAAAATAAAACCAGCTACAACAATTATTTTTGTTCTCTTACACATGCAATGATGTATTTTTTTGGTTTAGTTTAATAAGAAAAGAACAGTAGACAACAACAAGAGGGAAGAGAGGGCAAGATGACATTGAAATGTTTTTCTTTAAGATAAATACTACTTGGAGTTTAGCCATTGATCTTCAGAACAATTTCTGCGGCCAAGATATAAATAGAGAAGAGAGATTCGAAAGATGAATCGAGTCCGCAAAGAGCTTCGGTGATAGATTCGGAAGAGGAGAGATTTGAAAGCAGTGAGGAGATGGCTACCGACGAGAATTGATCTTCAGCGAAGGGGAGGGAGCGGCGATGAGTTCTTTGACATGACAAAGAATCGGTGATTAGAGGCACTCAGATGATGAGCGGTGAGGAAAGGGCTGGCCAAAGGAAGAGTGAAAGAAGGATCAATGGCGGTGGAGAATCGAATCGAAGAAGATGAGGAAGTTTTTTTTTTTCACTGTGAAATACTGTTGTTTCAGGAGATCACAGAACACAAGGTACTGCGGGGGGAAGAAGGCGATTACGAGCGAATCGCGATTCCTAGCAGGGACCAAAAAAGTAATTTAAGAATCCTATTTTGTTTTTAATTAAAATAATATTGTTTTCATTAATGGTGTTAGAAGAACCATTATGTTATAGGCATTTGTGCAAAAATAGTATTTTACAAGGGTACATATATAAATATAAATTTTAAGAGGATATTTATGCAAATTTAAATTTTTAGGTGGATATTTGTGAAAAAAAAATATTTATTTTCTACTTTTTTATTTAATTATTCGATATATTTTTTTCTATTTTGCTAATCTTCATCTGCATAATGGAAGGAGTTGATTGGATCAAGCCTCCCATGCAATACTTTCTTTTTAATTTAATTATTCAATATTTTTTTTCTATTTTACTAATATTTCATCGGATAATAGAAGGAATTGATTAGATTAAGCCTGCCATACGATCATGCTTATGAGAGGAGGATTGAGTTAAGTCGGGTTATTGCATATTGGGGGCGATCTTGTCATACATCTGTACAAGAGAGGCATATTTCATTATTAGGACAGTGTTTTTCACATCTTGCTTGGGCAAATCCTTAATCTTTGATTTTAAAATTTTTTAAGTTATAAAGTTTTTAAAATTATTATTTTATGATTCTAGCCAATTTTAAGTGCCAAACCACTAACAAATGGAAGATTTCATCTCCCATACTATTAGTTGTAACTAACCATGCAGAAGTGGCATCTATTGTTCAACTTTAGCTACTAGCATTTGCCACGTACCGGTGGTTCAAAACTATAGAACGGCCTCGCATCATACTATCATTGGCATTATTTTAAATTACAATATTAACTAAGATTAATATTTATAGATTTGTCTTTGTACTATAGCATATATAGTTCACCGTCAACATTCTTACTCCATTCTTGGCGTTCTTGGAGCTTTTTATAACGTTTATTATTTGATTCAAAAAAAACGAAGAATCAGATAATAATAAACCGTTACTTTTGTTATACCAATCAATAATGACTAGGCGTGTTAACGAGCCGAGCTGCTCGGGCTCGGTCCGTTAAAAGCTCGGCTCGAGCTCGGCTCGTTAGTCAAACGAGCTCGAGCCCGAGTCTAAAATGAGGTTCGTTTAAATTTGAGCTCGAGCCCGAGCAGCTCACGAGTCCAAATGGACTCGAGCCACCAACAGTGAGACCAAGAAAATGAGTCTTATTTTAATAATGTAAGAGCCTCATTTGTGGTATTTAATATGAATTTTTGTTATGGGGCTCGAGCCCAAGCTCGAAACGAGCTTTACGAGTCCAAGTCCAAGCTTTTCTTTTACCAAATAAGCCCGAGCTCGAGCTCAATACAGAGCTCGGTACCGAGCCCAAGCCCGAGCCCAAATTCTGTGAAACGAGCGGAGTCCGAGCTTCCCCAAGCTCGGGCTCGGCTCGGCTCATTAACAAGACTTCCAAAAAGATGCAATAATGGACGTTGTTGAAACCTGCTAGGCTATCCAAGCAAGTAGTAAACTTTTTCTAGTCAACATTCAAACAAATATTACTATTTCTGTGGCGCGCCGTACCGACGGTTGCCATACCCTCCAATACTCCGCATGGTCCAAAGTTGGACCTCTAAATGACCAAAATACCTTCTTCCCTCCTCAGACGTATCCACACGCTCATCTCGCATCAGCCTACCTAGGGTATAAATATATCGGATCGAATCGGATTATGGGTGACTCCAATCAAATATGGTTTCTTATTCGGATTTTAATTTTGAATCTAGACCTAATCCAATAAAAGATCAGGTTGGATCGGATCGAGTCTACTGCTACAATTTTTGACCAAATTGGTCATTCGGATTGGATCAGGTCAATATATAATTTGGATCCAACCTAAAAAATTCGAATCCGGTTCGAGCCAACCCATTCTAGTTTCAGAACTTGTTTGCACCTCCGCGTGCTGCAGCCTGCAGATCCAAATAATTTTACAAATTTGGGTCGAGTCAGATCGGATCAGGTTGTAGAATTGAAAATCTAAAATTATCTAAATTTCAAATAGGTCAGGTCGGATTGGATCGAGTCTAAATTCAGTAAATCCAGACCCAACTCAAAAAAAAGAACAGTCTAATTTTAGAACCCAATCTAGCTCCATAAATTTTTCAAAACAAATCGAATCGGGTCTAAATAAATTGAATCGGGTCGAATGACAGGTTAACCCGACCAATTTGCAGCTTAGTCTCACCTCGTAAATTCTTCCCTCTCTTAAACCCAAAACTGTCATCCTGCCTCCCTTTTTTTTTTTTTTTTTTTTTTTGCTTAAAACGGGTTCTTCAGACAACGCGTGTCCGAATACACCCAAGAATATCAAAATACAAAATCTCACGTAGTGCCAATGGCAGCTCCCGCTCTCCTACCCACAGGGCGTATCCCGAATGGTGTGCTGCATATGCAGCTACCCAGTCAGCCGTCCCATTGGCCTCCCTAAATACATGCTTAGCCTCAAAGGCCACACCATCCCTCACCATCATCCTAATATCCCGAATCAAAGGATGGCTAGTGCTCTCACGCCGAATCCATCCAATGACAGTGGATGAGTCACCCTCCAAGATGATCGAGCTAGCCCGCAGTACCCGCCGCGCATGGCAAAGGCCGGCTCAGGCAGCTCGCAACTCCGCCTCTGGCACTGATATGTCGAAGAGCCGGCAACCGCCCGCTGCCACTACCCTAGAGTGAGGGTCTCGTATGACGAAGCCTGCACCGCCTCGTGTACCACTATCTAGTACTGAACCATCAAAATTAATCTTGAGGAAACTCGGGGGTGGGGGCTTCCAGGTGAAAGACCAACTTAACGTCCCTCTTGGGAAATTTCGAGAATCCGAAGAAGATGTGCTTTAAGTAAATAAATTCGCATAACAAAATCTTTTAAATAATAATGATAATTTTGCCCATCATTTCAATAACTCCGCCCTCTGACACATTTTAGCATAAATCTACTTTACGCGCATTTTAGTCGGGGTGAGAATATCAAGTAATAGAGTCAATATTAAAAAGACAGCAGCGTACATATGGAATTTTAATTTTTTAGTTTTTTAATTTTTTAAATGTTTTATTTTTATTTGTTTGTTTTTGACGTCTTTAGAAACCGTATTTGACTGCAGCCTGGAGTCCGGAAGAGCACCGGATTCGCGGACTCAACTTCGGATTCCAATCCAGCACACCCTCACCGAGAGACGCACGCGCGCCCAGCTCCCCGGCTTATCCAGTCACCTGCCCCTCCTTTCCACCGGCCCGGCCGGTCACCGCCTATTTGAATTCCTCCAGTCTTTAACCCGCTGCTTTTTAACACGGATTTCGAGTGAATTTCCTTTCGACCGCGCGAGGTAGAAAAAAAGAAGCTGGTAGAAAGAAAGAGACGGGGTTAAAATTTCATGCGAAATTTGTCCGTCATTTGGCCAGCGTTTCATTTCGTTTTAATTTGGAGACGTTAGAGGGGTCCGAAAGCCTGGCCGAAGAAAGCCCCCCTTTAAGCAAAAAAAAAAGAGAGCCCCCCTTTCCCCTCCTCCCACCTCCCTCGCCTCCCCCGGGGGATTCTTAGATCGGCGAGTTTTTGGCTACTCGGTGATGGAGGTCACGACGGAAGCCCGGTATTACCCTCGCGATGGCGGATTTTTTGAGCAGCTCACCCCGTACTCCGCCGTCCATTGGTTCCGCTTCTCCGATCGGCGAAGGATCTGAAGTATGACGATTTTGCTTGTTTTTTTAGCTGATTTCTCTCCGTTAGGTATCGGAAAGTTGTACGCCTTTTAGGGGTTGGTGGCAAGATTTCTGGGGTTATGGTGGAAAAATTTTCCGATTTGGATCTTTTGCTATTTATTGGAATTTTAGATGGTTTACGGAGGTTTGATGATATGAACTTTAGTGTTTTTAAAATTTTTGTGGGATTTTTTTTGGTTTATAATGGTTATCTATCTTAATTTCTAGATGTTTCTACTTCTAAGCTTCTTATGTGATGCGGAAAATCTACCTAGCATCTTGTTGAGTTATTTAAGATATGGTTTTACGCTGAAATTCCATGATTTCTGAAAATGGATTGCGATCTCGAACCCGTTTTTGATCTCCGGGATCTTAAATCTCTTAAACAATTCTTTGTAAAGAAATCTATCGAAGTTTTGCTGTTTTCAATAAAATATCCTTCCTTTTTTTCTTCCCAAAGTTTGATATTTTTAGTATTTATTCGATTTTTGACACTCTCGCACCATATTTAGTTCTTTACCTTATTTTTTCATCTAATCTTTGAAAGATCTCTTCATTGCCCCAACTTTTTGCTACAAAATCGTTAATTATAGAAAGCATCGTCGCCAAATCATCGAATATTATCCCTTTCCTCGCTCATCGATAATCTAACTCCACCATCTAGTGCGAAAATGTCTGCACTCTCAGTTTCCGCACAATGTTTTTTTCTTGACTAGCAAGGCTTATTCTTTTTTTCTGTATGTGTTTGGCTCGCCAATCGCCTATGAATACCAGAGCCGATCTCCGGCAGGTCGCAGCATGTGCGGTGGTCCGGAGCGCATTAAACCCTCGCCGTCTCCCTCCCCTGAAGAAGCCCGAAGCTCCTCCCCGGCCAAACCGATGAACCACCTCACCGTCGAAACCGACGACTCCTTCTCCACCCTTCTCGAGCTCGCCGCCAACAACGACGCAGAAGCCTTCCGGCGATCTCTCGACCGGGACCCCTCGGCTGTTGATGAAGCCGGCATGTGGTATGGCCGCAAGAAGGGCACCAACCTGATGGTCCTCTTGCACCGAACCCCACTGATGGTCGCCGCCACCTATGGCAGCCTTGATGTTCTCCGTCTCATACTTTCCCTCTCGGTTGTCGACGTTAACCGGGGCTGCGGCCCCGACAACGCCACTGCCCTCCACTGCGCTGCCTCCGGTGGCGCGCTGAACGCTGTTGATGCTGTGAAGATTCTGCTTGCAGCTGGAGCTGATCCTAATGCTGTCGATGCCAGCGGCCACCGGCCAGCCGACGTGATTGTTGTGCCGCCCAAGTCGACTGATGTGAAAGTTGTTCTTGAGCAACTACTTGGAGGTTCTGGTTGTGTTGCGGGTGGTGAGGAGCAGCAGCAGCGTGTTCTTCGTGTGACGACAAGCTCGAACTCGAACTCGAACTCGAACTCTCCACCCCTGTCCTCATCCCCTGTGGAGGATGGATTCCCGTCCTCCAACTTGTCCTCCTCTCCTACCGACCCGCCTCCACCGGCCGTATCTGAGAAGAAAGAGTATCCAATTGACCCATCGCTGCCGGACATCAAGAACAGCATCTATGCCACTGATGAGTTCCGCATGTACTCTTTCAAAGTCCGGCCGTGCTCGCGGGCATACTCGCATGATTGGACAGAGTGCCCATTTGTTCATCCGGGCGAGAACGCCCGGCGTCGTGACCCGAGAAAGTATCACTACAGCTGTGTTCCCTGCCCTGAGTTCCGCAAGGGGGGGGCATGCCGCCGGGGGGACATGTGCGAGTATGCTCATGGGGTGTTTGAGTGCTGGCTTCACCCAGCGCAGTACCGCACACGCCTCTGTAAGGATGGGACCAGCTGCACTCGCCGTGTCTGCTTCTTTGCTCACACGAACGAGGAGCTCCGTCCTTTGTATATGTCAACTGGGTCGGCCGTGCCGTCGCCCCGGTCCGCCACCTCTGCTGCGATGGAGATGGCAGCAGCGATGGGTCTCATGCCTGGGTCCCCCTCATCGGTTTCAGCAATGATGTCACCGTTCACACCACCCATGTCGCCGTCGACCAACGGCATGGCCCACTCCTCACTATGCTGGCCACAACCCAACGCTTCTACTCTGCCCCTTGCTGGAATCAATCTCCAGTCGAGTAGGCTGCGCTCGTCTCTGAGTGCAAGAGACATGCCAGTGGATGATTTCTCAATGATGCCTGATTTCAATGGGCAGCAACTGTTTCATGATCTGTGCTATTCTCGCTTTGCCTCTGTGCCGGCGGGGCGGTCCAAGGTCCTGGCTCCATCGAACCTTGATGAACTTTTCTCAGCTGAGATCTCCTCATCTCCAAGGTACAGTTCTGGTCAGGGGTCTGTCTTCTCACCATCACACAAAACTGCTATCCTCAACCAGTTCCAGCAGCAGCAGCATAGCATGCTCTCACCGATCAATACCAATATGTTCTCACAAAAAGCTGGTGACCACCAGCAGCTGCCTGGGCACTCCTCTCTCTTGCGGGCTTCGCTCGGTGCCCCTTCTCCTGGCAGGATGTCTCCCCGTGGTGATGAGCCACTCTCTCCAATGAGTGCCCGTTTGGCTGTGTTCGCGCAGCGGGAGAAGCAGCAGCAGACACTGCGGAGCCTCAGCTCTCGTCATCTTGGTTCCGGCACATCGCCTATTGTGGGCACCCCTGTGAATTCATCATGGTACAAATGGGCATTGCCCTCTGGTACCCTGGACTGGGGAGTGAATGGTGAGGAGCTGGGTCGGCTCAGGCGGTCCTCATCTTTCGAGCTACGGTCTGGTGGTGAGGAGCCGGACCTTTCCTGGGTCCATTCACTGACGAAGGAATCTCCACCTGAAAAAATAGTTACAGCAGCAATGACTTCTGTTGGACCATCAGCAACAGTTCCATCTGGTGGCGGTGGCGATGGAGATGCTTCAAATGCTAATCCTCAGATTGATGGACATGATCAATCTGCAGTCCTCAGTGCATGGTTGGAACAGATGCAGCTGGATCAGACGGTAGCTTAGTAATTAGAGCAAATTTCTACTAAGCTGCTAGAGTTGGGGCATTGGTAGTAGTTAACGAGTCTTAGTAAATAATATTTTTTGGTTTGTTGGGATGGTTAAGAAGGGAAAGGAGTTGAAGGGGTTAATATTCATAGATTCATTTTCTTTAAAGAAGATTTATTATTACTTCAAGAGGAGTTCAGACGGGAAAAGTGGAGGTGGTTTAACTCTGGGTTATTTCAAGGTCTACCCTAGGTAAATTACTCTCCTATAGCTTGGATTTTTTTTTTTTTACCTTTTTATATATTTTTTTTTTTCTTAATCTCTCTAAAGCCAGAGTCTATATTATGAAACTTGTCTAGCCTTTTTCCTTTTTCTCCTTAATATTCTTGCTTTTGTTAATTATGATATGTATCTTAATCTTGGTAAAAGTGAAAGTGTGTAAAGCAAAGTGGGGGGGTTCCTCTGTGGAGATCTATGTTTTTCTGACCAGGTCTATTGTTGAGATAAGGTTCTGCTGACTTGTCCTGCATGGCTATTTCAATTGTTAATGTTGTTCTGGAGAATTTGAGGGCAGGAAAATATGGTGTATAAGTTCACTTTATGATGTAACATTGGATTAAACTTGATTGCTATTGTTTCAATTCCATTATTTTTTTTTGGTTCTTTCCTCCTGGTTTCAGGCCCCTTTCTTTCATGCTTATTGTTGTTTGGATCTTATCATTTTGGTTTTTCTAAATGCTGATGCATTACTTTTCTGGATGTTTCTAACTCGTGTGTTGAAAGTCCTGATTCTTGCAATCAAAGAAAGCGGTGGAATTGGGAGTTGCGGGTCTTGATAGTAGTGATGGTAGGGTCTTGTTGATTAGAATTATATGGGGATGCATTCATTGATATAAGTATTAGATGCATTAGTTATCACTTTTTTGTCGGATATATTGATTGAGTTGCTCTATAATTGTTTGTGGGGCTTCCTTGAAAGCTCATGGAGACGATAATATGGACTGGGACACGTTCCCCTTCTATGGCATGCAATCTGCTTTGTCTTAATGGTGTTTCATGGGTGATGCAAGGAACCTTGCAGTGACCTACGATATTGCAGCAGATTAAGTTACACTTCTCAGAAATGCTTAGGAAGTCTTTTGGGGAGACAAAACTTGAGTTGATTTTGGTCTATTCATTAGGAGAGGGATAATGATGATGGAAATTGATTTTTTTTCAGAGAGTATTCCTGCAAATTTTGCAGGAACTGTTGGGTTTCGTTATTTGTGGTCGATTTTGTTGTTTGGATGGTTTTGTGCTATGTAAAATTTGCGGTTGGAGCCTCAAGTCTGTCTGATAAACAGGTGGGAAGAGGGTGGGGGAGGCGTAGGTTGATGCCTATTGATCTTGTTTGTCCGTCATAAGGTAAGGTTTTTGCTCGGTTCTTAGTTTGGATTGCAAGGAAATCTATGGCTCCTTTGATAGGGAATTTATAATTGCTAAGGTTGGCATCTAGCTGACTAATTGGTTGAGATTTTGACATAGGAACTTGAACCAGATGCCTGACAATGAGACATCATTATTGGATGAGACTTTTGGTTATGGGATGAAATGAACGGTTGTCCCAGATGGTGACTTTACAAGCAACATCTAAGTTTGTTCCGTAATATTGTGTTGTGTTGAGGTTGAGCTTTGGTGCGGGAACAATGTCACTTCATTGTGATTTTAAGGTCGCATATTTGCAACATGGAAATAGTTTTTCTGCATGCATATGGCATTGTGTGCATTTGATCCTTCTCAAACTTTTTGCAATGGTCAGAGTTTTCATACCATGCAATGGCCTCAATGGTGGGAGCTTTGTACGCTGGGATTTATTTTTTAAATTATGTTATCATAAAAATAACGCTGTGTGAACGTATGACTTTCCCGAGGCATCTAGGTTTTCTCTATTACCATTTTGATGCCAACATAAAATCTCTCTCTGGCGTTGCAGGTCTCCAATTGTACAGACAAAATTTGATGGCAAGGTACAACTTGGCTGGGTGAATATTGAGAGGTTTTAGGATTATTGTTGGAAAACTTAAATCAATTACCCAAGTCAATGCTGGTGTCTTGTGTCCTGACTGGATAACAATATAACTATAGCTGCTGCAAGTCATATAGATTTCCATGATGGTACTTATATAAGCTATGTTTAGGAAACTATCTGTTATACTCACAATATAATTGGAGCTGCTGCAATTCATATGGCTTATATAAGTAAGTGGCTTATATAAGTAAGAGAAGATCTGATATTGCTACATCTTTCAAAAAGCGTAGCCTAAACAAAGCAAAATAGAGAAAGGATTCATGTAGCTGTTATTGATGGGAGGCAAAATGGATCGTTCTGTTCTAGCATCCTCAGAGTAGACCTCAGAGCCGAGCAAGCCAGGCCTCAGTCCTGTTAAGAGCCAGGCCAACCTCGGCCTCCGTCGGCTCGGCCTCTACCTCAGCTCCCGCCAAAGGCCGAGCCGACCTCGCCAAGCACATGTAGTGGCCTCCAAGCATGCCCGACCTCAACCGCAAGAATCTACAATGACGCTCCTGATCTGGGCTCGGGGTGCTTTGCATTGTCGACCTTGAGCCAAAAAGCTCTCTCGACCGTAGGAATCTACAATGATGCCTCGGGCTGAGCTCGGGGCGCCCTGCAGTGTCGACCGCGAGCGAAGAGCTCCTTCGACCACAGGTACAGTGACGCTCAGCAATCTCACCGTGCCATTCTTCGTTTGTGGGTCACGCCATGACATGCCAATCAAGGACCATGCCTTGCTGTCCCAGCCATGCTTGTTGACAAGGACCATACCCTGCAACAATCACCAACACCATGCTGTGCACAAGGGCTGCCTCAGACTGTGTGCCTCAAGCAAAACTTGGCCACACGCCACCTAGCCAAGACCATCTCCTTTCATGATGAGGATCCACCATTTCTTCGCCACCTAGATATCCCTATGAGGACTATAAATAAGCCATATCAAGGACACAGGACGGTTTTTCCCAAAAAAACTCGGGATCTACTCTAACTTAATCATCGGAGGGCTTTGGCCCCAATGATACAAGAGGTACGCCCCACTCGGCACGTAATCCTTTACGAGCATTTGGCTGCAACACATGACGATCGACAACTCGGCTACTTCCTTCACTCAAGCCAAAAAACGACTCGCACTCAGAAGTTAGAGGGCAAATGATGGGAGGCAAAATGGATCGTCCTGCTCTAGCATGGAACCACCCAATTTCTAGCATCCTCAGAGCAGACCTTAGAATCGAGCAAGCCAAGCATCGGTCCTATTAAGAGCTATGCTGACCTCGGCCTCCGCCCAAGGTCGAGCCAACCTCGGCCAAGGCCACGCCGACCTCAGCTCCCACCGCCGACCTCGGCCCCCGCCGAAGGCCGAACCGACCTCGCCAAGAACATACAGTGGCCTCCAAGCCTGCCCGACCTCGACCGCAAGAATCTACAATGACGCCCCTGAACTGGGCTTGGGGCGCCTTGCAGTGTCGACCGCAAGCCAAAGAGCTCCCTCGACTGCAGAAATCTACAATGACGCCCTGAGCCGAGCTCGAGGCGCCCTGCAGTGTTGACTGCGAGCGAAGAGCTCCCTCGACTACAGATACAGTGACACCCTGCAGCAACCCACCAAGCCATACTTCGCTTGCTGGCCACGTCATGATGTGCCAACCAAGGATCATGCCTTGCTGCCCCAACCATGCTTACTAACAAGGGCCACACCCTCCCACACCCGCCAACACCATGTTGTGCACAAGGGCTGCCCCAGACCGTGTGCCTCAAGCAAACCTTGGCCACACGCCACCTGGCCAAGACCATCTCCTCCCATGATGAGAATCCACCATTCCTCTGCCATCTAGATACCCCTGTGAGGACTATAAATAAGCCATATCAAGAACACGAGGGGATTTTTTTCCAAAAAAGCTCGGGATCTACTCTAACTTAATCATTGGATGGCCTTGGCTGGAATTTCCGGCCAAGACTTTGTGCAGGTGCCCCGGAGTGTAGGAGGTGGCCCCCCTTTCTTCATCCCGTCCGGCATCTTTTCGGCTTCTTCAGGCGAGGTGGCCCCCCTTTCTTTGTCCCGGCCGGCATCCTCTTGGCTTCCTCCGGCGTGGTCACCCTCAGATTTCAACCACAACAGTTATCATTTAGATTGGATTAAGGTTTAGTTAAGCTGGGTGGTGCGGGTGGAATGCCTTTCAAGGTAGCCTGAAAATTCAAAGAAGAGATGGTACAGGGTTGTTTATTGCCGGTAGTCAGGAGTCATCAAGTAAAGTAGCCCACTTGTTTGCCTGCGTCTCTCTGTCCTTCGGCTTTAAAGTTTTTGGTGGTTTAGGCCTTGGTAGGACCATCTTCCCTTACGCCGAGGCCCGGTCATGGCTTTTGGACCCAAGAAAGCTAAAAGAATGCACCAATAGGCCTTCACACCTTGGGTGGAGATGATCAGAATTCAGATTCACTGTTACTTGAAGTGGTTGCAATGACCAGGCAAGCTTGGCTCAGGAGAGGGTATAGCTTATCGGCGATGACTTGATTGGATTTGGATGGGGTCATAGGCTCCGTTCCATAGCTGGCCTCCAATGGGCAATTCATGGTGATCTTGGAGTTTTTTGGTTCAAAGTAAATGGCAGACCATCAGATTTTTTTTTTTTTTTTTCTCCATAAGAGAGCTTTGCTTCTAAAATATGGCAAGATTGATGGAATTTACCTCAAATGAATTTCGATCGGTACTCTACTTAGGGTGAAAATATATCCTACACCACATGCACCATGTGGCAGTGCACCATGCCAAACATGCATCTCACTTTTTATGGGTCTCATTCCTCATGCACTCGATCTTAGATTGCCACCTGTGCATCCCGTCATAATTTGTTCTTGTGGTATACTGCTATTGTGGTGCATATGGTGTGGGGTATGATTTCTTCTACTTACAACTGCTGTAGCGAGTCAAACATGCTGGGGTTGTGTGGGACTGCAAACCTGTCAAGATGATCTGTTCTTTATTTTGCTTGCGCTGACAAAGCACTGAGCTCCATCATAGCTATTTAAACTTGGTTTATGAGATGAGTTGACTTGAGAGCTTGGCTTTAAAATACGACCCGGCCTTCATTTACTTAGCAAGAGACAATAGCCAACTAGCTAGCCAAGCCCAAATTGTTCATGGATGTTTCGGTTTACTTTTAGCCAAGGTTTTGTAATGGGGTGTGACTAATGGTAGGTCTTAGCTGTTCTTAGGATTCAAAAGTTGCATCCAACTTTAACGAGGACCAGAGGGCTCTGATCCAGCTACCATTTAAGTTTCTTGACTACCTTCCGTGTGAATATATTTAGATTTTATAGAATACAGAACAAGTCATTCAAACTAGTTTGTGTGGATGTTGCATGCAACCAAAATAAATCTAATCCAATGAGATATAGCTACCCAAGCCTCGTAGATACGAGTACTCAATTTGTCGATCAATTATCCTATATATATGAGAAAAGAGAAATTATATCCTGCACCATGTGCACTAACAGAGTCGTCGGCTCATTTCTGTGGGCTAATCATCAAGAAGAGCACAAGATAAATGAAGTCCACAAAAATGAGCTGAGATGATTGGCATGCTGCATGGCCACGTGGTGCAATCAACAAAGGGCCAAAACTTTTTAGAATCAGAGAGCCACCTTTTGCCTTAGGTTGCAACTGATTACACCATCATAACTAAAGTTTGATAATTATACATATCCATTTTTAAATTAATATAAAGAAAATAATGTTTAAGAAAAAACCTCTATACAAATATTATAGATAGTTGAGAGTGTTACTAGTTAATTTTTTTTTTTTTTAGCGTCACTGTGTTCATGAGATGGTAAATGAATGGATGTTATCACAAGGGGTCCTGCTTAGAATTTCTAATAACGCAAATGGCCTGTATTTGGACTCACAATGTTGAGATTTGCAAATAGGGCTGCCTAATGATCCAACGCATGATCTAATTGGCTCTCATCTAGTTCCATTTGCATCTCTTTGCTCCACCAGCAAGAATTTTTTTTTACAAATTTTGAGGTAATAACAATTTCATATGTGACAAAACTAACATCATTTATGTCAAGAGCAAGGAAGTATACAGCCTGATCTTGTCTATATTTAGTTGGAACATATGTACCAAGAAGCTCTCCATCTGCAAAATCTGAATCATTTGCACATATGCAAGACTATCAAATCAAATGTTCATCTTCATTTTGATTAATATTGGTTTTCATACTGTTTTTTCAAAGGATTTTCAATAAGATCTTAAGTCACGGAAGTCAACCAAAACGAGCCTACATGGAGTAATATTGAAGTGGAATAGTTGACAGGGAAGAGAGAGTGTGACAAAATATCTAACCAGAGAGAGAGAGAGAGAGAGAGAGAGAGAGAGAGAGAGAGATCAATTAGATTAGTAAAACATCCTATTCAACATAGGCAACACGAGTGCTTTTTTTTTTTCGGTACAACGGTAGTTCATATCAGCCTAGCATGAACACTACCCTCAGCATCAAAAGAAAGAAGGCGACATCAAGAAAAGAAAACAAAATCGAGCTCAGTCCAAAGAACCTCCTCTTAATGGTGAGCAGCAAAGAAGGCGATCCAGTTTGCATCCCTGTTTGCCTTCCGAAATACATAGGCAACCTGGATCGAACGGCATCCTGCTAACAGCCTCTGGATGTCCCTAAGTATAGGGTAGCCGTCTCCTTGGCACTCGATATCACGAATCCACTCGGTCACCATAGTAGAATCACCCTTCAGGATGAGGCAATGTGTCCCTATATTCCTCCTCACATAGGTGACTCCCTCCCATGCAGCCCTGAGCTCGACTCCAGTAGCAGTCATATCACAAGTGTGTCGCCCACCTGCTGCGACTAATCTAGAATTGTGATCCTGGATCACAAATCTAGTTCCTCCTCTATCTCCTCCTACCAAAGCGCTACTGTCAAAGTTCACCTTGAGGTGGCCAGAGTGAGAATGATAGTGTTATTTTGATGATTAACAAGCAATTATCTAGAGTATGTTATAAGTTAAATCGATACCTCATTTATAAGTCTATTACTCTCAGTATATTTGTATAAATTGATATAGATACATTTCATTGTTTATATGAATGAATCTAACCTTGAGATGCAGCAAAGTGTGGATTGAGTCGACCCAAAGGATGATTGGGTCGACCCCGGCACATCAAGAAAGCATTTGGCACACTTCTGCAAAAATGGCACAGATGAACAGTGAGTTGGGTCGACCCAAGGAAAGCATGAGTCGACCCAAACATCAAGATTCTCAAACAACTCAGAAAATGGTTCTCTGGATTTACTGAGAGGGTCGACCCAAGATAAAGTTGAGTCGACCCAAGCTTGAGTCGACCCAAACCCTGAGTGGGTCGACCCAAAGGCAAGACAGAACAGAAGACAGAAAAGGTTCTCTGGAAACCCTGTTAGGGTCGACCCAAGAAGAAGTTGAGTCGACCCAACTGAACCTTGAGTCGACCCAAAGAAAGGTTGGGTCGACCCAAGTGAAGGAAGGCTGAATTGCAAGTTTCTGTGTTTCTGAGAGGGTCGACCCAAGGAATGTTTGAGTCGACCCAAGTGAAAGTTGGGTCGACCCAAGGACAGGTTGAGCCGACCCAAACACGGACAGAAGCATAACGGCTAGTTCTGCAGATGTACTTTTTGTCCTTCCAACAGTGAGTAACAGCTAGTTTTTGAATTCTAACCATTGGGGCTTGTCCAATGGATGAAGGAAACTATTTAAAGTGGCACTATTCATCAGATAGAACATCCTTTTGAAAGAATATCAAAGAGAACACAAGAAAGAAAAAAATGCCCTAATCTTCTTCATCCAAGTGCTTCATTCAAGAATCAAAGAAAAGTGGTTGAGCAGATTCAAAGAGTCATCAAGAGCTCCATCCACCCTTAAAGAGAGAAGCATCCTTGACAAAGAAGAGAGAAGTCACATCAAGCGATAAATACTTTCTAAACTCTTCTTTGTTGATTATATTGTTTTATTTGCTCATCTAGGAGTTTAAATCTTCTTCCTTTATTTGTTAAACTACTTGTAAAGGTTGGTTGGTTAGCCCGCAAAACCAACGGAATAGGTTGATTGGTGAACCCGGAAAACCAATTGTAAAGGTTCGTTGGTGAGCCCGTAAAACCAACATAGGTTCGTTGGTGAGCCCGTAAAACCAACTTAGGTTTTTGGTGAACCCGGAAAACCAAAGTGTAAAGGTTTTTGGATTGTGAGCCCGGAAAACAATCCAACTGTAATCCGCGGGATTATAGTGAATTCCCAAGGGGTCGCTTGGGGAGTGGACGTAGGTGCTAAGGAGAGCACCGAACCACTATATTTCTTGTTGTTTGTATTGTGATTTGTTTAAGTTTACTAACTCATCATTTAACATAAGTAAGATAGTTAAAAGTAAAAGAAACCAATTCACCCCCCCTCTTGGCTTGTCACCTTGGGCAACAAGTGGTATCAGAGCAAGGTGCTCCAATAGTACTCATTGATCTCACAATCAAGAGTTAAAGATCATGACAACCCAAGTGGGATGTTCTATGAGTGAGGGGCAATCCACAAATAGACCACCTCTATTTAATGGCACAAACTACACATATTGGAAAGCTAGGATGGGGATATTCATTCAAACTTCAGATTATGAATTATGGCACATCATTACTAGAGGACCTCACACACCCACACTTAATATAGAGGGCACTATCATACCCAAACCAGAAATGGATTGGAATGAAAGTGATAGAAGATTGGCACAGTTAAATGCTAAAGCTATAAATGTACTTTATTGCTCATTAGATGTAAGTGAATTTAATAGAATATCTACTTGCATCTCTGCTAAAGAAATTTGGGACAAACTTGAGGTCACTCATGAAGGGACCAATCAAGTTAAGGAGTCAAAGATAAACATATTAGTACACAAGTATAAATTGTTTAAAATGGAATCTACTGAGTCCATAACTGATATGTTTATCCGTTTTACTGACATTATAAATGGGCTTAAGAGTTTAGGAAAGTCTTACACTAACTCTGAATTGGTGCGAAAAATTATCAGGTCTCTACCAAGAATTTGGGAGGCCAAGGTAACCGCAATTCAAGAAGCTAAGGACCTCAACACACTGCAATTAGAGGAGCTTCTAGGATCACTCATGACTCATGAGTTGACAATGAGGCAAAATTCGGAAGATGAGGTTAAGAGAAGAAAGCCCATTGCCCTAAAGACTACCACCCCTAAACAACAAACTGAATCGGAAGATTCAGATGATGATGATGAATTTGATGAAGAAGGGATGGCTATGCTTGGAAGAAAATTCAAAAAATTTATGAGAGGTAAGAATAGATTTTACAGAAAGAAACCCTTCCTCAAAGGTAGCTCAAGCAAAGAAAAGGGTAAGGACAAAGAAAAGGAAAAAGAAACTCCTATTTGCTATGAGTGTAACAAATCCGGGCATTATAAGATAGATTGCCCAGATTTGAAATGGATGGCAAGAAAACTGAAAAAGAAGAACTTCATGGCTGAATGGAGTGAAAGTGAGGAGTCAAGTTCGGAAGAGAAAGATCATCAAGAGACGGCCCAAATGTGTCATATGGCCAATGACGATGAGGTAGATTCTGAACTTGACTGTGATTTTACTATTGATGAATTGCATGATGCATTCTTAGAACTCATGGAAGAACATAAGTGTTGGGGTATGTGGAGACCTTTGGTGATGAAGAGAATTGAAGGAAAATCAATTCTGCATAGTTTTCTGTCTGGCGGACTGTCGGAGTCGACTCGAGCTTCAGTCGAGTCGACTCGGGAACAGTCGAGTCGACTCGAGGTCTGTCGAGTCGACCCGAGAGGAGAAAGCCGCAAAAACCATGTTTCTGTCTGGACTGTCAGAGTCGACTCGAACTACAGTCGAGTCGACTCGGAGCATCGTCGAGTCGACTCGAGATACAGTGGAGTCGACTCGAGATCGTGCCAGTTAAACTGGAAGTTGTTCAGACGTGCCAGAGTCGACTCGGACTTCAGCCGAGTCGACTCGGGCTCGCGAAGAATCGTACGGACGATTTTCTTTTGGTGTTTTTGGTGGCGTTTCGACGGCTATGATCATCTGAAGGTCTTGAGACTATATATAGGACTCATGAGAGCCCTAGGGTAAGATTATTGGCCGTATATTTGAGAGAGACTCTTGTTTGTGAAGCTAGGGTTCTAGAGAAGAAGAGGATTGGGATCCTACTTCTTGTGCAAAGGGAATTCTGTGTGAATCTCTTGTAGATCGATCGCTTGTGATCGTTCGGGTGTGTGCTATCTCTGTAATCAGTTCATCCTTATTGAGATTTGGAGCGGTGGAGGACGTAGGCTATTTGTAGCCGAACCTCGTTACATTTTGTGTTTGCTTTGCTATTTTCTTCCTTCTTCTTCCTTTGATCTTTGATAATCCGTTGCGGTGCTCAAGTGTTTTATCCTACTGATACCACGGGGTAATCTTTTGCCCTTCGTAGGCGGAGCGAAGAGGTGATCCTTGAGTCCGGAGTCGAGGGAGCGAGAGAGTGCTTATCCGTTTGTATCTCTCTTGCTTGTCCGACGTCGGTGGCGGCACTGGTGTGACTGGGTTCCGGTGCGGGGCGCCGACAACAATAAGAAACTAATCAATAAAAATAAAATTCTAAAAGAAGAAAATCAATCTCTTATCCAAGATAAGTTAAAACTGTCTCATAACTATGAAACATTAAGTAGGAAACTTACAAATGAAACCAAAAATCTAATTGCTGAAAACATCAAGTTAAAAGAAGATGCTGAAAAATATAAATCCTTGGTAGATAAATTTACACTTAGCTCTACCAAATTAAATATGATTCTTGATAGTCAAAAAGTTGTATATGATAAGGCTGGATTAGGATATAAAACAAATAGAAAACAAAAATTCTTAAAGAACATTTTTGTAAAAGCTAAAAGTGAAAATATTACCTGTCATTGCTGCAATAAATTAGGACATAGAACATATGAATGTAACTATAGAAAGTCCAGTCAAAACAAATTAAGTAATAATCAAAAGATTAAATTCAAGAAAGTTTGGGTTCCAAAAGGAACATCAAGTACTAACCCTAAAGGACCCAACATAGTTTGGGTACCTAAAGCTCTTTCTTGATCTTGATTGCAGGGGTGTCTTGCAGCTGATAAAGTGGAAAAACGATGGTATCTAGATAGCGGCTGTTCAAGACACATGACCGGTGACGTAGATCAATTTGTCACCTTGGAATCAAAGAAGGGTGGAGTAGTAACCTATGGAGACAATGGTAAAGGGCATATCATTGGAAAGGGTAAAATTTTCATTACTCCATCTATTTTTATAGAAAATGTCTTATTAGTTAAGGGATTGAAACATAATCTGCTTAGCGTAAGTCAATTTTGTGATAAAGGGTTTAAAGTCACATTTGAAGCATCTGTATGCATAATCACAAATCCTAAAGATAATAGCATTGTACTTGTAGGACAAAGGCAAAGAAATATTTACTTGGTAGATCTTCATGATTTAGGCAAGAAAAATGGATTATGCTTAATTACTAATGAAGAAAAGAAAAATGAAACAAGTTGGCTTTGGCATCGTAGACTAGGACATGCTAGTATGGAATTAATCTCAAAACTAGTCAAGAAGAAATTAATAAAGGATATGCCAAAATTGATTTTTGAAAAGGACAAAATCTGTGGACCATGTTCATTGGAAAAACAAACTAAATCATCTTTCAAATCAAAGAATATAGTATCAACAACTAGGCCTTTTGAACTCATACACATGAATTTATTTGGACCCACTAGAACTGCGAGTCTAGGAGGGAAGAAGTATGGACTAGTTATTGTTGATGATTTTTCAAGATATACATGGGTTTCATTTTTGGCACATAAGAATGAAGCATTTTCAGAATTCTTGAAACTATATAATAATATCATAAATGAAAAGAAACTCACCTTAGTAGCAATTCGAAGTGATCATGGTACTGAATTTGAAAATCAACACTTTGAAGAATTTTATACTAAAAATGGTATTTCACATCAATTTTCAGCACCTAGAACGCCTCAACAAAATGGGGTTGTTGAAAGGAAAAATAGGACATTGGCAGAAATGGCACGCACGATGTTGTGTGAGTCAAATCTTCCAAAGTACTTTTGGGCTGAAGCTATAAGCACTGCTTGCCATATTCTAAATCGAGTTTTAATACGACCAATAACCAAGAAAACTCCTTATGAACTTTGGAAGAATAAGAAACCAACTGCTAAATATCTTAAAGTATTTGGATGTAGATGTTTCATCTTAAACAATGGCAAGGAGGATCTAAGTAAATTTGATGCCAAGTCAGATGAAGGTATCTTCTTAGGATACTCCACATCTAGCAGGGCATACAGAGTATTCAATAAAAGAACTCTAGTAGTGGAAGAGTCAGTCAATATTATATTTGATGAGTCTGATAGTGAGTCTGCTAGGAAAGAAAATATTGTTGATGATGATACAGGAATTATCAACTTTGAAAAGTTGAATATTGATGACGTGCCAATTCAAGATAAGGGAGATGATTGCGTGCCACCACAATCCCAAAGCTTGCCAAAGGAATGGAGGTATGCATATGGACACCCTAAAGACTTAATCATTGGTGATCCATCTCAAGGGGTAAGAACTCGATCATCTCTTAGAAACTTAAATGATTATCTTGCTTTTGTTTCACAATTAGAACCTAAGACTTATGAAGAAGCTGAAAAAGATACTAATTGGATAAATGCCATGCAAGATGAATTAAATCAATTCAAAAGAAGTAATGTATGGACATTAACTGAAAGACCAAAGCATAACTCAGTAATTGGAACAAAATGGATATTTAGAAATAAATTAGATGAAAATGGGTTAGTTATAAGAAATAAGGCTAGACTTGTAGCTAAGGGATACAATCAAGAAGAAGGAATAGATTTTGATGAAACATTTGCTCCTGTAGTAAGATTAGAGGCTATTAGATTACTTCTAGCATTTGCATGTTTCATGGATTTCAAATTGTATCAAATGGATGTAAAAAGTGCATTCTTAAATGGTTTAATAGAGGAGAAAGTATATGTAGAGCAACCTCCTGGTTTTGAGAATCATGAATTGTCAAATCATGTGTTTAGACTACATAAGGCATTATATGAATTAAAGCAAGCACCTAGGGCTTGGTATGATCGATTAAGCAAATTTCTGCTTAATAATGACTTTAGTAGAGGAAATGTAGATAAAACACTATTTCTCAAAAGAAAGGACAAAAATCTATTAGTGGTACAAATATATGTAGATGACATAATCTTTGGTGCCACAAATGATACTCTTTGCAAAGAATTTGCTGATTTAATGCATGGAGAATTCGAAATGAGTTTGATGGGAGAACTAAGTTTCTTTCTAGGATTACAAATCAAACAAACTAAAGAAGGAATCTTCATTCATCAAACTAAGTATACAAAGGAAATACTAAAGAAGTTTGGGAACGAAAATCATAAGGGAGTAGGCACTCCAATGAATCCCACTAGTAAGCTAGACAAAGATGAAAAAGGGAAGAGTATTGATATTAAGCTTTATAGAGGACTAATTGGATCCTTGCTCTACCTTACAGCTAGTAGACCAGACATCGTATTTAGTGTAGGAATATGTGCTAGATACCAATCAGATCCTAAGAAATCACATCTAAGTGCTGTTAAAAGAATCCTTAGATATTTAAGAGGAACTACAAATATTGGATTATGGTACTCTAGAGACTCTTGTCTAGATTTGCTTGCATACTCAGATGCTGATTTTGCTGGATGCAAATTAGACAGGAAGAGCACAAGTGGCACATGTCAATTCTTAGGAAACAACTTAGTATCATGGTTTAGCAAAAAGCAGAATTCAGTGGCACTGTCAACAGCTGAAGCTGAATATATAGCTGCTGGTAGTTGTTGTGCTCAAGTACTATGGCTTAAGCAACAACTAGAAGACTATGGAGTTAAGCTAGATAATATTCCTATTAAGTGTGATAATACTAGTGCCATCAATCTTACTAAAAATTCGGTTCAGCATTCTAAAGCCAAACACATAGAAATATGATATCATTTTATTAGGGATCATGTGCAAAATGGAAACATATGTATTAAGCATATATGCACTGAAAAACAATTAGCCGACATATTCACAAAACCATTGAGTGAAGATAGATTCTGCACACTAAGGAGGGAATTAGGCATATGTGATCCTTTTTATTGAAGAAATATAAAAGGGAGCAAGTAGTCTCATGATACATTCCTCCAATTTCTAAAAATCCATGAAACATGAGTCAAACTTGTCATCTATAGATTCCTTACTCATGTATCATTGTCCCAGAAAGAATTTATAAGGATTGGAAGCAAGAAAAATTTTTAGAAGCAAAAAGGAAGAGAAAAGAAAAATTCTGCACTTGGGTCGACCCAACCCAGAATAGGGTCGACCCAACGTTGAGTCGACCCAAGAAATTTCTTGAGTCGACCCAACGTCGGGACCCCACTGTTAAAAGGGGGACCCGAGAGCTCTATTAGGGCACTGTTTGCCCTTGTCCTCTTCTGAATACTCTATTCTCCACTCTCCAAACTCCTCCAAACATCTCCAAACAGTAGATTACCTTAAGATCTTGGAGAAATGGGACCCAAAAGAGCCGTAGCCAAGAGATCCGAAAGAGTCTCACGGATCCAACGTGAGGAAAGGCAACCTACGGAGCCATCTACAGTGTCTCCACAACGTGAGACACGTGCAGAGCCACCTCCTCCTCCTTCCCCCTCAGTAATACTTGCAAGATTTGCGGGGAGACCAGTTACAACGAGGAGAAGGATCCACTCCGAGTTCTTTGATCAAGAAGGGTTTCGTTTGAGGAAATGGATCCAAAGGCAAGGTTGGGAGTATCTTTGCTCCCTAGATGTGATGATCTACCCCGGATTAGTTCGGGAGTTCTATGCCTTCCTCAAAACTGGAATGGGAGGGCTTATTTCGGAAGTTCGAGGAGTTAGGGTTCGAGTTTCCGAGGAGAGTTTGAGTGAGCTACTTCATCTTCCATGTGAAGGAGCCACTCCGGAAAAGCCAGAAAACAAGATGAGAGCCCTGCAGTTGATAATGGAAAATGAAGACTTCAACTTTTCGGAGAAGGTAATAGCAAGCTCTCTATCTGCTGAAATGAGATTACTGCTCAGTATTATAAATAGAATTTTATTTTCGAAGAGCGGGAGATTCGATCTCATCACTGAGCGAGATCTTGTAGTGATGGAGCACATTATTCAGGGTATTCCCCTGAATCTCCCGGCCATGATACTGAGGCAGATGAGGAAGGTGATCTGCAACTCCAGAGTATCCTTACCTTATGGTATGATACTCACTTTGATTTTTCGACAGCACGGCATATCTGTCGAGGGGGAGGTATCCAGGTATCTGCTTCATACTGATACATACACTGCACGGACACTTATACGTATGGGCTATGAGAAAGTGAACGGGCAGTGGGTTCATACTGGAGCAGGGATTCAGGGTGAGGGACCAGAGGGTGATGCACCAGATATTGAGACCATATCCCTGAGGATGAGGAGCATATGGATCATCCTACTGCACCTTCGGAGGCTGGACCATCGTCATCTGTTCCTCCGAGAGACACAGATGAGTTCTGGAGTAGGATGACTGAGCTTGTGTCAGCTCAGGCGAGGACTATCACAGACGGGCTGACGAGCAGATTAGACAGTATGTCAGCTCAGGCGAGGACTATTACTGATGGGCTGACGAGCCGATTGGACATCATGTCGCTGAGATCAGTGATCTGAGGCAGCAGATAGGAGCACTCCGGAGAGAGAGAGAGACCCATGGACCATCTGTGCCACAGGCTGCTGAGTCAGAGTCATCCAGCTCGTCGTGCTCCACGCCAGACACAGTCTCACCAGGCTCGACCTCCCCTCGCCACGTACACTAGGAGGATGAGGACTAGATCCCAGCCATTAGATACTCCCTAGGCTGATATTAGCATTTCTGTTTAGAGCCTAGGCTAGATATCTAGTTCTCATATGTATTTTGTGTTTATCATGTATCTTTAAACTTTGACTGAGGAACATTGTATTTGCTTTTGTTTTTGACTTGAATGTACTAAAATGTTCCTATTTTGATCAATGAAGTTTGAATGTTTGTTATTTATTGTGTCTTTTCCCATGCACCTATTTGATGATAACAAAAAGGGGGAGAAGTAAAGAAAGAGTAATAGGGGGAGAAGTAAAGAAAGAGTAATAGGGGGAGAAGTAAAGATAGAGCAATAAGAGAAGAAGTAAAGAAAGAAAGAGAAATAACTTGTAAAACAAATTGAAAATCATATACATCCAAGGGGGAGCAATTTGTAACAATGAAAATGATCAAATCAAATATTTCTATCAAATTTCAGAATTTGGCACATAGAATTTCAGAATTTGGCACGCACCTTTCACACCTCGATACATAATCTGAAACTCATGTTTTATCTCAAATTTTTGGAGTTTCATCTTTAAAGAATTATAAATGAAAGGGGGAGCAATTCAAAAAGTCAAATTGGCAACATTTGAATGATATAGGGGAGACTTCACTCTTATATTTTGAAAAGCTGAATTTCAGCAAGTTAAGCCCTTTTAAAACTAATTTTAAGATAAGTATCAATAGGCTCATACTCTTTATTTTGTAATCATCAAAAAGGGGGAGATTAAGAATGATAGTGTTATTTTGATGATTAACAAGCAATTATCTAGAGTATGTTATAAGTTAAATCGATACTTCATTTATAAGTCTATTACTCTCAGTATATTTGTATAAATTGATATAGATACATTTCATTGTTTATATGAATGAATCTAACCTTGAGATGCAGCAAAGTGTGGATTGAGTCGACCCAAAGGATGATTGGGTCGACCCCGGCACATCAAGAAAGCATTTGGCACACTTCTGCAAAAATGGCACAGATGAACAGTGAGTTGGGTCGACCCAAGGAAAGCATGAGTCGACCCAAACATCAAGATCCTCAAACAACTCAGAAAATGGTTCTCTGGATTTACTGAGAGGGTCGACCCAAGATAAAGTTGAGTCGACCCAAGCTTGAGTCGACCCAAACCCTGAGTGGGTCGACCCAAAGGCAAGACAGAATAGAAGACAGAAAAGGTTCTCTGGAAACCCTGTTAGGGTCGACCCAAGAAGAAGTTGAGTCGACCCAACTGAACCTTGAGTCGACCCAAAGAAAGGTTGGGTCGACCCAAGTGAAGGAAGGCTGAATTGCAAGTTTCTGTGTTTCTAAGAGGGTCGACCCAAGGAATGTTTGAGTCGACCCAAGTGAAAGTTGGGTCGACCCAAGGACAGGTTGAGCCAACCCAAACACAGGCAGAAGTATAACGGCTAGTTCTGCAGATGTACTTTTTGTCCTTCCAACAGTGAGTAACGGCTAGTTTTTGAATTCTAACCATTGGGGCTTGTCCAATGGATGAAGGAAACTATTTAAAGTGGCACTATTCATCAGATAGAACATCCTTTTGAAAGAATATCAAAGAGAATACAAGAAAGAAAAAAGTGCCCTAATCTTCTTCATCCAAGTGCTTCATTCAAGAATCAAAGGAAAGTGGTTGAGCAGATTCAAAGAGTCATCAAGAGCTCCATCCACCCTTAAAGAGAGAAGCATCCTTGACAAAGAAGAGAGAAGTCACATCAAGCGATAAATACTTTCTAAACTCTTCTTTGTTGATTATATTGTTTTATTTGCTCATCTAGGAGTTTAAATCTTCTTCCTTTATTTGTTAAACTACTTGTAAAGGTTGGTTGGTTAGCCCGCAAAACCAACGGAATAGGTTGATTGGTGAACCCGGAAAACCAATTGTAAAGGTTCGTTGGTAAGCCCGTAAAACCAACATAGGTTCGTTGGTGAGCCCGTAAAACCAACTTAGGTTTTTGGTGAACCCGGAAAACCAAAGTGTAAAGGTTTTTGGATTGTGAGCCCGAAAAACAATCCAACTGTAATCCGCGGGATTATAGTGAATTCCCAAGGGGTCGCTTGGGGAGTGGACGTAGGTGCTAAGGAGAGCACCGAACCACTATACTTATTGTTGTTTGTATTGTGATTTGTTTAAGTTTACTAACTCATCATTTAACACAAGTAAGATAGTTAAAAGTAAAAGAAACCAATTCACCCCCCCCCCCCTCTTGGCTTGTCACCTTGGGCAACACAGAGGGTGGGGGTTCTCAAGAGACAAAGGTCACTCGGGGCACTGTGGCAATGCAGTGGGAACCCAGATGTCCCTAGCCAACCTTGGAGGAGATGCCCGGGCATCGGCAATGATCTCAGTCGCTCGACGAATAGCCCTGTCCACTAGGACCCTCGGAGGGGTCCTCCTATCCTCAAAGATGCGGGTATTCCGGTACAGCCAGATGTGGTACACCATATAAACACATATGATGCCTCTCTCCATGGTGCCTAGTGAGCCTGCTAACTGCCTCAAGTGGTCCAGAAGATCCTCCGCTGACACCACATCTTGCGGTAATAAAAGGGGCGCCCGCTGTTAGGCCTGCACTGCTCGAGGACATCCAAGCAACGATGGCTGATAGTCCCTCTAGGTCCATGCACTCCTCGCACATTAGGAAAACCCTGACTCCCTACTAGCCAACATGCTTCGAGTCGATAGACATCTCCAAGCCACTTTTTATGTAAATAGAGCCACTCGAGGGTGCATCCGCATCCTCCATATCCACCTACGAGTGTTGAGTAAGCAATCTATTCAAAAAGCTTAAACTTGTTATCAAGCTTAATACCCCTCCACACCCCTTATCTCCTCTTGCAGTGCAGATTATGCATGTGGAAGGACAACAATGATTGAAATAAGTCAAGATTGGAACTAAGATGATTCAATATATAACTAGCTTGAGGGGCTTACAACATTCAGCAAACTTGAGCTTTGATACTATGTTGACAAACTAGCGACTCCAAAAGCTTAAATTGATAGTGAAAAGGTCAAAAAATTATATTAGGCCTGATGAAATGATGCTCAAAATTTTTAGAATAATGCTAATCTAAGATGAAATCATGATATATCTATGTTGTTATGTCATAGTGACCATCGTGACCTCTTGCATGTAAACAATTTCCATGTGTTTGCCACTTGCACATATAGTGTCTATTAATAGGGCTAAAAGGAGATATGATATGGGTATATCCATGTCCATAGCCATATCTACGATTAGATAAAATATGGACACGAAGATTGATTGTAAAAAAAGGATCGATGATTATGATTATAGTTAAATTTCTTCTTATATGTGTTAATGGAGGCTAATAACCTCTTAATCCAACCTAAAACAAATCTGAAATGTAGGGTTTGAGTCTAAAAACTGGAATCAACAAGATATTGGGAAGGGTTTGGATTTCAAACTCAAACTCGAAAACTTATTGGGTTATAGGATACATACATACATACATACACACATATGTACCCACATAGATACATATACATACATACATACATATGTACCCACACAGATACATATAAATACATACATACATACATACATACATACATACATATATACATATATACACTCATTTTTGTGTCCACATGCTCCTCTCATAAGAAGAGGGTATCTATTCAACTTGACTTCAAAATCAACAATGAGTCATCCAGATTAAAGATCTACATCATTAATCATGATCTATATACAAAGAAAGTGACTAGAATTAGAAAAAATACATATTTTTATTGCGTTATGTGCTAAAATAAATGGTAAATCATTTAAATTAAGAATCCTCCTTATGGATAATGAGCAATATTAAAATATGTATAGATTGAAATGAAATAGAATTAACTTAAGAATCCACCAAAGTACTTTATTCTTGGTTTCTAAATATTTTTAGTAGTATACATCATGATTAAGCATATAAGTCTTTAATTTGGATTTCTCATTATTAATTGTGCAGTCAAGAAGAGTATATACTCTCTCCTCTAGACAACAAAAAAAGGTCTATCTAATATATTTGAGAGAGACTATGCTCCTCTCAAAGGAGAAGGTATCGAATTAACTCCACTCTAAAATCAATAAAAAATATCTAAATCGAAGATCAATACTATTGATAAAACTTTATACTACTAAAAATAAATTAGAAATTAAAAAATTATATTTGGATTGTTTCTAATTTATGCAACATTTGGATACAAAAATTGATGGCTATCATTATGTTAATATAACAAAATAGATGATGAAACATTTAAATGAACTATCCACCTTATGGATAATGATTTATACATGTTAACATATGTATATATTGAAAAACATGATCTTATATTATTTTAACAATTTATTTTTACGTTTACCTGATGGACAAGTTAGAGGCTACTAAGATGCATGATTTTTAATTCATAAAGCATTTGTAGTAGTACAAAGAGTGATCAATGGTGTAGATCTTTGACTTAGGTACCTTTTTATTGACTTTCGAGTCGAGAGGAGTTGATATTTTCTTCTCTTGGGAGGAAAGGGTATGTACTCCTCTAAACTGTAAAATCAATAATAAAACCTCCAAATCAAAGATCCACACTATTGATAATGATCTACACTAAAGTCACCTAGAAATAAAAATAATATATTTTGTTAGTCTCTAATCTATGCATCATGCAATCACAAACATGGGAGGTTTTTAATTGCATTATTATGATTAAAAGATAATAAAATATTTAAATTAAGAACCTGCCATATAGATCATTATCTATGCATGTTAAAGTATGTGTAGAATGAAAATGTAGATTTTAAGACTTAGATCATGAAAATATATGGTTCTCATTATTTGGCCATTCATTTTTATGACCACATGATGGATAGATTATAAACTAGAAAAATGCCTAATTCTTAGATTTTAGGCATTTTTCCAAGTATAGATAATGACTATGGTATAGATCTTTGATTTAGATACTTCATTATTGACATTCAAGTCGAGAAAAGTAGACTCTCTTCTCTTGCAAAGAGCAAAAGCTTCTTATAGATGAGATAGACTATGCTCCCCTTAATTAGAGATGGTATCTACTCTTCTCGACTACAAAATCAATAATAAGACATCCAAATCAAATGTATATACCATTGATAATTATATATATACAACTAAAATAGCTATAAATTAATAATTACATATCGAGTAAAGATCCAAGAATGAGTTCAAAACTCCAGAAAATGAATGCATGTAGTGTTCGTGATCTCAATCTTGAAGATAGGCATGTGAAGGCAAACTTGATGAGGGTATCAAGGGTTTTAAAGAAGGTGATTATTGGTAAGATGAAAGAGAATTATTGCACAAAATAAAAGATGGATAATGTGAATGTAATGACAGTGCCCTTGGGCGGTGGATAAGCATGAAAAGGAGGGTGGGGGCACCCTCTGTTGAGAGCAGGACTCCTCTCTTCTCTTATCTTACAGCCCTTCCAGCGATCTCTCTTTATTTACTTTCTTCCACCGCCTTTTCTCTACGCATTCAGTCTCGCCCTTTGTCGCTCTGTCTCTCATCTCTTCTTCCTCTTCCTCTCTTTTTCTATCTCTCTATTTTTTTCTGTTGTTGTTCTCTCTCTTTCTTTCACCTCCCTAGCACCTTTCCATGCCTTTTCCACCTCTCTCATGCTCATCACCTAAAATGCCATTCTCTCTCATCTTTTTCTCTCTCTTTTTCTCTTGTCCCTCCATCGTGGGTGTGTGTAGAGATAAGTAAAAAGGTATCATACCCTCTCTCACCCCTCTAACTACCCTCTTTCATCCCTCTAACTCTCCTTTATTTGCTAACTTTTCCTCTATTAATCTCTTTCTTCCCTTTCTGAGTTAGCACCAGAGGGGCTTTCAGTGTGCCACCTCTCGCTCCCACACTATAACAGAAAATAGGGTAAGATTAGTAACTCGTTTCCCTTATTATGATAATAGTTATTTTAGAAATTAGGTTTTTTATAATTTTAGAGAATTTTAGAAATTATTATAAAATATTATTGTAGCACTGATTCGATATATGTGTGATTTTGGGGTGATTAGGTCCCAAAGGATCTTTGTAATCTGAGTAGATTTATCTAGGCATTGACATCTTTGAGGTAAGTGACCTAATACTTCATAATGTGTTTTCCAAGAGAAAAATTATAGTGTATATTGCTTGATAAAATAGTTTTTAGGATTTTTGCTTCTGTTTGATTAAATGGTCAAGCATGTTATGTTTTATCTTTGAATATATATTTTATATGCCTATAAATAAATTATTTTGAATGTATGGCCTATTTTGGAAAAGATTGGGTAACTTGTGAAAATGCTTCTGTGTTTATAAATTTCAGTAGGGCTATGATTTGGTCCTGCCCATGAGGATTATATGTTGGCCTTATCAACTTATAATCTAGAAAACTAGTTTCGATACTGTGCCACTGGTGGTTAGAATAGTGGGCATTTGGATGCCATTATTTGCTATCTATTATCCATTACTTGATCCATGCTATTGGGTTACTTGGCTATAGCCAAATGTTGAATTTAGCATCAATTTGTGAAAAGTATACTTTTGAAAAAGAAAAAGGAGTATTATTCTTTGATATTTGATAAGAATAAAATTTTGCCGAGTCAATGATATGCGATTTGATGACATGCTCTAGCCCACTATGAAGTATGATATTACTTATTGAGCTGGTATAGCTTATTATTCTTTTCTTTCTCTATTTACATATTATGATCTATGATTGGCTGCAGGACATGGGAGAGCGTATTGGATTTATGGGTTTTCTATTACATCAACTCTTTAGAATTGAGGTTGTTTTGTTATTGATTTAAAATTATTATGAAATGATTAGATTAATTTGTTGTTTAGCTAGCTTTGCATGCTTGTATGGTTTGCCTTGCAAGCATGCGGCCTTTGGTATGCTCTTGGTTTGGGCTATGATAAAACAATTAGTAGTTTGATATTTAATAGGCTGAATTCTCAAGACCAGTATTCTATAGTTTCTAAAGTGGATAAGATGAAAGATGAGAATTGTGAAGGCACAATTGATCAAACAAAAGGGAGAAAATGGAAGAAAACAGCATTTTAGATGAAAAACTAAACAAGGTTACTTCAGCTTTGCAGCCCGTGATGACTAATAACCAGATTAGAAAGTTTCAAGGTTAAGATGGTTTGTCAAATGCAGAGTTACTGTCAAAGAAAGCAAACAGTTTTGAAATCTCTAAATTTGCAACTGGTGGCAGATTATCAAAAATTGAAGATTGAAGCTTAGGGTAGTGGAGCAAGAAAATGTGTCAAAAGGTAGATTGGGAACAAAGTAAGTTAACCCATTTAAATCTCTGAGTTAATTGATGCTATTTCATCAAAATGTTAGACATTTTTCCTAACATTTTCATGCTATCTATCTTGGCAGGAGTGGTGGCGTTCTGAATTAATGGGGATCTTGCCAGCTTGTTTTGTTAAGTTTTCTATTTGGCTACAATTACTAAAAAATATGAAGTAGACTAAATTACTTGGACTTTTGTTGTGAGCAACATGGTCGTTCCCAACACATGCACACATATTCCCATTCTTTTTGTTCACTTGCATCCAATTATATTCTATATCTATGTAAGCATTTCTGTATTTATCTTTCAAAATTTGGTCATTGTCTAACATATTCTCCGAAGTTCCTGATAAGAAAAGGGCCTTCACATTATGTGAAATCTCAAGAACTAGGGTAGGGTTCAAAAAATTGGTAAAGCTATCAGAATACTTTGTTCCAATGCTCTTTAGTTATATTTTTGATACGATGTATCTTGATAGAATAATATGCTCCTTTACTCAGTGGAAATATGTCATTAGTTGGTGATTTAGCTTTTTCTACCAAAATTACTATGGATGTTCTCCAAACTTGCAGCTGCTCCATGATTTCAGAAATTTGTATCTAACTCATCTCCAACTATTCAGTTCTCTTTCACAAATTGTTTAAATTTTGCTAGTTAGAATTATTTCTTACATGTTTAATATCATTGCTTGTCCAAAGGTGGTAGACCTTCATTAACATAGTTTAAACATGAAGGACCAATAATCTGATGAGGACTTAATAGAATGGTGAAATTATATAGGATTCCCATAAGCATCATCCCATTGTTGTCCAAAGTAGATTGCCCTATCCCCCAATTGTTGGAAAAGAATTTTAAAACCTCATGATTTAATTGTAGGATGTCATTCAAGTTTTTATTTTCATACAAATGGATGTCCAAAACTGTTCTTATACAGCTAATTAGTTCTTAAATGTTGCAGTATGGTTTTATGCATACATGGAATTGTGTCATCAAACTTCCTTTTTTTTTATTCAAGTAAACTTATGTTTGAATCATTATCTTACAATAAATTCTATAGCCATCATTATCACCATCTAGAACCTCACCTAAGGTAGCCGAAAGGTATTATTTAAGTTCTTTGGCACTGTATAAATACCCAAGATTTATCTAGTGCATAACCGATGTGGGACTAAACACACATCCGCATCCTACGCAAACATACCTAGAATTTCTTAATCTATACCAAAGGTTCACTTGTAGATTGCCTATATTTGCATCGTATATACCAGAAATGATCCATGTGCTGCTTGAAACTCTCTTAGATCTCAGAATATTTGTGTGAGGTTCATTATAAATTTTAATTAGTTGAAAATAGCAATTTCTCGCATCCTTCCTTGCTGCCCTGAGCGATTGCATAGGTATGACTATCCCAAACCATATCCTCCATAAGATCGTCCTTTGTGTCATGCTCCATCTCAAAATCATCTTCAAAGGCCTCTTCTTTATCAGAGGGAACAAAAGATGAACCATCACTAACTTTATGACAGGCTTGGCTTCCATCTTGTCTCCTCCAGCCAGATTTGAACTTGTTTTCTGGTTAATCAATTTGTCGAACTCATTGCGCTGGTTTGCTTAGGGAAGAAGAACCAGATATTTCACTATAGACTTGGGGCTTTTGTCTAAAAGGTGGGCCAGAGAGATGCTGGAACCTACTTGGTAACATATACGGTTGCATAAGACCATCTGCATGTCACAATTGAGCTCACATAGGATGAGATCAATCTATTAAGTGGTCAATTTTGAGAGGTAGCTTTGTGCCTAGCAAGCCAAAACCAAGCATGGAAAAAGAAACTTCCTTAGATAGGACTAGGACCCCATACTTGCTTGAACATGTGTTCTACTGCACATGGAAGTATATCAATTTCTACAAAACTATAAAATACCACTCTTGCCATGCAGGGGCGGCCCAATACATTTGGAGGCCTAAGGCAAATTCACTAAGAAGGCTTTTTTTAAAAAAAAAATTTAAAAAAAATTAATAAGTTTAAAATTCTTTAAAAATCTATTTAAAAATAATTCGTCTAACTTTTTGAGATGCAAAATTACTAATCAAACTTTTGTACTCAAGATTCATTAAAATATTATTTTCAATCGATAATATAGCTAATCCATTTAATCTTTCTTGTGAACATAGTTGGCCGCAAATAAAATTTTATCAACTTTAATTTTGAAAAAATTCTTTCAGCAGAAGCAACTGTTACAAGTATTGTTCTTCACTAGAGATTGTTTCAGTAGATATTTGAATACTACTATGAATCTGGTTGTCAATTTTGTTTTGTTTCATTCTTTTTATGTCATCTTCAAACTCTATTTCATTCTGAGTTGAACTTGATGTATTATTTTGTTTATTTGTAACAACAAATCTATCTAGAGCTCCTTTTTGAGATTGAATGAGTTTTTCGATTTTTTTTTCTTTTTGATTTTTTCATACCCACATTCAAATTTTCTATTAAACATTTAAATCTAAAAATAATATTATCAAACAAAATAATTAAGACAATCACTAAAATTCGAAATGTCAATAGAAGTGGTGCCGGACTCGACGACGAACTCAAGTCCCAACAAGCAGTGCCGAACTGCGCGGCGAATAGTGGTGCCAAAGCTACTGTCAATTTTAATGGGGACCCTAGACATGAAAAGTTATTGTCAATTTTTAAGAATAAGCATAAAGTTATACCTAAAGTAATAGACAATAAAATATGCAGAAAATCATGCCTAATTTTTCTATCTACCAAATAGCAGTTCAAAAGATAGCATAACTAAGAACTGTAATGAAACTTGCTTACGATGGCCATAACTATTCCAAAAAAGCTATCCTAAACTATTTCTTAGCATTAAAGCATCTCTTATACTTTATACTTACTTTCTATTTTGATGGTAAATGGTCATTTAAATGCAGGGTTTAAAGTGTTGATGTGGTTATATACAACCACAGGAGAAGAGAACCAAATTTTTTGCTTGAATGTAGTACAAAAAAGAAATGCCTCTTAACTGCAGGCACATACACCAAATGTAGAGTTTCTTGATCCTTATGGGAACTATTAATACAAGATTAACTTTACAAAACTATCTATGTCAAGTAGTTTAATTTCCAGCAGTCGATAGCCTTACATCATTGTCCTCTAGAATTTGTCCTAGAAGATCTTGCATATGAAAAGAAAAGAGTATTTACTCTTTTAGAAACATGATACAGGCTCTGGCAGCAAACTTTAATCACTGAAGAGATCGAAATTTAGACAAATTGAACTAGAAAAAAATCAAGAATATGAAAATATGCGCCTTCAATTAGCAAAGAAGGCATCCAACACCCCCCTCCCCCCCTCTCCTCCACCTAATCAACACACACACACAAAAGGAAAAACAAAGAATGCATACAATGATGTAAGAGTAAGAACAAAATGGTTAAAAATGTAAAATGATAACCATAGCCACTAGAAGGCAAACACATAGCAGCATTTTTAAGAGGTAAACAAGGTTTTCAAACAAATAGCATAATCTAACCAAAAAAAAAAAAATCTGAAGTCCCCAGGAGCCCAGCCCCTTGGCCAGACGGCCAAACCCAGTTCCCCTTGGTTGGCTCCGAATTCCGGAAGTCATTCGCCATTTGCCAATCGGAAGACTGAAGTCTGAGATCAAAAAAAAAAAGAAAACCGAAGTCGGAAGCAGGAAGCTCACATGGAGAGGGTGGAGGGCCGATGGCCTAGAAGGATAACTGGAGAAGAGTAGCCGACACGCCGCCTCCATGATCCCTTGTCACTCTCTTCGGCCGAGCAGCGAGTGCGGAGTGGCGGCCCAATGAGGAGGACAAGGGTTCGCCGTCCTTGGAAGATGGAACTCAACTGAACGGGCAAAGGACGTTGACGAAACTCGAAAGAACTAAGGTGGAACTCTTCTTCTTCGGTACTGAGGACGGAGGAACTCAATTACTCAGAAACCGCCAAACATGAAGAAAGAACTCAAGAAAACAAGAACCGAAGAAGAAGAGTTGAAAAAGACGGGTCCTACGGGCTACGGCGATTTACTGGTTATTTGGGTTACTGTTTTACGGCTGATAGATGATCAAATGGAGAAGACGGGCTAAGCTGGAGCCTGGAGAAGACATGCTATGGACGGGGGACAGATGGACAGCTAAGACATCTTGTCCCGTAGGTTGTAAGCCGTAACCCCGGTAGCCACGCTTGCCGTCTGAATGCTGCCATGGCCATGCTAGAGCCTGGATGCCTACGAGCCTATCGCCTACGTTGAAGCAGCTCTCCCGAAGGCCTTCCTTTGGGCCGAGGCCTTAGGCCTAACGCTCGGGCCAGCCTTGGACATATATAGACATTTAAAATATTTTTGACTATCAACTTCAAAAAAAACTAATGCCTCTTTAATTATCCTAAATTATGAGATTTATCATATGGTATAGCAAGAATTGGAGCTCTAAGGAATGAGAACCTTAAATTATAGAAGATCGCCGGAACTATTGTAACAACATAGTAATAAAAATTAAATATTTAAACACAACACAACAAAATACTGAAGGGAAATGTGTGCTTATATATATGCATATACAAATAAAATTAGATATTTAAACACAACATACAAAGGAGTATGTGGCAGAAATAAATAGTCAGTAAGAGTATGTGCCATATGGGAGAGGGCCATAAATCAGAAAAAGATAGGAGTGAACCGAACAATAAAAATTGTTTCAGTTAAACGACAAGTACTTTTAAACATCAGAACCTTGCATACACTCCAATAGCACGTGGAATCTAGATTCCCCACAGCAAGACACTCTACTAATACTCAAACTGAGACGGTTAGTATACAGTATGTGTGAGATCCCGAAACTGGGCCCGGTCCATTGACCGGCCCAGCCCAAATTTTGGCCTCACGTGCGTCGCACGTGAGGGCGTGTGAGAGGGGGGGAGCCATCCCGAAGAAGCCGGCTCCCCCATTCTTTTTAGGGCTCCTCCTCTCTTTGAAGGGATGGGAAGAGGAGCCGCTGCCGGCCAAGAGAGAGGGAGAGAGGGGGAGAGAGAGAGAGAGAGAGAGAGAGAGAACCATTAAAAAAGGTGGGTCTTCTTCGGCACGGGTCTTCCTCTTCCTCCATCGCCGCCGGAGAGGAAGGAAGGCGCCGGATCTTCGTCGGGGCTAAGGTAAGCTTTTTCCTTCTCCTTGCTTGGTGATTAGCCATGGTGGGTGGTGATTTTGAGCCGGCCGATCGCCGGATTTTGGCCCAAAAAGAGATGCTTCGCTTCGGCTAGAGGCGTTAGCACCGGCGTGCTCGCCGCCGCCAGCCGCAAGGGGTGGTCGGGCTTGCTCCGCCGCCTCCTGCCGCCGTCGGGGCCGGCCACCATGGCCGCCCCGGAGTCCGACCGAGAGGGAAGAAGAAGAAGAAGGGGGGGTCATGGGACCCCCTGTTTCGCCGAAAGAGAGGAAGAGAGTCGGGAGAGAAAAGAAGAAAGAAGAAAGAGAAAAGAAAAGAAAAAGAAAAGAAAAGAAAAGAAAAAGAAAATAAAAGAAAAGAAAAGCAAGAAAAAGAAAAGAAAAGAAAATAAATAAATAAATAAAGGGAAAGGGTGGTTTACGGGTATGAACCCGAATCCGAACCTGAACCTGGGGGGGGCTAGACACTTCTGCAGGGTCGGCCCTGGAAGAATATTAAAATTTAAGTTTTATATATATTGTGATTAATTTTAAAAGAAAATATGATTTTTGGATATTAGGTTCTGCGAGGAATTTGTGAGATTAATTGGATTTGTTGTGGATCGCGTTCAATGTAAGTAACGAACTGCCTTCTCTAGACTCTTCATTTATATAATATTATTTTTGCATTGAATAAATTGTTAATGAATTTATATTTGATTTATGAATTTTATGAGATGATGCTTTGAATGAAAAATGGATATGTGAATTGAAATAATATTTTTCGGATTATTGTTATATTACTGTTTTTTTTATCGTATATGCATATTTAGATCGAATTTTGATATATCTATTATGTTACAAAAGAATTTTGATGTGCATCAGATTTAGAACTCTCAGCCTGGCTATGTTCTGGACCCTGCCAATAGGGGGTTATGCATTGGCAATTTTGGCCCCACCACAGGGTATAAGTGTGGTATTATGGCCCACTCCGCAGGGTATAAGTGCGGTATTCTGGCCCACTCCGCAGGGTATAAGTGCGGTTCTGTTCTGGCCTAGCCACAGGGTATAAGTGTGGTCGTAGCTAAAGGCTGATGAGATGAATGTGATTTGTTTCGAATCAGATTTATGATTATGTATATAGATATTTGAAAGATACGAATTTTAATGAATTTGTGCTTGAAAAGGAATTGATTATGTTATTATGTTGATTCATCGTAATTTGTATTTATATTTTATGTTATTATATGAATTGACTAGTTAAGGTGTTTATTACTTACTGGGTTGTCTAGCTTATTATACAATTTCTTGTTGTTTTACAGATTCTGAGAACTAACCTATCGGGGATTTAAAATGGGAGAGCGACTAAAAGAACTGAAGCACAAATTATCCTAGATTAGGCTTTGTTTAAATTGATGTTTTATCTTTATTGTTCCGCTGCGTATTTAGACTTGTGAAACCCTATGACTTGAGTTAGTCAATGGAATAAGATTGCATTTATTTCAGCTGAATTATTTTAGTTATATATATTTGAGATATTTGGTTTAGATGCCTTGCATGCTCGTTGGGAGAGTTCCCTACGGGTGTGCGGCGGTTGGCGCGACCCCCGGCTCGCGATCTCGGGCCGGGGGCGTGACAACTATTATGGTATCAGAACGGACCCGGCTCATAACCTATGTGGACTAGGGGACACTGCAGCACGGATCTATTGGAGCTGACCACGGGCCAATCGTGGTGTTTGTGATTAGATTTGAATAGATATGAACCCTTAGCCTGACGAGGACGTCAGGGCTTGAACGGGGGGAGTATGTGAGGACCCGTGCGGGCGTGTGTTTAGTCCCACATCGGTTATTCGCTGGGTAGATCTTGGGTACTTATACAGGATCAAGGAACCCAAATAATACCTTCCGGCTAGCCATTTTGGATGAGATCCTGGGTTGTTACAGTATGATAGTTATTATTTACAAAGAAATAACATAAATAATCACACGGTCACCGCCCGAACCAACCGTTCTGTGGCTGGATCTCACCATCATTCATAAGCTTATCAAGCACAACATTTAGATTCACTGACTGTCCATTCTCTGTAAGTCGCCGCACGGTTGCTCTAACCTGATCTCTGGAGAACCCCACTGTCGCAACCTTGTCAGCAACATCATCAATTGGCATTCTATTCCCAGGGCTCCCACCAGAACTTGATTCAGCTGGCAGTGCTTGAGGTAAAATACTTTAGCAGTTGGGAGGCGCTGGTAGTTGCTTCCTCAAGATGAAAAGGGAGATGGCTTCGTTGTAGTGCTACTATAGTGGGATGGTGATCCACTGTAAGAATATGGTTAAGAGAAACCAGGACCACTTAGCCACACCACAGCCGGCAGAATAGGGTATACGGATCGGGCTCGGCCTGCTTGCTGGGGGTTCATACATGCTAGCATTCGGCCCATAAAGTTGTTGAGTAGGAGGGGGCCTGGTCGGTGGCTGAGCCAGAGGGGCAGGTTGGCGGATGCCATGAGGCTAGCTTTGAGATGGTGGCATATATGGTGATGACTCCTCCAAGGGATGAGTGAATGGAGCTTGAAGCAGTGGAGGATTTGGAGCTTGGGGTGTCTGGATTGGTTGCGAGTTCGGCTGCTGTAGCTGAGGTGCTGGTTGGTACTGTTGTGGTGGTGGTGGTGGCTGTGGTTGCTCCACAGGCATCTGGTACTGTTGATGTGTACTCTCTATTGACTGAACTGGTGCGGGCAAGCAGGGTTCTTGAGCTAGAGACTGTATAGCGGGCATCTGGGGCTGAGGCAATTGAGAAGGATAAAGAACAACAGGAGATGGATTTTGTTGTTGTGGAGGTGGAGGAGCATGAGGAACAAGGGAAGAAGGATGTGGAGATGGTTGAGGTGGAGCAGCTAGGGCTTGAAGTGGTTGCTGGACAGGCTGTGGCGGTGAAGCTACTTGTTGCCGACAGTCTGGTTGTCCGGTGCTAGCTTTTTCAGGCGACTGTTCACTCTTGGAAGCATGTAACTTGGCAAGTTGTGGCTGAGCCTCTGCAATATCTTGTTTATCACGCAAAACCTGCACACCAGTTTGGACTTGCAAGGAATAAATTCCAAATTTGCATCAAATATGATTCAGATGCAAGCTTTCAAATTCCCAGGCATTGAATTAGAAAGAAACTGGAGAGGGAACAAGCATGGTGACTTGCATAACAAATCTTATATATGGTAGCACATCACATCTCAAAAAAAAACCAAAAAGGGATTGGCACATCTTGATCTGTGACTGCCTTTCAGATTACCTTTTTTGCCCCATAAAAACCAAGATGAATAGCGTGGCTGAGATCCTTATTTTGGAAAGGATCTTTATATGCATGGAGAATGTTTTGGAAGGTAATGTTTGGATCTCTAAAAGGTAATGTTCGGATCTCTAACATTTACCATCACAGGAGCCTTATGTTAACATCTCCAGTAACCGTGTCGGAATTTTGATCTTTACATATCATTTCAACCATCGACTCCTCTTTTTATTTTTTTTAATGGAAAAAAGCATCCTCTTTACAAATTACAGAACAACAAAAGAAGGTTCAATAATGCCATCCTAATCCTCATGATCTGCTAATGATAGATTTGTTTTCTCCTTGAGGTGACTCCTCAGTATTTTGTTAGGTTTAGAGGACTAAAAAGCACTGAGATTTGAGATTTGCAGATCGAAGGTTTTACTGCCCGCATGTTGATGGCCAACAGATATAAACAATAAATATGATGTCTGATGAGCGACACAAAAATATGGCTTCCAAGATCCAAGGATATTCAGGTTCGTGTAGTTTATGCTTGTGGACAGTTGGAGGCCGTGGCAACACTATATAGAATTATAGACTAGGTTTCTTTACAAAACAACAAAAAAAAAATCCAGATTGACCAACAAGAAGGAAAAGAAATTGGGTTGAGTAAAACTAGTAGAAGAAAGAAAGGGCAAGCAAATGGGCTTTGGAAATGCAAAAAGGAATGAAGTGTATCAACTGGGTAAAAAAGAAGAAAACTTTTCATCCAGCAAACCTTGTTTTTTAAACTTCACGTTTCAACAGACAACTAAATCCTGATACATCCTATAGAAATCTCCATCACTTATAGAATTGGATTTCCCAGTCACCTCACCTCCTCTTACAATACAAGTTAGAAGACTAGATATAAGTATATAACTCACCCTTCAATTCATCTTCAGCTGCCAATCAATGTGGTCACTTTTTACTCCATTTGTGAAACAACTTTAGGCTGTACATATACCCATTATAAATACCTAGATTTCAAACAATACGGACAATACATTGCCTATTTTTTATGGTTAATGTTAGTTGCTGATATATTATTTGCTACTAAATTGTTGTTTACTTGAAAAATATCTACTCATTCAGCATATACATGATGAGGTAATTGAGAGTTTACGCCATGTAACATAATTTTAACATGGACAGCTAATAGCACATAATAGAACTGACCTGGTTTTTCTCATATTTTTATCTAATTTTTCATATGCACGATATCTTCATGAACTTTTCCTTCTTTTTGTTTTTTAAATTGTCTTTTAATTTTGACTCATGCAGTTTTGAGCAATTGACTTATGTAGATTTGCAACCACGTGATAGAAAACTCAGCAAAGATCTTTTTTAATTTCCACAAGAGGGTACTTTGGATGGAATTAGAAGAACGGACTGGGAATGGTGGTTTTATTACATGGTTAATACATGATAGGAACAAATAGTAGTGGAATGTGAAGCTTTAAGTTTTGAATTGTGCCATTCAGAAAAGTCAAAATTTTAGGCAGTGAAAATGGGAGAAATAAAAGGGACAATGTGAATGTCTGGTAGAAAATTGGTAATGTACAAAACATGTGAGAAAAAAAAAAATCCAGATTTCTATAGCTGCAAATGGTGAAAATATTTGAGCTTGTCACACAATAATGACATATCTATTGAATTGTTACAAGTCAACCAAACTCTGAGTTACTTTTAGGAAGAAAGGAAAAAAAAGAATGACATTGACTAGAACAAGAATAAATAATATGGATAAACCAAGGTAGGCAAATTGCCAATGACTTATGACAGAGTTTCAGATGAAATAACTACCACTTTTCAAGAAAGAAGTAATTGCTATAAAGGTAAAGTGAATTCAAATTTTATAGTTAAACAATGGGAGAATTTTGAACATTTAACAGCTATTTATGGAAGGATCAAAACTTCAATTTTTTACTATTAAATGTAAGGGAAAAGAAAAGAATCATGTTTTTGGTAAAAGATTTTACCCAAGAAATATGGGAGGAGAACAAAGATCTGTTTGGAAAATTTTAAAGAGCTTAGCTTTGTCAAATAATTCTATGGGACCATTGCTTAACTATTCAATAATCATCATAAGCAGCTTTAATAGGAGGATAAATTTTATCTCTGGTCTAATAGAAGAAACCATATAGCAGTTTGTCTTAGAAGTACATGAATGAAAATTGTGAAAAAAGAAGGCTGTCAAACTGATTTTTAGGAAACACCAGCTCAACAGTACCAGATTAAATCCAGCCTTAAGGCTAATTTTTTCAATCTTGTTAGCTACGATGTTTGTTGTCGTAATGGTTAACAATTTACCAACAAATATCCAATTCAACTATATAACAACAATGCATATAGCAGTCAAAGCATTTATATATTTGAACCAATCAAGATATTCTTGCACACATCATAGATCCTGCCAAACTTGTCTTTATCTGGGAGTCTCACTGAAATGCTTAGAAAAATGTTGTAGTCCTGCTTTTACCTTGCACCAGAATAGATCATCTTACTATAGTTCATGGGAGAGTCTTTTGACTGCACTCTCCCTTTGTGATTGGAATTTTCTTTGTAGCCAGAATTTTCTTTTATTGTAAGAGTCCTAACAGCCCAATGGTACTAGAACAGAGATCTCTTTTTAAAGAAAGGCTGCCTTTTCCTTTGCAATCAGAAAGAAAGAGACAGAGAGACAAATATGGGAATCTAAGCAAGGAAACAAACAGTTTAGGGGTGTAGGGTTTCTTAGCGATTAAGGGGTACAACTGAAGCGCGAGATTTCAATTTTTTTTTAATAAAATTCCGTTACATCAAACCCTAATGAGCCAAGATCACCTTAATGGTAACAATCAAACAAATAAATATAAATATAGGAATAAAGGAATACCTGCAACGCTATATCCAATATGCAGAATTTCCACAAGGTGCCCAAATATTCACCCTCCAACGTTGATCCACACAGGAACTGGGTTCAAGACTCTAGCTCCAAAGACCTAGATTATTGATGCTAAATTCTTCCAAAGAACTCTAATGGCTTGCTTTTCTTACTTTCTAATTTTCTTCCTCTTTCTAAATTTCTTTCTAAGCTTCTTGTCCTAAAGATGACCTCCTTGTCTTGGCTTAGGACAAACTAGGAAAGAGATGTTAGAAAGAAAGAATACTTGTAAGAAAGAAGGGATAAGAGAGAGAGAGTTGGTTTTTGAAATTCGGATGGAATGAATAAACCCCAATAGCGCACTCCTATTTATAGATGGCGCGGGGATGCATCACCAAAGGATGCAGTATCAAATATGAGGCGCGTATCAGATCATGAGTCAAGGGGTGTATGAAGAGTGAAAGGTTGTGATAAGATGAAACACCTATCAGATAAAGAAGTTAGTTGTATTTCATCCTTATCCAACTAAGAGGCGCCTCTTCATGATATGCTTATTCAATTCATGCGCTGAAATTTCTTCTCACGCCTTCATCCTCACGCCATTCATTGTTATGTCATCATCCAGGGGCTTGATGATGATCCAAGGGCTTCAATCTAAGGCGCCTCATCATGATCCCATTATGTTTTCATCCAACGGCTTGATGATGATCCAAGGGCTTCAATATAAGGCGCCTCATCATGATCCCATTATGTCTTCATCCAACGGCTTGATGAAAATCTAATGGTCATGAGTGAAGGCCCTATCTAACCCAATCCAATTGGGTTCAAACTAACCCAGCATTATGTCTTCATCCAACGGTTGATGAAGATCTAATGGTCAAAAGTACATGAGTTATCAAACCTAAACCAATTAGGTTCAAACCAAGCCAATTAGGTGCCAACTCTTGGCCAACCCAAACTAGGATATGATCTAATCAAATTAAATTAATCCAAAACAAGATTCAGATTCGAATCCAATTCAAATCAGAAGCTAGGGTTTGCAACACGTGCTAGCATGTTCATCTTGCAAACATGATCTAATCTAATTAGATCCTTGATCAGTTCCCTTGTGTGTGACCCATTGGGTCCATACCTAGCCAGCAGTAGGTACGGGTGCAAGTTGACCTAACTTAATTAGAACTCTTCTAATCGATTTAGGTTCAAACTGTGCGAACCCAAATTTAACAATTAGAATCTTTTCTAATTGGTGATCAAATTAAACTTTTTAATTCGATCAAACCTACAAGACAAGATTGACGTCTAGCAACGTATCATGTCTACCTGGAAGATATGAAATTTGGTAAAAATACCAAACATACCCTTCAGTAGCAAGTTATCGTGCAATTCAATCCTTCAATCATACTACATCCCGAATATGCATACAAGTGTGGATCTATGTCAAACTTAATTACATATTCATGTTTCTCTCAATCTTCTAATGATAATTCGAATAATGAAACATTAGAAACTCTTTCTAATTTTTATTCTACTTTGATTAAAGATTTTCTGAATTATCATATGATTAGAGTAAGTAGGATGCGGTCTACTCTTACTAGAAGTGATTAATTCCTTGTTGATCTACTCATAACCTTCGTACACAATCCACCATATCGAGAAGACTCCGTGCACAATTTACTGTCATGAATGAGAGTAAAACAAAACATGCATTCATGTGTACAAGATACCATGGCGATCTCAGGTCAAAGGATCAGTTGCACAATTCCTACTAAGAGAATCATCTTTTGACATGTAAGTAATGTTGGGATCCCTCGCATGCCGCAGAAAAAAAAAAATTTGAGCGCAGCGGAAGGGCATGCGCGAGATTCCGTTCATCACATAAACGTATTTAAAAACCGACGTTCGTAGATAGATTGAGATTAAAAATATCTTTTCACACGATTAGGAAGATTAGATCTTCACCTTGTGTGGATAGATGATCACCGCAAATCTGATGATCGTGGATTTGTTGGAAGGTTCGCTTGAAGCCGTATGCGCGTCCGGCCTCTACGGGTATCCATACGAGGCAGAGGACCGACCAAAGCTCTTGAATCTCTCCGGGATGCTAGCCCCCTTGCAGAGAATACTTTTGATAGCTGAAATCTTCTCTTTTGAATCAACTTTTGATTGCCTTAGAGAGGAGAAAGAAAGACTAGAAAGGGAGAACCAGATTCACCCTTTCTTCAGCCTTTTATTTTTGGTGGAAGAAGGAAGTAAGGGAGAGGGAGAGGTTCAGCCGCCTCTCTCTTCCTTTTTTTTTTTTTGTGTGTGTGGATGAATACCAAGAGGGAAGGGGGCTGTCGTACCTAAGAAGAATTAAAGAGAGAGTAGGGCTCGCATGCCCTCCTCTTCCTTTTCAAACAACCCTAGGCGTGGAGCTCCTACAAAATAGGAGCTCACGCACGCCTAGGCCAAGAGGAGGGGCGTACCCCCCTCCTTATCCCCTTTTTAAATGGTGACTAATCCCTTTTTAAAAGGGATTAGGTGGCTGAACCTTAAGGATTCTTAATCTAATTAGGATCTTATAAGATCATGACTCAAATTTGGGCTTATGGAGTCTTAATCTGATTAGGAATCATATGATTTTTAGTCCTAATCCAATCAAAACTTTAGGAGTCTTATTCCAATTAGAACTCATATAATTTCAGTCCTAATCCAATTAGGACTCTAGAAATTCTACTCTAAGTAGGATTCTAATAATTTGAAGTCCTAATCCAATTAGGACTCTAGAAGTCCTACTCCAAGCAGGACTCTTATTTAATTAGATCAAGCCCAATTAATTAAGTCCAATTGATTCAATTAAATTGCAATCCAATTGCAATTATTCCTTCTTCAACTCACTAACTCTTAGTGGGTTACACCAATTATCAATCAAATTGATAATTACAAATTATTTGTGATTCCTAATCATGGTTCAACCATCGGATCGGTCAATACCTCTATTATGTGTGATCCCATAGGTTCTATTTTGTCTGGTGGTGAGATATACTGCAATCTCTATCACAATATCATTGAAAACTCCTTTCAATGGGTTGGAACAATTCCAACTCAACTCACCAGAGATCATCGATCATCAAGATAGTCCCTGTGAGTCTCACCATCCACCAGTGACACCTAGCAGCATGTAGTGACAACCCAGCAGAATGGAATGATGAACCTCTATGTGCAGTTATCATATGATACAGTCCTTCTATTATAGATCCCTACAGAATGGAGGTCATGGATAACTCGTCAAACCCCGTCGTCTGTCATATGTCTAAATTTATTGGACTTAAGTTCGAAAATGAAAAACTATTTCTCCACTGTTCATACTGCCTCGGCCGAGGTCTTACGAACTTAGTCTTATAAATCACATAGGATCACTCCTTATCTACCAAGGTCGATAGATTCCTTGTAGGTGCATACCCCACTCCTATAGTGAACCTACTGCAGCCAATCTACACCATAAGGATCCATATGGCTAGAGACCATATATACGTGCAGTCAAACTACAACAACCTTACTGTGAATAGTCAAAGCACCGCAGGTCAAAAGACCAGTCACACTACTGCAACATCAAGTAAGTCACTGACGAGTGGATAGACATCCAAGTGATTTCTTGTTTTGGTCACGTTCAGTACCCTTGTTCTCTAACAAGCACCTGCACTATCACTTTAGTGTCCCTACATTGTGGACTCGAGACTCGTCCATCCATAAGGAAAGCGATCTATGCACTGATCTCATCGGATCGATCACCGTCCTCATGATAATCCATCGATCAGAAGCATTTAGAAATTAATCCCCAATGATACATGGCTCAAATTCTTAACTCTTGAGAATATGCATCATCATCTTATTAATTCTTTGGATGATTCATAGACACATACATAATATGAATGAAAAAGATGCCCATTAATTAATCAATAATAATAAAGCCAAATACAAAACTATGTTCCAGAATTAATAATGTGTCAACCAGATTGGCTTCTAAGGAATAAATCTAACAAGTAAGACTCCATAAGATATTCTCTTGGCAGGTCAATTCAATAAACTCATTCCTCTAATGAGCACCCATATCTTTGTATTAGTGTCTCTACACAAGTGATTGTGAGATCAATAACCCTCTGCATCGAGCATACATAAGGTGTGTCAGTCTTTTCGGTAGCATTGATCCCTAACTCAATGTACCAAAAACTAAGAATATCTTATAATAGAATTTTAAGGTTTTAGATCTCATAAGCATGATTTCATCATGGCCCTAAAATCATGGCTCTAATCTATGGGGTTCATCACAAATATAAGATGCAGCAAATGATAAAACATAATGCCTTTTATTTATAATCAAAATGTCATGTACATGATCTGAAAAAATAAAAGAAATCTTATCGCAATATAGATTGCGGTCGGTTTTTAGGACACTATTCTTTCAAGGGGCTCCAAAGAAAAAAAAAGAGAGAAAGAAATGAATGGTGGTCATATGTTGTCATATGCTGACTTAATTCTTCCTGTATTATTTTTTTTCCTTTGCAAGTCATGTGAATTGCATGTGCCAAATACTAGCATAAATGTAAGCAGCCGAAATAATTATGCAGCCCAAGTACAGATGCAGAAAGAAGGCGTATACAAGAAGGAAAACACAAAAGAGTAACCTACTAAGCATATGTTTTACTTCGTAAAATACTTCCAAATCCATATTTCAAACTTTGATGTCTTTGGAAGACTTTCAAATCTATATTTTGAACTAAAAGTTTGATCTCTTGCTCCCCTTCCCTCAAGAATGGAGTCATACAGAGAGAAGGTATCAACAAGTTGAAGAAAAAATAGAGCAGCGTACTAAGCAAATATCTACTTTGTAAAAAACTTTCTTTTCAATATTTTAAACTAAAATTTCAAGGAGTTTTCTTCGATGGCTAGGTCCTACTCAACCCTGACATCTCCAAGTGAGAAGCCAATATGATTGTCAAGGTCATGACATACATTAGGTTTGGCTTTGATGCCACCGGTTATGAACTCGCAATTGAAAAGCTTAAGCTATTGGCCAGATGACCATCTAGGCTAATAAACCTATGTGGCATTTCTCTATCAATCGGTACCAGACTATAATGCCATGCTAATATTGCCTATATTGTTCCAATTTTATGTGGTGTCTTTGAAGATTTTTTTTTATAGATAGAGACTACTATTATTAAGATACAAGTAAAGCTGACAAAAAATTGATGTCATGCCCTTTTCATGGAAAACTACCTTAGTTTTGTTGATAAATGGAATAAGATGACAAAAAAGTGTGACCGAGAGGCAAGAGTCCTAGCTAACATGGAATAAGCAAACGGCCATAGCATTGAAATATCTTGTTTGATAAAAACATCTTTGCTTAGCGGTATCCATCAATACTATAGCCCATTCATACACTCGTTTTATCACACTTGGCAAGAAAATTTAACCCACTCAATGAATGGGAAAGAAGATTGCCTCCAATTGATAAGCTTCCAAAAGATTAATCACATAAGAATAATCGATAAAACTTGAAAAGATACACTTAATGCCAAGTACGATAATCCAAATATTTCTTCACCAAGAGATTATTTTAATTATTTCTAACCCCATTAAGTTTTATGATAAAGCTTTCCATACCAAGAAAAAATTTCTGGCCGTTCAAGACTGCATGCGTATGTACTTAATCTGATCATTCTCGGTTGGATGTAATGAAATCAAACCCGACCTGCAAATTGAGTTTGATTAGTGGATTGAAATTTTTTACCGGAAAAAAAAAGAAAAATTAATCTGAGCTGCAGAGCTGTCAACCACATAATCTCTTCCCATAGCTAAAGGATAATCGAGAAAAGAGTTTGAGTTGTATCTTTCACGCGAAAGAATGACCGGCATTTTGAATAGCTCCCTGCATGAATTTGAAAGCATTTTGAAATCTCTACTTCATCCACCGGCATAGATCCTTAAGCATTTGATCGGATATAATGAAATCAAACCCGATCTGCAAATCAAGTTAGATTAGCGGATTGAAATTTTTTACCGAGAAAAAAAAAATTAGTCTGAGCTACAGAGCTGTAAACCACATAATCTTTTCCATCTAACGGTAGCTAAAAGGTAATCGAGAAAAGAGCTCAGGTTGTTATCTTTCACGCGAAAAAATGATCAGATCTTCCTTTGGGCCGTTGGATAGCCTTCTGCACAAATTTGAAAGCGTTCTGAATTCTCTACTTCGTCCACCAGAATAGGTTTTGTTGGGGGAAACCCCAAGTCGCGCCGGCCAGAAGGCGCTCGACCATGGAGCGCCGACCAGAAGGCGCCGACCAGAAGTCGCGCCGACCAGAAAAGCGCCCGACCAGGGGGCGCCAACCTCGCGACACGGGGGAAAACCCAAGTCGCGCCGACCAGAAAAGCGCCCGACCAGGGGGCGCCAACCTCGCGACACGGGGGAAAACCCAAGTCGCGCCGACCAGAAAGCGCCCGACCAGAAAGGCGCCCGACCAGAAAGCGCCCGACCAGGAAATGCCGACTAGAACGCGCCGACCTCGCGACGCTCGAATTAGAGGCGCCCCACTGAGCAACTGGCTCGGCTCGGCACCCGGCCAGGTGCCGAGCCCTAAAATGCCTTGTCCAAATATTCGACCCCAGCCTGATTCCTTAGAGAGAATCTGACAACTAGATATCCAACTTCATCGTACTCTGCTACCGTCGTCAAGCCATTAAGGCACGTGACCTTCGCAGGCCTCCGGCACACCCGATCATTAATGCGTGTGGTCTCTGCAGGCCTCCAGTGCACTCAACCATTAATGAACACGGCTCAAGATGATCTCCGAATCACTGGACCATCAAAACGTATGGCTTTCCCTGATCACCGGTTCACTCAGCAATTAATGCACTTGCTATCTACGGACCCCAGGCCCACCACGGCCGGCGGTTGAACCACTCCACCAGGTCCGATCAACCATGACAATTCGCTGACTCCGGTCTGATCCGGTCTCATCCTCCACAACGCCATTAATGAGCATGATCGTGCCCAATTACCACGAAGAAGACAATTTGCCCTGTCACCTCCCAGGTAGTATAATATCCTTCTATAAAAGGGAACCTGGGGGGGAGAAAAAAACACAAGAACAAACATTCTCCTCTTTTACTCCACTCATATACTAGCTTCCTCTGACTTAAGCATCGGAGGGCCGGCGCCGGAGATCCCGGCCACCGGCTTCTTGCAGGTTCTCCAGGAGGACGCCACCAGCTGACGCACCGCCACTCACGGTTCCAGCAGCAAAGCTCCTTCCCCCTCAGCCGACGGTCGCCCCCGGGTCCAATTTCCAGCAACAAGTTTTATTTTATTTTGGTCAAAACCAGAATAAATCCTTAAGCGTTCGGCCGAATATAAATGAAATCAAACCCGACCTGCAAATCGAGTTAGGTTCGCGGATTGAAATATTTTACCAAAAAAATATATATATTCTGAGCTGCAGAGCTGTAAACTATGTAATCTTTTCCCATCCAACGGTAGCTAAAGGATAACCGAGAAAAGGGTTTGGGTTTATCTTTCGCGCGAAAGAATGATCGAATTCTTCTTTCGGAATCGTTGGATGGCTTTCTGCATAGATCTGAACGCATTCCGAATTTTCTACTTCATCTCTCGGTATAGATTCCGAAGCGGCCATTGTGCAATCCAATGGTAAATTCGAATGAATCCTGCTTTCAGATGATAACAATGACATGAATGGATAAATAAATATTATTTCTTTTGTTTTTTTTAATGGATTTTAACGCGCTACGTTGCGCTCGCGCTGCCGGCTCACTCCATCCACTGCCCAGTCATCACGTCTCCAGCTTCAAATACCCACCCCATCTTCCCCAAGCCACCGCCATCGCTGCCATTCCAGTGCACCGAGTCGATAGCAGACGGAGTAGCCGCCGCCATGGGAGCCGATGAGGCAGTGGATAAGGAGCAGCGGGAGCAGCAGCAGGGGATCGTCGCCGTGAATCCGAAGCCGAGGAAGGGCCTGGTCTCGAAGGCGGTGGACTTGATCGAGAGAGCCATCGTCTACTTGATGCACGACTCCTCGAAGCCCCTTCACTACCTCTCCGGCAACTTCGCGCCCGTCCGTGACGAGACCCCGCCGTGCTCCGACCTCCCCGTCCGCGGTTCCCTTCCGGTGAGTTTTTTTGTTTTTTGATTTGTCTGTGTATTCTAGCTGAGTTCAGCTCAAAAGGTGGGATTTTTTCTTTTTTCTTTTTAACTTTTTCTTTGGAAATATTGCAGCTTTCCCTTGTTCAGTGGTGGTTTTTGCTTATTTTTGGGTGATTATACGTTTATTTGTTTGTATTAGCTTCCGTAGAGATGAGAGATAACCTAATTTATCTGGAATTTCCTCTAATAAACAAAATTTACCGGGAATTTATGAAACGTTTATATACCATTCTTTTGCTCATCTTCTCTTCTCCGAGGTTTTCTTTTTTCTTTTTTCTTGATTTCTTATTTTTGTTTGGATTTTAGGTATGTTCAGCATGAAAGGTCGAACTTTTTCTTTGTTACTTGAATTTAAATGGGAAAGTTCGCAGTTTTATCCTGTTCTAGAAGAGGTTTCAGTTTCTTTTCGAGGGAATATATGTTTGTGTTTTATTGGTTTTTAAGTGGGGAAGGGAATTACCTTCGTTTTGTCTCGGTTTCGTAAAAAGATCGTTATTTGATCATACTTTAGATGGTTCGACTGTTCTAAAGGAGATTTATGGTTGTTTTTTGAAAGAAAACCAGCTTTAGTTTATCTGGGTTTCGTAAAAATGGTTTTTTGATTGATTTGTTTAATCGTTACTCTTGATCTTCTAGCCCATATTATCAGATGTTCATGTTTGTTTTAGTTTTTTATCTTAATTTTCTTCTGGATTCGATAAGTGATTAGTGTGGATGGGGTTGCTGATTCTTTTTGGGTGCTTGTTTATTTACTATTTATATCAGCTTGAATTAAAGGGGAATAAGCTAATTTATCTGTGTTTCAAAATAATAAAAAAATGATGATTTATCGCTTCAGTGGTCTTCTAGCCCATGCTATCCTTTTCTTATTGAAGCTATCCTTTTCTTTTTATTAAAAAAAAAACAATTCTCAAATCTATTATGGATCCTAAGTGAATTGGGTGTGTAAAAGTTGAATTTCTAAATTTTACACTTCTTTTATCGGACAACTTGTATTTAACCCCCGTTCTGGAGAAAGATTCTGGTTTTCTTTGGGCAGTTATTTGTTGGTTTATTTATCTGAGACACATTGGTGTATAAGAAATACTCTCTTTCTTATATTTTCATCTTCCTAATTATTTTTCTTTTGTTTTGTTTATTCTGATTGTTTCTTCTTGACAATAATAGGTTATGTTGCTTCCTGAGGAAATAAGAAAGGACTATCGATCATTACTTGTCTAGTTATTTACTTTTTGAGTAGAAGTCCTGGAACTTCTTTTGAGTTCAGGTCCTCTCTAGTAAAAAGAGGGTCTGGTTCAATCACCCATTCATCAGCCAACGCTGGATGATTTATATACATACACACACACACACACATACCTGCCCTGTTTAATCACCTGCTTCTGGTTGATTAACAGTTGGCATTGCATGATTTAACTGGAAAGGATTTGAACTCATTTTCTTTTTTCCTTCACCACCACCACCTCTGCATCTGAATGGATTTATGAGAATAGCCTGAAGTGTGCATTATCTGGTTGGCAGGAGTGCTTGAATGGTGAATTTGTTAGAGTTGGACCGAATCCCAAGTTCGTTCCTGTGGCGGGATATCACTGGTACCCTCTTGCATGATTCTTCCTCCCGTAACTTTAAGATTTACGCCTTCCCCCTTTTAAATTTGATTTTCTACATAAATATGCACCACGCAGCATTTTTCCTTGGTCACAAGGTGTCTGATTATTGGAAATTCCTCTTATGAGTTTGCTTTTTCTCAGTAAAAATTCTCATGACATATGTAGAGTCAAGGAAAGTTAGTAGTTTCTGAATAATTTTAGATACTTTTACTTAATTCCTGACTTTATTAATAACTCATCAATCTTTTTTCTTTTTCTTTTTTTCTTTTTAACAAAGTTGCTGAATTTGCCTGTGCGTGGAGATGTTTCTGATATTCTTTAGCTTGCTACAGAAGTCTATCATTCCAACAATCAAAATAATTTCTCCCAGTTTTTGCTGAATTATGAACTTTTGCTTTTGGTGATTTATTTTAATATCCTGATTTTGTGATTATTCATTCTTCTATACATCCAGAGACATTTGTCATACTTCTTGACCTGCCCTGTTCTCTTTAAATGTAACCCTTTCTGCATCAAAATTCAGTGCATATCTTCCATTGTCTTAGTGAGGGCAATCATATTCATATTTACATTCATAATGAAAGAGAGCTCTTGCTGTGACATCTTTAGTTGCAAGTAGTGGACATATGTTCCAACAAGCTTTCTAGAGACATATTCAAGGTAATGGTTACTTTATTTTTTTTTTATTCATTTTGTGCAGGTTTGACGGAGATGGGTGCGTATTTACTCACTTCTTTGTTGAAGAACCAAAATGGCCTGGTTGTAGACTATTTTTGAAATATTCATGAAATATGGATTATTTTGAGCTACATGGTTTCATGGTTACTTCTGATCGTGGACATTCCTGATGCAGGCTGGTTACTTATGATAATCTAATGCATAGTTTATGACTGCTAGAGATTGCCTTGTATTCTGTTGTGCTATCCAAAGATGGCAAATAGTGCATCCATTCTCCAAGTGAAGTGTGCTGGTTATGACCCTACTGTATTGATACTACCAGAATGATATTTCAACACAATTTAGTCTTTGCTAATACTATGTGCCAAATAAAGAATGATTAATGTATCCTTGGTCTTCTAGTTGATAGCTAATTTTTGTAATTCTTCTATTTCAATTTATGTTTCTCTCATTTCAGTTCCTCAACTCTACCATAACTGTGGCACTGCTTAGATGCTTCTACATGTTATCCTGGCATAGTATATTAAAATATTCATGGAGTCTCTAAATATTTCTTATAGTCTCAAAGCATCTTATTTTGCTGAAAAAATTAAAAGTAATTTAGCATTAACTGAGGACAGTATGTTTTATAGGCTCTTTCTCAATTCTGAATTTCACTAGATGCGAATTGTTTGCAGTGCAGCTTCCAATTTTTCATTTGATTTAAGTGCAACTTGTTTGTAAGGCATGATTATTCACATGGAACTTCTATTTTCAGTTGCTCCCAATTTCCAAATATATAGTTGTAAGAATAGGAAATAGATGGACTAGAGTCAAGGAGAGGAGATATGGGAGAATTACTGAAGAGAAGTAAATTGAAATCATCTTCAAATCACCCATGCTCTTTGAATTCAGATATTTTTTTCTTCAAAGTTGTAACATTTCCTGCTCTTGGATAGCCACATACTCATTGGTTCTGGGAGTTGCATATGTTTAATTGAGTAAATGATCCTGATATGTAAAAAACTGACGTATAATGGAAAACTTCTTTTTAACTTTGTAGAATGATTCACGGCATGCACATCAAGGATGGAAAAGCAACTTATGTTTCACGCTATGTTAAGACTTCGCGACTGAAACAAGAAGAATTTTTTGGTGGAGCAAAATTTATGAAGGTGAACAAGTAATTAAGTCCATTTTTCCATACCTGTGTTTTTTCTTCCATCTTGTGCTTGCCTTTGCACTTTATAAATAGGAAAAGTTGCTACACGAGACATATATAGTGCTTTAAAATTGTTTCAAGGCAATGCTATCCTGGGTTTCTAGCTTGTTCCCATTCCAATGTAATAAATTTCATATGTTGTTCTAACCTGCAATCTATATCCTTGCTTATTGCTTGGCCTGCACCGTGAACCTCATGCAGATAATTACACTGAGTTCCATCTATGTTCTTGCTAATATTTCTGTTGGCGCTAGGTGCCTTGTAGTCTTGTCTGGATAGGCCCACATCTCTGCATAATTTCTAGAGGCTCTACTTCCTCATGAGATGCCTGTTTTTAGTGTTCCTGTCAAAATGACTGGATGAATGAGCACTATAGTGGGTCAAACCTAATTAATTTTGACCAAAATTTGAGCTTACTTGCTGCTCTGAATGCTTGATCAATTTGACTTGATATAAAGCTCGACTAGCTTGTAACTCATCATCCAAAAGCTGTGTTGCTTGGACTCTCACTTTCACCTGGAAGAATCCATGTCATATACATGTCTGAGTTGGATATGCTCTTAAATACGTATAGATTTCTTTGGCTGTAGCTCTTAATGATCCATGGAGAGTTCCTAATAATGAGCTCAACCCACCATAGTGTTGTTAAAAGCAGGCTCTTTATTGTTTTTATAATTTGATGAAGGATGTGAGCATCATGATGATTTTGCAAATGTCATGCTTCTTGAATCCTTGAGCTAATCTTCGAGCTTGGATGAGAACAAACACTTAGATATAATCCTTGAGCTAATACCTGAGCTACTACTATACATTTTTTTAAAAGTTCGAGTAATTTAGTTAATATAATTAATTTGGTTTAATATAGTTTTTCCTACGAGTCTCCATTTCCTTTTACTTTTTCTTTTTCTTGAGTCAAACACTTAGATATGCGTCTAAAGCCAATTCTCATGTCTGTGTCCTTGCAACACTGTCCAAAAGGAATATGATGATGTTGTAGAGCAAACTGACTTTATACAATGTGATCCATTTGCTTGGCTGATTTCAGCTCATGATGTACTTTTCACTATTATTTTGACTAGTGAAAGCTGGTGCTTTACACGTGAAAAGTTGGTTTGTATTAGATTTATCTTTTTGGAAGAAATTACTAAAATTTTTGAGTGTTTGCACAAATTTTTTTCTATTCGTCATCCTAAATTTTGGCACCTCATAATTTAATTATGCACCATGAAATGTGAAGCATGTACTCTTCCAAATATCTTTATGTCATCTTACTTTCAGGCATGAGAAAATGTTTAGAAGATTCTTGATTTGAATAGGTTATTTATTATATGAATTGAATCATCCTAGAGGGATAACTAATCATAATTGCAATGAAAATGTAAATATTTAGAGCGTATATTGTGCAATTTTGATGGTCCTTGCAAATGTTGAGGCTTCTTTTAGGCATAGCTTACAAACCCTTGCTAGACCAAGATTTGTTGAAGCTCTCCATATGGCCTATTAAGAAAGCACACAGAACTTTCACTTATTGGATTGTCCTATGAGCATGCAGTTTTGGTGAATTTATCAACTAGATTGAGGAATTTATCTCTATCATTAATTTATCACTGATGAGTAATGCTAAGAAGATTGAGAGCTGATTATCTTAAATGCTTTTTTTTCTCTAATAACAATCTTGATGAACATTGACATGATGTGTAATTATGTATACTTGGTCAAGTCTTGGCCAATAGGAAAATTATCAACCCCATCATCTTGTGATGCTACTGTCTAACAATCATTTTTCATTCTCAATGTTAAAAATGTGTAAACAAAGGCCAATAAATAAAATAAAATAAAATAGTTGTTTACTTACAAAGGATATTGACTCATGAGCTATCAAATTGATATTTAAAGAACTATTATTGTTGGATGATTTGATTAAAGTTAGTCATTTCTGCATCAATGACACACCTAAAACACTTGGAATCCATTGTATTAAAGTCAACAAGTTAAAAATAATGTTCATCAAGGATAATATTGCCAAAATGGAGCTTAAACAACCTATAGAAATTCCTTCATATACTTCACCCTCAAATGAACTCAAAAATAAACACCTATCCAATCAACCCTATAAGTGATGGGAGCTGAGAGGGAAAGGAAAAAACAGTTGGCATCCATACCCTTATTCATATCCCAACTTGCTAGCTAGTCAGCAAGTTGATTACCTTTTCTATGTACATGAGATGCTAAAAAATAACACTGTATGCTTATGTGGAGGATATGAAAAAGAAGAGGATAACGTAGTTGCCCATGGATGACTTGCTAATCCAATAGATCACCGTCTTTGAATCACCATCCAACCATTTTTTAGTTGCATGAAACTTGGTGCACACCACCACAATACCTTCCAAGAAGCCCTTATTTCAGCTATGGAAGCAACGCGTGGTGGAAATTGATGACAACCAGCATATAGAATTTGCCAATTCCTTTCCCTTTCAAATACTAACGCCTGAGGAAAGAATTGTGTAGACTAAGCTGTATTCATGTTGGACCATTCAACTGAATTCCACAAACAAGTTACTTTTTGGATGCCATGTATAGATAAGAACTGAATTTGCTACAAATCAACCTATATGTATTGAATAAGAGCCTTTTGATAGTTAGGGTTGGAACATGCGTGGACCACCATTCTCTCTCTGTCTGTCTCTCTAAATAAAAGGGCTTTTAACACTCAAGATATCATAATCCTTAAGTAGGGTACTTTCAGATTGAACTTTGTTGGGTTGGGTGGGTCTAATGCTAAGCTACGTGCATGGTTTGTCATCGGTGCTTTTAGTTGTGCATAGACAACCAACCTCCTCTTGCAATTTTAGGAAGTTTGGATAGCCTCATACACCATTATGGCAATATGTCCACGAATTTGTTAAGCAATGTAGCTAGAACTCAACTTCGTTGGGCAATTGATCTAAGCATTTCTTCTTGAATGAAAATGAGGGACTGTAACATGTTATAGGTTAGTTGTTCCCAAGTGCCACCATATCTAGAGGGTGTAATCACAAGAACTTGTCAAGTATTATTATGCAGCACTGCTCCGGAGGAAAATAAAGGAGTAGGAGTCAACTCTTTTGGCACCAACTAAATATGGCCTCTTGATTTATTTAAGATACCCATCTATCAATATATATATACACATAGGTATACACATGTGTATACATATACGTGTCTATATTATTAAATGAGAGAGGAATATGCCAATCTAGATTCTGTTTGTCAAATTTTGTGAATAGAATACCCTTAGTTCCTCTTTTCATAAATATCTGCAGAAAAATATGATTAAGAAATTAGATATATAACTAGCGTGCACTTGTATCTCCAATTGTTCTTGGACATCCCAAACTAATTGAACTTTATCTATCTTTCATCCACTTCTCCAATTGATTGGATTCTTTTTAAAATTTAAAAAATAAATAAAAACATTGTTTCTCTTTCTTTAAGCCACATGCTTTCTTTCTCTTATCTTCAATTCCTTGAATTTTTTGTTAATGTTTTAACATGCATTGCACATGTCTGGTTGCTATATATATACATATATGCACGTATACATACATACATACATACATACATACATACATACATATATATATATATATTATATGTATATGTATGTATACACATGTATATGTGTATATATTTGTATCTATGTGCATATATATACATAAATATTTGTACATATTTATGTATAAATATATGTATATATACATGTATGTTGTACACTCATATAATGAAGGGATGGACTATGCTTCTTTCAAGAGGAGAGAGTATATACTCCTCTCAAGTCCAAAATAAAAAATGGACTGTTTAAATCAAAAGTCTCCACCATTTATTATGATCTACACTATTAAAAATCCTAAAAACCAAATATTACGTATTTTGTGGCCTCTGACCTATATATCATGTGGACACAAAATGGACAATTCATTCGGTAGTATACTAAATTACATAGTAATTGAGAATCCAACTTATTGATCATAATTTACATATGTTAAAACATACATAGGTTGATAATCAATAAATTTTAATGCTTAGATCATAGCAAAACATGGTCTTACATAATTATAACTGTTCATTTTTTGTACTCATTTAATGCATAGGTTGGAGACTACAAAGACACGTGATTTTTAGTTTAAGTGGTATAGGTCATGACAATATCATGACAGCTTTGTCTTTTCACATACACATAAACAATATTAACAACAACAATTATACCATTTAATTGGTTTCTCCTAGATGCATCCTGCAGAAAAGTGACTCATTCCTAAGGCCAGGTCCTTTAAAATGAAGTTTCTTCTGATCATTCTCACGGGAAGTCATCCTCTGTTAACTCTAAAACTGGAGATGGAGATCCTTAAGCACTGAGAAATAGTTTAGTGAGAGATGATTGCCTTCCAGTGATTTCTCTTATGGTGTCCTTAGTTGGCCTTTACCAGTTTTTTTCCAAACCATCCTCTTATTTAGTCATTTCTACAAGTTCCTCATTTTTAGCAAAGATCAAACTCAACACCCTTGTCTCCTCTAGACATTGTATGAAATATACTTAAAGGTGTTCTTCAGTGCCCAACTGGTGTTTTCAAGTGCCCAACACTATCATCAGTTCAATAAAGCTGCTTTATAACTATTTTTTGGAAATTCTTTATTAAATCTCAGTAATTTCAATTCTCGTAGAACGATCCACAGTCACATCTAAACATAATCTACCATACTCTACCCTCAAAAAAAAACCATACTCTAATTCTATTAAGACATTCTCAGAGATCTCATCCTTCATGACAGAATCAGAATAGGGAAAATAATTTCTTTGAGGAATCTGATTTTTCAATTCTCAACCTACATCAGAGGTCTGCAATTTTCTTTACTCTCTTTGTAGATTTATGATCTTCCCGTGTCTATATTGGCATCTTGACACTGGATATTGTCGAAAAGTAAGACGTAACCAGTAGAAGACTACCTAAATTTTCTGCATTCTTCAAAAATTTTGCGTCAGTTGTCTTCGAACCTTTAGCCGAACCTGAATAGTTGGGATAAGGTTGGATGGTTATGTCATGGTGCTCTTAGAGCCTTACTCTTGACATACTGTTACATGGTCACTCTGCTTGTTCATGACATACTGGTAAAATCATGGTGAAGCACTTAATTGTGCTGTTTTTACATCTTCAGATTGGAGACCTCAAGGGACTATTTGGACTGTTTATGGTTCAAATGCAACTGCTTCGAGCAAAATTGAAAGTACTGGATGTTTCATATGGAACAGGAACAGGTAGGTCTTGTCATATTAAGAAGGTCAATCAGCTAATTCATTTCCACCTTAGAAAAAGATTATGAGACTGACGCCTTTAAGTCATCAAGACCAAAATATATGTTGAGCTATGATCTTGGTGAGGCCAAGCTTGATTATTGTTGTGACTGAATTCATGACATTATCTGATTCCAGGTAATACGGCTCTTATATACCATCATGGTAAACTTTTGGCTTTGTCAGAAGCAGATAAACCATGTAAGTATTTTTAACAATTGAATAAATCATCATCATATATTTGTTGACATTCTAGATTCCATATTAGTTCCTCCAAAAAGTCGGTATATCCAACTTTTGCACATAGGAGTGGACCACGGACCACTCATCGAAGTTCTTGAATAAAAATTAATCTACATACTACAAGTAGCTATTCTCCATCAGTCAGTTTAGAATTTAGCGCTTACCTATCTTCTGGCTTGTTGCTTCTTTTGAGCTATTCAGAATTAATAATTCAGCACTCCGTTTATTGCTTTTTACAGATGTTGTTAAAGTTCTAGAAGATGGAGATTTGCAAACCCTTGGGATGTTGGACTATGACAAGAGGTTGGCACATCCATTCACTGCTCACCCAAAGGTTGACCCTTTCACTGGTAAGACTGAAGCCAAAGACCATTTTATTTATTGCGGCATATAATATGACAGCTTTTTGATTTATGTTGACTCTTTGATGCAGATGAAATGTTTACTTTTGGATATTCACACACACCTCCCTATTGTACTTATCGAGTCATTTCTAAGGGTGGCGTTATGCTTGATCCTGTACCAATAACGATATCTGACCCTGTCATGATGCATGACTTTGCGATCACTGAAAACTATGCCATCTTCATGGACCTACCTTTGTTCTTCCGACCAAAGGTGCTAGAATTATCATATGTTTTACTATCATATTTTCTTCATCTAGAGAAGACAATATTATTATGCTTTTAGGAAGGATAACTTGTGTTTTCTGGTTCTGAAAATGGACATGCAGTTTAGCTGCACTTTCTTGGTTCTTGATCTTGCTTTCCTTTTATTTATTTCCAGGAAATGGTGAAAGGACAGTTAATCTTCACATTCGATACCACAAAGAAAGCTCGCTTTGGAGTACTTCCACGATATGCAAAGGATGATCATCATATTAGATGGTTTGAGCTTCCAAATTGCTTCATTTTTCATAATGGTAGTTCTCTCATTTTGTTGTGGCTGTTATTTGACTTCCTGATGTTGCATGGTGCATGAGCAAGAAATCTAACTACATAATCTTATAATTGTTCTAGTGAGGCTTGACGTACTGGTATAGATTAGTCGTGCTGGTATACATGAATTTAGCTAGTCATCAATACAAGTTTTTTGTTTTCTATTTCCTCTTCTTAAATTAGTTTATATCTTTTCCATTCTTTCCTTCTTGTCTATATGCGCCATAGATATAATACATATGTGGCATATCATTTAGTTTAGTGGTTGCTTTGGATTCGTTTTGCAAGAGTTTCATGGAATCTGTTGATTGACATGTTGCACCTACTTGTCTCTTGCCAAATGTTGTTGGTCTTGATGGGTTGACAATGATAGCTGCATCTTTCAGCCTAGACATCCTGTTGACATTGTCAATGCGTTGGTCACTAGTAAGATGGCATGTGCTTTGCACGTGCTCTGCACGTGCTCTGCTAGGTATATAAGACCACAGAACAGAAACAAAAACAAAACAATTGTAAATAACAAAATTAAAATTATTGTTAAGAACCTAGACTAATATGAATATGCATTGATATCCTGTTTAATCAACAAATAGTTAAAACACATATGTAATTTCAAGCCATTGCAATAGAGGAAAGGAGAAGGGACTCTTAAATACATGCGAAGAAATTATGACTGTTGGTTGGAGTGGTATTCGGCCAACAACAGATACCCAATATTCAAAGGCTTTCTTTTTCTGTTGTTCTTGAATGATGAAATGGAATAGGGTGCTCCTATTTTTACCAGGAGTACATACACAACTTGTATCTGTTTATTGTACGATACATAATGAAGGTAAATTTTCTTGGAAGGGAAAAACTAAAGAAATAAAGAAAATAATTACTTATCATAAAATATTAATGGTCGAAATTGTTTGTTGAAGGAAATATACAGTTAAGTTTGAGAGTGGTGCTAAATGCACATAAGTTAATACTGTTGTCATTTGTTTTCATTATGCTTTACTTCCCAGTTTAAGGTTTTTAACAGCCATGAAAAGGTAATAAAATAATAAAAATAGTTTTGGACTTTTCAGGCCAAATTAATGATCATTCATAATGTTCTAGCGTTTTAAGTTTGTAGTCATTTTACAGCACCAAGCAATGCCAGTAAAATAATATTATTCTATCTGGGATGCATGGTAATATGGGATAACCTGACACATAAGTCACGCAGAAAGAACTCTTGTATTTTTTGTGGAAATTTTTATGGCTTTTTAGTCTAACAGCTTGTCTATTGTCAATCTAGGTGCATTTTACATATGGTAGGTTTGGTAAAGGGACTGAAATAATGCTCATCAATTCGATGGTCTTAATAATTCTTGTTAATGTCTAAGGTACTATAGTATTATTTCTATATTCATACTTATGTAGTTATATAAGCATTTCAAATTAACTGTAGGAATCTGTATGATTAGCCAAAGTATCCAGTATGTTCTGGTATAACAACTAGAAATAGTCATTACAAGACTAAAAGCGAGCAATGCGGGCAGGCGGGCAGGCGGGTATTAAAGGGCTTTTTGTTAAAAAATATTGACAGAATTGACCAATCGAAATTGAGAAGGAATAAACTCTCTTTCTACGTTATAGTATACATATTGCCTTTTTTTCTTTGCAAAATGATGCAGTATACTTCTGTTCTTTTCCCTCGTTAGATTATGTCTGTTTCCTTGCCGCCACACATAATAAATTTACTGCTGCCTGAATGACTCTACTGGTTCCTATAATATTGATAAACAGGGAACACTACCATAAACTTTCTTTTACATTTTGACTTTTAATTCTCTAGACTCGTATCTGCAGATTTGTCCTGCTCTCCTTCTGCAGAGCTTTTTATCTTCATCCGTAGTCTTTGAAAATTTGAACCAGTTTAGACACACATGAAGCAAAAGAATGATAAGTATTTATATAAGTCAATGTACTTTTGTCATGTATTCTATTTAGTCTACTTTGTGCCAAATTTTCTGTTGATCAAAGATTAAATGAATGATATACGTTAAGTCTTTGGATTGATCAATCAATCTACTTAAAGTAAGTCAATTGCAAGCAAGAATTAAACTATAATCTTGATTGTTTCTTTGCCTAATGCAAGATGACTGTAAACTTTGTTATTTGAAATGATACTCGATAGAACTCATAACATTTCAAAGCAGTTTGACACTAGCTTTGGCTCATGGAAAGTTTGTTTGGATAAGCTTTCTGAGGTTTTTTTGGGTTTTTTTATCAGCAAATGCTTGGGAGGAGGGCGATGAGGTCGTTCTGATCACTTGCCGCCTAGAGAATCCAGATTTGGACATGATCAATGGAATTATGAAAGACCAACTTGAAAATTTCAAAAACGAACTGTATGCAGTTCCCAATTTTGAATAGCTTTTACTTTGACTGCTGTGCTTCTTGAGGTCTAACTGTTTCTTTCTTTGCCAGATACGAAATGAGGTTCAATATGAAAAATGGTGCTGCTTCACAAAAGCAACTATCAGTTTCTGCTGTAGATTTTCCTCGGATCAACGAGAGTTACACTGGAAGGTATTGTTTTATCAATTAAGATCATGACAGTGGGGAATACAATGTAACAGATGTAAACTGTTAAACTGCAGTTTAACTGGTATGACCCTTTTCAGATTAGAACATAAATTTTTGGTTGCTCTTATCTTGGTATGTGGGCTTGTCTCTGGTTTCTGTTAGAACTATTGTAAGTGAAACTACACATTATGAAAGTCCAACTGGGCCTTTATTATACTTCCTTTCCACATGTCACTGATTGGGCTCTGAACCACCAAGAAAAGTGAGTTGCTGACATCTGAAAAATTGACAGGAGTTTCATCCGGTCTCCAACAGTTTGCGATGAGTTTTGACCTTGTAATGCTTCAAAGTGCCTTTCGTGTTATAGTACCACTAGGGGCTTTGGCTGTAAAACAGAAACAATTAAGTAGATAGTAGCAACCTTGCATTGTTATGTTTTAATCCATGTTATTACATGTTGTGATGTTCCTATTATGTCAGAGGATAGATTTAATTGGGCTTATTAGTGGTTAGGAAAGAGACAAGGCTACAATAAGATTCCCAGGAAGAGAAGGGGCGAAAAATATACAAAAACAAACAAACAAAAAAAAAGTTGTGCAGCTTAGGGGTGGCAATTTATGACCCAATCCGTAAACAACTAGCTATATGCAGGTTTGGGTTAGACGTAAATGGGTTTGGTTCATAAACAGGTCAATCCATCTAGCCCTATTTATTAAATGGGTAGGGTTCAGATTTAGACCTTTGATTTATTTAGGAATTGGGTTGGGTCATGACTCGATCATTTAACATGTTTAGGACCTGTTTAATCCATTTAAAACTTGATTAATCCGTTTCTGTCTTGTTTAATCTGATTGATTTACCCTATTTAATATATTTAAATCCATTTAATCCATTAAAAATCTGCTTAACCTGTTTAAGCCGTTTAACCTAACTTGACATGTTTAATAAACGAGTTATGCGTGTTAAGTCAGGTTACCTGTTTAATAAATAGGTCGGATTTAGATATGAATTTTTGATCTATTTAGTAAACAGGTCGGGTTCAAGTTGGTGAATTTTTTACCATACCTGCATCTGATCCGACCTATATCTAACCAGACCTGACCTGATTGCCATCTCTAGTGCAACTTTTATCTGACTGGAATGATTTGTAAAGAAGGATTCATAAGTCCAGCCCTAGATAGTTGGGGCAATACTTGTGGTTAAAATTATGGTTACCTATAGGTGCAATGTTATAGTGCAGTGGTGTTTATAGTGTTCAGGAAAAAGATGTAAATTGCTTTTTTTCTTTATGATGTTAATACTGATTAATGTAAAATTTGTCCTTGCTATCAAAGGAACTAAAATCACTTCTTACATCTATTTCCACAATACTTTGTTATTTATCATCTTTTTTAAAATTCAGGAAACAACGATATGTCTATGGCACTATACTTGACAACATTACAAAGGTAAAGGGCATTATCAAATTTGATCTGCATGCGGAACCAGAGCCTGGTAAGAAAAAGCTTGAAGTAGGAGGAAATGTGAAAGGCATCTTTGAGTTGGGACCTGCTAGATATGGTTCCGAGGCAATATTCGTGCCTCGCCAACCTGGCATCACTTCAGAAGAGGATGATGGCTATTTAATATTCTTTGTACATGATGAAAACACTGGGTACTCTCTCTCTCTCTCTCTCTCTCTCTCTCTCTCTCTCTCTCTCTCTCTCTCTCTTTCTCTCTCTCGCACGCACATGCACGAGACATCTGCTATGGAAGGAAATATCTATGTTTGGGAGTCAAAAATGATTGTCTCATTTTTAGGTAGAGGAAAGCATTATGTTCTTATGAGCTTTTAGAAGCTGTACTGAAAAGGATAAACAGTTTTTCTTTACCAATTATAGTGGCAGTTATGGTATATCTTGTTGCCCTAAGGTGGTGATACCAGTGGATTTGTTCAGATGTTATTGGAACATTCAAAATCAAGTTCTTTTATTCCTAACAAAAGTTGAACAGTTCAATCATTCAATGTTAATGTTTAAATGATGTTTCTGCATTTTGAAGGCATTTTCCTTTCATGGATCACCTTGGTGAGATTATAGAATCATTTCTCATGTAATATTTGTAAGATGGATCATTTGGCATTCACTTTAAATAAGATAACTGCACTTTTAAATTAAAATGCCTGTTTCACTCTCATCATGTTCTTTCATTGTCAATGCCTGTTTCACTCTCATCATTTTATATCAGAGTACTTCATATGGCATTCCAATATTCATGATGTCATACTTACCTTATTATTGTCGATGAGGGCCTTCTTTTAATATCTGTTCTTTCATTGTCAATGCCTGTTTCACTTTCATCATTTTATATCAGAGTACTTCATATGGCATTCCAATATTCATGATGTCATACTTACCTTATTATTGTCGATGAGGGCCTTCTTTTAATATCCGTTCTTTCATTGCTGAAGGAAATCTGAAGTCAATGTCATTGATGCGAAGACGATGTCTGCTGATCCTGTGGCAGTTGTGGAGCTTCCAAATAGAGTTCCATATGGATTCCATGCCTTCTTTGTGACAGAGGTTAGTAGAAACATTTCTTAGCTGTTGCCCATACCTTTATTGGAGTAAGATATAAGAAAGTGTTCAAGTAAACTGTCTGACAAATTAATTTCAAAGAGGTTCCTATGTAGAGCCAGCAGAATTTGAAATACTTGGAATCACTCAAGTTTCTTTGAGGCCTATAAATGCCTGATATTTTCACTTCAGTGTTCACTTATAGAAGGTTTTTGGCAATTGCCAGGAACGACTCCAGAGACAAGTAGCAGCGTGAGTGATGCTGATTCTCTGTAGTGCAGAACCCTTTGCCAGTAGATTGTGAAAGCCCAGGATATAATAGCTACAACTGTATTTTGGGCATGCTCTACTTTTGAATACCATTGATCTGCACCAGAACCGTTAATCTGGGTATTATATGTATCGCATTATAAACTTGTGTCATCAGTCTATATATTCAATTATCATGTAGTTTCCTAGGAGTGCAACACTATGTGCTTTCACTTGTGATCAGTTACTGCTGAGCTCTAGGTTCGATGGTACCATCTCTCGACCGTTGGGGGTGGTAAAGCCCTCCATTTGGACCTCAAATCAGTAAATCCCTGGTACTGCGAGAAGTGGTGGCTAGGTCTGCTCTGGAACCTACCCTTTGACCTAGGTGGGGTAGGCTGGGAATATGGTAAGGTGTCGGAATGAGAGAAGAAGAAGAAGAAGAAAAAAAGCACTGGGTTATATAGGTATTTAGGACCAAGACTACTTCTGTGAAGGTTACCCTCGTCTCCTGTCATTATCCTCTTATGAACCTGGGGAAGGAAATTTAGAAATCTTGGTTCTGCTAATTGTCATTAGCAAGAGAGAACATGCCAAGTCCTTATTCTTTCTGAAATGTTCTGAAATGCTCGTAATGAATATATTCCTACTACCAAAAAAATCAATCAGCATTTACAATGTAATTGCATATTACTTCAGAAAACATGGCTCTGGTTAGTTTTGGTGGATGATGGAACTTTTAGAAGTCTACCTGTAAGATTATATGACTTCCAGGGACCAAAGTTGTTGTCAGGCTACAACTACGAAATAATTTTCTATTATTATTTAATCTTATTCATTTTAGGGGAACCTGTGCAAAGTATATGGGTAAACACTAAAGCTCGATCTAAACCCCCAGCCCCCTCCAAACAAAAAAAAAACTCGAAGGTCTTAGACTTCAGTTTGCATTGGGGCTACTTGGTGGTGAAAAGACTACCATGAATCTGGAAAAATTCTTCAAAATTTGGGTTCAAATAGTTAATATAAAATCTCCAAAATTATTTAAAAAATTTAGAAATTAGAACGAACAATCGACATCGTGTATTGGATAAGTGTTAGGCATTGTCTTAAGAGCAAGAGTGCCCTTTTTAACAGATAATCAGCAAGGATGCCCAAGATGCAGCTGATCCTTGCTCCCTCCGAATAGCCTCGAAGCACAAAACAAGCACATAGAGGTAGGGGTTGGCTGGTTGAAGAAAATTTTAAAATTGTGTAATAGGGATGCAATTCATAGAAAAGGAGCAGCAAATTTAAGGAGAAATGGAATAATAGAGCTTATTGCTACGTGAAAGAAAAACTCAAAAGGACTATAGCACTCACATTTATAGCATTTAGAATGTAATGTCTGGTTCATTTGGCGGTGTGTGTTTTGCACAAGTTGGGCAACGGAGGATTCAGGATCTCTCGGCGGCACCCTGTAGCCGTCGGAGCAACAGAGGCCCGGAGGCTAGAAAAATCCTAACTTTTGCTCTATTTAATTTCTTCCCCCACCATAGGCTAGGTGGCATGTGCTCTACACGTGCTGGGCAAAAAGAGACCTCCGATTTCCCGACGACGCAAAGGCTGCCAGAGGCTTGGAAGAGAAAGATATCTTGTGATATGATAAGTATATCTATCCTAAGTATATATCATAAATTGTATTATATTTATAATATTATTTATTATATATAAATATATTATTTAATATTTATATTTATATTTATATTATATATTATATATATTATATTATAATTATTTATTAATATTTTGAAAAACGTAGCCTTTGCTCTGTTTAATTCCCTCCCCGCTCCCTCAACTCTCTACAACCTCGATCGCCATCACCGGAGAGAGAAGAGAGAGAGAATTTCTCTTCCTCCTCTATTTTCCTTCCTACCCTCAATTCACCATATCTCTCTCTCTCTCTCTCTCTCTCTCTCTCTCTCCCCCCCCCCTCTACCTATCTTTGAGAGGTATTGCTGTAATACCCCTAAAAAAAAAAAAGAGCCGGCCCGGAGCGGCCAGGCCCAAAAAACTTGACCCGTGCCTGGCACGGGGGCGGTCGAGGAAGAAAACCCGGCTGGGGTCTTCTTCCTCTCCGAATCCAGCGGAAAAGAGGGCATTTCAAGAGCTCTCCGAGTTTGAATCGAATTCGGAGATTTTGCCTATATAATTCCCCCTCTCCTCCTCTGACTTTCTCCACCCAAATTGCCGGAAATCGCCGCCGAATCTGAAGCTCCTCTTCCGAGTCCTTCTTCCTTGACTTGTCGTCGGAAAGCCACCGGAGCGCCACACCGGACTGAGGTAAGGCTCATCCTTCTCCTCTTTCTTCTCTGTTGTTTCCGGCCTTGTTCGTCGTGATTGGAGTCGATGCATCACCAGAAAATCGCCGAAACAGGGCATCCCTGTTTCGGTCCTCATCCCTCTTGCTTCGGCACTACCGGCCGCCAGTTTGGCCGGGGCTGGGGCCGCCAATTTGGCCGAGGCTGTGGCCGGCGTCAAGTGGGGGCCGGGCCGCCATGGCCGCCGCCCCTTGGACCTCTGAGGAGGGGAGGGAAAGGAGGCGGCCGAACGTGAAGAGAGGAGAGAGAGAGTTTCTCTCTCTTCCTTCTCTTCTTCCGCTCTCCTCTCTTTCTCTCTCCTCTCCCTTGATTTCTCTCTCCTAGTTTCTCCCTCTATGTTTCAATTAGAGATGGGCACTGGGCCGGGCCGCCCATGGCCCGGCACGGCCCGGCACGAAGCCGGCCGTGCCAGGCACGGCCCGCTTGCTACAGTAACGGGCCGTGCCTAGCACGGCCCATTAAAGGGGGCCGGGCTGGGTTACCACTTTCTGGCCCGCGGGCCGAGCCCGGCCCGGCCCATAAGGGCCTGGGCCCGGCACGGCCCGTGAACCAGCCCGGAACGGCCCATAAGGGCCTGAACCGGGCCTGGGCCGGGCCAGGCACGGCCCGTCCCCCTTAAAATAAATGAAAATAATTTTTTTTAATAAATTAATAAATATTGAAAACTAAGGATTTATTAATATAAAGCCACCTTAATGGTGGGGGGTTTGGCATAGACCCCTACCAGTTTATTAATTTAAATCAAAATGGTACATGAAGGGAGGTTTGGACCTTGGTCTGACCTCCAGAATACAATAAGAAAGGAGAAAAAATACAGATGACTCACTTTAACAATTAAAAAAATAAAAATATACAATTATAAAAAATTAAGAAATCTTACTAATCATCAGTGATTTAGTATTCACTATTCAGTAGTGTTTGTATCATCATCATCAGAGGATGTTGTATTATGTCCACCTTTATCTTGAAGTCTCGCCTCAGCATCCAACCAATCTTTGAAGCAGAGAAGCATCTCAACCGTTTCGCCAGTCATCCTACTTCTCTTTTCGTCAAGAACACGCCGACCTGCACTAAAAGCGGATTCCGATGCTACTGTGGACATCGGCACAGCTAAAAGGATATTGATTTTTAACACTTTTCTACCAAGATAATACATCTAGACTCTCTATTTGATTTTCATCATATGCAGACTGAAGATCATTTCGTAAATAAAATTCTAGTTCATTACTTAAAGATGAAGAAGTTGAAGATGAACTTGAAGCATGTGTGTGTTTTCTCTGTGCAATGAATGAAAAAATAGATGACGAACGAGAACTACTAGAAGAAGAAATAGAGCTTTGTACGGAGAATCTAGATCCACGAATTTTTTCATCATATATAGCATAAATATCATAAAGAAGTTGTTTTACCTCAATTTTAGTAGGTTCAGGATCTTGAATCATATTTTCACAGTATGCATCAAGTAAAATTAGCACGCCATTCAATTTAACTCTTGAATCAAATACAGCAGCTAAGTTATGCATAGGACATATCTTGTCCCAATACTCATTCCATTTAGATTCCATTTGTTCAATAATAGGCATTAAAACATCATCATATCTATGTTCTGCAAATTTTTGACTAATTATACATGCTTGTTGTAAAAATGAACATGAAGTTGGATAATAAATACCAGAAAGAACATTAGTAGCATTATAAAAATAAGCAAAAAATCTTTCAAAATTTTTTCTTTATTCCAATCAGTTTCAGTCAATGTAAAGCCTAATCCACGATCATTAATATATGCACTTAATAAGTTTTTATATGGGTATGCATCATGTATCATGCTATATATTAAGTTCCAACGAGTAATTACATCAAGTTTAAATTTTTTAAAACGTTTACCATGATTTATACATAGTTTCTTAAATTCTTGAAGTCTTGATCTTGAAGCATGAATAAAAGAAACTGCATTTCTAATTTTTGAAATCACATCTTGAATCATGCCCATGCCAGCTTGAACAGAAAGATTTAAGATATGACATGCACATCTAATATGCAATAAATTTCCATTTAACATGGGATGCAATGAGTCCTTTAATAATGTAACAGCAGAATTATTATTAGATGCATTATCAAAAGTAATAGACATAATTTTATCATTAATATTATATGAACATGCAGTTTGATAAATGGCATTTGAAATTTGTTGCCCAGAATGTGGAAAATCAAAAGCACGAAAAGCAAGAATATGTTTATTTAATTGCCAATCATTATCAATATAATGAGCAGTAATGGCAATAAAACAATTACTACCTACAGATGCTGACCAAATATCAGAAGTTAATGAAATTTTTACATTTAAAGTAGAGAGTGTTTCAATTAAGTTTGTCTCATTGCTAAAAAGTTAGTCATAGCTACTCTTCTAAATGTACGCCTACTAGTTCTTTTATAAGCAGGTTGTAGGTTTAATTGAACATATTCTTCAAAATTAAAAGATTCACATAAACTAAAAGGTAATTCATCCTTAACTATCCATTTTACAAGTGCTTTTCTTTGATTTTCATGATTATATGCAAAATTACCTACAAGTGATCCCCCTTGTATATTAAGGGTACTTTGAGCATGAGAATCATGCATCCTATGACTCTCTTGATGTCTTTTTAAATGACCTGTTCCCCCACTACTACTACAACTATAAAGTTTGGCACATTTTTTACATTATGCTTTCCAGATTCCATCAACCATAATTCTATCAAATTCATTCCATACAGCACTAGTCCTCTTACGAGAAAAGGTTTGATCTTCACTCGGTTCACTAGTTCTAGAGGAACTAGGAACATGGGGTTGGGGATTAGTTTCTTCTCCCTCAGAAACAGGAGGAATGCCAAAATGACTTTCCTCAAAAGATGACATATCTAAATTGATGAATGCAAAAAATAAAAACTAACCACAAGGAGGAATTGAGTAGAGGGTCAGAGGGCAGAGGTAGAGCCGAGATTCTGAGCTTCCTCTTGTGCTCTCAACAGGAGTGACCTTCTCTTCTCAACAGGAACCTCCTCTTGTGTAGCACTTGAACACTTGCTAAATGTAAACTAAAAATTAAATTGCTAGAAGAGCACTTTAGAAGAGAGAAATAGTAGTAGTAGAGAAGGAGAGAATAGTTGGTTTGGTGTGGTGAGAATAAGGGAGGAAAGGGGTATTTATAGGACTCCAAAATTTTTTTTTCCAAAATACCCCTCAAATTAGCCGTTTTTGGACTGTTGGGAGGGGTATTTTGGGAAAAAAACCAAAAAATAGCCGTTGGAAACGACTATTTTCTTCCCCCTGCCAGACGGGTCCAAACGGGCCGTGCCAGGCACGGCCTGTAACGGGCAGAATTTTTCTGCCAGACGGGCCGTGCCAGGCACGGCCCGTTTGGACCCGTTACGGGCCGTGCCTGGCACGGCCCGTCTGGCAGCCCGTGATGGGCCGTGCTTGGCACGGCCCGTCTCGTGCCGTGCCGGGCCCGGCCCGCCAATCCACGGGCCTAGGGCCGGGCCGGGCTTGGGTTTTTGGCCAGGCACGGCCCGTTTAGTCCGTGGCCCGGTGGGCCTGGGCCGGGCCCGGCCCGATGCCCATGACTAGTTTCAATCTCTTGGGACTCTCTCTACGAGACTTTCTCACTCTATAGGTTTTCTCTCTCTAGATTAGAATTTTCTCTCTCTAGTTTGATTCGGAGAGATCATTGTTTGCAAGGACTGCTGGATAGTCGTGGGTCAATAGAGGATTTTGGGTTGTCAGATACTCCGGATAATTTTTAATATTGATTTGGTTCTGTAGGGGAACAATCTATTGGACAAAAAGATATTGAGCAGGGTTCTGCGCACCCTAGTTCGTAGATCACGGTGGTCTGTCTGGGTTATCAGCAAAGCGGTAAGAATCCTTATGCGCCAATCCTGCATGATATAAATATTTTGCATCTATCTATATATGATGTCTATGATCCAGTTGAGTAAGAAGCAAAAATGATTTTATATTAAATTGTATTTTGATCGTATTCGCTTGTGGTTAGTATCATGATGGATGCATGCATGCGCATAACGTTTGCCCGTCACAGGCTCTAAATGTGACAATGTTGGTTTGCTCGTCACAGGCTAAGTGTGACAATGTTGGGTTGCCCGTCACAGGCTCTAAGTGTGACAATGTTGGTTTACCCGTCACAGGCTCTAAGTGTGACACTATTGGTTTGCCCCGTCACGGGATGGAAACGTGACCGGGATTTAGCCCAAAGTCGAAAAGATAATTGATTCGGATCAAGTTTAAAAGGAATGGAATTAAAAGCAATGAAAACATTAAGGATGATATTGAGATATCGTATGACATATCACACTTGAGTGGCTGAATTTTTGTTGATATTTGACTTGCATATTTATACTAATTATTCGAGCTTTTGATAGCCGGTATATGATTTCATGATATGTGCATTGATTTATCGTAGTTTTCAAATTCATACTATTATTGTGTTGGTATGGATGTGTAGGGATTCTTACTAGGCTGTAAAGCTCACCCTCTTCTTCTTTCTTTTTCAGAGTTGCAGGATGCATAGATATAGATGGGATAGGCGCAGAGTGCGAGTATCAGAGTCATTAGTTAGTTAGTTTATCTTGATATTAATGAATATTGAAAGCTTATGTAAATGAACCAATTTGATTATCTGAACATGTCAGATTTGTCTATTTGAATTACTTAATTAATTATGGATTTATTGAATTTTTGTTCATCATAGGCCTTGCATGATCTTTAGGGCATTGCTCTAAGGCTCATGCGGCCAGTCGTGTACCGGACCCGAGTGCTGGGTTCGGGGCGTAACAATTGCCACTGCTGCCCATGATTTCACTGAGAACTTGCCAGGTCAGCCGTCCTTAGTGCCTCCCTGTTTTGATTTTACAGCCCTTGTTTTGAAATAGAGGGCTTCCTTCTTTTTCTTCTCCAGCCAGGTCTCTATCTCATTTATCCTTTGGGACCAACCTCAGAGCTTCAACCACCGCAGGGGGGGGGGGGGGGGGGGGGGGGGCGATGGAGGTGTAATTGGATTTTGGCTACGCTTTTTAAAGCGTTGTCTAATTATTTTTCTCTTTTCTCATTTGTCCTCAGATGATGCTAGTTTACACAATGCTATCTAGTATCGTTGTAATATCATGTCTGCCGACACTATCTAAAAGCATTGGTAAATTTTGGCGTTGGAGCCAAAATTACTAATACTTATAGATAATGCCGGCATATAAATATAGAAATAGCCAACTTTTTCTGAATTGTTCTCTCTTCTGAGAGAAGGCCACCCGTCCCCTTCCCTATTTTTGATTTTCCCTCGTGCTCTCTTGTATCTTTCTCTCTCTTCGTATAATTTGAGTGGATCCCAACAGTGGGTCCTTGCTTCTCTCTTTAGTGTATGTGTTGCTCCAGCTGAAGGTTCTCGACTTCTCGCCTCTCTCTCTCTCTCTCTCTCTCTCTCCCCTAGTCGACTCCAATAAAGGGCCCTTTCCCAATCCGGCAACCATTTATCATGTCAGCATTCGCTCTTGCTTTGCCCTGACCGGACCATTCTCTTCTAGTCGACACTATCAAATCTAGATCATGTAATACAACTTATGACTACTTAGATCCTGCTTAGATATTTCTTTAAGATTGGATTGAAAATTCTATGGAAACCGAGCATATTGGTCCATCTAATTCACATTTTCTAAGGGCCTTCCTAAATCCCAGCTCAAATTCTAATTTTGGGCTGCAGAAAAAAAAAATCCATCAAATTTGGGCTGGAAGGTAATTAGTTGATAGAGTCATATTTAAATAAATAGCCTAATTTAGAAATTCTATAAAATTTTCAATATAACTCTCTAGAAATATCTAAATATATTTTTATTTTATAAAACAAATCAAATAGTTCTCAATTGCAATGCACAAAAAATTATCTTTCACAATAGGTGCACCAAATAGCCGTGCATGCAGCTAATGGATCTCATTCATCAAGCCTATCTCTTATTGTACCATCATAGAAATTATTGATGGTAATTAGCTACATGCATAGCCATATTGGTGCATGCAGTGTAGAAATAATCTCACTCGCATGGACAATGTTGGTTAGTTTAAAGATGACTCCAATAAAATGGAGCTAATTTAACCACTCTCCGCGACACAGCAACTGGATTACATAATTTTAATTAAAATAGTAATTTAATAAATTAATAAAGAGAAAAAACTATAACGTCCGGGCTGGTACCCGTGGTCGGCATGGTTGGAAAAAAAAAAACTATAACGAAGGAAAAAAAAAACTTTATCCATGAGTAGGAATGCAAATGGATTGGATCGGATCGGGTCAAATTCTGAGTGACCCCAACTCAGTTGAAGATCAAGTCGGATCGGATCAGATCTATGCTTATAATTTTTGGTCCAACGAATCATTTGGATTGAACCGGGTTTAGTCAGATTCGGATAAAAGAATTTGGATAAACCTAATTTGGTCATATCATAATTCTGAGGTGCTGGGCGACCCATGACCTGAAAGACTTGCAATTGACCTCTAGTCAGAACGGATGACCCATGACTTCTAGCTAAGTCGGTCTACGGGCCAAATTTCATATCACACTATTTTTTATCTATATGACTGATTGGACGGAACTTGGTGTCTCCCTGCTCCCCTCTCCGAAGGACAAAAAATATCCGAGACCTTCTTCCAAAATCCAATTCCATTGCAGAAAACTGGCACATGACCCATATTTAGTTCAGTGTTCCCTCACCTCCTCCCTTGAAAAGTTAAAAGTGGTGGTAAAGAGGCTTGCGGGCCGCCGGCGAGGTCGTTCGCAGGTCATTCTGCGGTGCTGGTGGTGGTGATGGTGATGGTGGTCCTTCTCGTTTCTTCTCATTTATCTTCTCTTTTTCATTTTTCAAAGAGGCTGTGATGATTCGTCTGATTGGCGCGGGAACCTCTGTGTGAAGAAGTGCTTTCTTTCTTTCTTTCTTTCTTTGTTTTCTTGGACGGCAGGGCAAACTTGGAGGGCCTGCTGGTGCGCAGGCAACCGTTTGCAGCCGCTTCTTGCTTTCTGGCACAGACTGACACGATGGTGAATATAATGATGGATCTGAGCCTCTTTTCTTCCTCTTTTCCTCCTTCCTTCGCTATTTTTCTTGAATCAGTTGGTTTTCCTCTTTTGCTAATTTGTCCATCGTTTTTCGCATTTATTTGATGCCGCATTTTGAAGGGGGCGCGAGTTAAATCTTTGGAATCCTGCCAATAATTGATATGATAGTATAGCGGGTGAAGAATGAATTGGGGCATAGATTGCATCTAGGGGTCTAATTACTTGTTGATGCTATTCTGGTTGGTATTTATGCGGAACTATTAATTCAATACTTTCTTTGGTGTTATAGTGTTTTTTTTCCTCAGAATGAACTTTGAAGAGGAATCTGCCTCCCCTCAAGCTTGCGAAATGAATATGCATTCACAGGCCGCTACATTTTTATGTTCAGATTTATTTATAATGTTTAGCCATGGGCAAGGTAGATTATTTCTCTACATTTTTTTTTTTTCAGACTGAATGTCCAGCGTTTCTATGCTTGCTATTAGGTTGTAATGAGTCGCCTATCTTATTAATGCTTTAAAAGTTGGGAGAACATCTGGTGTAGAGTAATCTGTATGCTAGAAGAAGGGTGTAAATGTTAACTCACTACTTGACACCCAATGCTTATGATGTTAGAGAGTGGGTCAACAATGTATATCAGGCCTTAGCACCCCTCCTGCTTCGTGTGGGCCTAGACCATTCACATGGAGAAATAAAGAGGACAGGAAACAACTCTGGATGACAATTAGGAAGAAATGAAGATAAAAAATGATTGAAGATGAGAACAAGTGAATCAAATAAATTGTTGACTTCAAAGGGATTTGAATGTACGACCTTCACCAATCTTGGCTTGGGTATCATGTTGAATAACCACTTGATCCAAAAGCTTAAGCTACTACGAAATAGGTCAACATTGTAAGCCAGGCTGTAACAGTAAAATCTAGTCTCTGGTGGTTGGCATATTTTTCTGGTTGCAACTCCTTTTACAGCCCCACTGGGAAGAAATCACAACAATAAGGTTATGGGGAAGATCTTTATTGGCTGAGAATTTTTTTCGGTTCCTTCCAGTTTCCTGTGGGTTGTCAGTTTCATTTGGTGAGAAAATCTCACTCTATTGTTCTTTCTTTCATTCGTTTTTTTTTTTTTTCTGGGAGGAGGAAGGGAGGTGCTGATCAAGATGCCCCTTGTAGAGGTTCCGCTACGCATCATCCTCTCCATGTCTGGGTCGACTGCAGAGGTTGTTATGTGGTTTTGTGATGGTGAATTTTAAAGCTGCATGCTTGATATAATGGTGTGCCAAACTTTGATGGTCTGTTGATCCATTGGCAACCAGCTGCAGGCTTTGGGGAATCACATTAGTAAAGCTTAAATGAATTATTTGCAAGCTGCTCACTTTTGGCTCAACAGGTGCATGCTTAATTAGTCAACATGCCAAGGTTGTTCATGAGGTTTGTGCTCAAAATAGCTTTTAGCGAAACATTAGGTTTGTCCTTGTCCTTTGAACTCTTACTTCATATGATATTGATTTAATGAGCAAAACATTGAGATGCATCTTCTCTTAAATTTCATGACTATGTCTTTTTATTCTTTCTGATGATTTATATTTAATATCAAGGTTCTACAAATCTTTACATTTTTGTGGTAGCTTTTACAATTATATTCTTAGAAATATTTGAGGACATTCAAGTTGCTATAGAACTTCTTATAAACTGGCTGTTCCAATTTCTAACCCTTTGTCCCCATCCTCTCTTTTTCCAAGTGCACTACGCATGCTCGATGCTAGATCTGTCCACAGAAATAGATATCCTGAGTTCTGTGGTTGTTCTCAGGCTTATGATAATGCTTTTGGGTGAGTTTGCCTTGTTTGGAGTGCTGTCCCATCTCCTAAGTCCATGATTTTCTCTTTATCATGTGACCACCATCTCTATTACATCTTCAGTCCCATCCAATTAGGTCACAAGTTTTCTAGGCCAACAGAAGATGCATTGTCTCAAAACTTCACTTATCAGCCATCCATCAAATGCTCTTTCCTCTTCAGCTAGTCACATATGTAACTTGTTGAGTTAGTTTATGCATCTCTCATAGCAGGCTGCATTGTGATGGTCTGATATTTGGCAGGCAAATATTGCAGCCTATCAATGACTCAATCAATGTCTGATAAATTGGAAATGCTGAGCCTCCCCTTGATTCCCCTTTCTCCTTTCCCTCTCTTCCAATTCTTCTTTCTTTAAAAAAATTAATTCTGCTTAAATGTTTTTCTTTACACTAAGGTTTTACAAGTTTATTTTTGCCAGGGATGTTCGTGTAATGCTTGGCATCTCATATAACATATACTACTCCTTTCTCCTTTTTCTACTACCAGTACTCTCCCTTGACCTGATGTCTTGGAACTAAGGTTTTGGCAATTCCTTTTCATGGTTTTTGCTGTCTTTTTCCTCTCATTTTATAGTATTAGATGCTACTAAATTAATATTTTGTCATTTTTTCAAAACTAAAGAATATGAAAACTTACACAAAACATAGCAGTATTTTATATACTGCTGCTTTCAATTATCCTTGCCTAAAGGGTCGAGTGGTGGAAAGAGGTTGCTCCCTGCTTTCAAGTATGAAGAACCTCAGAGATAGATATTCGAGGCCTTGTTGTTACCAACAGGTTGCCTACTTGTGCTCTAGAACTTTTATATTCTCTCTGCTGCTGCTGTTTCATCTTCTTCAGTTTTTATATTCTTGTGGTTACATAGATGGTAGATGTAATGATGAGGTTAAACAAACAAACCTTAGGTTGCTGCACTTTTGATTTGTGTCTCCAAAAGAGAGCATTATCATACGTGCAAATCCTTTGCAACTCAGTAGAAAATTCCCACAATTAAAGTGTGTGGCAGATTTTTATTGGCTTTGTTAATCTGGATGTCATTCCATGCCCTTGGCTTTGTCATATCAAATTCCACCAGTGAAGTTCTTGCCAGAGAAGAGTCAGCCATTCAGGCACATGGACCTTCATCCCAGGAGTGGATTGCTTGGATGGTATTTTGTCACATTTGGGAAATCCTCAGTTGGTTTGTCAGATGAGAAAGCTGCTCATCAGCAACTTGTTTTCAGCTTTATGTTTCACGTAGTGAGTGCTTACTCAAATCAATAAGTTCTCATTGCTTCAGATGATCTACTGTTCTGCAAGCAACTGTTTGCAGCCATTTGTTGTACGGGTGCAAAGGACCACAGTACTTCCTGATAAATGTTAAATCTGGACTTGAGATTTTTCTTTTGATTGGAAGGGAGTATGAACCACATGGGATGTGGACTTACTGTTATTCTCCCTCTTTTGCACATTATTAAGGATTTATTACTTTTTTTCCTTTAAGATTTTGTTTTTAAGGATTTATTATTTTTTTAGTTTTACGTTCCTTTACTTTGTTGCCACATAAAGAGCCATATTTCATCTGGAGGCCACAGATGAATCCATACCTTATAGTGGTGGATGAGGGATTATGTCAGAAGAAACTTGGATCGTCTTGGATCTTGCATACTCAAAAGCTCATTTAGTTCATTCAGTGGTGGGAGTTTTGGGATTGGCTATGTGATAGCAGGGAAATGGGATGACATTTCTTTAAGTTATTTTTGAATTATTTTCTTGCAGAATTAATTTTATCTTGCTTTGATGAGAAAACTAAAGCCTGTTTGCAGATAACCATTGTAGTGGCAGGTGGAGGTGTGACATGTGTATAAGCTTTCTTTCAATCATTCTTAAATTATTTTCCTTATAGACTTAAGTTTATGCTGCTTTGAGAAAATTAAAGCCTTATACAGGTAAGCATTATGGTGGCTAGTGGACAAATGTCAATGTTAAATTATCTCATCAGTTCCATGGCTGCCTTTAATTTCTCAATTCATGCCAATCGCCCTTTTACTGCTATCTTTGTTTTTCCCTCTACCTCTGCATTATCTACTTCCATTTCCAATATGATAACAAAATTCTCCAAATTATTGAATAATTCTTAAATTATTCTTTCTGTTGGCCAAGTGTTTATTGAAATTATTCTGCATATCCAAGCTAATAATTTATTACTCAAGTGCTCCTGAATTTTTTATATATTTCATGATCTACTCATGAATTATTCAAGAAGCAATCATGAGGTTACAAGTTAGCAATCCTATATGTCGCTATTGCCTGTGGTCATGCTACTGTAGTATACTGTTTTGGGCTCTACCATTATTGCTTCTACTTGATGAATTGTATAGGTATTGTTTGTTATACATTATCTTTGTAAATTTCCTTTTTCCATTATCCAAGTTCAGCATGTTTCTGAATTTTGAATTTTGTCACTATTTGAATTGTCTTAAACACTGACCTCATGACTATGATTTGTTACTACAGTTTTCTGCTCGAGCAATGCTATGCAGGCACATTGCTTTTCAGATACTTTGGCTAATCTAACCTTTCACCAATGAAGTTCTTGCCAGAGAAGAGCCAGCCATTGAGGCACATGGACCTTCATCCCAAGAGTGGATTACTTGGATGGTGTTTATGTCACCAGAAGTTTGATATAGTTAACCATGCCATTAATCTTCGTTCTTGTTTCCTTATTCTAACATTTCGATGGAGGCAGGGATGATTTTCCGGCTGAAGCTTTTATGCTTCAAGCACTGAATTTTCATGAATGCACTTTCTCCCAATACTCGTTTTAGAGAGAGGAAACTGTAGGTGGCCATACTCTTGTAGTTGTTGCACAGTAATTGGATGCCCTGGTGCACCACTGGCAACCATTGCAACTTTCATAGATTATGCACACAGTTTGACAATTGGGAATCCTGAGTCCCTCCACTCTGATGTTGCAACAGTCTAGTAATCGGGCAAACCTGCCCCACCTCCCTTCATTTTTTATTTTATTTTATTTTATTTTATTTTGAGAATACAGTGGTTAGTCATGACCAAGGTCCGCGGTACCGGTCCGGTCCGGCGTACCGGTCGCCGGCCGGACCGGTACGGTACCGGTCCGCACCGGTACCGTACCGGTCCGGACCGGTACGGTACCGGTCCGGACCGGTACGGTACCGGCCGGGCTCCACGAGTCAGACTTTTTTTTTTTTTTAAATGTTGTCTCTGTTGGATCTTAAATTAAATGAAAATTGATGTTTTTTTATTACTTTTTTCATGATTTTTGATATTTTCATATTTAAATTTAGGGTTGAAATTTGAAACATATATGATGCATGATTGCATGTTACGTTTTCCTCCCGTTCGAAATGATAAAATCATACACATAAAATATCTTCGAATTAAGATACAATCATTTACATACATTTAAAGTACTCTAGGATATCTAAAATCGGGACGAGTGCCGATGGCTCTCGTAGATATCTGGATCATAAGTATAATCAGGAGGAGGCAAATCAACCCAATCAGAAGGAACACGCGCCAGGTTATAAGAACTGTCGGATCTCTCGCTCACGCTCTGGCTCTGAGAGGTGTCCTCTGATTGTGTAGGGGCCCATCCAAATATGGCGGAAGCAAAATCCAATGCACCATATCCGTATTCGTCAGGCTGAGGCTGTGGATAATAGAATCCGTATCCGTATGTCCTCGGATCTGCAGTCGTATCCTGTCTTCCTGAACGACCTCGAGGAGCCCGTCTTCTATATCCAATAATATCCTCACGATCTCTATCAGGTGGTCGACCGTGGTCCGTATCCTGTGTAGCACCCATAAATTGGGACTCACCGGTGAAATAAAGACCACCCTCCGGCTGTGTCTCATGAGTACCATACTGTCCTCCGCTCCCTCCATGGCTAGAAGATCCATCACCACCAGAACCTTCATCGCTACTAGTCCAAGTCTCTTCCTCGACACTCTCCATTGGGATTCTTTGTTTTCCTTTCCTGGCCCTCTCTGTCTGGCTCCCCTGTGCCTGCGGCTGATCAGCTCTGGGAGTGCGTGGAATATTGCGCTCAGCCCATTGCTCTGGATCGACCCCAGCTTCGGTGGCTATGAAGGTAGCTGGTCGTGGAGGCGATCCTGGCTCGTCAAGCTCGGGCTCCTGCTGCTGGCCTACAAGCCAGCCGAGTAGTGGATCATCGTCATCAGCGGTGAAGGACCCGTAAATCGGATCTGTATACTTGAGCTCCACTTCCTCCTGGATGCACTTTAGCCTCAACCGCAAATTGTAATGCACATAAACAAGGTCGTTGAGGCGCTTTTGCGTCAAACGGTTTCTTTGTTTGCTGTGGATAAGGGCGAAGGTGGACCAATTGCGCTCACATCCACTAGAGGAGACTGTTTGGGAGAGGATCCGGATAGCTATCCGCTTTAGATTTCTCGCGGATCCGCCAAAATGCACCCACCATTCAGCTGCAAAAATATTTATGAAGATTACATATATGATAGTTCCATAATAGTAACTAAGTAACACCAGGTGAATGTTTTGCTGATGTGTCACGTACCTGGATTCATATTGTGTTTGCTGACGACAGCCGCTCGTTGGCCAAAACTGTAGCTGCCCTCTCTAAATAATTTGCTCTGTGAAAAATAAGCATAAGAAAACCATGTTAATAATTGAAGATGCTGATATACTTACACATGCTAGTAATTACTAAATCATAATTACCTCTTCAAGACATAGGGCCGCTTTTTCTGGATCTGCCTCCATCTTGTAAATCACATTACGCAAAGCATCCAGAAGTGTTTCATCCATACCAATTCCATCTATGCTGTACTGAAACCGGGGGTTTAGGTAGTATGCTGCACATATACGAGACTATCTTAGCATAATTATATAATTATATCCATCACTATAATTGTCACTATAATTATATCTTAGTTTACCTGCTAGATGTAATTCCGTACCCATTTGCGCTCCCCACCTTTGCTCAATGATGTTGATGTATGACCGGCCATGTGCTGGATCTGCCTCCATAATCTGATCCTTTGCCTTGACCATCATGTGATACAAAAATCCCATCTGGGGGTAGATCTCGCTATCTACGGCCCGCAGCACTTCATATAATGGTTTGATAGCCTTGACTATTGTAGTAGCCCGCTGCCAGAATGGTTGTCTCGTCACCAAGTCTTCTATCTTGCTCCCTTCAGAGCCGGCATAAGAATATCTACTATCATACCACTCCGGACTGGCAAACATCTGACGTAAGGCTCCTCTCTTCTCGAGTATGCTATCAAGTGCGATGAAGTTGGTAGCAAACCGTGTGACTCCTGGTCTCAGAATCTCTCCCCCTGCATACTTTCTCATCAATGAAAGAACCCAGTTATGGTTATAAATATACCTCGTAATGCGTTGGGCTGTCTCCACCGTTTGTTGCACCCTACGGATCTTTCCAATGTCCATCAACATAAGATCGATACAATGTGCAGCACATGGGGTCCAGAAAATATGTGGCCGCCGCTCCATCAAGACTTGCCCGGCAGCCTTATATTGCGGCCCATTATCAGTGACGACCTGCACGACATTCTCCTCTCCTACCAGATCAATCACATCCTCCATAAGTTTCAGCATGTACGAGGTGTTGTGCACAGAAGCCGAAGCATCAATCGACTTGTGGAAGAAGGTCTTAGCATCACAGTATGTCAGGAAGTTGATGATGCTCCGCCTGGTCGGACCGGTCCAACCATCGCACATGATGGTTAGTCCATATATGGGCCACTTGCTCTTGTAGGAGTCAATCCAATTCTCCAGCTCCTCCTTATTGTTGTCAAGAAGCTCACCGTATATATCCTTCGGGCCTGGAGGAGCTACACCGGGACCGACAGCTTGTATGGCGGCAATGGCAGACCTGTAGTATGTATTGTCTGCCACATTCGCTGGGATGTGGCTGAAGTGAAACCAGGATCCAATAGCTCGCCACATAGTTTTCTTCTTATCCTTCATCCACATTGTGTCTACCCTCTGCTGCCTTGAATCTCTACTGGGGAGAGCATGCGGATCTACATCATGAATTGTCGCTCCTTCTGCAACTCCTCTAGATGACTTCTTTCGGCTACCAAAACCGCCCAGCATAGATGCAATCCGGCCACGTTCTTTGCCGACGCCCTCCCTTACTGAAGTTGTCCTCAAGAACTCTGGATCTTGTCTAGTGCTTCGAGAACCGCCGCCCGACTCGTATGCAGAGGGCCCAAATCGAGCTCTATGCCTGGCCACCTCCTCCTACTGCCACTGATCATCCAGGCTTGCATGCATGGCCGCCTGAATATCTGCCTCCTCCTCATCTAGATCCTCGACCTCCTCTGGCTCCCTAGAGTGATAGGAAGGTGGCTCTGCCGCTTGGCGATCGACCTCCGCCCTCTTCTTGGAAGCCACCTCCTTCGCTTCTTTGGCCTCAGCAAGATTCTGCCTCATCAGCACACGAATCTCGTTAGGACAATTTCGGCACGTAGCAACCTCACCGGAATTTCCGGCTAAGTGTTGCTTCAACCTGGTTACCCCTCCTCCCTTGAAAACCTTGTCGCAAAACTTGCATTGAAACTGGTGTAATTTATAAACTATTTTTTTTAAATAAATTATTAACAAAATTAATGAAATAATATAGGATAAAAAAACCGCACCTTAAATAGTCTCCGCTGGATTTTTTGGGCAGGACCTCCTCCTCGCTATCTCTCAAATCTTTCCGTCTCCGCACCTTAAATAGAACCCATTTCTATCATAAAAGGACAACTTATCAAAAAATTAAGCTAATAAAGTAAATTTTTGCATTATCTTATTATTTAAGTAATTTATAAATTATTTTTTTTAAATAAATTATTAACAAAATTAATGAAATAATATAGGATAAAAAAACCGCACCTTAAATAGTCTCCGCTGGATTTTTTGGGCAGGACCTCCTCCTCGCTATCTCTCAAATCTTTCCGTCTCCGCACCTTAAATAGAACCCATTTCTATCATAAAAGGACAACTTATCAAAAAATTAAGCTAATAAAGTAAATTTTTGCATTATCTTATTATTTAAGTAATTTATAAACTATTTTTTTTAAATAAATTATTAACAAAATTAATGAAATAATATAGGATAAAAAAACCGCACCTTAAATAGTCTCCGCTGGATTTTTTGGGCAGGACCTCCTCCTCGCTATCTCTCAAATCTTTCCGTCTCCGCACCTTAACTAGAACCTCTCAAGTCTCAACCTCAAATTGTTTGGGAAAGAAGTGAGCCTCGTTCGGTTTTTATAACCGAACGAGAGGCTTAAGTTAATCCCAGATTAACAGAAAATCCCAGCTTAGTAATGTTAAATTCGTACGGAAAGAAGTGGCCGGTCGGCCGCTTCTTGGTTTTTAATGGGAAGGAGTGGCCTCCGGCCACTCCTTTTCCTATTAAAAAAAGGGAGAAAGCTGTGGCCTGTCGGCCACAGCAATTTTTTATTTTTTTTTTTTCATTGAAAGAAGTGGCCGGTTGGCCACTTCCTTCACAAAACCACGCGCGGCGCGTGGTTTTTGAAACCACGCGCCGCGGTGGTTTTGGGAACCACAACGCCTCGCTGTGGTTCCCCGAAAAAAAAAAAAAAAATTGAAAGAAGTGGCCCCGTGGGCCACTTCTCCCTAAAACCACGCGCGGCGCGTGGTTTTTGAAACCACGCGCGCGCGTGGTTTTTGAAACCACAGCGCGAAGCTGTGGTTTCGTAAAAAAAAAAAAAAAAACCACCCGTACCGGTGCGAACCGGCCGGTTCGCACCGGTACGAGTCCCGTACCGGCCGGTACGGGGTCCGTACCGGCCGGTACACAGATGAAAACCGGATATACCGGTTTTCATCGCTCTCCGGTACCGGTCAAGCACCGGACCGGTTCGTACCGGCCCGTACCGGCCGGTACGGACCGGTACGGCTTTCCTTGGTCATGACCATCAGGATTGAACCTGAGACCCACCAACCAGCTGAGCTAGCAGCTGGTGGCTTATTTTCTAACCTTATTACTGTTTTGTTCTTTTTTCTCTTTGTTATTACTTTTTTATTTAATGCCATTTTTTACATCATTCTCAGAAATTGTCATCTTGGTTGCTTGCTTAGTGCTTTTGATTTCTTCTACTCTCTCTCTTGGTTTGATGTTTGAGGATTATGATTTTGATATATGTTTGATCCCTTTTCTCTTGTTCTTTAACGTTTTTTCAATATATGTTTAAAACCTTTCCAATGTTTGCATTTCCTGTCAATCATTTATTTTCAGTCATCAAGGTGCAAGATTAAGTGAAGAACTCCAACTTATAGACAGCACTATTTTGATCGATGCTAGTGGTATTATCATTGCTATTGCTTGTTATAGGGATGATTAGTAAGTGAAGGTTGGTCCTACCCTTTCATGATAGTGCTTGGATAAGGTGGTATTAGGAATAGTTGCCCCTTGCACTCCCAAGCCAATAATCTCTCCCTCAAGATTGCATATGACCTTTCTTTTGCAGTGCTGGTTCTTCACTTTACGTATTCTCCCCTCTCTAATTTCTGATTTCTATTCGACTGTTATGTTTGATTGTGTTTAATTTAAATACCTGGTAGTCCAGTCAATACAACTGCTCATCTGATGTTTCTTTTACTTTGAGTGAACAGTGAAATGTGATTTGAGCTTCCAAATATGGAATGAACACTGCACTTAATGGAAGCTGCTGTAAGCTCATTGTTTGCATCTTTTAGTTATTAGGAAAAAGAAGTCCTTAGAGGGGATGATGATTTTCCCAATCTTTACATTGGGCTATCTGTAATATTTGGAAGGGGTCTGCAGATGCACCCTATGTCAGGGTGGTTCAGTTGCTCACCTTTCATTACATGTCTGGAAAACTGCATTCTCCTGATCCATTTCAGCATGGTTCTTGAGTTGGTTGTTTTGAAAAGGCAAGTTTATTAAGTTTATCACTTTTGTAATATAATTGCTTGGCTCACTTGGTTGGTCCCGTGATTTGCAGGCAAATCGTTGCAACATTTCGGACTCTAAATGTCTGATAGATGAGCAAAGCAGAGCCTCCTCTCCCCAGTCTTGAGACACTAACCTTTCTTATTACCCTTTTTGTGTTGCATGTTTGTTTTTATGTCAAGACCCTTTTTTACCCCTTTAACAATTCCATTTTTATATCAGGACCCCTTTGTTCACAGTTTCTTCAATATTACAATCGGATTCTATCTAAGAAGGTTGATGCTGTTATTAGAACGAGGAGCTAGAAGCAGGTCTTCTGGTATGTGAGCTCAGGTCTATCGCTGAAAAATATAGATGGTGCAGTTATATATAGGACTTGCTTTAAATCCTAAAGTCAGGATCTTTTATTTATATGACTGACAAAAAGGTAAGCTTGTAGTGAGTGTGGCTATATTATACAAGGGCCTAGATAAGGGAAAGTGGACTAAATCGTGCTTAGGGAATATCTTGAAACTATAGTTGAAATTCATAGAAGAACTGCATTTGCTTTACTAAAGTTTGATCAAATCTTTTTGATTTATGATCAACCTCATTTTTCTAAAATTCTTGCTAGTTGCTTGAGAAAATAAATCAGAATCCTCAGAGGGGAATACTTGATTTAGGATCCATATTGTTGTACATCCATTGGGTGGAGATTTGAGTTTGCTGTTTATGTTTTACTTTGCAAAAGTAAATTACTTAGAAAGGGTCTTGCATTGAATATCTGCATCTTCCTGGTCTGTTATGTGGTTTGTTGAACTTCTTCCTTTTAAAATTTACTTTTAACTATAGGTGTTTGTTTTTGCCAATAGGATTTTGATGATAAGTATTGCTGTAAATTACATTTATAGTTGTAACTTCCAGCAATAAAATCGTTGGAGATACATGTTTAATTTATTGTAAAATTCTCATATGCAATTTGTTTGATTTTGAGCTAACTTAAGCCAAAAATGTAATGTCTTGTCAAATTCTTTTATTCTCTGATTTTGATTTGTCCTTGTTATACCCGTGGGATTGCAAGCTTAACTGTTTCAAAAATAGGAAGCTATAGCATCAAGCAAGGTATGTTGTACCGGCCTGAACTAGGCGATACAGGGCAAACTGTACCGTACCAATTCAGTACCGGTATCCGGTACGGGTGGTGTACCGATACTAGGTACGGGTGGCATATTGATACTCAATTCGCTAAAAAAAAAAAATCATACGGTATCGTACCGATACTGTGCTAGCATGGCACCGGTATGGAGTTCGGTACCAAGACGGCAAACTTTGGCATCAAGCCTAGGTCCAAGTCACTATAGCAGATCTATTGAGCTGGCACACACTCCAGAACTTGAGTTGGAACTTTGAAAGATCATGAGCGGATTGAAAGATGAAAAATTGGCATACAGGTGATGCTAGGAGTTTGCCCCATATTGTGATGGGGAATATATTTATAGTTATAATCTCTTGATGCATTCTAGAGAAAATGTTTAAGACCCTTTCAAACCTTAGTTTTTCTGCCCACTATTACCCGTCTATATATATATATATATGTAGTCAATAAATTAATATTGTGGAATTCATTAAATTCTAAATTCTAGAATAAGAGGTATATGTCTACATTGGAACCATCTGGTTTTGTTTTCTGTCACAGCTAACTATAAGCATAAAGGTTTTTCATTCATGTACAAAACTGACCTGATTACACCCTTGGGTTTGTTTTGTAGAACCAAACATTATATACGAAACAGTCAAATTACGATATTGTTGTCAAACCCAGTTTTTTTCCAACTACATGCTTAAGTGGTTGCAACTAGTTGATCCGAACTGGATTGCTGATGTTCAAGGTTTTTGCAGGTAGCAGAGGCCATTTTTCTCTACCCTTCTTATTCTTTCTTTGTTCTCCTTCGGGTTGGTGGTGGTGGTGATCTTGATGTATTCTATTTTCATTTTAAAAGAGGCTGTGATGATCCATCAATCTTGAGCTCTACATTGGCATGGGAAACATTTCCTATCCTGGATTCCAATATTTGCATTTTTCCTTAATTTTTACCAAAATATCGTCCTTTCAGATGGCAAGGCAAACTCAGAATAACAGCTGGTCCACAGGCAGCCGCTTGCAGCCATTTTTTGCTTTATTGGAGAGAGTTGGAGACTCGCAGGATGATGGATGAAAAATGCTTCGAGACACCTGTTATGCACATGCAGAGACCTCCAAATACTGATTTGGCAACTCCATGATCAACCGAACCCAATTTAAGAAACGAGGGTGTGGGGAATAGGGAAATCTTCTTCTATTTAGGGCATGTTGACTTGGCAAAATGGTAAAATTGTTCTACTGTGATTTAAAGATCACCGGAGCAATGGTCTGCCGAACTGTCCGGTTTGAGTAGTGCCAAGCTGACCCGGTGTGAAATCGGGTCGGTTTGGTGTTTATTTTCAGTTCCAGCCGGAACCAGTTCCGAACCGGCCGGAAAATGTGTGAACTGGCCGGAGCCGGTGCGAGCTGGTCGAAATCGTCGGGAACCAACCGGTTCTATTCGAACTTGATGCAATCGGGCGGTTTGCACCGAGTCGATCCGGTTTTGAACCGGGCTCCCTTTATTCTTTTGTCTGTTGCCTTATATGTTGTTGGGAAGGCTTAAGAAAGCCTTCCCGACAATAGGTGAAAGTGGCGGAGAGGTTTCCGCCACTTTTTCTTCTCAACAACTAAAAACTCACACTGATTCAGCTATCTAGCACACCAATAAAAGAAAAACAAAAAGCATCTACAACTCCAATAGTGTGTTAACGAGGAGTCAGTTCACTCAGATTCAAAGATAACGAGTTGCAGTTCTGGTGGATTTGAGCCCATTTTAAGATATTATGTTGCTTACTGGGCTACACATTATTATGTTTTTTTTTTTTCTGTTTTTCAGATTCAGATGTATGATTGCTTGGGACTTGGGGAGTACGCTAAATTTTTTGAAGATACTTTCAGTCATTAGAGTTTTAGTCAGTCTAGTTAGAATATTTCATTTAATTTATATTGACTTATGTCACTTTAGAACTATTAAGAATCATTTGGATAAATTCTTGATTAAATAATTTTTTTAGAATTATTATTGATTTGATATGATTTTTAGTCTTGCATGCTTGTATGATCCATTATACATGTATGCGGCGTCTATTATGCTCTGAGTTTGAGGTACGCTTTGGGTTTGGGGCGTGACACCAAGTGCACATGAGCTTGAAGAAGGTGAAGCCCTTTTCAAACATCTTAAGTGCTAATACCTAATATGATATGGATGTAATATTTAGTACATACCATTATCCTCCTAATCGATTGTCGATAGGATGTGGAGGGCATTGTTTACACCATATCTTGGCACTCGGGGATCACCATACTTGTGGCGGTTTTGAATTGTATCAAAAACAGGAACATCAAAGGGTTTTAGGCCAAGACTGAACTTTGATATCATTCAGTCTTTATCAAAAAAAAATATAGCACCTAATAGATCGAGTGAAGTAATCATTAGATTGAGTGCGTGGCTATCAGGAAGGTTGAAGTGTGGAGTTAAATCAGCCTAACTGGCAGTTCCAAGTAGGGAATCATTACCAACCAAAGATGACACAACCACAAGACTGAGCGGACAATTATGGTGGTTAACAAGGATATGACAAGTTAAAAAAGAGAACCACATTGATCGAGCATAGCTATTCATCTAACAGATTATGTAGAGGATGGCCATTATGACCATGTGAGTGGTGGATAGTTGGTCCCAATTACTAGAGCTATCAAAAAGGTAGAGGTCAGATGTGGGATGTTACCTTTGAGAGTAGGTAGTTACCATATTATTTATCTTATAGTATAAAAAATTGCATGTAATCTGAATAGCTAATCAATCAAACCAATTTATCTTCATCTTTATTTATGAGTTATCTTTACTTTTCAAATTCGATGTTTTAGTTTTCTAGTAGGATTTTAAGTTATCCATAATAGTAATAATAGTAATAGTAGAATATCTCGTAGCCCTGACTACATCCTACCTTATCTTCTTTCAAACAAATGATGTAATAATAGTAAAAATCCTTAAAGATCAAGGCATCTGGATCCACGCTACTATTATTATCCTTACTTTGTCTCCTTTTTGGCTAATCTGGTACCAATGGCTTATCCACATGTTTACCTAATCTAGCTCTCATGTTTGTTATCACTCTCTGCCAGGGAACAAGTCATTTTGTCACCTTGGTCTCTCTCTTGATGGAAAAGAGAGAGAAAACAACTACCTAGACCAATACGAGAGCCACCACAATGTGAGCCATCAAGTACTAAGATACGGCTAATTTGAACCCATCTCTAATATCCATGTATTTTTGATGTATTATTTTGGGTCATCACATGATATTTTTAAACAGATTTGGGTCATTCTAGATAGCTCATTATATGATTATTAAGCCCCTAATCTTTGGGATCTAATTCTTCTTCCATTTAGTTGTAAACAAAAAACAAGATACTTAGATGTAACTTTTCATCCGGATGGGTGTGAAAGAGACTAATCAACCTCTATAAATAGAGAGGTTGATTAGTCTCTATATAAGTGGAGACTAATTAACCTCAATAAATATACTACTATTTTCTCTCTTCAACAAACAAGTCCAAAAGTTTTTCTATTTTTATTTTTTCTTGTTAAGTAATAAAAATCCTAGAAAAAAATGCAGCTTTTTAAAGACCTTAGAAATGTTGGACATTATCTGCATCTATAGTAAGAAAATCATTATTTTAGTAAAAAAATTTAATTAATATGTATACCTTGTTTAATCAAATGCCATTTCAATTTGAGAGAAAATTAAATATCATTTCCATTATTCCTTTTCCTCCTTTTCTTCTGTACATTTTACCCGTTATTTTCATCATAAATCATGTGCATTCTGCTATGATTTGAAAACATGTTTTATATCATTTGGCTATTGCTTCAGTCTTATTTAGCTTGGCTAGAAATGCAAGCCATCCGGGTTCTTTATATGAAAAAAAATGCACGACTTATGTACTTTCATGTATCACAACTCATGCAATGTCATCAACAGCATGCCAATGACTAAATATATAAAAACCACATTCATTTGGTTGATTAATTAATTATTAATGTATAATTCACAAGAGTTGCGCTAGAATACATATATAGCATCTTACATGTAGCATCAAACGTCATTGAAGACACCCATAAAACTATGGTATGAGTCCCATCTAATCAAAATAGCATCATAAGAGTGTCTGCACCATTAGGGAATGAGAAATTTTTTACTTCCTAAGTTTCCAAGTACCTGATGACCACACATGAGCCCATTGATTTCTCTGAAACCAAGGCGGCCGTCTAATTTGTTTGGTGTTTCGTTTTCTTCTTTTATTTCTCATGTCATGCTCGTTATCATGCGTCATTTGAGTTTTTGTTTTGGTTTTTTTTAGTCTCGCATGAGTTACATGGAATGAAGCAGTTGACATTCTATGTTTCTGCTTCTAGGGACCGCAGAAGAGCCATTTTATCATGGCACAACAGTTCTACGTGTCCTTCTCCGATCTCGAGAGGTCGTCCTCAAACTGCTCTCAAGTTATACAAGAAGGTTGTCGAGCGGCGATGGGTTTCATCTTGCCACCTCCCCGGTTAGCTTACCGCTCCACTCGACGAGAAATTCTCTCCTATCGTGCATGCTGATAATTACAACCACTCGTTGAAAAATAAAATTAATAAAAATGAATGGTTGTAATTAGCAGTGTAAACGGCCACATGGTGCACGCTGTAAAATGATTATAAAGATATTTTTTTAGGCCATTTCACTCACTAGAGATATTTATGCCATTTCACTCACTAGAGAAATTTTTTTATGTGGTATAAAATTGATGAAAAAATTGAATTTTGAAAAATGCATGATCTCGAAAATGATGCAAATAAAAGATAATAATTATTGTGTTTATTATATAATTTTTATTATAATAAGATATGATCAACTAACAGTAATTATTTACACACTCTTTATTAATTATTAATATACATAGCATGACCAACCTTCTTTGAAATTGCTACAATAGCTCAAAGTTCACCGAACCGGTACTGAGACCCGTATTAGTCAGCATCCAGTACTGGTCGGTGCCGGTTCGAACCGAGTCAAATCAGATGGAACTATCTGGTTCTATCATGTTCTGGTCGGTTTTGGCCAGAGCCAACCCAGTTCCCACCCCGTAGGAATCAGAACCATTTTGTAAGAACGAACTGATCCGATCAGAGACGAGGTCAGCTCAATTTGGGCTGAACCGGCTGATACGGATCGGTTCAGCTTTTCTTGCAATAGCTATTATAATTTTATGATCTTGTTATAATAATTTTTGAAAGGGATTATTGTATATATGGTATGTTGATAAGGGATACTTGTATAATTATTACTATTGACTATTATTTCATTATAATAATTTTATTTAAAAAATGTTTTTTAATAAAAAAAAGAAAAGCTACGATAGATTATAGAACTTTGCCTTTTGCCTAGACGATGCAATTGCTAGTGGTACATTCAGATAAAATTATCATACGAGAGATTTTTGTTTCGTGTTTGTGCAATTCTATAAAAAGAAGAATATTTCACTAAACAAGAATGCCTTGTTTGATAATCATCCATGACTGTACAGTGCAAACCGTGCACCGCAAAGGATCCATGCTCAAGTCAGGCAACCAAATAAGTTTTTAGATACCTTGGAATCTTTGTTTTAATGCCAGAGCCTAGCATAGCATGGGAAGGTGTCTCTTGCTTTAAAGTTATGAAATTTGTTATTTTTGATTTTACCTGAAAGTGATCCCAAAGTTTTTAGCTAGATTACTCGTCGCAATGCAGGATAGGAAGAAGCACAACAAAAAAAGTAAAGTGCCAAGATTCCCATATTTATAAAGTCGAGGTTTACCTGATCTTGGCTAATACAGTAAATTAGATTAATTTTGTAAATACTAGCTAATTTGAATAATAATAATTAAAACATTATTGAAAATCCTAAAAATAAATTCGAAAATATGGGCCAATATTTGATATTATATTGCTCAATATATCGATTTATATCCATATATATTAGAAGATATAGTAATAACCAAGATAGATCCAACAACAATCTTATGCAGTAAGAGATGCTAATCAGATCGGGTTAGAACAGTCAAAAATTTATCAACCTAAATTCAACCAATTTATTACACAAATCAAAAATCTGTTTCCGAGTTTGATTATTTCAATAAATAGATAATCTAAGCTGGTGTAAAATAGGTTAAATCGAATTAAACGGGCCCACAATTGATGGATTATTTTTTTTATATAAATTATATCTTACAGGCTACCACTATAATTTGATGTCTCGGCCTTATATCAGCCGAGATAGAAATGGTTTTGTTCCTGAGACTGTCATGGGCATTGCTTCATTTACTTTTTTTTACAAAAATAAATCTTGCTTTTGTGTTGACCGATAAATGGTTATGGATATCTTATTCCTGCCGTCCTGCATCCAACTCCAACCATGCAACATAAAATACAAGTAAAAAAAAACTTCATCGTATGCTGCCAGAAATCGTCCGTCCGTGCGGTGACAAAAACTCTTGTTTAAGATCTCCGCCCACCGTCCCATGAACCAATCCAGATTGCGTCCTCCGAAATGGACGGTCCATATCGCTCCACGCAGATTCTCCACCCTTCATATGGAGATCTGGATGTCATCGACCCCCCTCCCGGAAGATTCCTTACCCCACCTCTCCCGTCCGATCAAAATCCACCGGTCCACGAGCCATCCCATTCTTTAGTACTAAATCGAACACCCCCTTCCTCGTCCCCCACACCCCCCCCCCCCCCCCCACCCTTCCATCCAATTCCCTCGCCTCCTCGTGTCTGATGCGCGACTGAAGGGCCGTTCATCTCGTTGCGGTCAGAGCCGAGCCCCGAGCTCTCCCCCTCCGCCATTAATGACGTCCTCCGCCCTCGCCTGCAACCTAGGGTTCCCTACCCTCCCCCACCGCCGCCTCCGCGTCTCCAGACCCCCCCAGTCCCACTCCCTCCTCTCCCGCCAAAATCTCATCCTCCCGTCCCTGCGCTCCCCCTTCCCCAAATCCCTCCCCCGCCTTCCATCTCGTTGTGGCGCTTTCCGCCCGATCTCCTCCGTCCGCGCCTCCACCTCCGGATCTGCCTCCGCCGCCCCGGGCCCCGCCGTCCCATCCAGCCCGCCGTGGCAGGGCGCGGCCCTGAAGCCCCTGGTCGCCTCGATCGCCACCGGCGTCCTCCTCTGGTTTGTCCCCGCCCCCGCCGGCGTCTCTCGCAACGCCTGGCAGCTCCTCGCCGTCTTCCTCGCCACCATCGTGGGCATCATCACCCAGCCCCTCCCCCTCGGCGCCGTCGCCCTCATGGGCCTCGGCGCCTCCGTCCTCACCAAGACCCTCCCTTTCTCCGCCGCCTTCTCGGCTTTCGGCGACCCCATCCCATGGCTTATCGCCCTCGCCTTCTTCTTCGCGCGGGGATTCATCAAGACCGGCCTCGGCAACCGCGTCGCCTACCAGTTCGTCTCCCTCTTCGGTAGCTCATCCCTTGGTCTTGGGTACAGTCTCGTCTTCAGCGAAGCCCTGCTCGCCCCTGCCATTCCCTCGGTCTCGGCCAGGGCCGGCGGGATCTTCCTCCCCATTGTCAAGTCCCTCTGCGTGGCCTGTGGCAGCAACGTCGGCGATGGGACTGAGAACCGGCTCGGCTCTTGGCTGATGCTCACCTGTTTCCAGACCTCGGTGATCTCTTCCTCGATGTTTCTCACTGCCATGGCAGCCAACCCACTGAGTGCTAACCTCACTTTCAATACCATTAAGCAAACAATTGGATGGACGGACTGGGCCGTGGCCGCGATAGTTCCTGGATTGGTTTCACTGGTTGTTGTGCCGTTCCTGCTCTACTTGATCTATCCACCAACAGTGAAGAGCAGCCCAGACGCTCCAAAACTTGCCAGGGAGAAGCTGGAGAAGATGGGGCCGATGACTAAGAATGAGATTATCATGGCAGCGACACTGCTTCTGACGGTAAAGATGTTTTTCTCCTCATTGATTTCAGACATCCGTTTTTATTTTTTCGAAAAATTGCAGTATACACACAAATGCTGGTTGCTATAAATCTTATTTGCTAGTTATTAGTTAGCTGCTGTTTAAGGCGAGTAATTTTTGTTTTTTAGTTAATTGTCTTGGCTACAATTAAGTTGGAAGGTTGGGTGAATTGTGGTACTGAATTTTGAAGGCAGTTCCTTTAATTTTTGAAGTATTTCATAATGATACTAACAACATCTCTTTTTGATTAATATTTATTCAGCAAGAGAATCCTGTGTGGGGCAAACATTAAATGGTAGGTCTCACCAAAATTAAAAAATAAAGGAGCAATGGATGAGATAAACTATGTAAGGATGTGAGAAGAAATGGAAATTATATTGAACAATATGAGGGACAGTCTTTAGTACTTGCAAATGTAAACATGGTTAATCCATCCTGAAAGATAAAAAAACATTTTTACCAGATGTAAAGTGAAAGTGCTGGTAGATAGGAAAGATGCACGGAAAATGAGTTATATTGACATTCATGAAGGAGCACAATTTGTTGTTTGGTCTCTTTTAGTGATCTTTTCCATGAATTTTCTTTCACTGAAGAAAGGTGAGTCATACAGCTTTCATCTTTAAATTCTTAGGCATCTAGTGAGACATCATGACACTATCTTTTGATGCAACCTCTTAATTTTTATAATGTCATCAGCAGACAAATGTGCCAGGCTATTAATAGGCATTGAAAGTTTATTTTATATGCTTTCTAGATTTTCCTTCTGTCGTGGTTCTGTGGCTTTGGATGTCTTTCTATTTCCTTTTTTCCCATGGGACCATATGCTTAGCCGCACCTTTAGCTTAAGCTTCTCTACTTTGTTAGTAGGCATGCATATATCCTTGTTTTTTAGGTTGACAACCTCCTTCTATTCATGGTTTTCTCACCTTACTAAACAATTGCTCTTGCTTTTTTGTGCTTATGGACATATTCTTGCCTTTTCCACTTAGCGGCTCAACTTCTTCATCCTTGTTCTTTTTTTATTATTTTTACATATAGATATCTGCCTTTTTATGTTACACAAGGTGACCTGTATCATGTTTTGCACAATTGTTTTTGATTCACTTGGCTGTACTTTATGCATAATGGAGGTGAACTTCTCCATGTATATCAGCAATTCTCTACTCTGCTCAGTTATTTTTTTTTCAAAAAAAATTGAAGTCTTCCACTCCAATTCCAGGAGACTCTTCTCTTGTAACTTTGTCACCAAAATACTGCTTCTCTGCTCTCCAATCCCAGGCATCTAGGTCAAATGATATATTTAGAATATTGTTCTCCACTTTTTGTTTTCCTCACTTAGTTTCAACTGAGTGCCTGAGGCCATACTGAATGATACACACTTCATTAATCACATGTTCTATTCTGCCCCATGCTGGTGTCACTAAATGTTTGATGGCATTCTATAAATTTTGTTTCTATTCTTGCTTATGGGTTTTCAGTGCATGTATGCTATCTACTTGCACACTCATAATCTCTTGAAGCTTACATATCAATCTCCTTTGTGTGTTCAAGTTATAGAAAATTTAAATGCTATAAACCATTCTATGAACCTACTCTCCAGCATTATTCATATGACCTGTCATTTCTACAATAATTGTTTCTATAATGTTTTTCCAAACCTCCCTCCTCTTTAAATTATACTGTCAACAGTCATTCTTCTCCTACCAAATGTCCTTCTCTAGAGACTCCGACTTTTTTGCTCCTTCCTTGCATAATATTAATCCATGTGGGTGTAAGTGTGTGCAGCATTGTATATGTATTGTATCTGCACATAGTTTGTGCCTCATTGCTATTATTCATTATATTGTTTCTAGTTATTACGTCTTGTTAGTAGCCACACATCATACACATGTAAATTCATACTTATGTACACTGTTTCTAAATTGTTGGATGCATTTGTTGGCTACATGCATATGATAGATTTTTTTTTTTTTGAGAAAATTTCTTATGACAAATATTAATAATTTATTCTGGGGATTTGCTACAAGGAAAAAATGCATGTAAGAAACTATCCTATGGATATTTAGTAGTTCTTAATTGTTATGGTTCTTTTGTATATGTAGATGCATAGAGTTGTTTAATTTTGAATATCTTGTTTTAATGCTCAATATGTTGAAGTTTTTCACTAGTCAGCATGTATGAGGAAAGAAACTATCAAGCCCACTTTTTTTTTTTTCAATTGTTCCTCCTCACAATCTTTTTTACTTCCTCAGAAATATCTTCCATACTTTCATTCTAGCTAGCTCATCCATTGCATCATTCTGCATCATGTGCTTACGAAAATGCAAAGCATTTAACTCACTGATTGATTTATGCATTTGAATCAAAATTTCTCATTGCAAAGTTTTGTTGATGTTTTTCTAGTCTGAATAATAACCCTTTCCATTGCATCTCTTTCATTTCTTTGGTTTTTTCTTTTGCATTAAAACTTTAGTGGGGACTTGGATGCTTTTACTCTCTTATAAACCTTGTACTGTCATTGGAGACGATGCTTCAATAAATGTCTGTCACTCACCAAATTTGCCTCTCTAGACTGAGTAATATTTCTTCTTGATGATTGCATGAGTTTTTCATCTTGGCCATTCCCTTGAATTGTTTTTATTCATTGTTATAATTTTATTTATTTAGTTGTGTTAGTTCATATGGTTCCATAAAAATAGAGCTCGTAAGAAGAGTTTGTCATTTTGCTGTATATTGAATCTTATGCTTTTAGATGTTCTGTAGTCATCAATTGTAGTTTTCCTAGCAACTTATCAATATCACCATCTTTTTGTTTTTACCTCATCATCTTAAGATATGTATGACTGCATAGAGTCTATTTTTAGATGCATCTACACCTTAACAACAAATGCACATAGCATACCACTAAACATAATTGGCTGAGGGAGAATCAACAATTGGTCAAAAAGAATTGGCTGAGGAAGAATCCACATTTACCACTTATCTGTGTATTTATTTACATTTGGTTTTACAGGAGCTTCAACTTAAACAATTGCATGCAAACCATCAGTTCTTATTTCTCCAAATCAAACCTTACAGTCAATTTTGATTGCTTTAATAAACCTTACAAATATGTCTTATAAGTTATTTCCTTTCTGGATTCACAGAGATAATGTTGGGTTTGCCTGTATTGTTCAAAAGTTTTTGGCCTTTTTACACAGGATTCCAATTTAAATAATACATGATAAATTTATGAAGTGATATTACCTTCAATGTCCTTATATAGGGTATTCATACTTGCATAGTGTTGGTCTGAAGACATGAAACCAAAAATGTCTACCACTCTTTACTGTGAACACTGTTCATATATTGAAGAGCTGTTGTTTGGTCCTAGGTTTGGTGATGGAGACTATTTTGATTCAAAAATTTCTAGATAGTGAGTTAATGGTTGATGCTCAAAGTTGTCACCGAAGTCCATGTCTGATACATGCCTGGATGATGCTTGCCATCTCCAATGTGAGGCATCATATTTGAAAGACTTTTTGCAATTTCCTTTTTGATTGCTTGATCTGTATTGATTTTGCAAGTTGAACAAAATGCCACCGTTCATTGATGTTTCAAATACCCAAGTATATGATTTAGTTGTTGCATGATTTTATGTGGTGTATCCAATACAGATTGATTGCACTGATATAATATGTGAGATTCGTTTATAATATATGTCATGTCAAATGTCATGGTAGTACCGAAGAGTGCTTCTGTATTAGCATGTTGCTTTCATCCTCCATTTACCTAAAAGAAGATTTATCTGTATGGTTAACCCTATCAATCAGGATGGCACTGCAACATAGTGATTTCTTAGGCGATATTTCATACAAGGAAACCAACAATTTTAATGCATTTACCTTAAATAATTTCTGTTTCAATTTGTTGTCTGTGTACTTAATATATAAGTTACAGTCCTTGTGAATGGCAACTATCAATTCTTTATCCTCTTATTTATGAGCAGGAAAAATACAACATTGAGAAACAATGACGTGTTATTTTGTTTCTTTATAAATGTCAATGCAATATATATAGTTTTTTTCTGTCAGCCCAATAAGCAAACATTCAGTGCGACTACTTTGTAAACTCTGTAATTCCTATTATGGGTTCGACTTTTGTGTTTTCTACATCTACTTAAAATGAGCCTTAAGATATTTGATGTTCTTCATGATGGATAAACAATATATATCCTAGCAAAAGCTAAAGCCAGTGCAGCATATACTTATCCGCATATGCCTGTTTGTGGATACGTATATACATTCACATAAATGCATGTGTACGTACATACATATTAGCACACCTACATATACATATTTATATATATAAGGGTGTGTTTGAGTTGTTGGGTCTATCAAATTTAACCTCAGATGGAATATTGTTAGTTTACTAGAAAGTCCTTATTGTATCATAATTATCAACATGGTTGTTTTGGAAATATATATTTTTTTAAAAAACCTTAACACTTTGTGTGCCCTGCGCTCGCACCCCATTGATCTCTCTCTCTCTCTCTCTCTCTCTCTTTCACATGCACATGCACACAAACACACACACACATTGAGCAGCCGGAATCTTCTACCTAGAGTAAAACACCTGCTTTGTAATCTTCCCGCGTAGCACTTCCTTGCTAGAGGTATTTCTAAAATATCTCCTCTTCCCTGCACCCGCACTTACTTCCGATTATGACAACTAAGTCTCTATCTCTCGCTTATTTTTTCTAATTTCATTTCATTTGTTCTTGTATCTCATTGATAATCTTTGTCCTTGCCTGCCCATCTCCCTCTTGCCTTCTATATTCTAACTACCCCACCTCTCCCTTTCTCTCTCTCCTCCTGCCTCTTGATTAGCTTTTGCCTTGCAATCTAGGATTGCCTTGTAAAATCTCCTCCAATAATTGCCTCTCCAAGCTGGCCTCTCCCTCCCTCACCCCACCCCCCCAAATTTATTTAGTGCACTCATTAAGATTATGAGACCATTAACTAAATAGAGGAAAGGTCAATCAGTGAAGTCAAGGTGTTTAATATCTATCAATTTATTCTTCTTTTATTTGCTTAATATTTTTTATAAACATTACTTTGTTTTGTATAGTAGCCATTTTTAACTTTGCTAGGTGTTAATGATCACACCCCTACATAGGGGTGGAGCTAGGATTTTTCTTTTTTTTTTTGCTTGGGGGGGGGGGGGTAGCTTTACAAAAAAGAAAATAAGGGATGAGTAAAAAATGCTATATCTAGATTCCCACAAGAATTGGGAATGTTGAGAACTTGAAACTTAAAATTTACTTTGTCTTTGCCTTTGACATCATCTAACAAAATAAAAATTAAATTATTGCATAACATCATGGTATTGTCTAATAATTTGAAGTAGATAATAAGGTATGTATAGAAGGATTATTTGGACTTCTAGCAATTAATGAAAAATTTTTGAAATGTGCAAGAACTTCGAGTCTTTGAGATTTAGATTTTTTGTTCATGTTTTTTCTTGATCTTCGGCAAAATGATATTAAGCTGCTATGCTAATATAAAGTAAGGCCCCATTTGGCAGAGCTTTTGGTAGGACCCTTCAAAAGTACTTTTGGATGGAATAGATATGTTTGGTAAAAAAATTAAGAAGCTGTATTAGCTTTGCCAGAAAGCTAAAACTTCTTGGGAGAAGCTCCAAAATAGAGCTTTTTGGAAAAAAACACTTTTAGCATGCGTTGGAAAGATGTTTTGATTTATAATTTTTTTTTTTGGACCAAAATACCCATGATAAAATATTATAATTACAGAAAATATTTCTTTATATTACAGAAATCTGCAGAAGTCCCAACAAAGAAAACAAAAAACTAAAAAATTAGTTCCTCTATATTAATTAAATATTAATATATAATGATAATAATTATAATAATTTATATTTTTATTATTGTATTATACTTTAAATATAATATTATTTTACATTATATCATAATACATTGATATGTTATGTTATATAATATCAAATTATGTTATATTATTATGCTATAGTATATAATATTATATTACTATATTATAATAATATTATATTACATTACAGTAATATTATACTATATCATATATTTATGTATTAATACATATTATATTTTATTATACTTTTTGTATAATACTATGCAATGTCCTTCATGATTATTTTGTCATACCAAAAGTACTTTCTCAGTTTGTTTACTAAACACATGTTAAAGTTCCACAGCACTTTAGAAATGTAGTTACTAAACAGCAAATAACTTTTTCTAAAAGCTCTATTTCAAAAAGCTCTACTTTCGAAAGCTCTACTACGAACAGCTCTGCTAAACGGGGCCTAAGGGAATAGGGGATAAATATAAGCATAACCTTTGAATCCTTGCAATTGGACAAAAAGGAATTGTTGATTGTCGTTGACTTCCAATTGTTGTTTTCTTTTTAGGATAATATTTCTGATAATATTTCTTCTTATTTAGAGAGAGAGATGCAAGCAAGGGGATGAGGGATTTTACTTCTACCAATGGTTTGATGTCGCATGCAATTAGGATTTAAATTAGAGGATAATTGGATTACTTTGATTTTTTGTTAGTCCATTTGATTAAAAATCTCATTCCATCATGATAAATTTACTATTCTATTTTATTTTTGGTTAATAGTCTTTTTTTTTTCGAGCTTGTATTTTCATTCTTATATTTTTATTATTGTACTGAAGAAGAGATAGATTTCCTACTTGGATGTTGGAACTTTGACCCAAAAGAGTAGAGAATTAGCAAATACATTGTTATGTAGGAAAATCAATATTATTTGTTTGCAAGAAACTAAATGGAAAATGCAGTAAATCCAAGAATATCGGGAATGGTTGTAGACTATAACTGAGGATAATCATAGAAGTGGAGTAGGAAGAATTGTGAATAAAGTAATAAAAGATAAGATTATAGATGGGAAAAGGATCAGTGATTGATTAATAGCCATTAAACTTATTTTAGAGAGGAGATTATTAATAGTTGGTGCTAGCAATTAGATATTAGCCCAGTTCCAAATGTAACAGTGGTGTATGAAAATTAACTCAGCAAGTAACATAGTGACATGATTGAAAGAAAGCAGTTTTCTTAGGTGGACAAATTATCTTATGCAGAAGTGCTGCTTCTTCTTATGAGATATTATTGTTTAATTCATGACAAATTCAAAACATATAAAGATATTTTCATGCTTCCATGATCATTTATAGTTTGGCTACTTTGGACAGGTTTGATTAAATACAAATAAGATGGGTATCTTGATGTCTTAAAAAAGTGATATATTTCATATCTTCTTTCTGTATAATTCATGTCAAGTGTTTTCTTCTCACTCATTTTGTCGATCGAGGTTCTCTGGATGATGATGGAAAGCTGGATTTTACTTCCCCTACTCCTATGCTAATGGAGGTTCATTTAGGAATTGATTTGTTTCTTTTGTGTGTTGAGGTTACCATATACCACAAACTTTTTTGTTTTGTAAAATAGTAGCAGATGATGAGTACCTATTTGCATTACCTATCGAATGTCCATAAGTAGGGAAAAAGTGTATATATGGAAATAGAATTCATTTGCATAATCAATCAGTGAGATCACTCTTTGCTGATTCACATGCTAATGTCTGTGCCAACATGGAGACAGACATGTATTCAGAGTAATTGATAATTTTTACAAAATGGATATCTATTTTGCCCATGTAACATTTGTATTCCCTCTGAACAGGTGGGACTTTGGATATTTGGAGGGAGACTGAATGTGGATGCAGTGACTGCTGCAATTCTTGGCTTATCTATTCTTCTCATAACTGGGGTTGTAACGTGGAAAGAATGTTTGGCTGAAGGGGTGGCATGGGATACCCTTACTTGGTTTGCTGCACTTATAGCAATGGCTAGCTATCTTAACAAATATGGTTTAATCTCCTGGTTTAGCCAAACAGTGGTTAAGGTATCATATATGATAGTTTTTGCTCTGTTTTCTTTTTTTGCCCGTCACATATCTTTGAAACAAGATAGTAACTGTTTCAAAGATAGTAACTGCATGTGTTTTAACCTTCTTGACACTTCTGTATTACCTAATCTTCTTTAATCTATTCTGATATTTTATAGATGGTTGAAATCAAGGTCCGCCGTACCGGTACCGGTCATCATATCGGTGGCGGCCTGGACCGGTACGAACCCGGTCCTGTACCGGTCCGAACCGGTGGCGTACCGGTCCGAGCCGGTCCAAGCCGGTCCGAACCAGTCCCGTACCGGTTCTTCAACAATAAACTACCGGTACCGGATTCCACGCTGATCCGATACCGGTCCCAGGCCGAACCGGTACGTACCGGCCCGTACCGGCCGGTACGGACCGGTACGGCAGACCATGGTTGAAATAGTGTCTTTTGTTGGTACACATCCAACTATACCAATTTATTGGTTTTATGCCTTTGTGAGTGATCTGTTTAGTCTGTTAAAGTTGTGAAAACTTGGTTTTACCCTAACATGAGTTTCCTTTAGGTATTGTTTTCTCTAAGTTTGGTTGAGAATTAGGAAAATATCGTCAATTAACTTTAGAGAAAATAAGAATATAACCTAAATGAGGAAATGAAATTAGAAATTATTTTGGAATTTTGTTATTTTGTTTTGTTCTCATAGTTTCAGTAGTTTTCATTGAGACTAGTGTTTCATAAATCAGCATATGTGACTACATATGCAGATATGATCCTCTAACTGGACCACATTTCTTTTATGCAGAATGCAGTTTTTTTATGTGGCTGAGTTTTACAGAGCTGAATAGGTGGCCTGTTTATCATTATGCAGTTGCATATGCAGCCACTCTTATGTGGGCCCATTTGAGCAGAGTGGTTTCAAGCAGATTGTTGAAACTCCGCTTATGTGGGCCCATTTGGTTTTATGTCATGAAGGTCAACTATGGAAGCTATTTTTCTTCTTCAGAGATTAATTGAGAAATATAGAGAAATCCAACAAATTCTTCATATAGTTTTTATTAATTTAGAGAGAGTATATAATAGAGTCTCAAGAGAAGATTTATAGTGGATGTGAGAAAAGAAAGGAATTTCCATTGGTTATGTTAATGTGATTAAGGACATGGACAATGGACCGGTTACTAGTGCGTGAACTATTGATGGTAATACTAATAAATTTTCAATCTCCATAAGTTTATACCAAGAATTTACTCTAGATCCTTATATTTTTGTGCTAGTTATGGATGAGTTTACTAGGCACATTCAATAGGATATTCCTTGGTTCATGCTATTTGTAGATGATATAGTCTTGGTAGATGAAACTAAAGTTGGAGTTCATTGTAAGTCAGAATTATGGAGTGCATTAGAATGTAAAGGTTTCAGATTAAGTAGGACCAAAACAAAATATTTAGAATGCAATTTTAGTAAAATTAAAAGTAGAGATGAAGGTGGAGTGAAAATCGAGAATAATGAAATTTCTAAATGCGATCAGCTTTGGTATTTAGGATCAATTATTCCTAAGAAATGGGAGATTGAAGAGGATGACATGGAGAAATGCAATGGGCATATTATATGATTGTAGGACATCGATCAAGTTGAAGAGAAATTTTTATAGGATAGCCATACAACAAATTATGCTTTATGATATAGAATATTGGGTAGACAACAATACGTGCACGTAATAAATATGATTGGAATGAGAATATTGAGATGGATGTGTAGTAATATAAGAAAAGATAAAATGAGAAATAAACTCACTTGTAAAAAGGTAGAAATATCACCACTTGAGAATAAATTAAGAGAAGGACGACTTAGATGGTTTAGATATGTACAATGCAAGCCAAGTGATGCACCAGTACAAAAGAGTGATTTGATATATATAGAAAGAAAGAAGGGTTGGGGTAGATTGAGAATCACATGGGATGACGTAATAAGGAAGGACTTGATGTCATTACATCTTTTAGAAAGTGTGGCCCTAAACAGAGCGGAATGGAGGAAAGGCTTCGTTGAGTTGAGTTGAGTTGGTTTCAAGTAGATTGTTGAGTTGGATGCCACTTGTAAGCAAGCTAGTTGTGGGTTTTGGCGTGTGCTATTGAAAAGATACCGAGGACTCAGTTGTGCTGCTAATCCGACTCTTTTCCTTCAAAATCCTTAGAATCTTAAGCTATGATCTCGTAAATAGAGAGAAGATTGGAGGAACGGCGAGTGGCTTTAGCACCTGAGGACCAGATTACGACTTTGGCATATAGTGGTGTATGATGAATGATAGAAAATAACAGCTTTTGGATTAGTTTTTCTTTCCCCCTTCCACTCTTCCTATAAATCTGATTCAGATCCCTGCTTATTCCCCTCGTCTCTCTTCTCCAGTTTCCCTACCTCTCTTTTCCCTCATTCAGTAGTCCCACCTTCTATTTTTTTTCTGAAATTTACTCTGTAATTTATAGCAATTTTTGTGCATTTTCTGTATTTATTGTTTAAATATTAAAACACTCCCCTGGCTGCTCATTGACTCGATCCCTTCTACAATTTCTCTACTTTTCTTCTTGGTTGAGATAAATTGAGATTTTGGTTCATCTCAAAATCAGCCACCTATTGAAATGACCAATCTTAAATTGAAAACTTACCAAGAGCTGGTGAAGGCTGACTTGTAACATCAAGTCCTCTTTTCGCTCCCTCTCGAAATCAAACATTAAGCCACACTACTTTCAATTTTGAAGTTTTTTTTTTCTAGTTTTAAATGTTGGGAGCTTTGGTCCCTAAGGCCTTTACAAGGTGCAATTGCACCCTTGGAGATCTAAAATGTATTAGGCATTACATCCTAAGGTAGATTTTTTGTTAGTCCTTCAGGATTTTCCATGAGGAAATCACTATCTCAGAAGTAGCACTTTGATTACGGCGCATTTCCTAACCATCTTTTATCCTTTTCTTTCATTCTTTTTCTCATTCTATCTCTATTTCACCACCGATCATGGTCACTTTATTATTTATTCTGTTGTATCTCATATTCAAACTTTATATTGTATTCCCTTTTTTAAGATTTTCTCTAATTATTTATTCTGTTCTATCTCATATTCAAACTTTATTTTTTGCCTAAAACCCTCGAAAATGCCAAAAAACTTGAGTTAAAAGGCTCATTTGCTCCTATGCTGTTGTCTCGCATAGGTTTTTTCATATTACTTTATTCTAGACAATTCAATGGGACATAGAGTTCCAGTATGCCAGAAAATTCTGGCAAACCAAATCTGGTTTGTTCTTAAATCAAAACTTTGTCGAATCACATTTCCATAACGTCTTAAGACCAAAGTTCTCATAGGGAGTTTCCTAGGTGCCTAGGCAACACCACCTAGGTACTTGGACAATCCAGCTGCCTATGCACCTGGTGCTTTCCAAGCCCTCCGGCAACGTTGCCACCCAAGTGTCCAGGTTGGCATCTCGGTCGGAACTTGGCTGCTTAAGCACAACCTTTGTCTTGAATGCACACTTTGTTTATTGATTTATTGAAAATGTTAAGTACTTCATAAAAGAAGTTGAGTCCATCTATATTGTGTTCCTTAGATAATAATTAATGCTTGAACATATGTTTCTAAGAAGTTCTAAATACTTTAAATCAGTTAAGAGAAAAATTATTAGGTAAAACTAAAGAAATTAAATCATTATTGCATTTCCTAAGTAGTTGTCAACTTTATCATTTGTCAATATGATGTTCTTTGATACACTTTTTACAAACGCTTTATGAGACTCTATATGAAAACATATAATTTTATTGACTTTTGGATTTTTTTTTACATAGTTGTCCACCTGACCACCTAGGCATTCCACCTATGCCTTTAAAGGGGTCAATGCTTACTTTTGAAAACTTTGGAATTGATTGATGTTGCTTATATATTTCTTATTAGTTTTCCAACCTTTGCATATCGAGTTCAAACTAATCATCGTACTAGTTTCTTTCCTCATCATTAGTATCAGAGATGTCCAAAGTCCTTCACATCAATAAGCTAGGGCAATCAATACTCATCAGCAAGGATTAAGGACTCGGTTTGTCCTGGTTTGTCTTAGCAATGTCATGCTGAATCATGGGGATACTGGGTTATAGGACGCATCTGGGACTTGGGTCTCTTCAGTTAGGGTCATCCCATGGCTTGGAGTGACTGGAATGGTTGTGCAACACTTGAGATAGCCTGGTGTCTTGGGACACCAACTTTTTTAATTTTTTATTATTTTTGCACTCTGTTCCTTTTTTTTAATGCTTGCTCTGGTTTGTCCTGGTAATGTACCAACCTAGCCTGAGACGATGACTAGCCGTTGGTTCCAGGATTGAAAACTTGCTTGTCAATAACAAAAGCATAATTTTCATTGCACATGGAACCAATTTAACTCCACAAAGTTATATTAAACTCTAAAAATAATGAGTTTGGAATTTGGTTCAGTTTCTAACTTATGTAAATATAGTGTTCATGCAAATGGAAATATATGCATTACCCATGTGGCCACATTAGCTTTCACTACTGATTGCTGTTATTCTGCATAACTAGCTATTAATGAAAAATGTTTAGCTTAATAGATCATGACTATGTTATGAAAAGTAATTTACTTGAATTGATTTTTGAGCATCTTATGTGATTCTTGCAGTGAGCTTTTTTATGTGCTTCAAAACTACCATCATCTTGTTTTATTTTATTCTATTTAGCCAGTTGTCAAAATTTGTGGTTTCATTCCTTTGTAACACAATAACTCCTGTTAATCTGTGGAGACTGCCTTTGACAAATCTGTATAGCTGTCTTCTGTTGTTAAGGTACCTCAACTTATTTTTCTGTGAAATCTGCAAACAAGTTCAAGGTTCATGGCTTCCTGTTAATTTAGGAATCTGAATTTGGATGGAAGTTGGAGTAGGGTATTAACAGCAAAGTTAATTACGTAGAAATCTGAATTTTGATGAAAGTTTACAGTTTTGAAAATTATCTTGTGATGACACTACTGGTATTCATTAGTAGTAGGACAACTTGTTAAATAAGGATTCATAAAGCGAAACCAACCAGGAGAATAATTGACAGTTGTGGTTTTTATTTTAGATATCTGGGCTGCTTCTGACCATGTGATGTCACCAGTTCGATTCAGACATCTTGAAATTGGAGTAATAATATAGTTTTTACATTTTGTCATTTATAATTATTAGCATGTAAAGTGGGAAGCCTTTTGCAACTGTATATTACCATGCTATCATGAAAAATTATGTTGTGTTACTCACGGGTGAAACTCCTGTTCTCATTGACATGAAAAACTGCTTAATTTCAGTTTGTAGGTGGCTTGGGTCTGTCATGGCAGCTCTCATTTGGTATCTTGGTGCTTCTCTATTTCTACTCTCATTACTTCTTTGCCAGTGGGGCAGCACACATTGGAGCTATGTTCACTGCCTTTTTGTCAGTGGCGAGTGCATTAGGCACCCCTCCCCTCTTTGGAGCAATGGTACTCTCGTTCCTTTCCAATCTCATGGGTGGTCTTACTCACTATGGCATTGGATCTGCTCCGGTCTTCTATGGTGCAAACTACGTCCCACTGGCGAAGTGGTGGGGCTACGGGTTTCTCATCTCTGTCGTCAATATACTCATCTGGCTTGGTGTTGGGGGCTTCTGGTGGAAGACCATTGGCTTGTGGTGAGGAGCATGCTTCTATCTTAGCCATTCTTTTTTGCATGAGGCATAGCTGCCTTTTCCCAAAAATGTTCTTGGGAGGCTCAGAAATCTTACTTTCCTAAAACCTCGAGCAGAATGATTTATTTTGGTAAGATTGGTAGAGAAAAGAGAAGTGGCTACAGGTTTCATGATTATGAATTTGTATACAATTTCTTTTAGTATTGCTGATGGGATATTGTCCATGTGATTTTGTTGGGGGGTAAAGTTTCTCCTATGCTCTACAGCCTGATTGGCAAACATTAAAGAAAATGAACTTAATTTTGATCAGTTCATTTTTATCATTTTTGCTTATGTCCAGATTTTATGAATGTTTTCACAGTTCAGTTCAGTCTCTGAACAAGATCATGCATATTGAAGTTCATTTGTTGTTGTTGGTCCATTATGCTACTTTTTATGTGGTTGGTACCTACTGTTGCTATTAGGAGAACTTTCTTCTGCTATGATCAAGTTTCACCGAAAATTCGTTCTCATTGTTGTCATTATTAACCATTTCATAGTTTGAGCTCTTAGGTCCCATTTAATTTACTAGGTGTTTAGAACTCGAATCATCTGTATTATTTGTTGTGATTTTACAAGGTACTAGAGTACTAAAAAAAAAATTGTCATCACATGTAGCCTTGTTCTTAATTGCTATTGTTTACTCCGAAGGTGTGGAACAAGTTTCTCTACTACATGAATTAAACATCCAAAAATATTGTATATTTTTATTATGGGACAGGTGAAATCTAAGGAATTATTGGTCTAGTTTCCATTTTGCTTTGATGGACAAGATGAGAGCTACAGCTATATTATATCTTTATAATTGCTTATGACAACTTCCTTCCCAACTACAGTTGGATCAACCCAATCTCACCTTCTCTCCCGTCAAGACCATCTTTCAAGCTACTGTGACAACGGACAGTAATAATTCAAGATTTTACCCAAAAAAATTTGTAAATATTATTTGGATTCTTAATATCCTATCTGAGTATCCAAAATCGTTCTAGCATATATGCCAACACAGGCTCTTACATCTTTTCTCCATTTAAGTTGTAATATTTTTATTAGGCTAAGAATCTAAATTTAATCACAAATACCGCCATTGTCCCATATAGAGGTGATCACGGGCCTTCTGGCCCGCCCGGCCCGGCCCGAAATTTTTCGGGCTTGGGCATTGAAAAAGGGCCCGTTGGTCGGGCCTGGGCAGGAAAAGCGGCCCGACCAAAAAAATCGGGCCGGGCCTGGACACTTAAAAAAAAAGCCCGATTCGGCCCGGCCCGACTATAAAATACTGATAATATTTAAAAAAAAAAGAAACCCTAAAACTAAAACTAAATCCTAAACCCTCCCCTCCCCTCGCTGAGAGCCGCCGCGACCAAACCCCCACCCAACCCCCCCCCCCCCCCTCCGTCGCTGAGAGCCGCCGCCGCCCCCGCCCCCCTTCCTTCGCTGAGAGCCGGCGCCCCCCCTTCCTTCGCTGAGAGCCGGCGCCCCCCCTTCCTTCGCCGAGAGCCGCCGCCCCCCCTTCCCTTCGCCGAGAGCCGCCGCCCCCCTTCCTTCGCCGAGAGCCGCCGCCCCCCCTTCCTTCGCCGAGAGCCGCCGCCCCCCCTTCCCGTCGCTGAGAGCCGCCGCCCCCCCTTCCCTCGCTGAGAGCCGCCGCCCCCCTTCCTTCGCTGAGAGCCGGCGCCCCCCCTTCCCTCGCCGAGAGCCGCCGCCCCCCTTCCCTTCGCTGAGAGCCGCCGCTCCCCTTCCTTCGCTGAGAGCCGGCGCCCCCCCTTCCTTCGCCGAGAGCCGCCGCCCCCCCTTCCCTTCGCTGAGAGCCGGCGCCCCCCCTTCCCTTCGTCGAGAGCCGGCGCCCCCCCTTCCGTCGCCGAGAGCCGCCGCCCCCCCTTCCCTCGCCGAGAGCCGCCCCCCCTTCCTTCGCCGAGAGCCCGACTCGGAGAGGGAGAGGTTGGGGGGGGGGGAGCGGGAGAGCTCGGAAGTTCCGAGTCGGAACTCGGAGAGGGAGAGGTGGGGGGGGGGAGCGGGAGAGAGGGAGGGAGGTCGGGCCTGTCGGGTCGGGCCTATCAGGTCGGGCCTGTCGGGTCGGGCCTATCGGGTCGGGTCGGGCCTGTCGGGTCGGGCCTATCAGGTCGGGCCTGTCGGGTCGGGCCTGGGACCAGATTTATAAGGTCGGGTCGGGCCTGGGACCAGATTTAAGCCCGACAGTCGGGCCGGGCCGGGTCTGGGCATAGCCATCGGGCCTAATTTCTGCTGTAGAGCCCGGCCCGAGCCCGGCCCGGCCCGGGTTTTGATCACCTCTAGTCCCATAGTTAGCCTAAAAGGGTTTATGCTATATTATTTCTAGTCTGTATAGGCCATGAGCTAGGTTCATTCTAGTATCATTTGTATAATCTAGGACCTCATTTGCAAAGTCTAGACAAAAGGTTTTAATTGAGTTTAATATTCTCGTTTAAGTATGCAAGATCGTTTTAAAGCATAATCGATGTAGGGCTAAATACATATCAACAAGGGCTCTTACATGCACTCTCATTCCTCTCCTACCAACTGCTACATATCTTTTGATGTCCTACAACAATGTTCAACAACTCAAGCTTCTTAATCCAATTCCAATATATGGAATATGCGTGTAGGAAGAAACCTCATCCGATCAAACCTGATCACATTCAATCTTATCCATTCATGCTTGATTGCATTCGATCCAAATCTAATTTTATTCACTTTAACCCCAGCATTGCCCAATTAACCCCATCTTAGGTGGGCTAACCATGATACATACATCTAATTAAGCAAGCATTCTTGCACCTGCATCCTAAATTGAGCCTATTTTAGACCTAGTACATGATTGGGCAAAGTCAAAATTTCATGAATAAATATTTGAATTACTTAATGTCTTCACCACATAACCTGCCCCTCTTATCATAAGTACTCTACTAAAGGAATCTTCTCACACCCATGGGGGATGCACTTTGATAAAACCACCAGATGCTTGACATCCTCTCCCTCCCCCCTAGATCACTTACCAAGTGACACCCTTCTATCATGCCACCGTTGTATCTTCTCTAACTTGATTCCTCCTTCACTCTCTCCTTGCCATGCGCCTCCTAAGATAATATTTGTATTTACTCTCCATACCAAATTTTAGCTCTATAGAATAATATTCCATAACAAACTTTAGCCATTCGAGATACTAATCCCATTACACGCAGTAGCTTGCTTTTAATGTTCTATGTTTGGCCCTCATAGCATCACCAAAAGACTTAATTAGCCTTAATGCCTCCTAAATCTATCCAAATAAACATCTTCGCCACTAATTGTCGTGACCCCAGCCCGAAATTACAACCTAAAGTCATGACAACCACCGTATACTCATAAAATTTTTTTCCACAAGCATGCAATACATCTTATCATGATAGTAAAGCAACACAACAGAAAGAATTTAATTAACTAAAATTCAAAATTCAATAATTAATAAATCCATCTGAAAAATAAAGTCCAAGACTCTTACAACAATTACATCTCAAATAATAAGCCTATAAAAAGATTCTAATATTAATAGTGAATCTAGACTATGTCGATATTGTCAAATCTTGCTTCTAATTTAATTTCCATGGTAGCATCGGCATTCGCATCAAGTATCTGAATCTGTAAGAAAAAAAAGAGATAATAAGCTCAACAGCCAATAAGCAATGAACACTTAAACTATATAAATCAAACAATAAAATAAATAATAATGATATATTGAAAAGATGCATATGGAAGTATGTCAGTTCAAAATCAGATCTAAATATAAAGCAATGTAAAAGCATCATACATGCAAATCAAATCCAATCATAAAATTCAGTTTCTTTAAAAAATATCAAGTTCATCTCGTTAGCTATGTACTACAACCCCTACACTTATACCGTAGGGCTAGGCTAGAATAAGCTCAGAAATAGTCAAAGTGCCACTATATAACCACCAATGGCAGGTATCGAAATGCTAACTTATAATCCCCACTAGCAGGGATCAAAGTGCCAACATATAAATTCCACTGGTAGAGTCTTGAAATGCCAACATATAACCCCTACTGATAGGGTATCAAAATGCCAACATATAACCTCTACTAGTAGGGTATCAAAGTACCAATATATAACCTCCACTAGCAGGGAATTGGAACATAGTCTAGTTATGAATATAAATTTGTCTCGCATCAATTTTTTTTTCTTCTCAAAAATATGTTCAATGTTCAAAATCGAAAGATATATAGAATCATACAATATTAAAACCAATCGAGCAAAATCCACATCGAAATCAGTACATTCAATCATAAGTCATATAATATTTTATAAAAAGGCATATTCAATATCTAAATCCTATGCATCAAATTCATAAATCATAATTCAATTTAAAAAATATTTTATAATTTATCGACAAATATAGAAAAAGAGTTACATTACTTACCTTGGGAGTGAAATCAACCAATAAATCCAATCTACTCCAAAAATCTCTCTTAGAGAATAATATTCAAAAACTTAGCCATGATTATTTTAAGAACAGAAATTCTAAGTCCCAACACCCTCAACTAGTTGGCCAAGCGGAAGTGCTTAACATCCCGATCGATCCGAACAAAATAATTTTATATAAATAAGATCAGACTAGGATGCAAGTGAGTCAATAGAGATTGAGGGTGTCCAAATTTATTAGTGCCTGACAAGAGCCCTGATTATTTTAAGAATAAGAATTCTAAGTCTTAACACTATCAACAAGCTAACCAAGCGGGAGTCCCCAACATCCCAGTTGGTTCGGACAAGTAATTTCATCTATGTTACCTCACATGCTGACTTTTTCAATTCCTACACTAAAGGTGACTTTGGGCATATTCGATGGGGAATGAAGGTGTATCTCAAATTGTTGGAATGGGTAATATTTACTTGAAAATAAATATTGGTTGCAAATTATTTCTCAAAGATGTAAGACACGTAGCGGATATTCATCTTAATCTAATTTCTACCGAAAAATTAGACGATGAAGGCTATAACAACCAATTTGGTGATGGTAAATGGAAGCTGTCCAAGAGTTTTCTAGTGGTGGCTAGAGGTAAAAAGATTTCAACTCTTTATTGGATGCAAGGCATCAACACTCTTGAAAATGATTCTTCCATCAAATTATGGCATAAAAGGCTTGGCCACATGAATGAAAAGGGGCTGCAAGTTCTAGCCAAGAAAGAGTTCCTACCCGGCTTGAAAGATGTGTCTCTAAAGACTTGTATTCATTGCCTAAATGGTAAGTAGCATAGAGTTTCATTGCAAAGAAACTTAGGTTCTAGAAAAGAACATGTTTTGGATTTGGAGTATTCGGATGTTTGTGGTCCTTTGAAAACGAAATCACTTGATGGTGCACTTCACTTTGTTATTTTTATTGATGATTATTCAAGAAAAGTTTGGGCTTATACACTTAAAACTAAAGATCAAGTTCTAGATATATTTAAGCATTTTCAGGCCAAGTTTGAAAGAGAGATGGGGAGAAAATTAAAGTGCATACGGACGGACAATCGAGGTGAATATCTTTGGCCATTTGATGCTTATTGCAATGCCCAAGGCATCAAACATCAAAAAACAGTGAAGAAAACCTCTCAACAAAATGGTATTGCCGAGAGGATGAATCGTACCATTGTTGAACAGATTAGGTGTATGCTTTCGCATGCAAAGCTACCTAAACCATTTTGGGGAGAAGCTTTGCAGACAACGGTAGACTTAATCAATATGTCCCCTTCGTATCCTTTGCTTGGTGATATTCTCGAAAGAATTTGGAGTGGTAAAGATGTTTCTTATGCTCACTTGAAAGTTTTTGGTTGTAAGGCTTTGTGCACATCCTCAAGGATGAAAGATTCAAGCTTAACAACAAGTCAAAGCAATGTATTTTTCTTGGCTATGGGCATAATGATTTTGGCTATAGATTGTGGGATCTGGTGGACAAGAAAATCATTAGAAGTCGTGATGTTGTCTTTCTTGAAGATCAAACTATGGAGGATTTTGACAAAGTTGTGCAACCCAAGTCAAGTACCAATGATCTTGTGGGCTTGGGACCTATTCCTCCATCTTTGGTGCATGGTGAAAATGTGTAAGACTTGCAGCAAACTCATGAGAAAGTCCATGACAACGAGGTTGGTAATGAAGATACAAATGACGTTGATACTGGGGAGCCATCAAGTCAAGAAACTCCAATACCACCTATTTTAAAAATGTCAACTATAGAGCAACAACCTTCCAAGAAGTATTCTATTCATGAATGTGTCATGGTTAGTGATAAGGTGAGCCCGAAATCTACCAAGAAGCCATTGAGGATGCAAACAAAAATATTTGGTTAAAGGCAATGCAAGAAGAAATGGCATCTTTGCTTGAGAACAAAACCTATGATCATTAAATGGGAAGAAAGTATTGGAGAATAAATGGGTCTTTAGGCTGAAAAATGGTGACAAAAACCCAAGGTACAAGCCACAACTGGTTGTTAAAGGCTTTAGACAGAAAAGGGGTATTGATTTCGATGAAATTTTTTCACCAATTGTGAAGATGTCATCCATTCGGATTGTACTTGGAATGGCTGCAAGCATGAATCTAGAAGTTGAGCAACTTAATGTGAAAACGGCATTTCTTCGTAGTGATTTGGAAGAAGAAATATACATGGAGCAACCGGAAGGTTTTAAGGTAAAGGGTAAAAAGAATTTAGTTTGCAAATTGAAGAAAAGTTTGTATGGTTTGAAGCAAGCTTTAAGGCAATGGTATAAGAAGTTTGATTCCTTTATGGTGAAGCATGGTTATTCAAGAACAACTTCGGACCATTGTGTATTTGTGAAAAGATTTCCGGATGGGAACTTCATTGTTCTCTTACTCTATATTGATGACATGTTAATTGTGGGTCAAGATTCGTCTAAGATCAATCACTTGAAGATGGAGTTGGGCAAGTCTTTTGCCATGAAAAACTTGGGATCTGCAAAACAAATTCTTGGAATGAAAATCATTCGGGATCGCAAACTGGGGCTAATTTGGTTATCTCAAGAAAACTATGTCAAGAAGGTGCTTGAAAAGTTCAATATGGACAAAGCAAAGCTCATTGGATGTCCACTTGCTGCACACTTCAAGCTTAGCTCAAAGCAACGTCCTTTTAATGAAGAAGATAAGAGGGAGATGATGAAAATTTCTTATGCTTCAGCGGTTGGTTCGTTGATGTATGCTATAGTTTGTACCAGGCCGGACATTGCACATGTCGTTGGAATTGTAAATCGATTCCTTTCTAACCCTAGAAAGGAACACTGGGCAGCGGTTAAATAGATTATAAGTAATATCCGAGGGATTTCTAGTATATGTTTATGCTATGGAAAAGGCAAACCAATGCTTGAAGGGTTTAAGGATGCCGATATAGCAAGTGACATTGATTCTAGGAAGTCCACTTCGGGGTACTTGATAACTTTTGCAGGGGGAGCTATTTCATGGCAATCTAAGTTACAAAAGTGTATTGCCTTATTAACTAAAGAGACTGAACTCATTGCCATTACGGAAGCATGCAAGGAGGCACTTTGGTTAAAATAATTTTTACAAGATTTGGGTTTGAAGCAAAAGAAGTATGTTCTCTTTTGTGATAATCAAAGTGCCATTCATTTGAACAAGAATGTTACTTTCCATTCAAGGTCAAAGCATATTGATTTCAGATACTATTGGATTCATGATGTGTTGATTTTAAAGGCGTTGCAACTTGAGAAGATTCACAATGATGATAATAGTTCAGACATGATGACTAAAGCCTTGTCTAAAGATAAGCATGAGAAATGTAGAGCTTTGGCGGGAATGGTTGATTCTCCTCATAAGTCGAGAGGGAGAGAATTGTTGGGCATCCCTCCTTATGCATTTAATTATGCTTAGAAGTTGTGGGATGTGTAGTCTTCAAGTTTGCTGGGAAGACACTTGGTTATTTAATGTTTAGTTGGGTAATTGAAGCTTGTTTGACTACTAGTTTTAATGCAAACTTGTGCAAGATTCGTGCTTCTTTGGAAACTGGCTTTTGGGATTTCAAAGGGTGAATAGGAGTGGAAAAATACAGATTAGTGTGCTGAAATTTATAGCTATTACTTTGACTGCATTTCTTTGTCTCTTCGGTGACTTGGAGAGCTTGATGTCATATTCTTTTCAGTTTTTTCTGCAGCCTTTCCACTCTCTTGTTTGGAGCTTTTGTGTAGCTTCTTTCTTCACTTGTTAAAGCTTCCTTTTTGCCTATAAGTCCCTAGTCATTTTTTGTGAGACATTTATGTCTCTTGTAAACACTTTGTAATCTTACAAAGTTAATGAAATTGGACCTTGATCCCATGGACGTACCTCAATTGAGGAAACTATGTAAAAATCTCTTGTGTTGTTGTTTTGCTTATTGTTCTCTTTATTGATCTACACTTGTGGGGAACCATTTTTCCCAACACATATAACCACTAATTAGCGAGTTCCCCTTCCATATCTTACTTCTATAAGATTCGAAGGGCATTTCCCCATCACGGTGGCTTTGTTCTCCCTTTCCTTCTCTATTCCCCGTCTCATATTAAGAATAAAGATTAAGTGTAGGCTAAATGAAAGATGCCTCTATTCCCCCTCTTCTCTATTTCCCATTTCATTCCTCTGTTCCCCAATAATCCCAAGAATAAATATGAAGACTATGATGGGTTTGGACTTGGAATAACTCTGGCAGATGCCCCTTCTATAATTGTATATAAAATAAGCTGATAACCACAATATTTTCCAAACATGAGAATCATAAAAGGCATATATACAGACTAATAGCTCAAGATCACCCTTAGTAGCAAGTATAGCATGCTAATGAAGTCCAAATTCATGACTATGGTAAAATATATCTCTCACTTTAAGACATATCTAAATATCCATTTATTCATATTTACATTTTACGTCTATGACAACAAATAATAGATCACAATCACTAAATTATTTACCAGGAGATCTCTTGGACAATCAGGAGAAGTTCTGTCACAAGCAAGAGATTATGTCAAAGCCCTTAGATATTATTGAGCAAAAGGGTACATGTAGCAACTCAAAGTTGTTAGATGAGATTAGATTGTTTTGAGAATGATCGAATAGCTTTGGACGAGCAATGGATTTAAGTAACTAAAAGACTACTTGGCCTCGTAAAAATAACAAACTCAAATTTTAAAATATACCATTCTTTATATCTAATTATATACATATCATTGATGCATGCTATTTATTCATTTGATAATATTTGTTTTATTTTCAGTAGATGAGCCATGGAGATTGTTTGGGCATGATGCTTCAAATTTGCAAAAGTTGGCTATTCGACTTCTTAGTCAAATGGCTTCTTCTTCAAGATGTGAGAGAAACTAGAGCATTTTCGAACATACTTATATCAAAAAGAGAAATAGGTTGGAGCGTCAAAGGCTTAATGATCTTGTATATGTTCATTATAACCTCCATTTGAAGAATAGGTATATATAAGGATTTATCATTTTGTAAATACTTTGTTTTTTGTCACTTATTTGATTCGTTTCTTACTTTCTTACTTGCTAATTTGTTATTCATATTAGTAAGAACATATTTGAATTATTCTTGAATTTCAAATAATTTTGTAGTCCTTACAGCAAGAAAAGATCCTATAATCCGGTTGACTATGAATGCATGATAGAGTGGAGTTTTGGATAGTTGAGGAAGATCCGGAACTAGAGCTTGATTATGAGGAGTTAGAAAAGATGCTTATCAAAGGAGGAAATGCAAAAGGAGCAAAGTTCCAATACAACTGGAGGTTAGTTTGTTACTGATTTGATTAAAACTATATGCAAAATATTGGAGCATTAGGTTTATATTCATTTATCCATTTTAGAAACATACTTATATTTATTTATTTGTTGAAATGTTTGTAGATAATGGGGATGATGTGGTCCAAATTCAAGGAGTTGATTTAGCATCTTTTGATGATGGAAGTAGTGAAAGAAATAGTGGCGGACATCGCAATAATGACGATGATGGTTTATGGTGGTATTCAAAGTATGGATTATTAGACAATGTATGTGGATTTTGTGAGACTAATGCATTATTGATATGGTGTGATGCAATTCTATGAATATTGTACATAGACTTTATTGGAATTATATATTTGTATGTGGATTTTAACTTGGATGAGGATTTTTTAGGATCCCGGTCTATAGATTAGTTAAGAGTTAAAATATTGAGCTAGATTCATTTTATTTTAATTTATTTGCACAAATTTGGTGTACATTAATTAAAAGTAGGGTAAAATTTTGTATTTTTGTTTTTAGTATTTATCTCTATTTTTTGAATTTTTTATACTTTTAGATATATATATATAATTATGACATCGTGATGATGTCATGCTGACATCATGGTTGGACCGGCCAGCCGGACTGGGAATCGGACAGCTTTTCGGTTCACTGGCCGGTCCGGTTTTAAAAATATTAGCTTTCGAGATACGGGTGGGAGGAAGATTGATTACTAACAGGGTGAATCTAAAATGTCATTTGCACAAGTTTGAAGCCAAAATTGGCAGTTGGGGTTGGATGGACTCGTTAAATATCTTATATAGAAAAAGAGAGAGGATTCCTGATAGCCCTCATCAGTGATCGAAAATATATCTATCGAGATGACGGGTTTATTGGAACTTGATGGTAGGTCAGCAGTGCGAGTGCTTGTATAAGCTAAGATGTAAGTTAAGCCTGCAGGTGCACTTGGAATCCAATTATTTGGTTGCAAGTGATGTTGTTATAAAAGATTTTAAAGTTACAGATATATGTAATGAAAATGATTTATAGGTATTTAAATGCACGTCAATATGGCCTCCATTTTATTTTTTTTGGTACATCAGCGGCTCACATATAACAGGTGTGGGTGTTGCCCAAAAGGTAGGCAAGTAAAATAGGCTGCATAGGAGGCCACCCAATCCGCTATACTGTTGGCCTCTTTGTAAGCATGAGTAGCCTGATGGAAGATGCATTCATCTAACAGACGACGAATATCCCCTCGATCACCAGGGCAGAGTCCCCCTCAAAGAAGATGCGGTCTGCCCTCGCACCCCTCTCGCAAAGAATACTCTCTCCCATGCTGTTCTAATCTCAGTGCGGTCGACATACTAATCGAAGATATGCCGACCCCCGGCCGCCACTAATTTGGCCTGTTGATATCTGATGACAAAGCTGAAGCCGTAGCAACCACCCTCCTGGGTAATGTCGTCGAAGTTTACCTTGAGGAAACCAAGGTGCGGGGGCTCCTAAAAAACGAGAACACACCCCGACGCTACGTGAGCAAAATGAGAGTCCCAGATTTTTCTGGCCAACCTAAGGGATGATGACACAGTGACGTCAAGGACTTTCGTCGCATCAAGTAGGGCCCTGTCTACTGCAACTCTCGGGTGCTTGCCTTTGTCCTCGAAGACTTGGGCATTCCTATCTAGCCAGCAGTGATAAGCCAGATAAGCTGTCCTAATCCCCGTGATAGGAGGTCCGGTCTCCGAAAAGACTCAATCAGGAAGGTCAGAAAATTCTTGGTCAATGACCATCTCCACTATAGACCAGAGCAGGCCGAGGCATACTCCCATAATGAAGCCGCTCTCTAGCAACCGAAAAAGATATGGAAGATAGTCTCCTCCGCCTCCTGACAAGCTCAGTAGCTCGGGGTGATGCGTACCCCCCATCAGGTCAGCACTCTCCTGGTAGGCAGACACCCCAAAGCGACCTTCCAAACAAACAAGACCACTCGAGGATGAATATGCAACCGCCAGATTCACCCCCCCCCCCCCCCCCCCTCTCAATCTGCATAGCCACAAGCCTCCTTACCAGCCTAATAAGGTTCTGTGTCCGCACTCTGGCCTACCAGTCTGGCCCTACACCTGCATGTCCTCCGCCTCAGCCACCAGGATCAGCACCACTAACACCCGCTCGATTAGCTACTCACCAAAGACCTGTCAGACAAGGTCCACATCCCAACCCCGCCCTCTTGGGGCTAATAGATTGTGAACCCTGTGTCCCTGCAATCCCCCGAGGTCGTAAAAGGTGGGCCACCTGCACAATGGAACATCAACCAGCCAACAGTCCTCCAGAACGTCTACAGCTCAGCCATCACCGATCTCCCATCCGATCTTCGGAAGCACCAGGGGGCACGGGCGCATATCTCTCTGCACAAGAAGGAGCTGCACCAACCCACACGAAAGACATGCGAGTCTGTCAGGTCTCCATACTTAGCCCTCTGCCTCCATTTTCTTTTACGACAAATTAACTTGCTAACGAGCTCTTTGGACGATGGCGCAATAATTCTTTTTTTGCTTTTGAAATAAAAAATATTGATAATAACTCCTGATAATTTTATCAACTAAACTAGTTAACGCCCATTTAGTTGAATCATATCATTTTTATGCAGTATATTATTCAAGTATAGCGAGCCATCACCATTTAATGCCCGGCTCATGGCCGCAACTCCACATCGTGCGTGGCAGTTGGAGATTGGTGCAACACTTGCACATTGGTAGGTTGGTGCTGAGGCCAGATCAGTCTCCTAATGCCACGTCAGCACTTCATTTGTTTTTTTTTTGCCACATCAGAGCTCGTGCGCGGCTGCGCAATTCGTAAACGACGGGCCTTGGAATAGTTGTGGCGTCGGCATTTTTCCATCGCCTTTTGTGGCTCCGAACACGACAATGACATCTCGTCGGTCTCGACACCGGACGAAGCCGTGCTGCCCGTACGTGACATTCCAGCGTGCGTGTCGTCATCAGCCTTTAGACTAGTGGCTTCACCTTTTCCCAAATAAATAAAAATCCCAGTCCGGACTTAGCGCTTCCTGACGTGGGAAGCCACAGGTTCGTGTCTTGGAACGTGCCCACCACGCGCTCTTGCCGACACAAATGGATGGCTGAGTGTACTACCGATGCCTTTAACCTTCTCTTCCTCCTCTCCTCCTTTTTTTTTTTTTTTTTTTTTTTTTTTTTTTTTTTTTTTTTTTTTTTTTTTTTTTTTTTTTTTTTTTTTTTTTTGGTAAACAATAAGAGAAAGAGAGAAGTGGAGAAGGGGACGAGCCCACCCCACATAGCAGCCCCCTACTGAGCTCCCATCTTACCAGAAGAATATTCGATGCATGCAGAAATACCATATGTTGGACACTTCAGCCGGTTTTACTCATATCCTCTCCATCTATGGGTCTGGGTCGGATACCTCTCTGGCTCCGGCACGAACTCTCTGTGCGAGTACGTCACACCTAATACCACCGAGGCTGCCAGAAGATCAGTAATCCTTCCAAATCTCATATCCGAGCAGAGAGCATCCGGTCTCCATAATTTAATCAACATCCGTGCATTTCAAACTCGGAACCACCTGGTTAGAAGTAAGGCCCCGTTCCACTGAACTACCACCTCTGTGGTGAACCTTCTCTTTCCGATGAGCATTACCTCTCTCAAAAAAATGCCAGCAGCAAACATAGATCGTATGGACCACTATTTTCTTAAAAAAAATAGTTAAAAAATATTATTGGAGTTCGTTGCCTTTCTATAAGTGCTCAAAATCTATACAATACAATCAATATAAAACTAAACACATATCTGTATGATTTCTTATAAATATAATATTAATAACAACATGGTCTTTCCATCCAGACCACGCGCCCATAAGAAATAGAGCTCACAGACATATATAGTGGCTGAGCTCCCCCACCGCCCCTCCTTTTGGATATCAGAGGCCACCAAACCCCATCTTTGAAAAAATTCTTCAAAGCCCAAACCTAGGACCGAAAGAAAAGCCATTGCAACATGTCATGCTAGGATTGGTGCTTCACACGATTCGCACGAATCTCTTCAGTATGGAACTAGGTCCTGGGTACCATGGCTGGGCTCCATAATATTGCTTCTTAGATATTTATTCAATCAGCTTGTCATTTGAGTAGAGTGCGTCCTTTTAGAACGCACTCCCACTTAATTCTTTCCCCCCTTATCCCTATGCATCACCTAATACTAGCACAACTGGGATTAAAGGAGAGAGCAGCCTGGAACCTAGTGGCTTAGTGCTCCTCTAGTGGAGAGATCAGGTAGGGAGAGTGATAAGGAGCAGCAAGGACCTTGTTTTCTCTCTCTAGCCTTCTTATTGCTTATCTCCACTCACCCACAAATGGACAAGCCTAGCTTCCTCCTCCTCATCAGCTCCCACGAAGTCATTGGTGGGCCTCTGAAGAGCCCATCTTAAGTGCCTATCGTGGCACGACACGTCATCAAACAGCAAGGTAAGGGTGCTTAGGTCAGGGCAGCAAAGCGACACCCACAGACAAGCCATGGAGGGGGACAGCTAAAATATTTTGGTGTTGCAAATCCTCCGTGGGCCAACAATGCATTCTTTACAGAAAGAGGACCAGTACTAGGACTGGGTTGGCCCTTTAAAAGGGAAGGGACCGGAGGGGTGGTGGCATGCCGTCTCTACGAGATGGTTGGTGAGGTCTTCCTTCAGTCGTAGTCATTATCCAGAGTAGCTACGGAGAAAGAGAAGACAGTAGAAGCTCGAGGATACGACCAGGAGGATTGTAACGCATCGACAAGGTACGTATGTTGCTTTCTTCCTATGTATTGATCTTTTTTTGTTTAACAAAAATGCTTTAGGAACTCAAAAATTAACTTAAAAGAATCGCCCAAGGGGTGAAAATGGACCGGATATTATATGTTCGAATCTGCTTTCATATGCATAGAAATTTAAACAATTATCCGATCTATATCCGAATATGCGATTCTATTTGTAATCCTATTTAATTTTATATAGTACTCATGAATTTTTAATATATATATATATATATATATATATATATATATATATATATATATATATATATATATTAACGTAGTATTAATTTGATTTATCACCCATTTAGTTTATGATCACAAAGTTTAATTATTTAACTTATATCAGTATTAATATCTATGCTTCAAATATATTATTTATATCTATATTTATTTAAAATAAATATGGATACGAACTTTGCATCATCCATATGCATTTGTCGAGCAAATGTTTGTATTGGCAATAGTGCCATTGCATTGTGAAGGGTAAAAGAGAGTTGGGTGACCTTTTTTTGAGTATTCTTCTGACTTAGCAGTGCATAGCTCTTTGCGTTACCCTCCATGAGCACGCAATCCCACTGTTTTCTCCCTCCCACTTCAGCTCCATCTTGGTTTACTACAAACTCATGCTATGGGGAATGTAATATAATGGGAACTGAGGTAGAAACATAGCGGTACCACGTGGCACTTTGATATTGCTAGATATTTTCATGCCTAATGAGTATAGACAGTGGTAAAACTTCTTAAACTAATAATGCATCAAGCCATATAATAAGTTTAGAGACATGCATGCGTACAGGCGTCCATGCTTATATCTCACTTCTTAATCTAATACTAGCAGAAGCAGTTGTGGCGATTGATTTGTTATGTTCAGGGTGTATTTGTTTCCATGCAAGCGAACAGTCTCAAGTGCACTTCGACTGGAAGTGGTTACTTCTAATTAAGCATTTGTTTCCATGTAATCCAGCTCAAAGTGAAGAACTTGAGTACTCTCCACTTCAGCAAAAACAAACTTCGAACTTGACTTCAGCTGGGCGGCTCCACGGTCAAGTTCTAGCCTGGCATTTGCTGCTAATTCTAGCCCACTAATTGCTTGCGATCCTAGCCTGTTACTAATGGACCATTTAAGTAAGATTAGATGAAAATATCACAAGTTGCTGGTATACCTTCGCAAATTTATTATTTGCACATATACCCTTATAATTTTTTTTGTACATGCATAGCATTATAAATATCCAAAATTACATATATACCCTCTCAATTTTAATTTTGCTACTTATATATATATATATATATATATATATATATATATATATATATATATATATATACACCCTATACATTATTTTTTAGATTTTTTTGCATACATATCCTTCTAAATATTAAAATTTATATGAATATTCTTTTAAAATTGATATTTGTATGCATAACCTTATAAAACACTTGTTTTGTGCGTATATCTTTTTTTTTTCTTCTTTTTTCTTGCATATGTGTCTACACCATCTAATGTCATTAAGAAATTAGCAGTTTGAAACTAAAAATCACTAAAGTACGGTAGACATGCAAAAAGAAATATTTTTGAGGGTATGCATGCAAATAGCAACTATGCGATGGTATTCATACAATTTCACATGTTTAGGAGGGTTTACATGCGAAAAAAGTTAATTTTATTTTTATCTATTTTAACTTATTTTAACACTCAAACTTTAGTCTAGTGCTTGCTACTCAATATTTTCTGTAAAAATATTGCTCAAGAAAAATATTGTTCCAGCAATTAGATAACAAAAGGAGTTATAGAAGTTCTTTCATAATCATGGAATTATTCTACTTTATTATTCTTCATTTTTAACAACCACTATATGTTATTTTATCGAAAAATAGCATGTAATATTCATTATTCTAGATGCATATATGAGGGCATGTATTAGAATATAAAAAGAGATTAGAATCTCTTAAAGACACTTGATAGATTACAATGATCAAGTTTTCTTGCTACTACTGTACTTATGGATGGAAGAGTACATCAATCATTCCTAAGAAAAATCAATAAAGGACTTCATAACCTTTCAAACTTATTAATAACCACCACAGCCATGTGATAGAAAGTCAGGAGAAAAAAGATTTAATTAGTATATGGGACCCATCTTGTCATAGCAATTTTAAATCAGCCATTAGTTTGCACACAAGAAATTTTTAGCTCTACAAGATAAATATTGCAAATCTCATGCACTAAAAGATAAATATTGCAAATCTTTCACAACATTTTTTTTAAATAATTTATAAAGCTAAAGGTAGGACCTGACCATCTTTGTGTAAAAAAAAGGATACAACAGCAATGAGAGGGATTTAGATTCCAATGGCAAAAACTCCGATGAACGGAAGAGAGGGAGAAGGGCTACCAATGGTGGAAAGGAGAGTCGGGGAAATAAATTTGACCCCGAATGAAGGAGTGAAAGAGAGATTAAGAGAGATCGAAAAATTTTTCAAACAAGATAGAAATATTAGTTTTCAGTCATACCCATTAATCTGTTACCCGCCTCAGGGATAAAAAGATAATTTTATAATTTTAATAATTTTTAATTTAAAAGATCATAATTTTGGCTAATTACATCAACTGAATTGCTATGTTAAAGATATTCATACAAAAATAGTGTTTTGAGAGAGCATGCATGTAGATATCAATGTGGGAGGGTATTCATGCAAATTTCAATTTTTAGGAGGGTATTTATGCAAAAATACAAAAAATAATTTTTACATGCATATCCACCAAAATATGTGCATGAATACCCTCCAAAATTGCTATTTACATGTACACTCTTATAAACGTTTGTTTTTCATATTTATCCATTAAGAGTATTTCCATCATTTCAATTTTAAACTGCTAACTTCTTAACATTAGATGGTACGGTACATATGCAAAAAAGAAACAAGAAAAAAGAATATATGCATACAAAACAAGTATTTTATAAGCGTATACATGCAAATATCAATTTTGAGAGGATATTCATGCAAATTCTAATATTTAAAAGGGTATGTACACAAAAAAACTCTATTTTTTTACATATATACGCTCACAAATTTATTATCTGCATCTATATCCTTGTAAATTATTTCTTTTTGCGTACCCTCCTTTATTGAGTTAAAGGCATACATGCAAAAAGAAATAATTTATAAAGGTGTACATGCAAAAGCAAGTAATTTATAAAGGTATACATGCAAGTAGTAAATTTATGAGGTATACATATAATTTTAAATATTCATGAGAGTATACATGTAAATAGTAAATATGAGAGGGTATTCACATAATTTTAGATATTTATAAATCTATAGACACACACAAAAAAAAAATCCTTATTATTAATAATAATCATTAATGTACCTAAAATTCTTAGGTCCTGCACATCTTCCTCCAAAACACTTATAGCAGAACTTAAATCTTATAACCAAGTTCTCAAAACTCAAGTAATTAGAAATCAAATTCAGATACTTCATCACTTGCCTAGAAATAAACATGTCCATATGTTCCCTCGGATTCTTGCTGGGCCAGCTTTAAACTGTGGGTTTGTGAAGTGGACCAGCTTTAGCAAACGTTGACTAGTTTTTTTATGATTTTGTTAATCAAAAGTTGGCAGTTTAGGATGGATTTATGTATTTTTTTTGCTAAGTGTCTTAGAGCATGCCATACCATGGACTTGTGACCAACATATATAGGTGGCTGTCTGCGTCCCACTCCTTGAAAGCAGTGGGGGAGTTGCATCAACTCTTTCTTGGTTCAACAGATGGAGAGCAAGAGCCATTCCATGGGGAATTGGAGTGGATTGGGAGGTTTTTATTTAGAGATGGATCAGACTGCTTTAGTTATAATAACCTTTCAAAAAAGGGGTCTGCAAATGAATCTGATTAGAGCATTTAGTGATAAATATTTGGAAGTGGATTCATACTAAGCATTGATATGGGACCCTGCACGTTAGAAGTTCAACTTTTCACAGAAATTAGTTCTTTTTTTTCTTTTTTAATTTTCATATGTACGAAGCTTAAATAAAATATTTCTAGACCCATCTAGAGCACTCTATGGAATCCACAATAGTTTCAGCGCTTCTATCAAGTTCCAATTTGATGTTGCATGAACACAATAGATCTCTCAGCGTATGTCTATTAAATTCAAGGGCTGTGAAAGAAACCAATCTTTCACACTTGGCAGTTGCCTTGTTTCTCAACTTTATTAATTATGTCTCTTTTGTTAAGATCCTATTTAAAAACCCTAGCTAGCTTTTAGATGGATGAGTCTAAGAGTATATAATTAGCACCATAAGAGTCCTTGACCCTATCATATGGAACTATTATTTCTCAGCACCTTTTATTCTAAAGGATATAACATAGTATAGCTAATTCAACAATAAAACTATTGGACAGATTTTTTTATAGGAGCCTTCCCATTAGTTCCAAAGAACCTCCCCATAACATGCATGTATCAAAGTTGCATGTAATTAATATAATCATAATGATCATTGAAGTATCAAGATATCTCAAGATGGATTAGACCTCGAAGACTTCCTCCAAATGGAAGAAGGTACCAAAGGCATGGGCTAAGATTGATTTTGAAATATACACAAAGTCAAATACATCTCAAGGGGAAATATACACATCATGTGGTTATACATAGAAATTTACATACAAAGTCAACGATACAGTCAGAATAGAAATATTAATTATGAGTTTTAAACCTAAAGTTAATAAAAACTTATGTTATAAGCATTGAACAGGCATAATGTCTGAACTCTCTCCCACAGGAAACTTTTGCTGACATAAGTGGTCGTTGAAACAGATTGCATGTCCCTTGGGGCACACCTTGCACTTTGCATGACACATTCTCATGGTGCAAGAACTAGAGAATTGGTTATATACATGATTAATTTGTTTAAGGCCGCGTTGCCAGTGTCTTTGGTCGGTGTCTATTAATGATCAAGTAAATCTTAATTTTTTAGAGAGGGTTTCGCCGGAGTCTACTATTGAACATGGACATCTGGTTTCATGATAATATGGAGTTGGAAGGGTTGCGAGCTAGAAACTTTAGAATTGGTACAAGACTAGCCAAACAAGTTTGTCTATCCACACACATGCAAAGGACTTGGGCTTGGAAGGTGTAAGAAATGGACCCAACATCCTCTACGATTCATGGTTTTTTGCATCGTAGAGTGCCGTGCAGCACTCGATGTCTACCATCTGAAGATGGACGGTTATCAACAACAATCCATCTCTTGAGGGTGTGCACCAAGAGCCGCATAGCGCGCTACGATACAAACCATGCACCAAATAGGACTCATACTCGCAGGGAATATGTCTTAGTATCCAAGTACGTAAAATAGATACATCATAGCCTCCTATGGAATCAAGTTGCGACCAACTGGGAAATTACTTTGCTAGCCCTCATCACTATCAACTAGCTCATATTTGAAGTTTAACAAGCATATAGAAGAATGATGCTACGGTGCCAACGAACGCAACCCTAGGGGGAAAAAAGATAGGAAAACATGCGAGAAATGTAAGTACACCAAAGTCAGATCTTTAGTCATGAAATCCTGCAAGCCAGACATGATAAGAAAGCAAACTATAATATTTCTTAGGGAAAAGAAAGGAAAAGAAAACAATAATGATGATTACTCGATCGGATCACCTCCGACTATTAGATCTAGACTAGCTACTATATAATGGATTGGAGAGCTAACATGAAGATGAATCCCTTGGACAAGCTAGCTAGGGATTGCTCTAGCTAGGTTATATCCAAGTTCCCTCAATTCAAGCATCCCAGAATCAAGCCTGGTAGGCTGTCACCTCCCAGATCCCAGTGATCCTTTAGGTATAACCCAAACTAACAAGCAGACAAGCCATGAAAGGGACTAATATCACTAATCTAAGGCCCCAAACTAACGCCAGTACGCCAAAAAGGATTGAAAATCTTCACTTGCTCCCTGGCCTGCATGATAAGGAAGCAGGTGAGCAACCCCTCGGTTTGCAAGCATGCATGCATTGTCCAGCGCGCTGCACCAAAACTTCCTCGCTCGCATGCATGAATTCGCGCGTCAACAGCGCCACAAATGAGTGCATCCGGAGGTCGGCACGTGGAGGGCGAGAGAAGAGAACTGGCCGAACCAAAGGCGACAAAAACTTAGTCCTTATAAATGGACTAGTCTGAAAGCCCAACCGGCCAATCCGTGCAGGGAGGACTGAGGAAATTTGGCTAGTCTTTGGACGTCTAGTTGTCTACTTCGTCGCTGCCAAGGCAATTATCTTTCCCGTTTGTTCTTTTCTTTTTGATCTAAAATCCTCTGCATGGTGCTTAATTACACCATAGAGTACTATGCAGTACTCAATAACTACCATCAGTGATGGACAACAATCAAACAAAGCGCATCATACATCACACGTAAGGCTGTCTTGTTTGATGGCCATCCTGATGGTAGCCTTCGAGTGAGACATAGTATCTAACGATATAAATTGTGTACCACAAAGTATCTTTGCTCTTTTTTTTTCTTTTTTTCCTAGTTTTGTGCTCATTGTTTTCTTTTTTATTTTTGGCCTATCCTCTTGAAGTAGAACTCCTTATTGTCTTTACCTAGCTAGTTTAGCATTTTTGGTTTAGTGTATGAAGGAATTGTCTTTTAGATGCTTGTGAAATTCAATGCTAATTGGGCAAATGTCAATGGTAAGAGAATGGGATTGTTGTCAACCAGCCTTTGCTTGTTGGTATTCTCCTCCACTTGGAAGAAGGGGAGCATTAAATCACTGGTGGTGGTATCTTTATCATACTTTTAAAAATAAGAAAACAAAAAAGAAGAGAGGGAGAGAGAGAGAGAGAGAGAGACTTGCAATTATAGATCTATGTAGGGGTAAGGGTGACATGATTTGGATCTACGAGCTCATAAAATCCAATGGTAGATGGGTCAAGACAAGACTAGCGGAAGCTAGCTGTCTACTTCGTCGCATGTGAGTATGCATATCTTTCCTTGTATTCTTACAGGGAAAAAAAAAAAAAAAGCTTATCACTTCTTGTTGTCTTGGTGTACTTTAGAGTTTAGATCTGGATTTGGTGTACGGAGGAGTTGTCTTTGAGCTGCTTGTGTAATCCAATAGCGAATTGAACTGTAACAATTGTCAGAGATTAGGATTGAAGTCGACCAGCCTTCGTTTAGCTGGTTGGCATCGCTCTCCACTTGAGAGAGGTTGGAGCCCTGGAAAATAAAAGAATTCGAGAAACAAAGCAAGAAACAAGCAAGTCCAATTGTAGATCCGTGTAGGGGTAAGGAGTGATTTGATTTGGATCAACAAGCACATGAAATCCAGTGGTAGCTTGGTCAAGAATGCAGTAATTACATCCTTAATTTCCGAAAGGATCTGGGTCCAAGTTTTGGGAGGTGATTTCTCATGTATTTACTTTGGAAAGTTTTGCATCCATTTTTTCAAACTGATTATTCTCTGTCATTCATCTAGGGTTATTCTAGGTGTAATGATCATTGAATAGAAGATTGATCCAACCCAATCACAACACCTTGGTTCCTGAAATTAGAAATTCCAAATGAATGAAACATATATTCCACTGCAACCAAAATTTTAGAGCTTTGATAATTACAAATACATGAACCTCATATGAAGTTGCCTGATTATCTTGGTTTGCATATAATGTGCATAACAATGCAATTTATTCGTACCAAGTATGCCTCTCTTGATCATATTTTTCTATTATGCAATATTGTAGAGGATAATAAACTTGGGAGTGTATTTAGAGTCCACTAAAAGCATTGCTTGATTGTACCATATTCATCCATTAGAGACACTTTCATTCAAGTCATTTTTTGCATCTCATATGTTAAAACTTGCTTACAAGTTCCATTTTTTTCTAGGTTGATGGTTAGTGTGAATATATATATATATAAAGGTTGATGGTGGTTTGAAATCTATGATCCCAAACATTATCAGAAAGCCACAGCATAAAAAAACCAATAATTTCTATAAATGATCTAATCCCTTCTGAGTCCTCGATAAAGTCAATTGTAAGAAATTCTTCCAATCAGGTGATATGTGAGATTTTTATGTTCTATGAAACTTAGACATCATTTACTTCATAGAAGCAATCAAATTTAAATGGAATGGACATTTCAAATTGAAAATAAATCAAACATAAGGGAATAAATCAATTGAAGCATATAAGACTTTTGTGGTCATTAAAAATATCTTTTGAGTTCTTGTTTGATCAGTTTTACATCTTTTATTGGTAAAAAAAACTTACTAGATTTTTTCTAGATAACATCAAAAATTTCCATTTCCATTGCGTCTTCCTGTAGGAAATTAAAGCCACATAGTATCTTGTCTTTCGGATAAGATCAGTCAAATCTAGGTGATGCATTAATTCACAATGCATAGTTTATACAATTATAATTTATCTTTAACAATAAACATATCCAAATACAAGTAGAATATATGAACAACTAAAGGTTGGCTTGATAATAGACTCATTCAAGTTAATTCAATTCGAGAATGAGCTGATCTCAGTCCAATACTTCATACTTGAGCAACAAATAACTTGGAGCCAAATAGTCTGCCAACTCAAGTAAGTAACTAAGCACAAGTTTGGGCAAGTTTGTGCAATTCAAATGTGTGCTCTAATGCTCCTTTCATCAAGCTAAGGCAACTTTGCACAACCTTGACCTCTAGTATATAAACTTATGGCTAAGCCTCCTTTAAGCTTGGCCACTCGCAACTCTTGCTAGGCCTAATGTCGTTTATCCTATGCACAAGAATATTCTTAGAAACCACCGAGGCTTTGGGCAGTGTTTGGTATGGGAATAAAGTGGGTATAAGATATGGAATAATAAGTCTTTTAATTGCCATATAGGTTTTAGAAAATAGGCATAGTTAAATAATTAATTGTGTTTATGTCGAATACAATTATTTGAAGAAAAAACTGTCATAAGTTATTCCTACCTTAAAGTCATATGCCTGTCTTTCTATTTTCCTTGTTTTTCTTCGATTTAAATTCTTTTGATCTTTTATTATTTACAGTGTTAGGGAATAGGATAGGGTGAAAAGCACCACAGTAATTTCGGAAATTATATATAGCAAAGCAAAAAAAAAAAAAAAAGAATAACTTATGATATAGTTATTCCAGCTGGCACAAATCCCTATTCCTTCTCCTATTCGCCTTATCCACCTAAAAAACAGATGCTTCTGCTTTTCAGAGCAAAGCAGCACATCCGTGATGCATGGAGCTCGGCTCCGGCGGTTCATGGCAATTTTCGAAACCCTAAACCCTAACCTCGGTTTCTCTGTATAAGAGAAGGGAGTGAAAAGCTCTCTCTTTCTCTCTCTCTCTTCCCAACCCCCAGTTTCCCGTTCGGATCTTGGCTCGCGATCGATCATTTTGGGTTCGATGCACGAGAAACAATGGGAATCAGTCGAAGAGCTCGTGACTCTCTTCTCAGATTTTTGGTGCTCTCTCGTATTTCTATGGATTCGAAGAGCTTCATTGCCTACGGGCCGATCCAATTGGCTCTCTGTTTCATTTGCCCCTCGAAATGGAGACGAAGAAGAGGAAAAAGGGCAGAGAGAGATCAAAATCGAGACCTCGGTTCTGTGAAAGATAGCTAACCAGCTCTATTTGGGGAAGGTGGGTTCCATTCCCATGGGATTGCCCGTAGAACGCAAACGGTTGTTGCTTAGATTGGTCTCTCATTCCTTCTTTCCTTTATGTATTTATTTGCATCCATCACAAATCTTTAAAAATTTAGTCTTTCGCACCAACTATGTATTTGATTGCATTTAAGTTGCATTTGTTGGTCTCTTCTTCCATCACATTCTGAATTTATGATGTACCTTGTATAACACTGACGGTGTTTGGCACGAAAATTTGAGCAATCCCCATTGTGGAGGGATGTTTAAATGGGGTAGGCATTTTTAAAATTGGAGATGCCATGGTTCTCTCTATAAGATGTATAAATAAACCAATCATTATAATGCAATCTTTTGCACTGACTGGTTATTAATACTGAGGGGTTCTTGCTTTTTAAATTGCAATTGGTGCTCTCTTCGTCCATCAATTTTTGAATTTATGATACACTTTGCATGATATATCCACCTACAAGTTGTTGGATGAAAGTTTGTGCAATCAACCTGTGGGAGGGGGTTTATATAGGTCAGGCATTTTTGTCTGACAGTTCTTTCTCTGGGTATATCAAACACTATGAATTTCGGACAATTTTTGTGTATATTTCCAAGGCCTATGGAGCCCTGAAAGGTGTATGCGGCATCGGTTTTTTGCCAGAAATTATTAATTTGTGCTTCTAGTTACTGAAATCTGATTTCACTTGCTATCTTTCAACCTCTTCTAAATTGTGTTCTTTTTTGCTGATATATTTTTCTGTCCAGGTTCATCTCTGTTTGAGATTAGGCATATAATAAATTCACGGCATTTATACACTGTACAAAAACAATTGGTTTATTTGACACTTGCCACATGTTATAGGGGAACCGGCAACACCTGGCAAGGATTAGCAGTCCTGCAGTGCCTATTGTCATAGTAGGTCATTGCCGAGGACAGCGGCATCTTGATATCAGAAACATTGTTGTTTGTTGGGGAGAATTTTGATTGATGGAAAATAACCCAACTACATCAGAGAAGCAGATTGCTATCCCAGTTCCTGCAGAGGGCATGAAGGTTTCCTCAGATGAACTGAAGGAAACCGCCCCAGATGCACCAGAGAAGCAGATCTCTGTCCTGGTTCCTTCAGAGGGCACAAAGGAATCCTTGGATGTACTAAAGGAAACCGCCCCAAATACGCCAACTAGGCAAATTACCACCCCTGCTTGTTTGGAGGGAACCATGAGTTCTGTGGATGCACCAAGGGATGGAATGACTCCAAAAGACACCAAAGAGGAGGAGACTATATTGCCATCACCACTGGGGAAACCAAGGAAGACAGGGTTTCATATCTTTTTCATGAACATAAGGTATCACATGGATCTGTTTCTAATTCAAAAACTTTTAGTTGAAACTAAGCAAATATCACAGTATATTTAATTTGCTAGACATGGATTATTCAAGGAAATATGTGCTGAGTCCTGAAAGAGTTTATTTTAAGCTAATGCTTGTTTCTACAATTGACTGACCAGATGTGTCTACAAGTTGGATGAGCTGGGGTCAGAGATTATGCGGATCACGGTGCCTGCTGCACTGGCATTAGCAGCTGACCCACTGGCTTCGCTAGTTGACACTGCTTTCATTGGCCGACTAGGTTTGTCCTTTAACCTTTATATTTTCTTTATCCAGATCCTTGGTCACCTCAAGTTTCCTTGTGCGCATAACTCATGACGTGTGTGTCATCATGCTTTGAATAAGTGTGTGCTTCCCATTTTACTGTATAGTCGTTGGTGGATTAATCTTTATGTTGCATGTAGTGGTGATATTATCCATTTTGTTGACATACTACGGAAAATATTATGAAGATACCCTGCATATTTCGAGGGGTTTTATGAAGGTTTAATTGCCATTTACCATCATGTACTAATTCCTTATTTGGAGGTTTGAAATCTGCAGCCGTCTCTTAAATTCCCATGCCTATATTACATTAGAGTGCTTTTTGTTGTTTTGATGCTTCAGGGAGTTGAGGTAAGGATACTATAACCATAAGCAAATCAACAGGTAATTAAGGGCCAGATATTACTGATTGTGCATTCTTTCAACCGACGGTACATTTGTTATGATGCTAAACTTCCTTTTTGAGTTAAAAGTAACTTTTGTTGCTTGTAGCTACCAACTATGGGTGATTGACATTTGGTATACTAAACATGGTTCACTGTACCAGACCATACCATATGGTATTAGGTGTACCGTACCATACTGGTAGCAAACAAATACTTGATACAGGGGCATACAAGTTTTGGCACCATGAACTAACCTGTACAACTATGCTAGCATGATACCATTACAAGTATCAAAATTGGTACCACAAACCACGATATTAAAATTTATCATCTTTTGCTCGTCGTGTTATTTGCTTAAATCATCATATCTGGTGAGTAGAGTTTTTCATAGTCAAACATTTTAAAAGTGTCCCTTATATATCCCTTTCTTTATTTTGTCAATGGAGTATAGGTTCAGTGGAGATTGCTGCTGTAGGGGTTTCCATTGCCATATTCAATCAAGTTTCAAAAGTTTGCATCTATCCACTTGTCAGTGTCACAACATCCTTTGTAGCAGAGGAAGATGCCATCATTGGCAAGGGCATTGAAGAACAGGACAGCAAAGACTTGGAAAAGGCCTCTCGTGTAAATACTGATGAGAAAGAGTTTCCCCCTTGCCATGGTATGCCTGTATAGTCTAAAATCCAAATCCATTCTGCTGAACGAATATGCAGAATTCTCTCTATCTCTGTGTGTTTTTGTGTGCATGAACACTTGCACTTGCATGTGTGCATGTGTGCTAGCTTTCATGCTTGCATTAACTGTTTCATCCTTTCTACTGTACATAGCTTGACCAACTCTGAAATATCTGTCCCTGCTTCAGATTCTGAGAAGAGAAGGTGCAATGTATCATATATTGCCAGTGAATGTATGAAACTATCCGGGTCTCAGCGTAACCGAAAATATGTTCCATCAGTTTCTTCAGCCTTGATTGTTGGTGGAGTGCTTGGGCTTCTTCAGACTATGTTCCTTACTCTTGCAGCAAGGCAGGTCTTAAGCATCATGGGTGTAAAGTCTGTAAGTATATGAGTTAAGATTTATGAAAACTCAATATATTGCATCTATCATTGCTTTGTGGTTTTCGACTCATATCACCTTGCTTGAGTATGTTCAGATTTAGAATGATAACCTGTTTGTCTAATCATGCCTTTAGATCAGCAAATCTTCAACTTTCATAATGAAAAAGTATGAACTGAGATATAATATATTCACAAAGAAAAACTTATCCTCGTAATCATGATTATGCATGACTGAACTTTCTTTTTCAATATGGTATTATGGAAATGACACATAAATCTCTTCCTGTTTGGCCAAAGTCATCTATACCATATTTGATCTTGTGAGGGTCTGTGTGACATCAAGTGTGCTTCAAATCCATATTCCAATGCTATGAAATGAGGTTCTGCCCCTGCAAATTTTTTTTGAAGGAACACCAAGATAGCCAAGAAAGTAAAATACGGGGTCCAAAAGAAAAAGAGTGTCACTGAAGAACATAAAAGCAAAGCAAATTTTGTAACAAAACAAACTTCTCTAGGGTCACCAGATGGAAACATGAACATTGTACCCATTGTGAAAATGGGTACAAATTAAGTGTCACATGTTGCTGTATGTCGCACAAGTTTTAACCTTCAGTTAATTGTTCACTTATATATCGATAACATTGACATAATCTGCATTGGAGCTCCCTATAAGCATCACACTGAGGATCGGTGGAGTGACAGAAATGACCAGGACAGTAACTACAAGAGAGAGACAGGTTTTGGAAGGACGCTCCTTAAAGATTGCATTCTGTGTGTGTGTGTGTCACACACATATTCTGATATGATCGTAACTTTAGTTGACTGAGATTAACTGGTGAATCACACAGATATCAAAATCATACATCTCTCCTTTTTTCTTTCAAGTTTCTTCAATGTTTTCCCTCTTTTCCTAAAATGGCTCATATCATGGTTGAAAGGTGGGGCCAACGAGAATGATATCGAGGGAATCTACTGTTATCGTTTGGATCAGGAGCCTATTTTCATGCTCTTGTGCAAGTTTTGGAGCTTCTATTCCTCTTAAAATGATTTTTTTCTTGGATTATGATCCTTGCAATAATCCTTGTGGATGATAGCTTTAGACTGTGGCAAAGATGTAGATGAATTATGAAACTTTTCTGCTTGATGTTGACATCTGTTTACTCCAAGGCAAGTGTGGTCTCTTTCGATCAAATACCAATTCGACTTGAACTTGTTAGTCAGTTTGTTTAGATGATGGTACCTGGCATGCTTCAAAATAGGTACTTTTGACAAATTTAGGATTTCCCTTTGTCAGTTTGTGGAATACTTGGGAGAGCAGTTTTGGAAGATTTTGACACAAAACGCTAAAGATGGAGAGGATATATGCTTTCTTGTATAGATTTGGACAGTACGACATCTTCAATTAGCATGTTTTCATGTTCTAGAGCAACTTTTGGTGTATTCTAGGTTACTTGTAATCCTTTATTTTACAGTATAATTATTATCAACTTCCATTCTAAAAGAAACAATTAAAGAAACATAGTAATTTCTTTCCTTGAGGTTCTGAATACTTAAATGAAGATGGCTAAAGTCTTGCATTCAGCATCATGCTCGATTTGGTTTTTTTAATCTGTTGCACGACACCTCAAGGATAGGGGCTATCACTTGAGGAGTTGCTCCATACTATGTCTAACAAGTGAAGTGACATCACTCTACTTGCTGTCTCTTTTTCTCTCCTTAAAATGATTGCATCCTCGTAGTTTTCTTGTTTAAATAGGAGAATTTTGAGTTTCTAATGGTAAAATGAGGAAGATGAGGATGGCCAAAAAGGAGATTTCTGCTATGCAAACAGTTGTGGCCAACGGAATTGGTCTACTGTGCTTCACTGACCATTATGAATTTTCATCATCAAATATTGCACGAACATTGGTGGATGGTAATTTGATGGAATAAAACTCTACATTACGTTTGACATATTTTTGGGCCTCTTGTGAGCTTTTAATGTTATGTTGTAGTATTTTTCCTGCTCTTGTTCCTTGTTTTGCCTACTTGAGGAGTTGTTTTATGCTTTTAGTCCGAAATAAGAGTTCTATGTCAGTTTCAATGCTATAGGTTGTCTCCTTGGTGTTTTCTACTTCTATTTTTCTATCAGTAGAACATATTTTGTGTCCTGCTGCATTATTTATTAATGACTGCTTTGTCTCTGACAGATAGACAAACAATGATTATTTACAAATTCACCTGATTGCATATTCCAATTGTGTGTCTATACGCATTATCATACCAAATGACAAATAGAATAACTTTGTTAGCAATTTTTAATTTTTGTTATGGTTAAACATAGTAGATGTCAGTGAATTTCCCCTTGCTAATTGCTTTCCTTGTATATTAGGGCTCTCCTATGCTAACTCCAGCATTACGGTACTTAACACTGAGGTCGCTTGGCTCTCCTGCTGTTCTCTTGTCTCTGGCCATGCAAGGGGTTTTCCGAGGATTCAAGGACACAAAAACTCCTTTATATGCTACTGGTAAGTTTAATTTAGCTTAGCATATACCTGTAACAACTAGGTAATTTGCTTTATCAGTTGCCTCAGAAGGTATCTCCTTGCCTTGCAAGTTAATCATCATGGGGCAAACAAAGAAACAGTTGATCTTTATGTTCTCTGTTAGCCAATAAAAAAAGGTTAGACTACTGTCAAAAGGGTCAAGTGAGTTCGGAGGTTGGATCTGTTACTGATTTGACATATACATGATTGGAGTGTTGGTTTGGATTCTTGGCTTAAACTTGTATATGCATCAATCCCAAAGAAAACCTATCTTGCCAATCATCTCTTGATCAAGTGATGCCTTGACCATCAATCAGACACCTATCAATTGCTGATTGACATCAAGTTTGTAATCTGGCCGTGCAGCATTTTCAAGCATTTGTGTATGATGTCTTAATTTGATAAAGCAAACCCAGTGAATGGGATATAGCTTGTCATTTGTCAAGTGGTTAATCCAAGAGATATTAAATCTATTTTTTCTGTTTCATTTTATGATTTATGATGTCATTTTAATTCCTTCAAAATTCCTTCCCTGGCATTTCAGTGGTGGGAGATGTGACCAACATCATTTTAGATCCAATTCTGATATTTGTTTTTCACCTGGGAGTCAGTGGTGCAGCCATTGCCCATGTTATTTCTCAGTATGTACTACTACCTACTTTCTTTAGCTATTTATTATCTTGGAATCCTATGTTCATATGTTTATCATTTGATGTCTCACAGAAGTTGCTCCTTGCAGGTACCTTATTACACTGATACTGTTCGTTAGACTGGTGCAACAAGTTAATGTCGTGCCTCCTAGTATCAAAGCCCTGAAATTTAGCAGATTCCTTAGATGTGGTAAGACTTGGAACCTTCCAGCAGTAAAATACCTAGCAAAAGTTTTGGAATATCAAATTAATATTAGTTACCTTGATCCTCTGCTTAAACTGAACTGATTTAGTTGATGCTTCTGATTATTTGTGAAGCTTCAAACTATGGCCTGATGAGCTTGCTGTTCTATTAAATCTCCAATCCAGCTTAATGTGGCTAATTTAAATGTCATGCTGGCCTAAATTTTAGATTCTGTATGTGCCTGAGATTTAGCTCATATAATTTGATAAATTTCCATATTAGCCATTTCAGATGGTGTGTTTAAAACAGTGTAATAACTAAGTTGTTAAGTGACTGCTGTGGTTTCAAGCAATCTTTCATTTTCTCCATCTGAGAAGGCATGGACATCCAGATTGAGGTGAAGACTGGGGTGGATGCATCTAAGGCCTATAGTTTCAGGTCCTAAGGGACCTGAGCATGAGCTCTTCCACAATGGCAGTGGTCAGCAGTTGCTGACCTGGCCAATTCCTGACCAACATGCAGTTGTAGCAGTAATAGCAATATCTTCTTCTTGAAATTTAAAATGGCTGAAAACTATATGAAAAATATTACAGATAACTGCAGAACATGGGTATACACTAACTGCTTTCAGCACAGGCTTTTGCTTCCGGTTCTGATCAAAGTTGGGTTAACTGTTATTCTGGAACCCAGGATTTCTGCTGCTGGGAAGGGTGATAGCTGTAACATTCTGCGTGACGCTAGGAGCATCATTGGCTGCACACAATGGACCAATTATTATGGCAGCATTTCAGATATGCTTGCAGATTTGGTTGTCTACATCTCTCCTTGCTGATGGACTGGCTGTCGCTGGACAGGTTAGACCTCATTTTCATCAGAGCTTATGACTAATGTGCACTAGTTGAAGGAAGCATGTGAAGCATCATAAAAAATCTCTAGCTTCATAATTATGTTTACATCTTATCTTTAGTCAACAAAAGTTAGTGCATTTTAAACCATGATTAGTTTTCCAAGCAACTGAACTTTACTTCTTTGCAGGCAATACTTGCCAGTGCATTTGCAAGAGGGGACCTTCACAAGGCGGTGACTGCTACAGCTCGTGTAATACAGGTGTCAGAAGTTTAGATTAAAATTCTTCTCCCTTTTTCCCCTCAATTTATTTTTCTTAACAATTTTATGCACATACTACAGTTAAGCATTGTACTGGGGATGGCTCTCACACTTCTGCTGGGAGTTGGACTCCAGTATGGATCAGGAATTTTCACAAAAGACATAAATGTGATACAAATTATTCATAAATGCATTCCGGTAAATCACTTTCTGACGATCATGTTAAATTATATGGTTAAAAAAAATGGTTTCCATAGGAAGTTGCAGAGAAAAAGTCATAGAGAAAGCTGAATTGTTATTTATTTGAAATCCATTGGAAACAAGCATAGAGAAATGTAAAATGCAATGTTCTGTATGTTTCTTCATGCCTTTTTTTTCCTTGAAAATATAATTATGATTCTCCTGACTTGTATAAGAATCTGACACATTTTCTGCAAAAAAACTGTTATTTGTGACTCAGTTTGTTGCTGGTACACAAATGCTCAATTCATTGGCCTTTGTCTTTGATGGCATCAATTTTGGAGCATCTGATTACACATATTCAGCTTATTCTATGGCAAGTCCTTATCAACCTCGCTCTGTATACTACTGAAGTCAACTTTTCTTCAACTATTATTCCTTCTGATACATTTCCCCCATCATTGCTGGATTAAGTCTTATTATTATGGTTATGTTTTTTAATGTTAATCTCCATCTTTAGGTTGGTGTTGCTGCTGTTAGCATTCCATGCCTCATATACCTTTCTTCAACTCATGGATTCATTGGAATATGGACTGGACTGACAATTTACATGAGTCTAAGAACATTTGCCAGTACTTGGAGGTATGTTTCTGTCATAATATCATCATCTAGTCATATATAGGGAAAAGCCATTGTAGCAGACCACCTGAGAAGAAATTGGGTAGAATGTTCTTCAGCTATTATTTCAAAAATGCAAAAAAATTAAAAAAAAAGAGTTCCAATTTTTCATTACCATGTAACGACTTGGTGATGTGCTCTGGTCAAGCCACAAAAGTACCTGCTTGTTAAAACTGGTCTATGTGATAGAATATCAGTAATTTGTCAAGTTAAATCGGTACCAAGTTACATAACAATGGTAAAACCACGACTCTCATGAGACCAGGAAGAACCTTTGCCCAGATTCTCCTGCTGGAGAGCTGAATAATGTTATCCTAGTAATTATCAGATAAACCTACTTTATTGCTGAAGTTTCCTCTCTCCCCCCACACCCACCTATCCACCCACGTGTGCTCACACATACACCAGAATAAACGATACTAACTGCCCGTATTTATGATGATATCTATTTAGAACTCGATACTGATTTGTTTCTGCTTGCTGTTTGCAGGATGGCGGCAGCAAGGGGGCCCTGGACTTTCATCCGGAGATGATTTATACTCCCTTATCACAAAGATCCTTTACTTTGTTTAAACAAGTCATAAATGTGGAATAAACAATATGTGTACTATGTTTACATCATTTTGTCAAGCATGGACTTCTTCCTATACTCTATACATGTCATATGAATGCTGCGGCTCTTGCTATACCATGCCTCTCCTTCATCTTTAGGAAATCCAGTGTTGTTACTTTGACTGATCATCTCTATTGATGGGGCTATTTGTGGAATATGATCCTCTTACTATCTTGTAAAATTCCCAGTGGCATGGCAATGTTCACGTCCAAGGCAAGCAGTTTATTATTGCCTGGTAGGCGTCTTGTAATTCATAAGATCAAGTTCAGCTGTCAGCATAAATACAATATATGCTTTTACTTTTCATTGGAGAAGTGCTCTCAAATATTTAAATAATGCTCATGATTCACTGAATTTTTTAATGTCTATGGCTGATTGGTGCACATTAGTATCAATGTAAAACATGTCATATGACAGCAATACTGCAATGGTGCATGATCCATTTCATTCTATGCTAGCCCATATAAACTGATTCCTAGCTATTTGTTCAGTTGGCTGAGTCAGAAACTTTCAGTTTGCTAAATCAACTCCTCTCCCCTCCAGGCATCGCAGATTGGTTTAAGGTAAAGTAAAAAGAAAAAAAAATACAGGTTCACTGTTCAATTTCTTGGCTGATACATCTCTAAGTATTTGAGCCAGGGTAGCTGAAGTGCACATAGATCTCTCTTCCTTTCTATCAGAAAAACTCTTTTTCTCACTCTCTTCTTGTACATGAGCACTCACAAAACTCGGACTCTTAAATCCTAATTTACAAAACCTATCTCAACTCTCACAAATACTGTTAGGTATTGCGGAAATTCATTGAGATCATGGATTATGGTGGGGGAATTGGAACTCAGGTCACTAGTACCTAATCCTTGGTGGCTTTACCCACTGCACCAATTGGCACACTCAATCAAAGTAGCCCGCCTAAAATGTTCATTACTTGAATTTTAGGTCAAGTCTCAATCTAAGTAAGCTAGCTAATCAATCGCGTGGTAAAGGGGTTCCAACCTTGCTGATTCTGTGGGAAAATTGAAACCTTCGATTCTTCCTTTCCATTTTGTAGGCACTTGCTCAAAGATGACTATTCTTAAGTGGTAGGTTGTGTTGGGTTTTTGAACAAGAAAGAGTAGTAGGAGACGGGGATAAGGAAAAAGAAACAAGATGAGGAGTTAAAATGAAAAACTTTTATTCACTTTTTCATGGCATGACATGTATTTCCACTTCTTTTTATAGAGAGGAGATGGGCTATGGATAAAGTCTTGCTTGCAAGGATAGGCATGCGAACCCTTTTACTTCTGTCCAGGTATGCCACAAGCGCTGTCCAAGAAAAGGTAAAAGATAAATTGGGACTTCAGTAAAGATAGAGGAAAACAAGTAGGACTCCATCTTGATGAGATCCCAGAAAAGTTAGAACATTCTAAAATAATTTGAATTTTCTTCTTATAGGTTGCATTTCGGCTCCTTTACCTCATCTATTGCTTGGAATATAAATTCAAATGTTGTTGCTAGTCAAAAGGAGGGGGCTATATAACCCCTTAAAATCGGAAGCATAGTTTTTATTCAGGTGCAATATGTAACCCTTTACCTCATCTACCTTCAGTTATGGTAAAAAGTTTGAGATTCAGAAGCAATTAAACCAGAGGTAAATATTTAGAATTTGACAAAAGTCCATATTTTTAAAAGAATCAAAAAGGATTTACGCAATTGAAAACACATATTAACAAATAGAAATGCAATAAATCATTGAAGAATTCGTGTATTTATTTACATATTGCAAGCATGTATGATGTGAAATCAATACCATTTGCATATTGTGTTTATGAATTGGTTGAGCCTATATACTGAAGAAGTGCAACTTATTCCATGACAACTCCCCTCAGTTAAATCCAGTTATCCTCCTCCAGTTTGGGGTTTAATCTGCATGTCTTTAGTTGTTACTTATGATCACTTATTCCATAGTATTGACTTTATATATATTAGTTTTTCTTATCCATTGAAACTATTTGAATTAGAATGTCATCTACACCAATAAGCAAGCTTTATGGCTGAGAGCACCAACAATTTCATTTTCGATTTTTGGCTTGTGCATCAAATTGAATATATATATGTATTACTTACGGAATTATGCTCCACTTGGCATGTTAAAGTTCAACTCCTCCTGACAGATCAAATATAAAGGGCTTAATTATTTGGAATTTATATGAATTCCTTATAGATAAAGAAATGTCTCGATTCCTTAAGTTCATAGATCATACTGTCAAGTTATTGCCTTTTACTATTATCATGTTTCTTACTAAACAAGGCAAATAGGATCTCCCTCCTAACCATGGATTCCTTCAATCTTGATGTCAAAATCATTCAAATACTCCTCCAAATTAGGAAACTCATCTTGAGTTCAAAGAAGAAGAGTGGGAAGAGCAATGGCTGTTTTTATGAACTCCTTAGGATAGCAGTTCTTTCAGGTGGAGCTCCTCTTCCTCTTAGCATGCTGTGTCGGGCCATTTGCGTCCGGTTCAAGCTTGGGCCATTTTCCCCTTTACCCAGTGAATTAGGCACTAACCTCAGAGATACCATAACATGGATTAGATTTCTAGTTTCAATTATTTGTGCAACCACCTAAAACCTAACCATTATTAAAATTTGTTCAAGTATTATATATTTAAAGTTACTAGAATTATAATTTTTTTGTTCCATCATTCATTATTTTCCTTTATCAACGGTGATATGAATAAATAGTATTTTCAAGTTCAAATCTTTGTATCAGCTCAAAAATATTTAGTTTTTTGTTCCGCTAATAATGACATAGTTGAGTAGCATCACTGTTCTATGGTTATCAACTGCCTTTTTTATTAACCTTTAATAACAATCATTATAACTGGGAAAAGTCCAGTCTTACCGTTGATTGGCAAACAATGACTGCTATTTCCTTTGCATTAAATAGGAAATAACCGATTAAAAAAAAGTATGCAAGAGGTTGAACAATGTATCAACTTAAAAAAAAAAAAGACAGATAAGGTCTTGCCATGTAAGAAAGAAAGAAAAGACGGCAAGCAACAATGGGGAAGGAAATGAAAATAAGATGCATTTATATAAGCATGCTTTATCCATCTAAACAATCTTGGAAGTGCATACAGTGAAAAACAATAAAGAAAATTATGAATTTTTGAAGCTTCCTATGTTTGCAGGCAAGAAGAAGATAGAAAATGGGAAACCAAGGGTTCTCCGCCTTCAAAGATTTTGACAACTATAGAAGTGAGAACTCTAAATATTTGAGATGTCAGGAAACGGGATACATAAACAATTTTGACAACTATAGAAGTGAGAATTCTATGTGCAAGATTTAATCCTTTTTTTTCAATTTCTCTCTTTTTCAAGTTATATGGAGGGATTCGACGTCACTTCCTTCTTGCCAGCAAGGATTGCATCATCGTATGACATGGCAGTGATACATGGGAGTCATTTTCCCATTGTACCCTAGCATTTACTCTTGTGAAGAAATAGACATTTTGAAAGATACTAGGCCACAGCTTAAAAATGCTGGCTGGAAAACATTAATAACCCAAGAAACCAGCTCCTGTAGATCTGCCACAACCATGGAAATCCCCAGGTATGTTTGAAAGAGAATGATTACATCATCTCTGAAATGATAAACAATAATACAAATTAATGTCTACAGCTATGATTTCCATGACAATGCATTTAAAAGAAAAAATTACAGGTTACTTTAACGGTTTCCAACTTCCGATCATCAGGACTGGAAAAAATTGTTGGTGAAAAATTTAAATCCTGTTGCAAACAAAGCCGTAGAACATGCCGAACAAAACTTGTGTCCACAAAATAATGGAATCAGTGTGGTCACAAAATTATCCTACTCTACAATAAGGCCTGGATGTCAATCTCAACATAAGAGCATGGATCAGGGATGCCAAACTTCCTCAAGACCTGGAAAGATGCATCCGAATCATTAGAATAGTCCAAAAAGATATCACAAACTTTTTCCAAAGAAAATATAAATTAAAAAACAGAATGCATTGTGTCGGCAGTAACAACACTCAATGTAGACGTATGACCCGTGCAATCACCAATCAGAGTAGCAAAAAGCATTTTTATGAAACTAGAATGCCACATAAATGGAACCAGAAATATCGACAACCAGGACATACATTACTAAAGCAGCTGTTAAGCATTTATGACCAATGCAAAAGGCTCGTGGCCATCTCAACATACAAACATCAGTTCAATCAAACCAGTTACATCACACGAAACGCTGACAGGTCCCATGACACTATTATGTAAGGGCATATTTTCTAAAATTAGCCATTCCGGTAATTTTGAAAACAGAATCTCATCTAGCATCATGCTTTGTTTATACCTTCAAAGTAGAGAATTTTATTTAGCCAGTAAACTAAGGTGGGAACAACCACTTTTCTGATGTCAGAATACCATTAATCCTATCATTAAAGAATAGGAAAAAGGTTAGGAACAAAAAGAAAATGGAAGCGATAGATGAATGAATACACTATGCACTAGAAATCACTTCACTCTATTACATTTCTCCATCAACCAAAATAACTCCTTGTCATATCTTGGAGATATTGTTCAACACAAGGTTTGAAAATTTGACCATACCGCAGTGCAGTAGTCCCTATACCAAGACATACCGAGGCATGTCAAGGGTATGTATACCAAGTCATGAACAGTATGCCCCCATACCAAGGTACTTCAAACCTTCGTTCAGTGATCTGTAAACTAACCCTCCATAAATATAGGATCACAACTAGCACCTAGATGCCAATATCAATAAGATGGTTGACTGATTAGGACAGCCATTAGCATAGATCAGCAATTGCCAAACGGATCTGAACTGGGCACTTCAACCCCGCACCGAACCGACATCAAATCAGGATGGTTTGATTTATAAAAGCCCTCCCTACCCAACCCCAGTTTGATAGTTTGAATTGTCAAGAGCCTTTGAAAGCTCTCTCCATCAGACGCTCATTCACCACTCCCCCCCTCCCCCTAACACTGCCATCCCATTGGCCACTCTCGAGATAAACCTAACCCCCACCCCTCCCTCTCCGTTGGATGCTCGCTCACTCGCTCCTCCCCACCCCCCCTCACCATCGCGATGCCATTAACCACCCTCGAGCTAAGACCCCCCCCCCCCCCATCTCTCTGTTCCCCTCCCCCCACCTCCTTCTCTCTCCCACTTCTTTGACACTGACACAATCGACCGCCCTCATGGTAACCCCCCCCCCCCTCCTCCTCCTCCTCCTCCTCCTCTCTCTTCCTCCCTCTCCCCCCCCCCCCCCCCAATTGTTCGGTATGCCCCAGATTGGTACAATACGTACTACCATACCAAATCGATTGCTGACTGGTACGAACTCTAGTACCAGTGTGGCGGACCTTGGCATAGACGCAGTGTATTGGTTTAATGAACTTGAGCAGAAGAGCTTAGATGATAGATCAGATAAATCAGTTACATATCCAATGTTAGCTTGGTGCGAAACTGGAATTTCTTCCATAAAGAATTAGGGATTGTTTGAAGGCAGTTAGCAACAACTTTTAATTAAGATTTGAGCTCCTTTTTTTTGCTTAAGATTTGAGTTCCTTTTAAACAACAGAAGTTTGCTCAGCAAACTCTCTAAAGCAGTCACAATTCTCAAATCTATTCAAAGATTTAACGTACACAAGAAACCTTGCAGAAAATTTGTCCAGATCTGATTTCCAATGGTAGTCAGCAGTTAATCTGATGTGCAGAGAAGTGAGCAATCTCAGCAATGAAAAACAAAAGGAATGGACAGCAGGAGAACGTTCAGATTGAAGTAGAAGGAAATAAGAGAAGAGTAAGAAGAAGCCGACAGGAGGCCTGATGCTTTTCCTTTACTAAATTTCTCACTTAAAAGGTCCGACAACTAGTCTCTTTGCAACTGGCCACAAAGGCTAATATTCAGATACATATAGAAAAGGGCCTCAGAGTGCTGGCCTGATGCTTTTCCGTGGACAGGGCTGGGACTCAAGTCCTTGGTCTAGACATTGCTATACACACCAAGAGTCAGTACATACCAGTTCCTTATCTGCATTTGTTTTATTTCCTGTTTCAGTGCATCCAGCCATATCAGTACCATACCATTCTGGTTCAAAACCAGTATGGAATCTGGTACTGATACAGTGATACTCATATTTTAAACCTCAAAGATACAGTATGGTTCTACCCACTGAACTCTAAAGGAGGTTACAAGTAGGTAGACTAGCAACTGAATGAGTTAAATACCATAAAGAGTTGCAGAAAAAGGAATAACAGTACAATAACAAGCCAACCAATATTAGCAGAAAGTCAAAAACATGGTATCCCGACCAATATCAGCAGAAAGGAATAGACAGAATTCTGATGCTTATAAAACAAATTAGTTGATGAAATAGGAGGCAAAAAAAGATGTTAAGATAATCCTGTGAATACGATATAGAAGAGTATTACATATTTTCACATAGTCCTGTAGGGAAGGTTAAACTACCTCAGGGTGAACAATTCCAAAGTGGCCTATCTGTTTCTCCTGGAATATGATGCTACATTGTCTATTAGGGAAGAATTCTGGCTCCTGTAATGGCCAATCAATAACAAAAGCAGCAAAATATGACATTTGATGGTAAAACAATGCCAGATAATACAAAACAGCAAGCACTATGTGGATCAGAATACACATATGCATATCCTTACATTGGAAGGCCTCATATAATTATCACTAATTTGGACATGTGGTGCTCTCACAATTTTCATGATTCTTTCCACCAATCCCAATATTTCCTGCACATCGAAATTTTATATTAAGGAATGACAACTTAAAGAAAGCTCTCTTGGATTGTGCA